>NW_023596420.1:21368495-21662404 GCF_011947565.3 Pollicipes pollicipes | reverse complement strand
TCAAGCTTATTTTCGTTCTTCCAAACCATACGTATGCTCAGTTTGGATTTTTGAACGATATGTTTGATTTTCCGAAGCAAGTGCTCATCTATGTAAGGCAGCGCTAATATTAGGCCGTCGGACAGCACGTGTTCCTGCCTCCTGCCACCCATCCCTCTCAAGCGCTCTAAATCTTTTACCACTTTCAACATTCTACCTAAATGGGCCGCTAGCCCATCAAAACCAGCTTCCTCAGCTAGGTACCATCGATGATTTTGCTCGAGTATAGACGCACGAACAGCGGAACCTTGAATAATTTTTAGAGTTTCGGTGAACACCCATATCCCAATTGAGCTTACGATGGGGCAAACAGGGACTGAAAGGGGCAACCATGATTTTTGTACAAACGTAACGGTAAGAGAAAATAGGAACATACCTCACACACCGGTGTGTAGAACGGAGCTCTTTCATCAGGCCCCACCAACTCTGGTAGCATTTAATGCACTGCGAACGGTGCGCATCCAATTTCCCCGTAAACATATATAATTCGTAACATGTTTATTGGGGCTCTAAACAACGTCATCTAGTAAGTGAACAGGAAAGAAAGAGCATGATATGGACGTTGCTGTTGGGCAATGGATATTCCCGCGAATTTAAGGTAGAATGTTGGAAGAGGTAAAAGAATCTAGAGGCGCATGGGGATTAGGTGGTAGAAGTCGGGAACACGTCCTGTCGTATGATGAGCTCTTACACTACCTTACATAGTTGAGCACTTACTTCGGAAATCCAACATAAAATCAAAACTGCGCATACGGACAGCTTGGAAAAACGACAATCAGCTAAGAAAGTCTCTGGTGAAATCTTCCATCTGTAAGCCGAGTGTTTGGGGGGGGGGGGGGTGCAATAGCTGTCATCAATGCAACTCTGGGTTTCAAAGACTTTGCCCCCCTTTTAGACCTGAAGTCATCTACAGAGCGCAGGACCACCCAAACGGGAAAATATAGAAATATCTTCTTGTAAAAAGTCGGGGGCACACCTTAACGGACAGGGCTCATCATGGCCGATTATGCGAATGCGATAAGTGCCTTGATGTGTGATGCATGCTAGGTTAAGATCGTTTACATGTGTGATGCCTGATATGTGATGCGCGACACCTGTTTAACTTAAGTCATTGGCATGCATAATGGATGCGCAATGCGTGATGCCTGTTTACTTGAGCTCGCTTGCATGTTTGAATAAAGCGTGACGCGTGATGGCTGTTTACTCGAATTTGTTTGCATGTACACACATTTGTATGC
Organism: Pollicipes pollicipes; assembly: GCF_011947565.3. NCBI lineage: Eukaryota > Metazoa > Arthropoda > Thecostraca > Pollicipedomorpha > Pollicipedidae > Pollicipes > Pollicipes pollicipes. The sequence goes on along the minus strand of NW_023596420.1, from coordinate 21,661,127 downwards.
GTTTTCTAATTCTTAGATGTGCACTGCATCGCAGTAATGGCTAACGATTGCTCCTTGTTAACCTCTTGAATGTTGATAAGCTTTTAAATGTGTGGCTCACTGTTTAAAAAAAAAACAACTGACAAATCTAGTGGGATCTGCAGACAATTCTGAATTCACTACTGATGTTTGGCTCGAACATCAGTTCATTCATACAGCGTTCCGTGCAGCACTAAGCCGCTTTCCTTTTTAGGAACGTCAAATTTCGTTTTTGGGATAGGCTCTCTTGGCGCTTGCAAGACATTTAAGTCAGCTATTCACCGTAGAACCCGCGACTGTACTCATGTATTTCACGTCGATCTCGTTCAATTTTGGGGATGAAAGTTGCCAGGATAAGGAAAAAAGCTACCAGCAATTGCCAACAACCAGACCCTTGGTACGCCTGAAGTATTCTGGTCAGAATGCATTCTGGCCTTTATGGGTACGTATGATGTAATAACAAATGAAAATTTGTGCGTAGCACAGTGGTGGATGGGCCATTTAAAAAAGAAGCGTGATGGTAGAAGTTTAAACATGTGTCCCTGGACCACGTAATAGATCGCTGGGCAACGACAAAATCAATATGCTGGTGCATATCAGCTTTGCAACAAACTGAGCATTCCAACAAACAATGTGCTCTAAAGCCAAAGTACACCTTTAAAGGAGTCATACTAAACACTAAACGGGAGAAGTCAAAGCCACAGAATGACGTTTCACTTGATGTAAACAAGAGTGGCCATGCACTCCTGATTTCTCGGCGTTATGGGTTTCAAGTTGTGATGCTAAGAGCTTTGAACCTTCAAGATACCAGGAGGCAATGGTTAAATGATTCTATCCAGCAAACATTGATTGTTTTGACAATAACAGTATGTACTCGAGTGTTGAGACGTGCTTAGATCTTAAACGCTATTTGATACGTCGAGTATGGCAATATAAGCGATGTTTGTTTGGTGATGTTCTTAAACCAGTACGTTCTGGTTTACATGTTGAATGTCAATTACCATTGGCGTAATAACTCTGAACTCGGTACCGCGTTTCCCTGAATTAGTATAAATTTGATGATAATTGATGACGGTGATGACGATTGGCCCCACGCATACAGAAATGAGGCCCATCATCACACCATCACTCACTGAGTGTCTAACGTTCCACAAGATTTTAAATAATTAAGGACAATCATTGTGATCGACCTCATACCCGTATGCATTTTTCTACATACGGTGTCTCAAGCTCACATAGCGTTAAGTGTACAAGTATTTTGGGCAAATGGCCTATTGTGAACATAACATCACTCATGCGTTGGATGAATCAAAGGAAATGCGAAACATTACTTTCATGATGATGAGCGGGAAGTTCAGTGACATCCTTCCATCGAAGCGGCTACATCAAATCGTAATCCGGAGCTATTCAAAAGAATTTCGAGAAAACTGGTATTGCTGACCACAAACAGATGAGATACTCTCCTTAAATACGCTATTTCTACCGTCATTATTACCCCTTGCAGATGTCTGTCTAGCTTCAACTAAACGGACCATGAGAGCAAATTTTTCTCAGCCTGGTTTCAAATCATTATCAGTGATGAATGCCAATATGATAACTGTTGCGACTAGTAGGACTGCAACGGCGCACAAAAACACAAATTAAGGTATTTTATGCACAATTGAGGAAATGTCACACTTAATTACCCCTCATATATTCACATTTCTATCACGCCAAGATGGAGCCGAGGAAGCTATGCTTCAACCATGATACATCCATTGATACCCCCAACGATGATAAGATAGTCTGATCATCACCCTCGGTGAAATTTTCCTTCTCCGTGTGACACCAGTACCAGAAGGGACGGCTCACACATGGGTGTACTTTTTACTCAGGCGAGAGGGTTTCACCCCCCTCCAATTTGGGCTTCATCCCCATACCTTGAAAAGGAAGTGGCCATGTTCTTGGAGTCGGAGAACTCTGTTTGTTGGCACATTTTGGGACAGGTTTCTCAATTTTTCCACTGCTCAGCCCCCACGCATTTAGCGAAACTACGCCGGTGGGCTGACATATTCCACAACTTTTCGATGATGCTTTGGAGATGCCCGTGATTTGCCGAAAGAGGGCGGGATACATTTCCGTTCAACATTTTCTTGATCCTTTCACTCGCTCTCGTTCACCCCACCAGTGGTACGGACAGGTTGAAAACGAAGGTATTATCACTTCGGCAAGTATTTCGAACATACAACCTCCAGATTTGGGAGCGGGTGCTGCGGGAAACCATGAGGACCGAGACGGATGAGCTGTCAAACACCTGTGACAGATGTAGCGCAGCAGGCTCTTTATGATAACACTGGGAAGATGGGACTGGAAATCCGCACGACCAGACAGGTGCGAGCGCACCCAGTCAAAGCCGATAACAGTTGGAGAATGGGATGGGAAAATGATGCGGGTAAGTGCAGTATACGTACGAGGGCACATGTGTGCAGGCGGTCATACATTAAACAGGGCACGCAAGTTGGAGAAAGATGGTGAACGATGCCAGTGTGAGTCGCTGCGTGGAACGTCGTCAGTGTCCACTGGAGTCGCCCCCCCCCCCCCCCACTGGAGTCGGTCCGCCATTGGAGTCGGCCTCCCATTGGAGTCGGTCCCCCATTGGAGTTGGCCTCCCACTGGAGTCTGCCTCCCACTGGAATCAGCCTCTCATTGGAGCCGCCCCCCACTGGAGTCGGCCTCTCATTGGAGCCGCCTCCCACTGAAGTCCGCCCCCCGCTGGAGTCGGCCTTCCACTGGAATCGGCCCCCCCCCACACTGGAGTCCGCCCCCCACCGCTGGAGTCTGCCCCCCGCTGGAGTCGGCCTCCCACTAGAGTGCGCCCCGCGCTGCAGTCCGCCCCCCCCCCCCCACTGGAGTCCGCCCCCGCTGGAGTTGGTCCCCCACTGGAGTCGGCCTCTCACTGGAGTCCGCCGCCCCCCCCCCCCCGGAGTCGGCCTGCCACTGGAGTCCGCCCCCTGCTGGAGTCCGCTCCCCGCTGGAGTCGGCCTCCCACTGCAGTCGGCCTCCCATTGGATGCGGACCGCGGATGACGCACTCACGATCACGCACAGAGCCATCGTTGAGGCTGCCGCCCACCCGGAGCCAAGCCGGAACGCGACGCCTGACCTGAGGCGGTCTGGGATACGCCGGCACCGGCGCGGCCACCGCCCCGGTCGTGTGGGGGCGGCGCACTGGTGCCACAGCGCCTGCCGCGTCTTAGCCGGACGTCGGCCCCACAGCCCGGCCGCGCGTTGTCCGGGATGATCTGTGGAGGCATGCACGCCTACAGTCATCAACCTGGCGAAACAATTCCTTGCGCTGGACACTTGGCGGGCAGTGGCGTTAAGAGATGGTGGCGGGTGACCGCCGTGAGAGCATCGCCAAACAGCAGCCGCTCGCTAAAGCGGCGTCCGTGGGCGGACCAGGTCCGATCCATATTGCGACATAAGTGGTCTTGACTACATTTCAAGTGCGTCTGAGGATGCATGCAGCGCCGTTGTTCGGTGGGCAATATTTCACCGGAAAATACTCATGTTATTTCCAGGCACAGAAGTCTGGTCTGGTCTAGCCTGGTCTGGTCTAGTCATCCATAGTCTGGAATGGGCCCATCGTAGATTCAGAAAGCCAGTGGTCGTGTATCCGCGGGACGAACTGTCCCACGGTAAGGGCCAAAACTGTCTTTTCCCCAGATGTCAGTTGGCCCTAATGGGGCTTCCGGCGGATTTGTGGCAGACATTCGTTTATTGTGTGTCATTAAAGTAAGCGTAGAGGGCCCAGTTCGGGCCCAGAAACGCTCAATTTCAAGACAGAACACCCCTATAGTAATTTCAGGCACGGGAAGGGCCCTTTCCGGTTTGAAAAGAGCCATTGCAGACTCAAAAGGACCCGTCTCTGATCAGGACGGGCCCATCGCAAGCTTAAAATGGGTCAGTGTCAGGTCTGGCTGGGGCCCAACGTGAGCACAGAAGGGGCCCCATCAGGTCTGGAAAGGGCCCGCCGTAAACTCCTATCTAAACACTTCAGCCCGCGGAGAGCCTATCCCAGGTCCCATAAGCCCCATCTTACACCAGGGAAGAGGCCAAAGTCTTGGTAAGAAAGGGTGGGGCGGCACACAGCTTGATAAAAGGCTTCCGGTGAAAAGCTACCCTAAAAATCGCCAGATTTGATCCACTTTGTTTCGAGGTCCCCAGCTTTCTACATTTGTCATCATCATGCCGATGAATGCGTTCACCGGGGGGCTCAGCGGATTGAACATAAAGGAGACCCCTTGCCTCACCTGTACAGCTTAAGCCACGTCGTGGCCAGTCGTTGATTGGTCCAAATTCTGACGCCAGAGGTGTCATGCACCATGGTTGGTCGAGCGTCGTAAAATCAAAGGGAGTGCGAAAACTAATCGCGTGTAAACTAAGCACAAAGAGAGAGTCATGCCTGTTTCTGGTCGCCCCAGCACCGCCAGCGCATGTTTACCGATAATACGACTGATAACGCTCACTCGCAAGCAGCCGTGAAGAAGTTTGCTACTTTGGTCAGGCCCATGAACCACTTTTCTCCGTTCAGGTAGTCCTGGAACTCCACACCTATACCCGATCACCGGATTCGGAGAACAGCGATTTCGGCCTGCCTGGAGCGAAAATTTTTCATGCATCCTGTGTGTTCTTCCTGTGTCTCCACGGAGTCGAAGGGATTGGTAAGGCGAAGACACTTCAAAAAAACGTTTTTTGACTGATTCCGAAACTGAGAAGAAGCTTCTCACAAAGGTGCACGGCCATGTCGAGTCGGTGTCTCGTCGTTTCTGTGTGGACAAGACGGTGCTGGCGGCTTCGCAACCAATGGCCCCGCCACTGCAAGGGCTGTCGAAGGAGAGCAGGCCGCCAACCGGAGAGCCTTCTCTGAAGTCATCTGTAAACTGTGAGGCTTGGCTCGGCGCGGTATGGCTCTCAGGGCGCGTTTTCACAACGGTGGTAACCCGAAGGGGCTCCTCCAAGTGCGCAGTGCCCCTAGCCCTGAGATGAGCTCCTGGCTTAACCGCAAGACAAGTTTCCCGACTCACAAGATTCAAAATGAGTTACTGGATCATGGCGGTGATGCTACAGCGAGAGTTACTTCAGGAGTTGAAAGAAGCGCATTTCTTTTCCTTGATCGCGGACAGCACCCCCCACATATCAGCTACTGAGCAGCTGCCCGTTTGCTTCAGCGGCTTTGTTTGGTGTTGTGGAGGATGCCATGGTCAAATTACTTGGTGACAAGGACCTGTTGGGGGGGGCAATTGCCTTGATGGTGCCAACAACACATCTGGCAGAATGTCTGGAGTGCAGGCAAGGCTTTTTCAGGATAGCACAAGTCCATATTCATGCAATGTTCCAGCCATGCTGGACCTAACGCTTGTTGAGGAAGCAAAAGAAATTTCACTGGAAGCCGAAGCAATGCACCTGGTGTGGAAAGTGTCGACGTGCCTGAACACTGCAAAGAGGAAGAACATATTCCAGGACCACATCCGAAGCGGGGATGACGGCGAGGGAGGTGTCGGTGGAGTCAGAGCACGCCGCCCAAAGAAATTTCTGGCTTTGTGCCTAACACAGTGGACTGTGAGATGTGAGGCGTTCCGGCACTTCTTGGACCACATTGATATGGTCGTTGGGACACTTGAGGTCCTGTCTAAGGACAGAGAAATTCACGAAGCCAGATGAGAGGGATCCTGGCTCAGCTGCGGCGGTTTGACGTGTTTGCACTGCCCATGTGCATCCAGCTTTTCTCACCATGTGAGCTCTTCGCCAGACAGCTGCAGAGGTCTTTCATGACTCCTGGTGAAGTGCTCCTCGGTGCGCAGACACTCATCAAGATCATGCAAGGCATGCGAGGGAGGAAACTTTCGCAGACCTCTTCAACAAAGTCTGGGAAACGTCACGGAAGTAAAGGCTCATGTCGACCCTCCAGCAGCTGCGAGACTAACCAGGCCACTGACACGTTTGCAGCAGTGCGCGGGTGCTGTGGGTGACACGGAGTTTGACGGCTGTTACCACTAATTCTACGAGGCGGCCGATCAATTCACGAATTCTGCGAGGCAGTGGGCCTGATAACCGTTGACCTGCTGCTTCGCTTCGACCAGCCTGAGCTGAAACCTTTACAGATGCTCAAATACATCCCCATCAAAGATCAGGCTAAAAGAGCAGACGGACTTCGAGAGAGCCGCTGGGCACTCATGGGTCTCCGGAGCTGCTGGCTGCTGAGCGGAGACCTGCCGCACTCGATGTTGACCCAGAGCTGCTCTCGGTGCAGCCGAAAGTGCTTCGCAGCGCCGGTCTCATGACGCCAGACATGAAGACTGTGGCCGAGCTGTGCCTAATGCTCGAGTCAAAGAGGCAGGTCGTCAGAGGGATGCTGAGTGAAGTGGTGCGTCTGTGTCGCCTCATAATGGCCGTGCCTGTGCCGGCAGCCCCAGCAGAGCGTTCATTCCCCGCCCTGAGGCCAGGGAAAACGTACCTACGTGAGACAATGCATCAGAAGCGGCTGTCGCACCTGACGATGCTCCATGTTCATCAGGCATGCGCCCTTACGCTTCAGAGTGATTAGATTTTGCGTGAGTTCGTCCTCAGGCACCCCGATAAGCCAATTTCGGTGTTCGGGCGGCAGCAGTGAGGCAAGATCACCGACGTCACAGCGTAACGCTGTCTCCTCGGGGTTTCCCCATCTCCGACCGGCGGCGAAACTTGTTCGTGGTTGTTGCTTGGCATTTGCAGATGCACTTACTCGGGAGTTGAGTCTTTAAATTGTCCTGGCGACGTATGTGAACTGCTTCTCAACGTGCATTGTAAACGCCAGAGAGCGATAACGTAAACTGATGTAACCATATCGCCATGCGCCAACTGAGAAGAGTCGATGGACGCTCTCGACATAAGTGGACGTGTTTTAATCGGGCCTTGTAGCCCTGACGATTGGTAAGCACTCCCAAGCTACTATATCGAGTGTTTTGTTTTCAATTTCCTTCTCGACACTTATGAGATGTTCTGAGAGAAAAGCGCCGTTAATGCAGCAGTGGGAATGTTAGATCCAAAGGCATTCAACTGCGATAATTAGCTCGTCGAGCCTCTGCAAATCTTTTACCTCCATACCGCAATGGCCTTCTCCGTGCCCCAGGGGAAAGATGGCTCATTTGGATCCGGTGGCGCTGGGTTCAAGTCCCGAATTTTTTCCTAAGGGTCTTCCGGCTGGTGATCATAGAGGCAAGCGGGTACGGGGTAGTTGTCTCGTAGCCTACCACGGCACGAAAAACACCCCTCCGATTGACCTCGCGTGAATAAATGACCGCAGGCAAAATCATCCGTTTCACTGTAAGTACACTATTGCGTTGCCGGTTCAGAGTATAAGGAGCAAGCTGTGGTTCGCGTATGGGTAGTCTGAGGTAAAAGCCACCGATGCAACCCATTCGGGTATTCTTTATTCAACGATAGAACATACAAAATGCGACTGAATTGGATAGATTCCTGAGGCCCGAGCATACGCTAGGCAATGCTTTGCTGTGTGAAACCTGACCGACCGACCATCCGGATGTAGAATTTCAGCCAGGCGGCAGAACTTTGTGGCAGAAGCTCAAGGTGTCGTAATGTTCGGATCGGTCCCCCCACTGATCTTGGGTAGCCGCTGACCCCGGCCGCAGACCTTCTCAGAAAGGGGGAGAATAGCAAGCGCCGAAGCGACTCGACCCTTTAATCTATTCACCCTGGCGCAGACGAGTTGAGGCAGGCATTACAACTCATTGATCTACCATGACGGTCAGCCGCTGATCTTACGACCGACAAGAAAGCATCACTGAAATATGGCGGCATATCGGTTTGGAGGCCCTTCATTAAGTCTTTGCCCCCATCCTAAATTCGGATACACCGCCCCTGTCTGAATGTTTCTTCTTTTTTAACTAGAATGCGAATAGGGGAAAAACATGATCATGAAGAATTGTGGGTATACATAACACCGTTCTCCATACATGAAAACCCTCAGGGGAGTTAGTGTTCACCCCACTTGCCACCTGCTATATATCGTTCGATAAAGCACAGTGTCTTGTTTCCGTTGCAGCCCAACACCAGTCAGCCCAAAATGTCAAATCATCTGCTAATTGTCCATTAATTTTTTCTGCCAGGGCGTCTCGCCCCGATAACTGCTTTCGACCGATCCCGCAGCTGCCCTCCCGACGCGGCCTGTGCGTTCAGACGCCTTGCTCGGTCTGCTGACCCGCAGCTGCCCTTCCGGCGCGGCCTGTGCGCTCAGACGTCTCGCCCGACCTGCTGACCCGCAGCTGCCCTTCCGGCGCGGCCTGTGCGCTCAGACGTCTCGCCCGACCTGCTGACCCACAGCTGCCCTTCCGGCGCGGCCTGTGCGCTCAGACGCCTTGCCCGACCTGCTGACCTATCGCTGACTTTCCGCATTACGTATTACGTGACCCGGCTGCTACGAAAAGTAGTACGAAATTGCAAGGGATGAAGAGGGGAAACCAATAAGAATGGCAGGACGCAACAATGTATACACGCGGTATTATTCAAATATAAGCGCCTCCTTACATCGTACTATGGTTTTGAGTTCTCCCGATGGCGTATTCTATAGTGGCTCTTTTCGAGGCGCACTTGGGCTTTGGGGATGGGAGTATCACATGGGTCACGTGACGTACTGGTTAAAGCTTCAACCAACAAACTTCTCGGTAACAGGCCCTTGCCCACTGGACCGATCACAAGCGTTTTTCTTCTCATTTATTTGCACCAGTCGGGGTGCGCACAGTCACGTTCAAGGAATTGCAAGGAGTGAAGAGGGAGATGCATTAAAAACGATAAAAAGACAAAACAATATATACACTCGCTAGTAGTCAAATGTAAGCTCTGCCTTACAATATACTATGACTTTGATTTCTTCCCAATGGCGTAAACCACAGTGACCCTCTTCGATGCGCACTTCGGGTTTGGGAATGGGAGTATCACGTGACCCATTTGGTCCACTGGTTCAAGCTTCAACCAACCAACTTCCCGGCAGCAGGCCCTTGCCCGCTGGGCCAATCACAACCATGATTTATTCGTTCCATTGAGGTGCGCACGGTCACACTCATGGCGACGGTGGTCGCGACTGCAGGGAGGAAGCGTAGTGGCACTGGGTGGCGCTGTTACAAAATGTGGACAGCGTAATTTTTACTCAACATAACTAGGATCGATATCTTTGTCATGTCTTGCCGGTGCTGCAGTAACATTACCCGGCGCTATTATAAGATGTAACTGGTCGTGAGGTTTCACCAGAGTATGCCTTTTGAAATATGCCCCAAAAGTGGAACACCTTTCAGCTACCGGTACCTAGGAGTTCTGGGCATCAACTGATATCTATCTGTGGTCTCCATGTTCAAATTAGCGATGCATGAAATGCTCGTGCTCTCAGTTCCGATTGTCCTCGATCGGCATGTCACCGATTTTCGCATTACAGACTGGTCCTGTATTTATCACTGCAAACGTCATATATTACACACATTTCACATAATTAACATTGAGCGAAGAACAGCGAAGGTTAACAGTTTATACATACCAAGCAAAGACTATAAAGAAGTCAAACATCTTGGCCTTCCTCGAAAACCGTTCCAAGCCAACACAAACATAATTCGTTTCAAGCGACTCCCACGCGTTTCGCTGCTACGCCAGTCACTTTCCTCACACCAGCCTGAGGGAGCTTTTTGGCGTTTATCTTTGTTTCAAATGACATCATTGCGCGATGGCACGCACGTCCAAGCAATGCTTTCACAATAATTCGATAATATCACCACACAAAGCTAGATGATCCAGAAGGTTGCTAACCCCAGCCTAAACAGATAGCACAGTGAGTGCGACATGTCGCAACAGGCACAGATTAACTTTTTTTCTTATAGGCGCACTAACGAGATCAATCCAGATTGACACCACTGCCGACAGCTTTCGTCATTTTCAGTGTATCGTGTAAGTTGCACGATAGTTTGCGAGTATCGTGCAGCTTTGCCTTACCCTGAAAACTGCAGTAAAAACCGAACTTTGGCTCGTGCAATTGCATATCACGTCCATGATGCCGTGGATCAGGGGTGAATAATCGTAATGAGCTGTAAGGTCCCGACCGTTAACTTGCAACTCAGCCCTCTTAACCTGACAGAGAACGCTCTCGTACCCAGACACCATGCTCTAAGAAAGTCCGGGCTATACAAGTACAAATAGCATTACTGTCCTCGCCAGCGCAGCACGGAGGGTCCTGACTGGTTTTACAAAATACCAGCCCGGTCGTGGAATAGCACGATAGCCCCCAAATTTACACGGACGTCACCAACATCGCTTTGCAAAGATGTCTGGGGATTGGTTTGTAACGTGCTTGGAGGGAAAAGGCGTACAAGAGCAGGTATAATGCAATTGATTGTGTATCCCTAGATGTGTAATCTAAGAAGGTACCACCAAGCATTGACATATTTTTGTTCTCAAAAGCGATAACGTCGCATAAAACATCAGCTTCAACTGGAAAATTGCGTGCCACAAGTTTCGCTCATGTACCCAACGTCCTTGACAAGCAGCCGTGCAGAGAAAAAAATACCGACAATGCTGCCGCTGCATGTCAGCCTCGTCGACCAGCCTCGATGAAACCCGCAGATCATCAAATGAACACCGCCTCGACCCAGGCAGCTATCCAGCAAAAGCCCCACAGCCTGTCACGCTGCCGTTACGCCATTCAACAGCCAGGAGTATTCAGGGGCACAGCGCGCCGCCGCGGGCGCCGGGATGCGGCGGCTCGCCGGTCTCTCCAGCCGGCTGGGCCCCGGGGCGTTGTCGCGGGTGACCAGTCGGCCGGCGGACGGCGCACCCTCTCCCCCAGGCCCATGTCACGTGACCGGAGTCTGGGCAGACGGTGGCCGCGGGCCGGCGTCACGTGACTAGCCGGCCGGTGAAGTCCGTCCCGGGGTCCTGCCACGTGACCGGCCCGCCGGCTGGCGGCGGCCCCGGGGAGGGGTGTCATGTGACCGGCGGGCCGCAGCGCCGGGCGCCGGGAGATGGGCTCAGTCATCTTGCTCCGGGGGGCGATGGTGGTCCGTAGGGCGCTGGTTGGTCCAGTGGGCGGTCCGGCGGGCTGGGACCGTCGCTGATTGGCTAGTCAGCTCGCAGCCGCGGGTTGTGGCGGATGAGACGCGGCTGCAGGAAGTTGGCCTGCCCTGCCTCCGATTCCAGCATGTACTGCAGCGATAGCGACAGCATGTCGCTAGTGTTTTCCAACACCAGGCAGTTCCTGAAATACCACACGGATTAGTCAGCCAACCTCGAAGAAGAAGGGGAGGACAAGGGAGGGTTGCAACAGTAATTGACGTCTCGGGCCTTTCGGTGTGGGTGAGTCATTCAGTAGTTTCGTATCGGTCTCAAACTACGTTTTGCACGGGGACATACCCCGCCAGCGGCGCAGGAACAGAGGTAGTCTGGTTCGTGGAAAGCGGTCCTAAAGCATTTGGCACCGCATGGTGAAAACCTCATGAAAATATGTCATGAAAAAATAAAAAAGTCCCTTATGGTCTTAGCATAGTATATATAATCCCCAGTGTCTCGCCGTTGTTAAAGGAAGCATGCAACCACTTTTGTTATTTTCACTTTTTGTTACATCAGATGCGTCCGACCTGGCCGGTGATACCAGGTTTCTCCAAATTTGTATGAAAAGCTCAGAATTTCGTTTCGAAGTAGACACCCCTGCAGGAGAAATCTCAGTGAACAGCGCGCTGAACGCCAGGAAAGTAATGCATACAATTTGCCTTGCTTTTCCGGAGTGAGTGTTCTAATGTTTGCAACACACTATTTGGTCGAAATGCTAGTGTAATAAGTTTTGCGAAGCTGGAAACATTCTTTTGAGAAAAAATATACGTAAGCATGACGATTTTATCCTGTGAATTCAAGGATACATTATGCTATAACTTCGATTGGCGTTGGCAAAGTGGCTATGGCGCTGGCAAAGTGGCTTTTTCGAAGCATGCTTCGGCTTGGAGAAACGGAGCATCACATGGCTTATGGTCACACACTGGTTCAAACCTCAACCAATGCGTCTCTCGGTAACTGGACTTTGCCGCTGACCGTGCCAATCACAAACGTTCAATTGTACTGACGTCATTCATACCAGTAAAGGTGCGACTTTTAAGCCCACATGTCCGCAATGTGCAGGTAAGAACAGCTGAAAAGTAATACTTCTAAACACAGCTGACACCGTCTCTCAGCAGATGCGCTGTCGTCATGACAACGGCGGTTGTCATCACGTCGACGTCCGAGACAACTGCAGTTGTCACGGACTCTGGAGACGCTCTGGAGCTTCCAAGGCAGGAAGAAGTGCAGGACTGTTACAAAGAGTTGGCAGCGTAATTTGGACTCGACAATAATCAAGATGTTTGCTTATGTTAAATTGGTGGTACTGCAGTGGCACCACTCAGTGCTATAACCAGACGTAAATAGTCCGGAAGCTTCATCAGAGTATGTTTTTAAAGTACGTCCCAAAGGCTAGACACTCCTCAACTGAGCAATGTCAACAGATCTGTAGCTTCTGTTGTCGTGATTTAGAGAAGCAGTCCCCCAAGCGCAGACGATGTACACTGCCGAAATATTACACCAGAGATGTGAACGCCTGTTCACCTCTGAAAAGCAGCCGGCCACAGTGCGGCCCCTCGCGCACTCACCGCATCAGCCGTCGCGGACAGTCGCGGAACTTGTGCAGCGTCAGGTCCGAGATACCCTCCAGCACAGGCTGAAGCAGCCTGGATGGCAAGCTCTCCGTGATGACGCAGAGGATATTCTGCAGAAGACCCGCCAGCCTGTAAGGAGGACACTTTCAGTCGTTGGAAGCTGAGATTATGCGCTTCTTTTCGTAATTTGCAGGGATGATGTGCCCAACATGCGGGAAGTGGTTCTAGCAGTAAATAAGGAATCTGAAACGAATATTAGATCACACTTATGGGATATGCAGCATCATGATGCACGTAGATGAAAGTAACAACAACTTTAAGCCCATTGGCATGAGGTTATTCTTATATTCCTCTGCAAACAAGGAACTGGGTCGACTTCCACCACGCAAAATGTTGGCCGCGCGCCTATCGCAAGGAAATTGGCTGAGTAATGCTCGGGTGTAAACACGCGCTCAGTTAGGATGTGAGTAGGAGTGGAGGTGGGGGGGGGGGGGGGGTGTCCGGTAATTTGACCGCCTCCGAAATTTTCCAGATTTTTTTTCCGAATAACGCGGCGTAGCCGCGCCAACCTCTACAAAGCTGTAGGATCCAAAGCTGATGTAATTATGGATTGAATAGCGGGTCTTTTGATATGGACAATGAGATGCATCTTGTCAGGTCGCTGACGTTTGGCAGGTCAGTCAGGCCATGGTTGTCAGGCCGCTGACGTTTGGCAAGTCAGTCAGGCCATGGTTGTCAGCTAAGGCAATTTCTAGGGAATCGTTCAATCTGATGCCATAACGGAGTGTCAGACGAAGCCGTACGTCTCTGAGATTGTTTGGTAGGCAATAAAACAATTGAATTTAGAACTGCAACACATGACATTGACCTAAGGTTAGGTATGAGGGTCAAATCGTGATCTAAGCCAATCTGGTTTTTACTCGAGAGCTTGCAGTATGGAATAGTTTCTGGTGTTTATTTCGAATTTATTAGTAACGGGGACCGCAACAGACATGGTTCGTTGACTGTTTAAGACGAGGGTAGGTTAATGACCTAAAACAGCCCAGATCACCATATCGTTTTTAAGAACATACTGCCCGGCGTAATGCTTGACGCCTATTCAAATGCCAAAATAAAAGCAATTGGTAGGATTTTGGTTACCCTAACCCTCTAAATAACTATAAATGGTGGTAATGACCAAACTTCACTAGCCTTACATAAAAACAGTGAGGATTTGCTTAGAACAGGTGTTTAGGCTTCCGGTAGTTGCATGAGAAGATCTGGGGGCACCTCGGACACCAATCTGGAGTTCAACATTTTTTGACCTAATTCGACCCGAAGATCATGACCTAAGAGCTTCAAATTTTGAGTACAGTGAGTTCACATACAGGCAGATACACTCTGTGAATTCGGTGTTTCTAGCTATTTTGATTTTGAGCAGAGCGCAGGGTATTCAACCAGCCGCCCGGGCGCGTGTTAACCGAAGGTCGCATGGGGTCGCCTGGAAGCGCCGAGCACGCACCCTGTTTAAGGGTCCCCCTGCGGGCTAAGTTTCGGCGGAGGATGCCGAGTGCATGTAGTTTTTCCCCGCCCTTATCCACTTTCCTTCATTTTATAACCATGAAATGACCATTATTGGTCGAAAGGGCTCTAATCTAAGCCCAGGAAATAAGCACGGCAAATCGCGCCCCGCTAAGCTGTGGTAGTTTTCACTTAGTTCACGCGCCGGCTTGGCTGTTTGAAAGGTAGGGTCAGTCGGACTACGCGAGCACGCCCGGTCAACATTGGAGGTCATGTGATGTCAACATGGGTTCAGGTGTCTTACCGAAAGGATCGATGATGCTACCTGTTTGTGACGTGCAAGTCCGTATAATAAAGACGTTGTCAACCCAGTGACTCCACCGGTCATGTGACGTAAATGAATGCAAAACAGCCTCAGACGAAGAAACGCGACTGTGGTCTGACTTTACCTTGACCTGTAACCTTGATTGACTTCATGACATGAGATTGGACGCATTCCGCAACGGACATATAATTCTTGGCTTATTACCGAAAACTCAGTCAAAGGAGGCGATAGATCCCAAGCGTGGCGTAGAGCAATATCGCGTGTTCTCGATGTGCTATGTTGCTTCCAACTCAAAATTGTCATGATTCACTAACGCACTTAATCATACATCGAATACATTTGATGGGGCTGGGGGGCATAGGGCACTGTTTTAGGCTCTCATTTTCTTCACAAAGTACCGAAGACCACCTGCGTTTCGGCGCTAATAATTACCAAGATCACAGATTTCACGAGCAGTTGTGTGGCTTCACTAGTTATGTGTCTCATTGAAAACAGATGAACAAGACTGCATTCTGTTTCAGGAGGGAAACCCGTGTAACCCCGTTAAGAAAACGGGAAGGTGGGCAGGAAAAATCCCTCCCCGTGCCTCCCATGTACATGTGAACATATTTTCCCAGCTTTTGCGCTGAAACTATAGGCTTCTCGGCTCCAAGTTGCGCTGGACGCCTGGAGCTGGGGCTGCAAGTGAAGCCAAACACGGTCAGAGCGCGTCTCGATCCTGTTAGTGTGAGACGATACGCTGTCTCCCATGTCACCGTGGAAAGATCGTGTAAAAAGTCTGCCTACACAAGCTTGCCATTTTTTAAGGCTTTCTAGACGCCAAGCGCGGTTGCATTAACATGTCGCGAAAAAGAAATGAAGTGATGTACTTCCATACCTGATCTTTTTACAGCGTATTCATAAAAACAAGATGTTGGAGTGTAAGCTGAGCAGGAAGGCCTCGGATAGGCGGCGTTCTCCCACACATCTTCACAGGTGTATCTGATGGCAATTATCGCAACTGAACCAGAAATAGTAACAAACTCATTCACCGGGTGACGGCTGTCTACAGCTAGTTCAGAAACTTCCGCTCGCCGGAGGCTAGAAGGTGAGAAGAAAGTAAATTGCAACTCAGCTTTCTGGATGGTAGTGAGCTTAAATAGAGCGATCCCCTACCTACACCTTTGAAAGGATCAGGCCTGGGAGGTCTGTTTAAAAGTCCACTGGTACCGATTTTAGGGTTTTAAGCAAAGCCTGTGCGGAAACGTACGGGTATGCAACATACACGCCGTACCTTCAATGCGGTGTTAAACTCATTTGATTCAATGCGCCAGCACGAGTAAAAACATGGAAGTTTCGGTTAAAACGAGGCTTCATCTTTTACATCTGTCGTCTTCACAGATCTAATAATTTACTTAAACGTCCTCATATTTCCTACAGACAGTTCGGCGTGATCTGGAACGCTCAGAGTCAGGCACATGCTTGATCGAATAAATGAATCCTGACCTCGAATCCTTCACTTCTAAATCCCAAACCATCCATGATTCAGCGTTCATTTTTGAATTCGTTTTGCA
Source organism: Pollicipes pollicipes (assembly GCF_011947565.3). Classification (NCBI taxonomy): domain Eukaryota; kingdom Metazoa; phylum Arthropoda; class Thecostraca; order Pollicipedomorpha; family Pollicipedidae; genus Pollicipes; species Pollicipes pollicipes. The sequence continues at coordinate 21,645,034 of NW_023596420.1, read as the reverse complement.
GTATCCTCGTATTTAAGATGCCATAAAATTGCTCCACTAGGTTGAGACTGAATGCTGCATCTTTTTAAGGACTCTGTCGACCGATATGTCTGTTAACCCAACATCTGGTAACCCAATATTCGTTTCCTACTTTGTTAATCGGTTTTTGGATAGTATATTCATACCACGGCAAACAACTTTCACGATGAGTTTCAAATCAGGCCATGGACTTGAATTCTCTTATGGGAATGATTTGTCTCATCTTCCAAACTTAACCTTCCACGCTGTACGAAGCTGCTAAAATGGCTATATCTCTCAGTGGCGTAGCCAGGATTTGGCAGAGTAGAAGGCTAAATCGCAGCAAGTGGATTATTTAAACCGAGTGCCCTCACCTCGTCGCTATAGTTGGCCATTTTTCGATTTACGATATCTTTTTGGGCTCGGGAACCGAGCTCCATGTCCGAGGGGTCCGTTTTTTAAGTACAAGAGGCCTGCAGTATGCAGTATGCGTTGCTATTGGACGGGTCCAAATGACGCCAGTGATTGTTTCGATAATGTCAGAAAGATAATATATCAAATATTGCCGGGTCATGTTTCTGTCGGCCATTTCAACAACTGGAAAGATGAGCACGTTCCAAAATTCAAGATTCTCAGCAGAAAAATTAAGCCGAATGCACTTCTTAAGATTTTATTTCGTAGAGATTTAACATTACATCTGGTGAAATTCATTACATCTGGTGGTTATTCCAGCTCGATCATAGTTTTTAAAGTGTCTCTGAACTTAGTAAAATAATTATTAAAGCATATATCTGCAAGATAAGCATGACTTGGCACAGGCTTCACTCACATGCGGCGTTTTTGTTTTGCTTCGTTCTCAAAAGACACCAAGAACACCAAGACTGAGAGAGGGTATAGCTGACTGATGTGGTAAAAAGTCTCTCACTTCCAATTATTTTCTGGGTAAATGTGATTTTAGTTTTCGAATTAAATTTTAGCGTCATTAGCTATATGTGCAGTCAGTTAATGACATTTCCGTGGCGCTTACGCGCACATCGTGATTCAACGTTTCATTCATATGCATTCTAAAAGATAACTCTGCATGGTTTTCACACAAATCAAGCTGCAACTGGCGGCACATTATTACCAGTACGTTAGCCAATGGCCCATTGGTTGCATTCTACCGCTGAACAGTTGTATAAAAGCGACGATGACATTCTTAGCTCATTGGGCTCAATTTCAAGTTTGCACTTACCGTTTCCTTCTTTGAGCTTTTATTCCGAATCCTCCTCTGTTATCATTCTCAGTTCCTTCAACTCTAAAGAACGCATTTGCCATCTGGGACAATGACAGGTGATATGGCTTTCGTGGTCACTATTTTCTTTAGCGCCATGCATGATTATACGAAAAGTTCACCAGTCCTGCGAGATTTTCAAATTACGGTATAAAAAGCTGCGAACCTCTGGGAAGTTTTCAGAACAAGAGTCACACGAGGTGGTGGATCTGCCGTTTTCTTGGGGCAAAGAAAGCTGGAAAATTATAAGGCGCCGATACGCAACCCGCAAAAGGGAGAAAATGTCTCCAAATGAAACAACATTTGCGACACACACACTTGTGCCAAACCAGCGGCAGATAGCCGTTCAGGACGAAGAAAAGGTAGGCTCGTCGTGTTTGAATCTTTGAGTAGCATCATTCTACTGCGAGCTCTCGCTTGCCTGCATGGTTGGTCAGCGCATGCATGCAGTTACAGGTTATGATGAGTCCTGGATCCTATTTTTACGGGGTCCGGAATTTAGTGGCCGATGTTACCAAAAAAGCTGAAGGGGTCAGGGCTAAATTTCCAAATTTTGTCATTCATTTTTCCTGCATTTCGTTTCATTTCTGAATATTTATAGAAAAAATCTGATGGTGACCATTTGGGATCCAGGCAATGACGCAGTTTTATCTTCAGTTCATGGGGCGCCTCAGCCCCTTCACAGCGATTCAAGACTTACTCAGCTTTGAGAAGGGCGTGGGACAAAACATAGGAGAAACGTGTTTATTACCGCGCTTTGGCGGCAGGTTCCGTTCACTTTCACTTAGCAACCCACCAAACTCACTCTGCGGAACTACGCCCATGTATCCAGGACCCATCGCACAATTTTATCCGACGATCCTTTGGAATCTGAGGTCCGTTCTTGGGCACCCTGCACTTATCTGTTCCGGGCATCGCTATGCTTTTCCTGAGGCTGCCGGCGCTGTCGACCAACACCCGCCACTCACGAGAACACGTCCTCGACGAGGCGCAGGCTTTCGTTGCCGCACGTGTGGTGCGACTCGAGGATCTCCTGGCGCATCAAATGCAGGTGTGCCGTCTCCGACAGGAACACCCGGAACATCTCGAGCAGCGCCTGCCGACGCTGGGAGTGGCCGGGCCACATCGGGTCAGGTCAGGTCGCACTGCCGGGGCGGGCGGGTCACGTCGGGTCAAGTCATGTCACAGCGCCGAACCGGACGGACCGTGCCGGGCGGCAGCCGGTCCAGCCAGTCGATCCCGCTGCCGTAAAACATCGGCGGCAGCCGGTCCAGCCAGTCGATCCCGCTGCCGTAAAACATCAGCGTTTCAAAGTCTGCTTAGCCTTGTTCTTTTCGTGCCCAATTCTTTTCGAATCCTTGGGGAAAACTTAACTGGAAACTAACTTATCGAGCTTGTCACCCAAAACCGATGAAGTATCATTACTTTTAGAGAACTCACGAAAAATAAAGGTCATGCGTTGGCTCGAAAATCTGAACGAAAATGCGTGGCAGCAAATCGGGCAACAACCATATTGCAGGTGCACCAATTCCAAACCACGGTAGTGATGACGTCATCATCGCGATTACACCTTGCTACGGCTCGGCTGACGGTCCGCCAGAGAGCGGGAATGTGATGATGGAGACCCCGGACGTGGCGGACCGTCCCGGCCCAGCGCTGTTGGCGCCAGTTGTGCCGACCAAGCGTCAGCAGCCGGCACGGAGGAGAACGTCGGCAAAGGTCCTGATCCCAACAACCAAACCCGGCCACCCGCCCGATGTGTTGCTAGTCGGTGGACATCTACGTTATTGCCGGCCTTTGTAGGTACTGCCAGCTGTTGTGCAAGGCTTTTAGACATGTCTGAGAGATGCGACATGAGCATGCATGTAGTGAAACATATGAAAAATAAAACAGACCGTCGCACTCGGGTCATTACACCGTTCATTAAGAAATAAGCCAATGTGTAAGTTTGTAAATTTCCACGACTTCACTGGACAATTGTCTAAAACAGCTATCCGAAGTCTACACTAAGTAGCTTCAAAGACGTTTGCTGTCCTGAGCACCTGAAAAGTTCGCTCAAATTCAAAGCTGCGTTAAAGCTCACATGATGTCCTGGTGACTTACTGGTAGGCCGGATATATCCGATATCTGGGGCTGGCTATCGAGGTGGAGACCGTTGCATTCGGGTACACCCTGTCAATCAGCATACATGTTTGTGAGCTGTTCGCAGCAATGTTTATGTGCGAGGGTGTGCGACTATCGCTCTTCCATTTGTCTTGAGACACTACAGAGAAATAGAAGAGCAATGAATATAGAAATAGAAAGACTCATATACAGAAATATAACAGACGCAAGAGTGTTTTTCTAAGGGCACAGAAAAGACGAGAAGATTTTGAATTTGGCTGCATGATTTGACCTGGAGCCAAACCCACTACGTTGTACTCTACGTTCCCACTGCCGTTTCCCCACAACCTCTCCCAGAACACCTCACCCATTTGTTTCACCCTGGTGCCTAGAACTTCCTATAACTCAGGTGGAAAATGCCGTTTAGTGAATGTCGTAGCTGCCGCGCCATTCTTTGCTGAGACTTTGGACATTCAAATTGGAATTTCGGTCAGACCGGTTGAACATTTTGCCATCGTTAAGTGCTCGCCTCGGCAGCTTCGTCACACCAACTTCATCAGCATTGCACACCGGTGCCTCGGCGTTGGGATCTCCACAGCACGCCGCTGGCCGTACCCTAACGTCCTCCACCTCCCTTCCCGCTCGCTACCCCCGGCGTCGCTGCCCGCTGCCGCTGCCACCGCCGACCGCCCGCTCACCGAGGCTGCACGCACAGAGCTGACCAGCGAGCTGGCCAGCCGCAGCACCACGTCCAGCTCAGCGGTGCTGCGCGCCCCGTCGCGGCCCGAGGCCGGCAGCGGGCCGCCCGTGCGCACGATCTGGCACGGGTTGGTCAGCCGGTCCAGGAAGTCCAGGTCGCGCAACAGCACCGTCTCCGTGTCGGAGCTGGCGCCGGTGCGCCCGGCTGCCAGCAGCCCTGGTGGGCCGACAAACGAGGTCACGGACTTACACGGGTCACACGAGATCGCACAGGGCATCACGGGATCACAGGATCGCTCGAGGCGTCACGGAGCCATACGCGGTCACGCGCGTCCTAACGGGGTTGTGTGAAGTTACGGCGGCGTAACACGGGGTCTCCTGGGCGTAACGGGCTGTACAAGCTCGCGGGAATCCCCGGGGATATACAGGGTCACATGGAATTTCACACAGGGTCAGGCCGGGTTGCGGTCACGCAGGTAATAAAGCCATGTCGAGATACTTAAAATGCTTTTGTGTTCTTTCTCTTGTACAATGATTTTGGAAGCGTTTTTCTGCCTCTAGATTTTACAACAGCCTCTTACATGGGGCCAATATCCTGTCCGTATATCTCCTGTGATCTCCAATGTTTGTTTTTTTCATTTTGTTATGCGGGGCGATAGGTGGTAACTCGCGCTTGGTTGAGGTGGTCAAATAGCCCGCTCTGATAATTTTCCCAAATAACTTCCAAACGGTGGAGGGTATTGGCGCAATATTTCCTGCAGTTGTAGGTAATGTAATAGCTAATCATTTGGTATGAAATATAAGATGCACCTTGTAAGATCACTGACCTTTGGCAGGTCAAAGTAATGTCATGGTTATCGGATCAAAAGCTGTAGGCCTCTGCAAGATCAAAAGCTGGAAGCATGCGGAATATCAAAGTTTTGAAGACAGCTTTCCGCCTTACAACACCCTAGACGTCATGCAAATTCGGCAAAAGCTGGCGAAGCCCATCGTCCTGCCCCCCTTGGGGCGGAACATATTACTCCAGACCATCGAGGTCGCTAAATGAAATACAGAAGGCTCAGTGATCTACATAAACGTCATCAACTCGAAACTGTTCCTGGGCACCTCACATAAGGAGGACGTCTTATTTCTGGTGGTGGTTATTTCAAATAGTGTGCTGAGGCCCACACATTTTGCCGTCCGCTGTTCACCAACGGTGCAACATGCCCAACCCTGCTTCCATGGACGGAGCCTTATTTTGGGGGTGGATGACATGCGGTTACATCACTCAATACTTCAGAAATGTACTTCCGGGTCTACGACGGTTCCATGAAAAGGGTGGACCCACAGAACCCATATGTCCCCAAGTTCGTTAATCAAAATTTCCTAATGCCAGTATCATTAAATAGATACCAAAATATTGCATTTTGCTAGGGTTGCCACTTTGTTCACTTCCTGAACCGTGCAAACTTTGTGACGTACCAAAGGACCAAGGCGCCCAGGCCCTCTTGGGCGTCGGGCCCTCCACTCCCTTAGCTACGTCCTTGGCTAGAATATACCTGTCTGGCTACAACATGGCTAGAAAGGTAAGCACCTAAAACAGCAGCAAACTTGAAAATACCGGGAAAATCATGTCACCAGACCTTGAAACATACCATCGAAAACCGCACCAGGCAGGGAAATCGGCTAAAAGTACACAGTTTCATCCCCAAGGTTAGTAACACCTGCTGTGCAAGTCCAGTGACGCTTTGAGGCATTTGTTAAGAACGGGGTCAAGCCTTTTATGGGAGCCATTGCTGAACAAGTGCGATAGAACATACTGAACAAGCTGACTCAATGACCAATGCACTCAAGTTATGTAATGCGAAACGAATGTGTTTGCTGACCATAACGACCCCAACTGGAAATCAGACTGACCCATGCCAGGATATCACTAATGCAGCTCAGTAGGATGTTTGGACGGCACAAGGGGCGGGAAAGGGCTGACACTCTCCTCCAGCTGAAAAGGGAGCTACTCCCCTTGACCACGCAGCGGTAAAAATAGTGCGGTGGGCATCAACTCTTAACGACCACACCCAAGGGTTTACAGCAGCACATGATGCTAGAAAGGAATGCCCCAAAATTATGCACCAAAAACAAAAGAGCGATTGTTCTCTTTGCTGGAGGAGTCCTGCCGCAAACGACCCGCATATGATGTTTGTCTGCTATCACTCAATATTTGGCTGAAATGAACGATATTTTGTCAAATGCAATCCCACGAGAAAAGCTGCTTTGAGAAAGCCTGGTCTCCATCCTCACGCCACAACATGACGGACATGATGACACTCGCGTTTTAATTGCCGGTATTATTGTCAACAACTCCTGAACGTGAGAGTCGGTGACGCTGTTGTGTAAAATATTACATCGTACAAAACGGAGAAAACCGAGAAGACCCAGCCACGTGGCAAAAGGTAAACTTTTGGGGTAATGCTCCCCCCCCCCCCTCCCCTGCCTTTGAGGTAAAGGGAGGAAGGGTCATGGCTTACGGGGCGCGCAAGGGCCGCGATACTTATTGATAGTTTTAGATACCCGGAAGGTTTTAAAAACAAATATTGGCTCCCGAGGCACGTAAACAGGACTAGAAGTCTAAAATTGTTCCCAAAATCCAAACAAATTCCTTAAACGAAGGGGAGGGGCCCCTTGACTGGAAAATACCCCTTGACATAATTTAGCAATCTCCTAGGCGAAATCTCTTCTGCTCGCGGCGTTACAAAGACTCTGTCATCACGCTAGCTTTATATTGAGTTTTTTCTGTTGACATAGGGTCAAATTTGTAGAACAAAACGTGTCAGAAAGGGTAAAATGCTTCCAACTTTTAAAACAACGTCAGCAGACATTTTAAGAGTATAAGAAGCAGCACTGTCCAAAAGTTGTGCACTACACCTAATTCCGTCCCAAACGCCATTTTCTCTTAAACCAGCTCGAACGCTAAGTTGGCAATGCAGTCCTAGGCAGAGCAACCTAACTAACCAAGCACAAACATTCCTGAAAGCCTCGCCGTGCCTAGCTAACGGCGTCAGACGCGGGTCTGGCTTGCGAGCGGCCGCACAAGCAGCGGCAGCGTCCGTACCTATGAGCAGGGTGAAGAGCGGCGGGCCGGCCGGCCGCTGCTCGGCTGCGCTCCATCTGCTCATCTCAGAGCTGTGTTGGCGACGCTGACCACTGGTGCAGTGTCGGCAGTGCGGCGGCGTCTTATACGTGTCCAGCGCCGCCTCCATCGGCACCGCAGACGGCCTGCGCGCGACACGCCGCCGCCCCCTCCTCACCTGGGGCAGTCGGCTCCCGTGTTCTCTCCTGGAACCGTGAGCCTCCGCCTCCCCGCCGGGCATACTCTGTGTACTCTTGCCTCATTCTCTGTTCAGCAGGCTTGCATGTCCTCAATGAGAACCCCAGGAGAATTGTGGCGCCAGAAGAGACAAAAAGGTACCATGCATCTAACGAGGAACGGCAGGGCACTACAAAACACGCGCGCGTGATTATACCAGACGCGTGAAGGCAGTGACGGAAAGTAGGGATTGCATAGCACGCATGAGGGCATACTTGCGTTAAATCGCAAATATCCCTTTTGTTTTAGAGCAGCATACAGCTCAAAGGCACCAGTCAAAATTGCATTGCATAAAGTATTATCTAATATCATTGCCACCACACCCATTTCCTTCTGCATGCGTGCACATAATTGTGATAGCAACGATTACAGGCACACATAAAAGGCACACATAAAGGTGTAACGTCTCCCGAATCCCCGTGCTCTTGAAGCAGTTGGTTGCGTTTTTTATGGTGACAGCGTGCGAATGTGCAGAGCGTTGTACTGCCTTATACGGTATCTTCCCTTTGGACAAGAATTTCCTAGTTGTGCGTCAATAATTTGGCAGAATCATTTTGGCTTCAACATCAGTCCAGTGACGAGGGAGAGAAATATCACGTGGTGGTGATTCATTATGACAGCGTATTAGTACATGGCGGAAGGACGGAGCACAAAATACTTGGTGCTGACATTCCAACTACACAACTGACAACTACATTTTTAATCAAAATCCCAAGCTCCTTTTTCGTGAAACGGAATGAGTAAGCAGAACTGGCATTCATGCCTACCCATAAAAGTTGTTAAGTGCATTTGCGAGGAACATCATGCGTACAGATAACACAGCAGTAATAGCCTTATTCCTCGTAAAAAACAACAGAAGAACGGAGAGAAAGACGCGTTGTTATTTCTGCAATATGTCTTTATCGAAACGAAAATAAGTAGTAAATTCAGAATTGCCCGCCGATCCTACTCGATTTCCGTTTTTTTTTAAACATCGAGCCATAGTAATCACAGGTTACCAGCATTCAAGGGATTAAACAAGGAGCAGTTGCTAGCCACTACTACGGTACAGTGCACGTCTAACTAGCAATCATAATACGCGAAAAATACGTGTGCATGCAAACGAATTCGGGTAAACAGGTACCACGTATCACGCTTCGTTCAAACATGCAAGCGATTTCAAGTAAACAGGTATCACGCATCATGCATCAGTTATACGTGCAAGCGATTTCAATTAAACAGGTGTCGCGCATCACATATCAAGCATCACACATGTAAACGATTTTAACCTAGCACGCATCACACATCAAGGCACTTATCACATTCGCATAATCGGCCATGATGAGCCCTGTACGTTAAGGTGTGGTCGCCGAGTTCTTATAAGAAGATATTCCCTTATTTTTCCGTCTGGATGGTCTTGTGCTCTGTAAATTACCGTTAGCTCTAAAAGGGGCACAGGGTCCATATCTCCCTGAATTTCAGGCTGAGCATATTTACCAGAAACTGGCGACTGAGAGAGATATTCCCTGTTTTGTTTTTAGCGTCTCACAGGCGTTTGTTATATTTCAAACGAATAGGGCACATGTACTCCCTGTCCCTCCCATGTTTTTCACACAGTTTACACTTCATTTCGTAAACCAGGTTTTTTTTGCGTGCAAAGCCCTTGAAACCCAGACTTGCATAGAGAACACCCATTGCCGCCCGAGCACTTGGGTTTCGAAATGGAAGATTTCACTACATACTTATCAAGCTTATTTTCGTTCTTCCAAACCATACGTATGCTCAGTTTGGATTTTTGAACGATATGTTTGATTTTCCGAAGCAAGTGCTCATCTATGTAAGGCAGCGCTAATATTAGGCCGTCGGACAGCACGTGTTCCTGCCTCCTGCCACCCATCCCTCTCAAGCGCTCTAAATCTTTTACCACTTTCAACATTCTACCTAAATGGGCCGCTAGCCCATCAAAACCAGCTTCCTCAGCTAGATACATCGATGATTTTGCTCGAGTATAGACGCACGAACAGCGGAACCTTGAATAATTTTTAGAGTTCGTGAACAACCAGTATCCAAATTTAGCTTTTACTATGGGGCAAACAGGGAACGGAAATGGGCACCATGTTTGGATACATAAGTAACGGTAGAAAAGAGGAACGACCTCACAACGTTAGAAACGGAGCTCTTCATCAGGCCCCACCAACTCTGGTACATTTATGCACTGCGAACGTGCGCATCCAATTTCCCCTAAACATAATATAATTCGTAACATGTTTATTGGGGCTCTAAACAACTCATCTAGTAGTGAACAGGAAAGAAAGAGCATGATATGGACTTTGCTGTTGGGCAATGGATATTTCCGCGAATTTAAGGTAGAATGTTGGAAGAGGTAAAAGAATCTAGAGCGCATGGGGATTAGGTGGTAGAAGTCGGGAACACGTCCTGTCGTATGATGAGCTCTTAACACCACCTTACATAGTTGAGCACTTACTTCGGAAATCCGACATATTGTTAGAAAATCAAAACTGCGCATACGGACAGCTTGGAAAAACGACACTCAGCTAAGAAAGTCTCTGGTGAAATCTTCCATCTGTAAGCCGAGTGTTTGGGGGGGGGAGGGTGCAATAGCTGTCATCAATGCAAGTCTGGGTTTCAAAGATTTTGCCCCCCTTTTAGACCTGAAGTCATCTACAGAGCGCAGGACCATCCAAACGGGAAAATACAGAAATATCTTCTTGTAAAAAGTCGGGGGCACACCTTAACGGACAGGGCTCATCATGGCCGATTATGCGAATGCGATAAGTGCCTTGATGTGTGATGCGTGCTAGGTTAAGATCGTTTACATGTGTGATGCCTGATATGTGATGCGCGACACCTGTTTAAGTCACTGGCATGCATAATGGATGCGCAATGTGTGATACCTGTTTACTTGAGCTCTCCTGTATGTTTGAATGAAGCGTGATGCGTGATGCCTGTTTACTTGAGCTCGCCTACATGTTTGAATGAAGCGTGACGCGTGATGGCTGTTTACTCGAATTCGTTTGCATGTACACGCATCTTTATGCATTTTCTAATTCTTAGATGTGCACTGCATCGCAGTGATGGCTAACGATTGCTCCTTGTTAACCTCCTGAATGTTGATAAGCTGTAAAATGTGTGGCTCGCTGTTTTAAAAAAAAAACAATAACTGACAAATCTAGTAGGATCTGCAGACAATTCTGAATTCACTAATGATGTTTGGCTCGAACATCAGTTCATATTTAAGCATGTTTCCAAAATTCATCTCTCCGTTTTCCTGCTTTTTCTACGATGAATAATGATATTATTGCTGTCTTATCTATTCATAAAGCATGATCTGGTTTGTAGCCGGCTTACCGCAGTTTTATCAAACCATGCGTGCAGCTCTTTTCCGTTCATACTGGTGCAGATGGATGATGCATTAGACGAATCGTCATGCGCAATGAACACAACTCAAAAGTAAACTAACCTAGACAGCTAGGGAAGTAAAGAATGAATAAATAAAACAACACACACAAATCAACTAAACTCGAAAAGATATTCGAGAAGTCGGGAAGGGGCCGGGTAGTTAATATTCCCCGGCCCGCCACTCCGAGAAGTTGAGCACGAAGGTCCTGCCTCCTTGTCCTACGCTCAATCCCACGTACTTACACATATGGATCGTGAACCGCAAGTGTTTCTGATGAGCGTTTGCCTCTTACTGCAGTGGTGAAGGATCGTGTGGTATGAAGCAAAAATACTTAAGAAGCGATCTATACTGTTTTGCATATCACCCGTATTGTTAATGCACGATTCATAACGCAATGCTTTCAAACGAGTTCGTGTCTCTGTGCATCACTGGTACTTTTTCGTGTAAAGTGATATGTTTTCACACCCATCGAACGGCAAGTAAATCAGAGCTTGTCTCACCCGTGGAAGGTAGAGATAGCCAGCAGGCCAAGCAGAAAAATCATCGCGTGCAGATAATCGGTACGCTCACTTAATTGTTTGTTTTTTTTTTGTTTTTGTTTTTGCTGAGGCGAACCCTCGCATACGTACAGCGGACATCCTTCACACGGCCATGGCGTAGCAACGCACATGGTACACATCTGGGTATTCTGCGTATTCATCTGAGCAGTCCGCGACCGCTCCCGAAAGACTAGTATATTAATGAACTTGCGAGAGCACAGGCCAACGTGTTGACCACCTACCATGATAGCGGCACACGCCGCCATTGCCTTTCTCCTGGGAGCGTGGTAGATCTAATTTGGTTCACGACTACTATCAACCTTAGTTGACGTGACCTTCATCAGCACACAGGAGTACTATCATCAAAGGGGAAAACATTTCCTGGGAAGATGAACAAGCGCGGCCTACCGTTCCTGCGCCACCTGTGTGGCGGCGCGCACAAAATTATTTATTGCACTTGTCTAATTATTTAATATTATAGCGATAAATATAATATAATAATAGCACACATTAATGTCTTAACCAAACAAGTGGGCGTAGGCATCGGCGTCCACGTGTTTTTTTTCTGCATCTGGATATCACTACAGTGTAATCGAAAAGTCAGTGAGGACCCTACGCACGTTAACCACTCAAAATCCGTGATATGCTTCTGAGCCAAAGATATGATCCAAGGCATCATGTCCATGCCGTGCGCAATCCAGGTTAACTGTAGCAGCGTTGCTGGTGGGGCTGGCTCTTCAGTGACCATGCGATTACACTTGCATGCACATACTCGGTGCTCAGTGAGCTCACCTCGCAGGGACGTGACCAGAGTCTCGATAAGGCTGGGGAGGGGTAAAGGGTTAACAAAAAATCACCTCCCAGTAAAAAGATCGCCATTCCCCACGAACTTAACTTCGATGAACGCGATTTATTCATTTTATTTAAAGATTTGCCTTCCTTTATCACAACAGGTGGGGTGCACAGAATGATACAATTATGTTCGTATTGGTAAGTCATTACCCTGAAAAACCAGGCATTGAACCAGGCAAGCAGGCAATTCAACCAGGCAATGATTCCGCACAATAAAACCACTGACCACTAACCGGTCACACTGAATGGTCACACTGGTCACACTGACCACTGACTGCTTTTACAATCGCTCAGTGAACTCTTTCTAAGCTAACAATCAGGGGCTGTGCCGGAATTTCACGGAGACAACACTTGGACCTACACAGGGCCCTCAACAGTTCAGGGACCCTGACCAAAGCAAATAGCGGGCTCCGACCTTGTCCCTGCCCGGCAAACGGTCCCCCAGGGCTCAGACCGACCAGAGGCCAACCGTTCGGTCTTCGTGGTCTTTGGTCGAAGTAGAGGCCCGCATTGCCCCAGGGTGACCCCAGTCGGTGCAAGGGACCCTCTGTCTGACATTCCAGGGACCGGCCCTGCGGGCCTGAGTCCTCGCTGTGACCTACAGCCAGCACTTCGTACGCTCCAATTGAGCACTTGATCGTCGGTCCCGAAGGGCCCTTCGGTCCTCTCTGCGTCCCTTCGGGCCCTTCGACAATAACACAAAACTAGACCAGAGTCCATAAGGCACGTCACATGTGAAATTTGCATCATGCAACGTGCAGGAAAAAGGATAGTATTTACAAAAACACGGTACGAGTGCAAAGCTTGACAAGAATGACTGGCTCAGTCAGGGAAACTCAACTGAACATGAAATCGCAAATCTCATTTTCCTTGCACCTTTTAGCCGTAAAATAAACATATGAAGCCTTCTTAAATTTGACATAATTCTGAGCTTCATTCTCACTGCCGTGCTTCTCATTAAGCTAGCAGAAACCGAAAAGAATGCAAACCGACATTCATCCTAAGTGGTTGACCTAGGGTAGGTCTACTGAGCTTACGTGGGATGCCGACAGTCCGATACTCAGAAGCTTCTCGTTGGGTTGCGATGAAAGCTATTGTTAATGAAACTTTGGCTATGAATTGGCTGGAATTTCAGTACCTAAAAAAACTTTGAGTTAAAATTTCAGTACCTGAAATAATGTTACACATGGTGAAGATAGGAGTGTCTTAGGCCTTCAACATGAGGGTTTGGAAAAATGTCGACAATCCCATGTCCCAAAAGTTCTTCGCAAATTTCAATGAAAAATGCATCAATCGACTCGGCATACTGATGACTCTTAAATGTGGTGACCGTGGTCAAGATGAAAGGTCAAGAAATGACTCAATGGAATCACAATGTTCGCTCATAATACCTTGCGCAGGCACCATTTGACCGATGTCTTCCAAACCTCTACCAGTCGATTCGCCATTTGGAATTCACTGATGAATTTCATGTTGGTGACCCAAGGTCAGGTCACAGGTAAAAATCATAGCGTAATATTGATACATTTGCCAACATAATGCTCGAAAACTACGTAATCGATAACATGAAAACATTTGCCTGTCAATCCCAATGTGTGATTTTCCCCGGTCTGGCCTAAGTAATATGGTTACCTAAGTTCATCTCACAGATCAGCAAATGGCTGAAACGGGTTATTGCATGCTACCGACATCCCCATACTCGGAAATACTCGGCCCCGATTTTCATGAAGCTTTCACCAGTAGATATGGAATTGTGATCTTCCTCGGACCTATTGAATTCAGTGACCTTGGATGAAGTCACAAGTAACGAAATAACCGGAGCAGGATAACTGTACTCGCGGGCAATTCCATGCTCGGAAGCTACCTGGACGATTTTCTCCAAATCTTCACCATTTGATTCAAAACATGCAATTCCCTAGGGCTTTTTCATGTGGTGACCTTAGAGCAGATTGCAAGTTACAAAACGCCAAAACACGATAGCTGTGTCTGCCAACATTCTCATGTTCCCAAACCACTGGGTTAATTTTCTCCGCGACTTCACCATTCATTTATAACTGGCAATTTACCGACTATTACGGCACCTGATGACCTGACGCCAAACCACACGTCATCAAGGTGTCTAAATATGACATTCGCATCTCGCACCATCCCATGCTGGATAACTGGTGGATTGATTTTGTTCAGTCGCCAGCAGATTTGCAATGTGTCATCTACATTAGATATTGATCTCATATTTTCATATAATTCCCTCTATTTTCATTTTATGTGTCTATTTTGGTGGTGGAATGGCACGTCCCCGGTTGAAGATTGATTAAAACATAATGTTTGGGAACGACAGTGGTTCCAGTCGACAGATTTTTTCTGCTCCGGATTTCACTTATTTCACGTCAAGTATTTTGACACAAAGCTGCATAGATATGACTATTTATATTTTAAGTCGTTTTTCATACAAGCAGTGATAGCCCATGTGATATGACCTTATTTTATAAGCAAGTGACGCAATACAGCCCTATTAGTATAAAGTATATTGATATAACTATAATAATACAGCTTTATTTCAAGATAAAACAGAAGTAATAGCTATATTCTTCGTAGAAAAAGGAGAGTGAAAAGATAGATGCGTTGATATTTCGGCAACATGTCTTTGCGGAAACGAGCCTTTTCGTTTCGATAAAGACATGCTGCCCAAATATCAACGCATCTATCTCCCTATTCTCCTGATTTTTTCCACGAAGAATAAGGCTATAAGTTCTGTCTTATCTGCATGCATAATGTTTCTCGCGAATACAATTAACAACTTACGTAATTTCGTTCAAGATCTTGATGCCAGTTGACACTAATGGCGGATGTAGCATGGCCGGGTGAAGATGCTTGAGTCTCATCTGTTTTCTGGAGTACTCTTGTACCCTTATGATTTATGATTTAGATTGGTCATTTTGTTGCATCAGTGCAACGGAATGAAAGTCGATGTGCGCGCAGTTGTTTATGAAGCTCAAGTGTTTGCCTACTGCGTCACATAATGCGTCACATAATGCTCTCTTGGTACCATTTTCTGTGCACACCAGTTTGCATTAGATGTGGGTTGCATGCTCTGCATTTAATAAAAAATGGTACTGTTGGCTGCTTATTTTACTTTCTTCTTATTGAAATGGGTTGCATGCCTATGGTTTCAGTTAATCACCAAGTGATCTTAATAATCTCAGTGGCATAGGCCCCACTCTGTTAAAGGCATATCTACTGCGCGGCCAGTCTATGCGGTATTGGTACGCTAAGCCCTGTGTTCGCGTCCCTCATACAAAGACCAAGCCAAACTGGGCTGAATTTCAAAATACTTGTTGCGTGAAAAACGTTTGCGTGTCCGAGGCTTGCAACTCACCTTGCGTCTTCCTGAGCGGACTGCACGCCGAGGACGCGACGAACCAGACAGCTCGGCTGTCAGCTCGTTCGCCAGCTCACTTAGGCCTGGCCACTGCCTGCTACAGCCGTCCTGCCGATGCGGACGAAGATGCGCCCACTGCAGGGTATGGGTGTCACGCTCTCAGCCACTGGTTTGCGAGGACGCGGCAGCAGTGGATGGTAGTCTGCGAGATGTTGGCGCTTGCTGAAGGTGACTAGCGCGACAAAGCGGCACCTCGCGGGCGGTGGCAGTGTGTGCCAGCGTATGCTGATGTGCGTGGCTCGTTCGAATAACCTCGGTTATGGTCTGCACGCGGTTCGCCTACTATCTCGTCACCAGAGTGTGCATAACCATGTGGCGCCATAGCCAAGCGTCTGATGGCGCTCTGTGGTGTCGTAGTGGCGGCACTGGGCACCCAGCTGTTCGGCGCTATAAATCTTCTGCCCAATGAAGGCTAATTTATTTTCAAGCGCGACAGACGATCTTCAGGTGTTCGGAATCTGCGCTGGTCTGGCTGCAGCTTAGGCCTATCTCGCCGGTAATCTTTCATCGCCGGTACCGAGCGCGCCTGCAGACGTGCATGTCGAGCTCCGCGTCGGTGCCCACCAGAGAACAGCTGGCTGGACCTCGCGAGTCCACAGGGACAGAACAAGCCAGGGGATCTGGTCATCCGAGGAGGATACCAGGAAAGTCATACATCGCTCTACCATGAAACGTCACAAGGTAGGATGTGGGTCCAGGGGTGAAAAGTATCTTTTCTGTCAGCGACGAAATTAGAACAGTCTAAATTGTAATATGAAGCCAAATCTATCAGAAACATTGCGGCATAACTCTATACGAGATAAACTACTAAAAACAAAAACATATTTGAAATGCAATGAGGTATAACCATCAAACATTTTTGTTTCGGCAGTTTCATTAGCACTTAATTTTCATTTGCTGGCGACGCCAAAATTATCGGTGGCTAGAACATAGGTTTTAGTGCACAAGTGGCCAGAACAGCGGGTTTGAGACTGATGAGCATGCCAGTTTTTCAGGGTTTAGTCCAACCGCAGAAATCACTCCGCCGCTTTGCTGTCAAATTGCAAACTCTTTTGGATGTTACAAACTACGTCATCTAAATCTGAGAATTGCTGCGCGGTTTTGCATTCAGCTATGGCCTGTGTCTATGGCTTTTCAGTCCTAATAAGTACATAGTAGCCTTAGTAAGTATTAAGTAGTCTTAGTCCATCGTTCCTAAAGTACAGACTTGTAAGCCTTTATTCACGATTTAGAAATATTTACTCAACATTCCAGAACCACCAGCTAGAAATCCAATACTGGATAATCTATTTCGTAGCCTGGGTTACATGGATAGCGGGTCAATTCCACGAACGAACTGTGTAGTGAGATGGGTTGATAATTTCGAATTTTTTTGGCGCTGAGGCTATTCCGTCATACGACAACGTTGTTCAGTATTTCGCAACAACTTTGATTACAGCGGCGCTCGTGGAACAAAATCGCGACTTCTAAAGCAGCAGTTGGGCAGCGTGCATATCATTATCACCCACAGCATTTGTACGCTATCCTGTTATAGGCATATTCACGTACAGCACACCGTATGTTCAGCTGTGGACCTAGGAACTAACGGTCGTATATCACGAGCAAGGAAAAAACCAACAACATAGAGTAAGGCGTGAAATGCATCTTGCATTTCCCCACCCTGTGCCATTATAATGTTCTGCATCTTAACAGAACGTACCGTACCAGTACCTGATTGCAGCGGCGGTGAGCTACGAAATAGCTACGCCCCCCACTGAAGCATAACTGTTTCGATCACTGAGACTTTCGAATGTTCGGCCGAGTGTCCTAAGCGCGTTTAACTACGCTGGCAGACTCGCATCAAGAAAACAATAGCAGGTGTCCTTGGTTAGGCTTCTTTCAAAATGTTCACTGACATGTGTCCATGGCAAAGGCTTCTCTCAAAGTCATCACTGTCTGGGTTTGTTCCAGAGCAGCTGTTGAACTGGATGACCTTAGGCAAGTCATCAAACGTTGAATGGCACAAATCTAATAAAATTATCAGGTGATGGCATACTTATCATAACCAGTCCTACAATCCCAAATGACAGTTTTCTATTCAGTTGAGGACAATGTGCCTGGTAACTAGACACGTAGATCACTGTTTCTAGTTATTTTTTTCATTATTCTTCAGTGACCATCGACCATTGGTCATCATTTTTAAGGTTCACCGCCCAAAAAACTAATTTTGAGAAACTGCACGTTCCTGCACATTCCCCTATGTTCCTGTGCCCCCCCCCCCCCTCCCCCCATTTATTTGCAAAACTGCATCCATGTATCCCCACATTTACCGATAACACGGTTCTTAAAGCGCCTGAAAACAATATCACTTTTGATTTGTGACGATATCGTACAATCAGGTGAAAGTGTTGGCGGTGTTTATATCACCCATCGTCGCATAAGCACTGGAAGTACCGATGCAGGCCTCGCATTTCCTAGCGTGGCCCTATTAATGAGTGAGAAACTCATGCGATATTGGTAGCAACAGATGTAAGCACCATTTTTGGACACGTGTCACACCTTTATTGACCTCTGCCTACAATATAATGCCAATGAAAAGCATTTTATCTCACGTCTGTCCACCGGTCAGTACGCTTAGTCAAAGGGGGCAACGGGCTGTGTGAGACCAACACCAGCAATGTTCGGCTTATTACTCAAAAGCAGCTGTTCCTCTCAGCAGCAGGAAGCCCCATTTGAATCCTTGACATGTGTCGCTCTAACGCCTTCCGTTGAACTCTAAAGCTACAGTTCAGGCATCCACAAACAAGCCTCCTAGATCGGCCATGTGCCTGGTATGATGAGTGAAAAGCTGGTGATTGATGACATGGTGCACGGCAGTTGCGTGAACGAAGCTTGGGTCTGTGATCATATGTACGAAGTTGATGGTTGCTTTCATACCTTGTCACCTGGTTGCAGGTGCATTTAAAAGGAATGTTCCACAGTTGTATGGCGTTTTGAACTCAAATACCGCCCTTGATGACATTTTGATGCAGTTCACGGATATGCCCTTTTTGAGACCCCAAACGCTCTGGTTCCAAAGTTACACGTCCGCAAAGTACGAAAAAGCTTATTTACGGCCAACTTTAAAATCGCCTTCTGGTTAAAGACGCCATAGAAACGTCATTAGATCCCGTCATATTACAGGCTGTTTTTTGTTTATGGTCAAAACAGCGTGGCCGCTGATACATTCGCAAAGGCGATCATGCTGCACATGTGGTACGGTCCGCGGAGGATGATTGGCTGTCAGTAAGATTTTACTGCTGAATGCATGTCGCGAACACAAGCGTGAACAATTTCGGGTTGTGCGGCACTCGTTGCGAACGGGCCATTCTTCCTTATTCCTGGGCCACAGGTCAATGTTATAGAAAATAACGCCACTGTCTGCAAAAAAGTAGGGCATCCAACAAAATGGGCACTCTCTCGAAGTTATAAAAAAGACGCGACGGTAAACCTGCCTTTTTTCTCCAGCCGGCGTTTTTTCTTCTTCTACTAACGTATCTCTTACAGACAGCTCGGTTGGCGCCTTGCATACCGGAGCGCAGAACCTTGCACGGGTTTATGGGTTAGCAAGGCATTATGAAATGAGGGAAACATTACAGTAATTTTATATACATATACATATACATATATATATATATATATGTATATATTTATCTAAGTGTTTCACACATATGGTACGACAAACTTAAATCTTGAACGCAAAATGCGTTTTACAAGAGGCTCTTGAGCCGCATTTCCACGAACCCCCGTTGGGACTTTGTTTCGAAGGGAGGTGACGGTGAAGTCCGGTGTTGTGACTGAAGATCTGTGCGGAAAATGTGAATAAAACTGCAATTTGATAGTCTCGCGAGCTGTGCAAATGTGAGATCACACTTATTTGACAAAATAGTGTGAATCGGGAGCTCGAAATGCGTGTGATCACTGGTGGTGTGTGCCAGTGGCTTGTATTGGTATTGATGTGATGGGGAGCGTGCGTGCGAGGTTTGTTCAGAGAGAAAACATTGTTTTGGTATTCTTCAGTCTACTGACTCCCTATAAAATGTGATATATAGATGCCTGACATAATGATGCCTATTGATATTGATGCCTGCCTCTACTTTTATGCTTGTGTTTGAACATGACAAAGGAATGCTGGTAAACTGAGATAAACACTAGCACTTGTATTGCGGGGATGTACAAATGCAAGCACTGGTTCTGGTATTTCATTATGGTTTTGCCAACATTGTGAACCTATTGAAGTATTACAGCATGTAATTAATCCATTGCGTGCCATTATATCAGCAATTCATTTTCGCAGTAGGAGCTGTTGTGTGCAGCTGATGCATGGACATGCTCAGCGTAGGCTCACGTTATATGGCCTTGCAAAATTGTCTTTTGTTAAAGAATTCGGAAAATATAGTTTTATTGTTACTGATGCACATTGTACTGTCTTCACAAATCTTGCATTCCGGCGAGCGTTGCTCCTAAGTAATCAATGTCATAGTCACTGCAACTTGCGTGGGATGCTGGGTGCTGAGGAAGGTGGAAAAGTATTGCTGTTGGTGTCTTGGACAGCACTTAATATGTTTATCATGAGCCTGGTGTGCGCTGATAGCTTCATCACTTCCTTGCATTTTGTCCATCCCACCATAAGTTCATGAACTTGTCATGTATCCAGCCTTGTGCAATGTCATCATGTTTGCAGTGTCATTTCACCACATGTAAAATGTTCGTGTCATTTTTTAGTAAAGCGGCCTGATGGCTGCAGCATGTTGCATGGCCATGGAAGTAAACGATGTGTTTGCATCTTTCTCATTTGCGTTCTCTGGATTCCCGAAGCAGGCTGGGCAAGTGATGCCACTTATTGGTCGTCTGCTTTGCTGAAAGTGATTTGTATATTGTATCATGCGTTTTTGGTCAGTCATATGTGAGATGGGAAGTCAATACAAGAGGGCATGCTTGACCTTTCTTTTCATGCTGGAATTTGCTATAAAAGCGGCATGGATCACAGTCGAAAAACCATATTGTTGTTTATTATGTCATGCCACAGAACAGCAACGAGATATTGCCAAAATGAAGCTAGTGACCAGCGCCATTTCACAATGCACCACATTGGATGAGTACTCTTTGTCAAGCCCATGAGATAGCAGCTTATAATTTATGAATGACTGGTTAAAATTTATTTAACAATGCCAAAGGACTATCTACGGCAGGAATGTCGTTGCACCACAATGGTTATATCAGGGTTAACTTTAATCGGATGAACGATCCTAAGCAAAAAAATAACATTGTTGGTAGCCCAACCTTACCATCTTCACCATAGCAATGTCAATGTTTTGACAATCAATGCACGGCAAAGTTACAAATTTATTTATTTTCGCATAACACCACATTTCCAGTTACAAACGATATAGACAATGTTCCACATTTATTAATTTTGGCACGACACCCCATTTCCAGTTACAACAATGACAGTGTCTACATCACTTCTTATCACTTCACTTGATATCAGTGTCAGGACTGCAGCACTGCGCGCAACCATGGGTCGATGATAAAGTATTGACAAAATCATCAACAGCAAAGCAGCAACAGCAACAGCACAGCATATCGTGCTTTGATATTAATTATCTGCCATAAAAGCTGGCGATCGCTACGTTGCGCGTGTCAAGCAGTCCACGAAAGCTTTTCTTACAGCCAGCACCAATATACAAAATCCACAAATACCCTCCCCCACCAATCGCCCCCCCCCCCCCCCACCCCGACACAGCCCCCGCGACGAGAATGGCCGGTTGGCGTCAGCTTTCGTGTGTTTCGAGGTACTCTTTAGGTCTGGCTGCCAGATGCTGCCAGGTTTTGCTGTTGTCACAAACCCATTTCATGACGCCATCAAACAATGGCGTAATGGGGCCCATTTTTATAAACTTTGAAATTTTTCTGCTTAGCTTCGTTTTTGAACTTTGAAAGCTTATCAATAGTTACAGGTGAGGATTTCCCATAATATCTGATGCCTAACTCAATATCTTCAAATGTGAAGCATTCCCTTTAAGTTCAGCTGTGTGGGAAAAGGCTACAAAGCACAACACATCACTTTTTCAACTTACATTATTACACATTTTATAACGAAGCGGTGATACACTGCTACACCGCTAACGAACTACAATATCAAGAGTACTTACCCACCAATGCTGTTTCATGGCACTGGTTTATCAAATGGGGCAACCATACCTTTACTGAAATACGGCTTCCCCATTTATGAAAACCAAATATCGATTCTGGGATATAACGATATGGAATGCATTGCTACTCCCGATATGCAGAAACACACAGACAAACCGATTGCACCAATTTAAACGAAATAGAATACCGGTCGAGAGAAATGTTCATACAGCTCGCAAATAATAATTACAATAAGACCACTGTCTTCTTGGCACATCAATTTTTGTATCTCCCCTGCATCCCTATTGAAAAATAATAATATCTAGCAAGTGGTGACAGGCCTCCATCGTTGGGTTTCTAACGCTGCCCATAAGCACAACTGTAGTGAAGCGTGCAGGAGGTTTGCAAGGAAAGGCTTTTTGATGATTTCGAGAAGGATTTTAGGAGCAATATGGAGATAAGGTGGGGAAAACCTAAGCAAAAAAGTGGAATAATTGACGAAGGACAAAGAACTGCTTGTCTTTTTTCCTATATGCGGCTATTCAAACGCGTTGAGCCACTCTCAATATCACATAAATTGGCATTAAGCCCGTGTTGACAGCAGCAAACCGGAAGGAAGGATGTTCACAACGGTGCAGAAAACTTAACAGAAAAGGTTGCAGATGTTGGCAAAACAAATCGCGAACAGCACTCAACACCGATTACACTATTAATGGATAGCCTGTTAGTCGCCTCGCAGCAGGCTGATCACGTTCGTCGCAAGACGTTGTGGCCAGCCACGATTCTTACGAGTAATAGGCCTAGATATTTTATATTTTATACTGTGTAGTGTATGAAGCGAATATTGGCGGAACAATGTGTGAAATACACTGATCTGGGCGGGGGGGGGGGGGGAGGATTGGAAAGCACTGTGTCGCCACTGATCCGTGATGTCAGCTCTGATATGGCGAGGTTTGTAGTATATGTCTGTCACCTGCTGAAAACTATCCTGGTTAAAGCTGCTACGATTGAAATATTATGGCTCAACTTGCTCATACAGCGAAACGTCACTGGTTCGACATGCGCTCTACACAATCTCACGCTGCAAGCGTTAGCGAGTACGGACCAATACAAATCATTGGGTTTCGCATAACTAGTATGATATGTTGTGATATGGTCCGGTCTGACGTAAGTTGTTTCCATTTTTGCAATTTTGCCACAAATTAGCTCGCAAATGTGTCCGTTTTTGCCACCGATCTTATCACGTAAATCGAAAGCTTTTTCACCCCATGTAGATAGAGAAAGGATAGAGCTCCCGACAGGCGCGGTGCTACAAATTTTGAATGAAGGGGAAGGAGCAGGATTCTCCAAGGGGCCTCCTAAACAAAATGAGGCCTTCTCACAGGGCGGCCTGAGCGGTGTTCCACTCAAGGGGAGTGGTACCGAAGATATATGCACCTTTATGGAAATGCTACGTGGTCAAAGTAAATGATACAATCCATGACGCTACCTACCTATATCAAAGTAAACTAATGTTGACAAGTAAAAAAATAATGGGCTCTTCTGATTATGCAACAAAGCGTTTCAGTAACCTAAAATAAGGTCCACTAATGTACGGAAGGACCTTCTTATCCATAACAGGATGCTTCCAATTCGCAAAGAGCTTTCAATTCCAAATCTAGCCAAGTGGTCTCGATAAAGCAAAACTAGGCGTCCTGGTCCGGAGCCACAGCCATCTGATGCATGAAAGGGACTTGAATATAGGGGTGCGTCGTAACTCAGAGGAACTCCTTGTTTACAGCGATGACCTCCAGAGCCAGCAAACGGGCCCTCTTAAAAAATAATAGAGCCTTCGGATCTAAAACACGGGATACCTTTTCATAAGAGTGACCCTATGATCCCGAAAACAGGCCTCTTGGTGTAGAAATAGACCCTCTGATCCTGATTTATTATTCTCTAGCTCAGTTTGATTTGAATCTTTACAATTTACTGGTAATATAATGCATTTGGCTTGAGTAAGGGACCTCCACGAGATGTGGGACAAACACACTGTTGAAATAAGAAAATGGGAAGCATCCTTTCTTGGCAACCTTCGCATTGGACATTATTGCAATGTAGTTTTTCTTAGACGGAGTCCCAGTCACAGATTTTGTTTTTATCGCCGTCAGGATGTCAGTATCTAGCCACATACTGAATTTCAAAAGAATTTGAGGAGTCCGCCCATTTTATTGAAATTTTGAATGCATCATATATCCCTGGTAATGCTGCGTACCGGTTCTAAATTTTATGTTCATTTTGCTCAGAAAATTACGCTACGTCTGTATGCAAATGTGTAGCTAAATCTGGAGATTTCCCTGAATAGTGAATATAGAACTCACTCAACGATGAAGAAAATGCAATGTAAGTACTGTCTTAGCGACCTTGACAGTTGGAAAGCTGTAACTTTTTGAGTACGACATTCTGGTCTAGATTTTGTGTTGATTGCAATCAGGAGGTAAATATCTACGAGCAAAAAATTTTGGAAAGCACTGAAGCCTTTTTATTGTGAACTTTCATCTTGATGTACCTCCGTTAAAAGGATATACTGGTCAGAAATGTTGTGCTCACTTTGCTCAAAAAATGAAGTTGCATCTGTATGCAAAGCTTGAGACCAATCTGAACGATCCGTTGAATCCTGTGCATGGACCTGAACATGAACAAGAATCTGGTGCCAACTTGACGAACGTCGACTTTAATACCTACACGTCATTATCATGCGTACAATTCGGTATGAAGAAAGCTTGGAACGGTAAAGACGCTTGCTTAAGATCGTAGTTGTGCCCATTTCACACGTGCCATTGCAATTTCCGACAGGAAAGTAGCAAACAATGACATTCGACTTAAAACACATTTTAAATGGACGAATTTCGTACTGAGATCTGCGGCCACACGAGCTCTGCCGATAGCTTAACGTCGAAGGCCTTTAGGTGGGCCAGCAGTTAACAAAGGCAAGTAATAGAGGCACGTAACCAAAAGGTCCACCTTCACCAAACCTCACTAGCAAACCTCACTAGCCTCACTAGGTGCGGCTTGCTGTTCAGAGGCCTAGTGCACCAGCGTAAGGACCTGAGCAACGCAGAAAAGCTTACCCATCTGCAGTCTTGCCTGACTGAAAAGGCATGTAACGCGGGAAAGACCTGCTGCGCGATGTAACAAAAACGCAAAAAAACGACATAACGAATACGCCGTCAACTGGTAATCCACGAATTGCTTTGCTTGTGCGACGGATTACAGTTCCCATGAGTTCCATGAACGGCCTTATTTGATAAGTACCCTATAAGTACTATGACGTCATGCGTCCATCCTAATACGGGTCCACTTAGCATGAATATGTTCAGGGGCTAAGACATGCAGGAGGTTTTCGGGGCCATCACGTGCAAAATTGCGGTGGCAAAATTGTTGGGTTCACTGCGGATCTTGACATTTCGAACAAGCAAGCTAAGATCCTTAACACCAAGGTTTGACAAAAATGCACAGCTGCTGGTCTGTACCCATCATGCAAATATGCACATCAAAGACAGGCGCCTTGGGCGGGGTAACAGGCCGTAAGGCGACGACCCGGAACCTGCTCTCAGAAGACCGCCTGTGGTGCAAATGCGCCGTCCGGCTTCAGCATGCCATAGATGTGGCAGTGGGTGTAAGGGATGGGGGTGAGGGGGGGGGGACGGACGACAGCCGGAAGCCCATCCACGATTTGTCATGTCTGGGCCAGTTCAGAGCTGGTGGTCCGCGTGACGAAGCAGGGTTACGAGTCGATCACGTCAGTGGTTTGGGTAGTTGCTCTGCTGCAGTGAATAGGTGGAGGATTTATGAGAGGGGTGGCGGTAGCACAGTGGTTAAGCTGCGGATGTGGGAAATCAGAGGTCCGGGGTTCGATCCCGCCGTGCCCTCCCTTCTCGTCGGAGTGAGAGGCAAGAGATCAGTGCTTCTCACTCAGCATCTGAGCGCGTCGGAAGCCGTAACGATAACAAAAACTCCAAGAGATCGGGAGAGGATGGTGTGTCCGAAAACACCCTGTTGATTAGAGTTAATTCAAAAGCCTATTCTCTCTTCCTGCTGTGAATGAAAGAGCAGTTTTTCAAAAACGTTTTCAGAATGATGCGTAAAACAGCGCACTTTGCCAACAGCAGCAGCTCTCCAAAAATTGTGAACTCTCATAACTATTGCAAAAATTAGGTTATATCCCATGGCTGCACTCTCCCGAAAACATTGTGTCTCGTAAAGCGCTCTCTCAGCTCCATCATACCAAATGAGATTTCACAGTGTCGTAAGCACCCTTCCGGAAAGGACTTAACACTGCCGTAGACATGCTTTAATGTCAAGAATAGTCAGCCTTCATGCAACTACGAAATACACTTCGAAACGTCTGCCAGAAAAATCGTCTCGTGCTCGCAAAGGCATGGGCACCACCACAACGTGTGTGGGGAGGGTAACAAGTCTTTTGTACAATTGGTGGTTTAAATACTGCAGTAAGGGCTTTTGGGGGCCGTCCATTACTTATGTTACGCATACAGACACAGCGGACTTTGATGCAGCATAACCGGAGCGTTGTCAGGGGAGGGAGAGAGGCTTTGGACTTAGTAAGGCGACTCCCAGGTGTGGGTACAAATTATGCCGAAAAGAATGGAATTTTTCAAATGGCCTAAAAATCAGGCTGGTGCTGACGGTTTCAGTATGTGAGAGAGCATGCATCTTGCACCTTTAGAAAGTGGAGTCTAGGTTCCAATGGCCATTTCAGTTTTGGACACACCGTAACACATCGCAACCAGAGAGAGGAAGGGGGAGTTCGACCAGTTTAACCAGTGCGTAACCAATGGGAGGCGGATTAACAAATGGTCAGACAGTGTCAAACATGATACATTGACGGCCCGCTATGCGCCTCCTTCCTCTTTCCGCTGAATTTTAGCCAATCCCTCTGACGTAATCCTCAGTTAGCATAACACATCGAGTTACAAACAACACAAGGTCTGACAACTTTTAGTACGCCATCCTTGGAGAAAAAATAATATGGTCGACGGCGTGCTGTGATTTAGGTTGTTTGTAAATAGAACTTGCTGTTTATTTTTGGGAATAGAACTTGTTGTTGGTCCTTTTCATTGCCTGGATTGCATTGCCATTGTCTTTAAGTGTAAGGCAGAACATTTATTTATTGATAGTTCTGGCCTGTGTATCGTTAAGAATCATAGATAGCTCTTACAAGAGAAGTGCCATCGCTAGACGCTTTGGCCAGATGCCTTCATCAGTGGTGCGGAGGGCTTATCAACGATATGTCTGCTGACCCTCTGCTCTTGTAGGAGCTACGTGCCAGTCTTTACGGCGTACAGACCAACAACCATTAACAACATACTCGAGACATCATCCAACAGGTTGTCCTAAAACTCGGTCAGAGCAAAGATGTTCTGTCCTTTTGGATTTTTTACGTCACGAGGAAAAGTTACTCGTGACCTTATGTGTTTATCTGACCTCCCAAACAATCGTAAAGTAGGCAAATTTGACCCGACAGCAAAAACGTTCATCGGTGCTACACTGCTACTTAAATCAGTTGACAAAACATGTTGGGATCATAAACGTGGATTTCGTATTCGTGCAATGAGAGTAATTCTCCACGCGCGTCGTTACGGTTTATTGAACTACTATACATAAACATGATAAGTAACGGTGCGAACCACTTCCCATCATCAGTGGTGCGCCCTGCGATGGTAGAACGAACCTTTCTTTGTGTAGGACCCTGTGTAAGGTAATGCACTCCCGGCAACTAAATGCGGACAAACTTGAGAGGCCAAGACGTCCCCAGTCAGCGAGGACGGAGGCGGTATCAAGTTGCCCGTATTGATTTGCCACGGTGACTACGTATGTCAGCTCTTTTGCAGCGGACATGCGTTGTTATTGCCTTTGCGTGACGTTCCTTAACAGTTCCGCTTTCGCATAGATAAGACAATAATAATAGCCTTATTCCTCACTAAAAAAAAAACAACCAAAAACAGGAGAGTGGAGAAATAGATGAGTTGATATTTCGGCAACGTGCCACTTCTGGTATTGTTTCGATGAAGGCATGTTGTCGAAATATCAACCCATCTATTTCTCCATTCTCCTGTTTTTTTCTCTCGAGAAATAAGGACATTACTACTGTCTTATCTATGTAACCAATGTTCCTCGCAAATGCGCCGAACAACTCACGTTTCGCTTTCGCTTTGATATCGATCGACGGCTTGGCTTTCAAATAGTTCCCTGCCGGCCTTCCCCGTCAGGTGAGATATTCTCGGAGATCCAGAACACTCCAATACAAGTAACGGTATGGCACGGCCGTCACGCGCAGCGGCGTGATGATTTGAATGAATACAACAAAAAGAAACGCGCGCATCAAGCGTTATGGAATTTGTTAAAAGTGCCAGACTTGTAGCAGCGGTCAAGATGGTTTTTTGTGCAGTACTTCTGTACTTCTTAGATCGCTAGATGTAGGCGGTCACCTTTTCAAAGGACCCCAAACGAAATGTGACACATTCGGCGACATAATCTAAGGTAAACGATAGGTTGGTTAAAGCTGTGGGCTCTGTGTCAAAGCTTGTGCTTGTTTTTACATAAAAGTCATTGCGCGATGGGCAATCTGTTTAAAGACACCGTTTGATTTTGAAATATTTAATGGTCTGAGCTCTTAATAGTTTTGCACTTTGGTTACTTGAGAGGCATGTTTTTGTCGGCCTGGCACAGGTGACCTGCACCTGTTACAACGAATCAGTGTATTGGATACCATGCACATGGTGGCTTTTACGGCTTCAGGTCATACAAGTGCAGTACGAATAGGTTCACAAAAGGTATACAATAATTATACGAGCAACGGCCAAAGAGCTAAAACAGACATATCAACGCGCTATGGACCGGATCAAATCAGTTGTCAGTGGTTAAAATCATATCGCGTGTGACGGTCCTAAACGCGCTCAGTGCCGTGGCATGGCGGACGCACGATGGCAGGCAGTCCCAGGCTGCTGCGGCTCGACACGAGAACGCCCTCTGTGTGGTGGTCAGGCGGTGTCTGCGCAGACCTATCTACCTCTGCCTCTGACTACCTCTGTCCGGGGCGCACGTCTCACGACTCGAAACAGCGGCGCGTGGGGCAAAAGCGCGCGGACCCCGTGAGGCGCACCCTCCTCCCTCTGAGCCTTAAACACTTAAATCCCTTCGAGGCGCGCCACCGTAACCTCGATCCGTAACCTCGTAGCCTTCCACTTTCGTGAAGACGGGGCAAGCTTTCTTCTGTCTCTCTCAAAATCGTTCCGTCGCATGGCTGCCCCGGAGCAAGGCTGCCAGCTTCCAAACAGCCCATATCGCCAAGCGCGCACAGAAAATCACTAGTTTTTTTCGCCAAGCTGACCGGCACATTTGCCCCTCATTTTCTCGGCAGATAACCACATTGCAGACGTTAAAAAGCTCAGCAGTGGTGTGCTTGCCTGTACACCAGCATTAATGCGACATAAAAATTCGTGCGCAGAAGAGGCCTCAGCAGGCGATTTACGACAAAATTCGCTAGGGTATAATATGGAGAACTTCTGCGCCGTGGCACCAGTTTCGAGCCTCAGAGCTAGCGGACTGTCCTGCCCGACCGTTATGTGGTGGTCAGCTGCCACCTGGTCAAAGAGAATCACCTTGGTACCTGGTGGCCATGTCGCAGCAGCTTACGGTACAACGATCTCACCGCGTCCCAGTCTGACGTCAATTCCGTATGCAAAGTTAAGCGTTGAGAAGGAATCGGACTCCTGGGTAGTGGCATCAGGGTACCGGCAACAAGCACTGTCGAGCATGTGCCATGAGGCCAAAATGACCAGAGGATCACCATTCCAATTAATTTAAAACAACTCAATGCCAGGGACCACATCCCGCAGATTGCAAGCACTGGAAGATGGAATCGTTCACCTGCGTGTTCATTTTAAGAATGCGTGGACGTGCCGGCTTGAAAATATGTCACAATACGATACAGCGTACATCACACGTTATTTGCCTACCCTCGTCAACGTATACCAATGCTCCGAATACACCAATGTCGGTAGCGCTCCGGAGATTGACAGTAAATGAGGCCGCGGATCCAAGCGCATCTCTCTGGGCTCGTGAGTAACGGGCGAGATCCTCCATTGGGAAACAAGAGTTGTTGCCTGTTTGGAAACTTCCCATACAATCAGAAATACCCACGATGCTGTCAATTGTGGACAAAAAGTGAGATGAATGGGAAAAATAAGGAAGGTGAGATGGCCTATCGGGGAAATATTGGCGCCGGCAAGATAAAGCGCGTTTGTGCGTAGCACCTACAGCGGATGCGTTCTTTCTCTCCGACCTCTAAGCTCTTTTATATAAGCAGTCATACACCGGGCGTCACACTCGCGCACATTTTTCGTTTCCAAGCACCTTCTGCAAACAACGTCAGCAACAGCGCTTCTCACAATTGTTGATAACACGGAGGGGGAGGGGGGGGGGGGGGGTGCAGGGGAGCCATGCGCCCCCACGTTTCAAGATGAAGTGGGACAGTAATGTTAACTGCCCCCCCCCCTTTTCATATTAAATTGGGTTCAGCTTACGTTTGTGCCACCTTAAACATGCCTGACGATTTTCTTAGCTCACCAGCCATCTTCCTCAAACCCACTTGACAAAAGTGCTTCGTGTGATAAATGTAGCATCTTATCCCACCAGGTACAGCGAACGGAAATATGCAAAGGCAAACTGCAGACTGCTCTTGAACAAAAGACCCGTTCTGTCTTCTTATATAACTTTATAATATGTAGCTATACATATATTTATTTAACTATATATATTATGCTATATCTTATATATATATATTATATGTATATTGCATGCATTATAATGTTATAACTATATATATATATATATATCATAACATATAAATATATAATATAAAACAAATATAACTTTGCAAAATTTCTGTCATTACGCCATCCGGCTGAAAATTCTAAGCATCACTTAAAATGTTCCAATTTTGCAGGCGTTCTACATAGGCAACATTGCTACGTTGGTTGCCTGACCGCTGTATTATTTCTAGGCATTTTAACACATGAAAAGATTCTTAGGCGCTTTAAGGAAAGTCCTGACTAAACCAAGCGTAAAGCATGTTGCGTGGCCGTTTTGTGCTTGCTGTTTAAATGAATCGTCCATAGTCATTCAATGTGCTTTCGCCTTACAGGATGCAATGAACTACACTGAGTCCTCAGTGTAAGCCATGTGGATACTCAATCGCCTCATACACACACCTGATTTGGAGTTAGTCTTCAGGAAGGCGCCGTCACGTTCGAGTATGTACCGGCTACCACTGCGGCTAGCAACAGCGACCAGAAAGCCATGAGTTTGCGGGAGGTATTTCTGAACGGATCTCTTCCAAGGAACAGGTGTTTGCCAAATTCGTTCGTCGGGCATGGGCATAGCAACGCCACGCGCCTGAAGTGCGTGGCGTTGCCATGCCCATGCCCACGACGCGTGCTATGCGTTTGTCTGGATGTCTCGCTTCGGCACCCTGTGTCATCGAGAAGACTGTGACAGACGGCGGAGTTTCTCAGTCCCACACGGACAAACCTGGGAAAAGAAAGTTACTACGCTCTCTTATTGAGTGCTGCTTGTGTTGAGCCAAGTCAGTGTAGTGGTATAAAGGTAGCTAAGTGTAGTCAGTCAGAGCCAAGTATAAAAACCTTGTCAGTGTTTTTCGAAAATACCTTAGCCTATTCTTTTTCATTGAGTCAAAACAGCTTGCAGCGGTAACTAATTGAGACCACCACTTAGCCCATTTCGTCCCAAAATTTTGCCTGAAACGATCCGGACAACCTTATACGCGACATCCAATGCCTGGACACGGTCACGCCGTATAATGGTGGAAACCCTTTCGCCCTCCGTCGTTTGCATTTGCCAGGTCAAATAAGTAGCTGCCTCAGGAATCCAGCGCTACGTGTCTACCACGTTATAGCATTTGGAATGTATAAATATAAATGTATTGGCAATATATGCTCCAATGACCTACAACCAAATCGCAAGCTTGCAACGGTTGAAAGCCACATGCTCAACGTTCGAGAAGTTAGTGTCATTAGTTCTATCCTATATCGCGAAAGCTTAATGAATAGTATTGATGATTTAATCAGATATCAAACATGAAACACCAATCCAAAGTGTATTGTGCGTGGTTTAACTTGCCTTTATTGATGGCACTTCAAGAAATACCGAAGCTCATTCATCTATGTTCATTAATATGTAGATGAAGTCTGGCTAGACTATATATGGATATATATATATATATATATATATATATATATATAAGTTCATAGGTTTAGCCAGACCTTATTTGGAGCACTTCAAGAAATACCGAAATCATTTATTCATATCAATTGGTATTCATATATATCTCATTCATACAATGAGAGAGAGAGAGATGAGGGCGATGAGAGGAGAGAGAGAGGAGGAGATGAGAGCAGAGAGGAGAGAGAAGATTGAGAGAGAGAGAGAGAGAGAGAAGAGAGAGGGAGAGGAGAGAGAGGAGAGAGAGAGAGAGGGAGAGAGAAGAGAAGGAGAGGATATATATATATTGTTGCATGTATGTATATATATATATATATATATATATTATATATATATATATATATATATATATATATATGTATGTATGTATATATAATATGTAATATAAATTAAGAATACACCAGCCTTTCCGGCTGACGCAGGCCGTGACGCGGTATACGCAGGGATCACATGACGCTGGCCGCGCGTTCATGGACGCATCGGTCGCTTCTCGCTACAACTGATTGGCAGTACGTAGTGGTGCCTTAACTTCGTTTACGTCCAGACGAGGGTCTAGACATCTAGTTACGTCGCACATAGTCCGAATGCCTCCAGATGGTCTTTCCAGCCTGCAGTCGAACAGCCAGTAGCATGACAACGAAATAGGAAATGCGCTATTTTTGTGGACGCTATCAGTGGCCTGTTTCCGAAAACTCATTTTAAACGTTTCAACACTGCGGTGTCAGATGCACCACTCCGTTTGATCGACAGAATGTCTAAAAACATTCAGACATAAAGTACTGAGTGTTGTCTGACGCAGTCGTTTTGGGAAACCCTAAGCAAGCAAACGAAATGCGCAGACGTTCAGCTGTGACCGCTGATGTAAATGCCGGAGAAGGGAAAATATCGAGCCACTTGGAATCTGCGCCAGTCATGATGAGAGACACCCAACCATCGGCTGGACGACAATAAACATCAACACGCTCCCAGAGTTTTCGGGACAAACCTAGGGATGCAGAGGGACCTCGGGCACGCTACTGCGATGCGGCTGGCACTTTCCGCATCTCGGCGAAATAGTCGTGATGCCATCAACATTAGGCCAGCAGATGCACAGACGGGCGAGCAACTTTGTGCGAGCTTCGCCATTATGCCCGTCATGAAGCAGCTTCAGAGCTCTCTTCCTTCCCTGAGGTGGGGCCATCAAGCGAGATCCCCACAGAAGGCAGTCATCCTGGACACTCAGCTCAAACAACCGACCTTCACACGGCCAGAAAGACAGTGACAGTCCGTCGTCGGCTGTCAGCCAGCCATTTCTGACACACTGCATCACAGCCAACAGTACAGGATCACGACAGGTCCACTTGCTAATCTGATCTGCTGAAACCGGAGAAGCACCCATGAGCTCCGTCAGATGAACCGTCTGAGAAGGCACGGGGCTCGAAAGGCCAGTTTCTACTGCTATGAGGAGCCTGCCGAGTGCATAACAGTGCACCTGCCTGATCCCGGGAACAAACTCCACGTGGTAGTCATCTACGCCCAGTACCAGGGCTCACCGAATCACACGAGGCTTAGCCATCAACGGAAGCGGCTTCATCTCGCCAATCAGCCCCAAGAGCGGCTTATGATCAGAAAGTCATGCTTTCTTCTTAACTTCTGCCATCACTGCTAAACCTGATGCGCTGATCTGGCTTTTCCGGTTTCATTCAGCGACTGTGAGTAAAAACATTTCGGCCGCTACCCTGCCTCGTCCACTTGCGGTATCACGTCACTACTACAAACTCCTGCCGCCAGGAGTGTTACGACATCAGTTATACGCAACATTACTTCTGCTGAAAAAAACGCATACAGAATTACTTAAACGCCCCATTTTTTCTACTGTCAAGACTTATGCATGACTTGAGTGCTGGACGACAAAATTTATGCTTCAAAAACTTATACACGTTGTTGCATCTACTGCAACAACTTAAAACGTTTTTTACACGCGCCCCGGTGGCCGGCTAGATACCCTTAGCTCGGGCGGGGGATGGGGGGCAATTTGACCCCCGCTGAGATCTCAGAAACTAAGAAAGCTAGAGACACCAAATGTACGGGGTGTGTTGACCTGTACGTAAACTCACTTAGATCAAAGTTTAAGCTTCCTAAGGCATGACCTTCAGGTCGAATAAGGTCAATCAAGGTCAAATTACAGGTGGGTCTCCAAAGTGCTCCCAGAACCTAGGCAACTGTTTCTAAGCAAAACCTCACAAGCCTATTTGAGGTCAGTGACCTTGTTTGACCTTTTCAAGGTCAGGGTGGTCAAAATCATGCAGCGTTGCTCTGAGTTTTGCATTTGAATAAGCAACAAAGATTACGCTAGGCAGCATGTTCCTAAAACATCATGTCGACCCAGGTCATCTTAGTTCAATGACCTTTTTGACCTCTAAGAAGTCAATGGAAGATGTATAATGCGGTTCCTGCTGTCAATAAATTAGAAATAGGCACCAGAAATTATCCCATACAGCAACCCCCAGAGTAATAAATCAGGTTGATTTTGACCTTGATCTGACCTTCATACTCAACCTTAGGTAAACGTAATTTGCTCATTCAATATATGTGGTGCCTAAGAAAGCATCTCAGAGATATACGGCTTCGTCAAGCACTCCGTTGTTGTATCAGATTGAACGATTCCCTAGAAATTGCCTTAACTGAAACCATGGCCTGACTCTGACTTGCCATAGGTCAGCGACCTTACGAGGTACACCTTAATTTTTTAAGTGAAACGATTTGCTATTCAATTGTCTACAGCTATGCAGAATTTGGTGCGGCTACGCCGCGCCATTCGGAAACCGTCCGGGGAGGGTCAAAAACCTTCGGGGGATGGGTCAATTTGACCCCCCCCCCCCCCGAGCGCGTGTTAACTCATATGTGACATTCATTTCACTGCGAAAACCTATACATAACGTGAGTGCTCCAGGACAAAACTTTCCCAAAAACTTAACTCGGCGGTACTCATACAGCAAATATTTCAGCAGTCTTCTCTTTAACGTGACATTACTTCTACTGCAAAAGCGGTAGTATTACGCGACAAAACTTATACTGAAAAAACATGCACCAGTCATTACTTCTACAGCAAAGACTTGACCACAAGTCTTTGCCATAGCACTAATGTCGCGTAAAAGTCTTTGCGCTAGAAGCAATGCTGTGTATTATAAGCAGTGGCTGTATACGATTTTGCAGCAAAGATAATGACTGCTTTTGCTTTTGAAGCTTTTGAAGCATGAGTTTTGTCGTTCAGCAATACCGTCGCGTCATGTCTAGCAATGCATAATAAGCAAATCGATTTCGATTATTTCTTAGCCAAAATTGTTCATCCAGCGTTCCGTGCAGCACTAAGCCGCTTTCCTTTTTAGGAACGTCATCTTTCGTTTTTGGGATAGGCTCTCTTGGCGCTTGCAAGACATTTAAGTCAGCTATTCATCGTAGACCCCGCGACTGTACTCATGTATTTCACGTCGATCTCGTTCAATTTTGGGGATGAAAGTTGCCAGGATAAGGGAAAAAGCTACCAGCAATTGCCAACAACCAGGCCCTTGGTACGCCTGAAGTATTCTGGTCAGAATGCATTCCGGCCTTTATGGGTACGTATGACGTAACAACAAATGAAAATTTGTACGTAGCACAGTGGCGGATGGGCCATTTAAAAAAGAAGCGTGATGGTAGAAGTTTAAACATGTGTCACTGAACCACGTAATAGATCGCTGGGCAACGACAAAATCAATTTGCTGGTGCATATCAGCTTTGCAACAAACTGAGCATTCCAACAAACAATGTGCTCCAAAGCCAAAGTACACTTTTAAAGGAGTCATGCTAAACACTAAACAGGGAGAAGTCAAAGCCACAGAATGACGTTTCACTTGATGTAAACAAGAGTGGCCATGCACTCCTGATTTCTCGGCGTTATGGGTTTCAAGTTGTGATGCTAAGAGCCTTGAACCTTCAAGATACCAGGAGGCAATGGTTAAATGATTCTATCCAGCAAACATTGATTGTTTTGACAATAACAGTATGTACTCGAGTGTTGAGACGTGCTTAGATCTTAAACGCTATTTGATACGTCGAGTATGGCAATATAAGCGATGTTTGTTTGGTGATGTTCTTAAACCAGTACGTTCTGGTTTACATGTTGAATGTCAATTATCATTGGCGTAATAACTCTGAACTCGGTACCGCGTTTCCCTGAATTAGTATAAATTTGATGATAATTGATGGCGGTGATGACGATTGGCCCCACACATACAGAAATGAGGCCAATCATCACACCATCACTCACTGAGTGTCTAACGTTCCACAAGATTTTAAATAAATAAGGACAATCATTGTGATCGACCTCAGACCCGTATGCATTTTTCTACATACGGTGTCTCAAGCTCACATAGCGTTTAGTGTACAAGTATTTTGGGCAAATGGCCTATTGTGAACATAACACCGCTCATGCGTTGGATGAATCAAAGGAAATGCGAAACATTACTTTCATGATGATGAGCGGGAAGTTCAGTGACATCCTTCCATCGAAGCTGCTACATCAAATCGTAATCCGGAGCTATTCAAAAGAATTTCGAGAAAACTGGTATTGCTGACCACAAACAGATGAGATACTCTCCTTAAATACGCTATTTCTAGCGTCATTATTGCCCCTTGCAGATGTCTGTCTAGCTTCAAGTAAACGCACCATGAGAGCAAATTTTTCTCAGCCTGGTTTCAAATAATTATTAGTGATGAATGCCAATATGATGACTGTTGCGACTAGTAGGACTGCAACGGCGCACAAAAACACAAATTAAGGTATTTTATGTACAATTGAGGACATGTCACACTTAATTACCCCTTATATACTCACATTTCGATCACGCCAAGATGGTGCCGAGGAAGCTATGCTTCAACCATGATACATCCATTGATACCCCCCAACGATGATAAGATAGTCTGATCATCACCCTCGGTGAAATTTTCCTTCTCCGTGTGACACCAGTACCAGAAGGGACGGCTCACACATGGGTGTACTTTTTACTCAGGCGAGAGGGTTTCATCCCCCCTCCAATTTGGGCTTCAGCCCCATACCTTGAGAAGGAAGTGGCCATGTTCTTGGAGTCGGAGAACTCTGTTTGTTGGCACATTTTGGGACAGGTTTCTCCATTTTTCCACTGCTCAGCCCCCACGCATTTAGCGAAACTACGCCGGTGGGCTGACATATTCCACAACTTTTCGATGATGCTTTGGAGATGGCCCGTGATATGCTGAAAGAGGGCGGGATACATTTCCGTTCAACATTTTCTTGATCCTTTCACTCGCTCTCGTTCACCCCACCAGTGGTACGGACAGGTTAAAAACGAAGATATTATCACTTCGGCAAGTATTTCGAACATACAACCTCCAGATTTGGGAGCGGGTGCTGCGGGAAACCATGAGGACCGAGACGGATGAGCTGTCAAACACCTGTGACAGATGTAGCGCAGCAGGCTCTTTATGATAACACTGGGAGGATGGGACTGGAACACCGCACGACCAGACAGGTGCGAGCGCACCCAGTCAAAGCCGATAAAAGTTGGAGAATGGGATGGGAACATGATGCGGGTAAGTGCAGTATACGTACGAGGGCACATGTGTGCAGGCGGTCATACATTAAACAGGGCACGGAATCGGAATCCTCCCATTGGAATCGGTCCCCCATTGGAGTTGGCCTCCCACTGGAGTCTGCCTCTCACTGGAATCAGCCTCTCATTGGAGCCGCCCCCCCCCCCCCCCCCCACTGGAGTCGGCCTCTCATTGGAGCCGCCTCCCACTGGAGTCTGCCTCTCACTGGAATCAGCCTCTCATTGGAGCCGCCCCCCACTGGAGTCGGCCTCTCATTGGAGCCGCCTCCCACTGAAGTCCGCCCCCCGCTGGAGTCGGCCTTCCACTGGAATCGCCCTCCGCCCCCCCCCCCCCCACTGGAGTCCGCCCCCCCCCCCGCTGGAGTCCGCCCCCCGCTGGAGTCGGCCTCCCACCAGAGTCCGCCCCCCGCTGGAGTCGGCCTCCCACTAGAGTCCGCCCCGCGCTGGAGTCCGCCCCCCTCCCCACTGGAGTCCGCCCCCGCTGGAGTTGGTCCCCCACTGGAGTCGCCCTCTCACTAGAGTCCGCCCCCCCCCCCCACTGGAGTCCGCCCCCCCCCCCCCTGGAGTCGGCCTGCCACTGGAGTCGCCCCCTGCTGGAGTCCGCCCCCGCTGGAGTCGGCCTCCCACTGGAGTCGGCTTCCCATTGGATGCGGACCGCGGATGACGCACTCACGATCACGCACAGAGCCATCGTTGAGGCTGCCGCCCACCCGGAGCCGAGCCGGAACGCGACGCCTGGCCTGAGGCGGTCTGGGATACGGCGGCACCGGCGCGGCCACCGCCCCGGTCGTCTGGGGGCGGCGCGCCGGTGCCACAGCGCCTGCCGCGTCTTAGCCGGACGTCGGCCCCACAGCCCGGCCGCGCGTCGTCCGGGATGATCCGTGAAGGCATGCACGCCTACAATCATCAACCTGGCGAAACAATTCCTTGCGCTGGACACTTGGCGGTCAGTGGCGTTAGGAGATGGTGGCGGGTGACCGCTGTGAGAGCATCGCCAAACTGCAGCCGCTCGCTAAAGCGGCGCCCGTGGGCGGACCAGGTCCGATCCATATTGCAATATAAGTGGTCTTGACTACATTTCAAGTGCGTCTGAGGATGCATGCAGCGCCGTTGTTCGGTGGGCAATATTTCGCCGGAACACGTGGCATGCTGGCGGCGGATGGTTCCCAGTATAGCTCCATAACAGGTGGCAGCGAACGGTTCGGTGGCAGAGTGAAATAAGAGACAGATGTCAAGAATAGGATGCTTGCTGGAGCTGAGGTGGCTGAGGAGCTGAGGCACATTTTCATCACTCACAGGCCCACTGGCTGCCTCGTCTGCAAAGCTGATAATCGCTGACCCTACGCCACCCACGGCTGAGGGGCTCGTCCAGCCCCTACGCGACGCTGTGGGCGGTAGCCGCTGAAGCCTCATAGCTAGGTAATACTGATGCGGGGATGTAGTTTCTATTCAGCTGGGGGGAGGGGGAGGGGAGGGGGGGGGGGGTTCAGCTCCCGGTCACCACAAACCCTCCCTTCCTCAGCTTTAAGAAGAAAGTGGACCGAATCCGGGAATAAACCCTTTATTGGCGTATTTTAAGGTTAGGTTGCGCTATTTTTCACGGCTCAGTTCCCCTTCCTCTCCCAACTCATTTTGCGAAAATACGCCCCTAGGTGGGTCAGGAGGTACCTTGTACAGGATAGCAATCGAACCCATCTATCACAAATGGCGCGACGCTTTAAAACGCCGCGTAGCAAACTGATCACGTTCGTCGCAAGATGCTGTGGCCAACCACGATTCTTACGAATAGAAATAAGCCTAGTTATTTCGTATTTTATACTGTTAGCATGCGAAGTGAATATTGGCTGAAAAATCTGTGAAAAGCTCATGACCTGAGGGGTATTGCAAAAACACTGTGTCACGCTAACCAATGACGTCAGCACTGAGATAGCATAGCTTGTGGTATGTTTCTGTTACCTGCTAGAAACTATCCTGATTAAAGCTACTATGTAAGGCAGCATCTTCAGGCTCAACTTGCTCATGCAGTGATTGTCAACGTTTCAACATATGCTCTACACATACTTACGCTGCAAGCGTTAGCAAATAGCGACCAATACTAAGCTTTGAGTCTCATCTAGCTGGAGTGATCTGTTGTAATATGGTCTGGTCTGTTAACATTTGTTTTCATTTTCACAATTTGTTCACCAATTATTTCGCAAAGTGTCGCTTTTTGTCATCGAGCATATCCGGTAGATCACAAGCTTTTTCACCCCATGGTGTAAACATAAAAGTAATACTGTAATCCACATTAGCGCTATCTGGGGCATGCCCGAATAATTCGATAACATTGAAAAACAGTGATGTTATTAATTTCAATACAGTGGGTGAACTACAAACTTGAAAATGTGATGCTAGAATGAAAATGTCAAACCTTTATCGTTCAAAGCATCCCGTGGCAGTTTTATTAAGTAGCACTTCAGTGCTTCGAGTAAAGACACAAACACCTTGCTTTAGTAACCATTAGGGGTGCTACACGTGAGGCTGCTAGTACTAACACAGCTACGGACCGACATCTGTGGGAATCTGTTCACCTGGCGGTGACTGCTCATTGCAAGATGAAGGAAAATTCGACGAAATCTACTCCCACCGTTATTCATCTTCTTGGCATTTTGGCTTGAAGTTATCTAATTGATAGATGTTTGCCTGCTGCAGCGCGCTTTCTGCAGCTTTTTTTAAATGTTGGACACTGACATTTTTGTACTGTGTTCCTGTTTGGACAAAGATGATGTACGATGTCACCTCTGGTTTGATATAATGTAAGGAAGTCACATGTTATGCGCATTCCAGTATGTTGACCTATTTTGCAATGCCTTTTTGTGATTGATTACTTCAGCGTTTGCGTCTCAAAGGACGACTAAAACCGTAGATTGAATTACCTTAGATGCACATAAAATTGTTTATGCATATCATGTACCTCGCACATTTCAATTTGTATCGACAATTATGCTCTCGGACATTTACGTCCTCACTGAAACTCTGCATCATTTTGCTCTGAGCCAAATACTGTTGATTGCAAAACCGCTTGATGGCCACACAAGCTTGATGCACTGTTGCTCATTTATCCATCGGTTTCGAGGGTGTGGGTTAGATTAAAACGCGTTATGTCTTGAACAACTATAAGTGCAGAAAACGATCAATTTTATAGCAGTGTCGGATCATAAACCAAGCCGGCTTACGTTGGCGTTCGGTGGTCCAAATAATCGTATTCCTACCGACATCATTGTTTCATGCTTCTGTTTTTTCTGTTTTATTGACCGCTTAATTGACTCACTCTGGTAAGAGGATACCACGAGCGTGCAGAGCTTGAAGGCCTCGACGAGAGTTCAGGAATTCAGTCAACTGAAGCGGCCGTCAGTCCGCGATAGGTTGTCAGTCCGTTGGTTGCATGCGATACGTCACGTTGGCAAGCTAGAGTGCACGCCCTGGTGAACTCCGGCGCCGTAGGTCGTGTTTCAACGGCCTTGTCAGGGGCACGCACACTCTGACCGGGGCAGACAGAACAAGATTCCACCGGAGCGAACGACACAACGCTGCGGCGTGCGGGTCAGATTTCGGTGGACGTTCTGATTGGGTCAGCAGCAGTGAATCATGTTCGTGCATTAGTGAATAAAACATATCCACTCTTGCTATACTTCACGCTGGTGTTCTGCGAAAACCCAAGACTCTCAGGGTCGATTTTGCAAGGTGGGCCCTGCATATTGGCGACCGTTGTGGCCTGCCTGAGGCCGGCAGGGTAGCCTGGCGACATAGCCGGCAGCCGTGCGGCGGACATTTCATTACATTTGGGATTAATCCTGGGATTAATTCTCGGAATTCTCGGAGATTCTCTCTCTCGGGAATTGCTATACACAATATGCTAGAGAGGTCAGTTTTGCCGCGACTGCGCGTGACGTGGCGCTCGG
Source organism: Pollicipes pollicipes (assembly GCF_011947565.3). Taxonomy (NCBI): domain Eukaryota; kingdom Metazoa; phylum Arthropoda; class Thecostraca; order Pollicipedomorpha; family Pollicipedidae; genus Pollicipes; species Pollicipes pollicipes. Next base: position 21,603,384 of record NW_023596420.1, on the reverse strand, counting down.
CTCTGATATTTTCAAGGCGGACAAATCACTCATCTCCATATTTCGCCTGCTTCCTTCTCAAAGTTGAGGGGGACGAAAGCTTTAGTTGAGAGGAGTTGAGAGGAATACTCCCTTAAATCGGGAAACTTGACCCACAAAGGTTAACGTAAGAAGCCAAGTGTCTGAAGCTTACGATTTTTTTGTCCCAAAACACTATTTTCCTCGCACGTGACATGGAACATTCGATCCTGGTGACATTGCTCACCGGTTGGCTCGCCGAACGTCACGGTTGATGCCCGTGCACGCTGTTTATAGCCTATCGATGACCGTGTGATCCTCGCAGTGGTGCGCAGCACAGTCAATAACCATGAATAATTGCTGCGATTGACGGGCGATAGTTACGGTCACATTCCTGCCATTTGTTTGATCGCATATACCAATTATGCAGTCATCAAAGATACATCACAGAGGGAGATACTATGCGGTGATTGGACGGGAGGGCAAAACTTCGTGTCGCATTGCTTCGTACGTGTCCGATGTTTTACGGAAATACTCGTATCTCCGATATTTGCATCCAAAGCATAACAACCTAAAATGAGGGCACGTGAGAATCGCATCGATAACCATGAAAACCTTTGTATGTAAATATTTACGCATGCAAAAATTTGCGTGTGAAAGCCTTCCTACCCGCAAAAATTCGTGCACGTTATTATTTGAAACATTCTTCTTCGCTTACAGCTAAATGCGATGGAGGAAAAGTGCGGATTTGAATAGATTTGATACGAGTTGGGCGTGCGTGGAAATACGGTGAAAAGTGCGTACTGAAATCAATGTAATAAGTAGAATTGCTCATGCAATGTTTTGTGGCCACACAGCTTTGCGACTGCGAAGTTTTGATTGCAAATCAGTCCGTACTAAGTTTTGCCCGTACGACGTTGTATGATTACAAATATAAGGGCTACCGAAATGCTCTGCGAATACACCGTATAACAAATTTTGTGCGCAGAGCGTTTTTTACGAAACTATAACACAAAAGTCGATGCGAATTAGTTAATGCAAAAAGTTCAATGCAATTTTAGTCAAAAAATTCGAAGTTTGCAAAATGGTTGATAAATCTCCATCAACAAACTGACGAAACGAATCTTCACATCGTCGTGCTAGGAGCAGTGCGTGAAATAAAAATGTTTTTTCTCCTTTTCCGAATGTCTCGAAATAATGCCATCGCTGTTTTAATAATATCGCATAACCTGTCAGAAAAAAATATAGTCATGCAACTCTCCATGAAGTGCCTATCTTCACACTTTTCTTGGGGCTCAGCTGAAAGGTTTTGAGCGGAGTCGTGACTTCGTGCTGCATGAATGTCTGCCTTTCTGAGCATGCAAGCTACTAAATCAGGAACAGACCCTAGCTAGCGCTGTTGTGACCGTTATCTCGTGATGAGGATTGAGGTGTTTTTGGCTTCTAGACAACGGGCGAGCCCGTCAACTCCTTAACCTACATAACAATTTCCCCTCCCCTCCAGCGATCTTATGGTTTTCCCCAACTGAAACAAGAGCCACCGCTTGCCGATACTTAATCGAGCGGTTAGTTTATAGGCCAATGAGGGACTTATACTTAAAACCATTCAGCCGTGAGCCGTGCTATGAGAATCGACGGATCCTAAGTTAGTTTCTATACGTAAAGGTCTGTCAGGTTTTAACCTGGCCACATATAGTACAATGTAATTTATGCTGGGTTAACAAATGATTTTATAACTCTTGACTAGAAATGTCAGGATAATTGAAATATAGGTATCTTGATCCTCGCCCCAATTCGCCGCCTGTCATCACGCGAACGGAAATAATCGCTGCGACTCCCTCCCGCCACTGGCGTTTCCAAACCAATAACCACAGAGCTTAAAGAACACCAGCAGATTGATCTCAACGAGATCAGTCTCACGACTGGTGCTGGTTTTTATGTTTTTATGTTAATAGTTGATCCCATTATGTCAGGTTAAAGGTAAAGTTTTCCAGAACATCGTACTTTACCATCACACTTAAATATCACACTTTTAACATCACACTTTACAATCTTATACATACGAGACCATGCATTGTGACGACACAAAACCTAAACACGCGTGCTCGTTGCCCAATTTTAGGCACAATGGTGCGTAATTGTGTGCGTTTTTAGCGCAAAGTCATAAGATATGGCTCCGTTAATGTAACAATGTCGGTCGGCCGGGCACAATCCGGAGCATCGTTGGTTTCCGTGACACGCGCTCGGCTGAGCAAAGGTCAATTTTCCCCTCTCGCCTAAGGTTTTGCCGGATTGGTCTCCAAACGCCGCGCGCAGCCGGACCAAATTTTGTCAAGCTGTAGACAATTGGACAACAGACCACCTGACACCCCAAATTTGAGTGTACCTTGTAAGATCGCTAACCTGCAGCAGTTCAAGTTCATGCCATGGATTTAGCGGGGACAATTTCTTGGGAATCATTTAATGTAATGCAACAACGGAATGTTAGACGAAGTCATACATCTCTGCGACGGTTTCTAACCAACACAACAACTGGATAAATAATTCCACTGTTCTGGGGCCAGGTATAAATGTCAGATCAAGGCCAAACACAGCTTGCTTTATTACCTTAGAGCTTGCTGTATGAAGTGGTTTCTGGTGCTTATTTCGAATTTATTGATAACAGAAACCGCATTATACGTCTTCCTTGGACCTCTTGAAGATCAGAAAAGGTCACTGACCTGAAATGACCCAGGTCAATATTTTTTTAAGGAACACACTGCCTAGCCTGATCTTTGACGTTTATTCAAATGCAAAACTCAAAGCAACCTTGCATGATTTTGGTCACCACAGCCTTCGAAAGGTTAAACAAATTCAGCGACCTTATATGAACACCATTGACCTTACGCTTAGGACAGATATCTAGGTTATGGGGGTAATTTGGACGCCATCCAGGAATTTGACCTTGTTTGACTTTACTTGACCCGAAGGTCATGACCCAGGCACCTCAAATTTTTAGAAAAGTGAGTTCACGTACAGGTCAGTACACCCCGTGAATTTAGTGCCTCCTGTCTCCTAGTTTGTGAGATCTCAGGAGGTTCAATTTGACCACCTGCCCCAGCGAAAATATTCAACCGGCCACCTGGGCGCGTGTCAAAAGAGCAATGAGCTCGCACTGTTGCCAAAACACACGCAGTAATCAGCTGTGCCAGAGCCCGTCATCAGCTCTGGCATCTAGCTTTGCTCTAGCTTTGGGGCAGATGCCCCAAAACATACGCCGCGTGGTGAGGCAGTAAAACTGGAATGGCTTCAATTTATCACTGTTAAGCCACGCCATGACCCTAAAAATGGTTATCCAGGGGTTTAAAGAGGCAAAAATGAAGGTAAAAATAGTTTCCTTGCTTTAAATTGCCTCCTTCGGTCCCTATGCGTTGCTCACTCTTTAGTACATATCAAACATGCTTGGGCAGCTGGCGAATTAACCCAGTGTATGGAAATGATATGTGTAAGTTTGCAGTTGGAACGTTTTGCAGAGAAATTGGTAAACATTTTAGGCTATAGGTGATATCTTTAAAAACTATCAAAAAGGAAGAAAAATGAATTTGTATTATGTCTGTGTAAGACCAAGAAAAACACAACGAACAAAATAAATAATTGGTAGGATTAATAAATTCTCTACCAGGCTTTGCTTTGCTGGTGAGTTGTTTGCGTGGTGCGACCCAAAAACTTGGGGATGCGTGACAACCTTGCATTTGGCACACAGCTGTAGGTTGTGATGTATTTTGTAAGCAAGCCAAAATTGTTGCATGCAAGCGGCTGGAGGCGCTGGGGCTCTCGGGCTTAGAGGTATCTAGTGCTATTTCTCTGCGCGCGCATAGGCATGGTTCATATGTAGGTGAGGCGGGATACAGCCATTGGTGTGCAGGTTCTGTGTGGTCTTGCTTATGCTTGGTGGTTTCAAATGAGCTCGGACTTGGATGACGTACTAAAACCTCTGAAAGGGAGTTACGGGCAGGTGTGAAGTGTTGGACAATATCAGCCAGGAGTGAAAAATTCACAAAAATGCGATGAAAATGAGTGAAAAATTCCGTCTCCTAGGATGTCGCTTTACACCCAAAGTCTGCAATTCTAGGACACTGCGTGTGGATGACACTCGCTAGACAGTGTTCCCGCTCTTACAGCACTCCTCAGTCCACATCAGCAAACAACACCTAAACAAACAAATAACGTGAATGAGCGCTAGTTAACAAACATAGCTCTGTAGGAGCCCCGTTATGATGGTCTAGCGGCCTGCCGCGTCACATGACAGGCGTCCGGCTGGGGCTCAGCGCGGCACGTCCTCGGACCTCGAAGAGCTCTGACCGACGGCCAGACGGCGGGACCGGGGACGCAGCTCCTGCGGCGGCGTCGGGTGCCACCCGGCTCAGGCTGCCCCCCTGCAGCAGGGTGTGTGACGCGAGCCGCAGGTGTTCTTAAGTCCGGATCGAGTTGACGCGTGGGCGATCGTAGTGTTATGTGAGCGGGAACGTTTGGGAAATTTTCAAACAAGGCGGAGAAGGAGCGGAAAGGTGCAAGCATTTGTGCTTGGAACACGAGAGCTCAAAATTGCGCGCTGAAATGAATGTGGCGCGACGGCGGTATGTGTGGACGGCTTTGGTACGGTATTGCTTAGTTCGTGTCGTGCAGTGGTTGGTTTATGGTAGAAGAACGATATGAACAGCGAGTATTTGTTTCTTTGATGAAACCCCGACCCGCTCACTCGCGGTATGTGGGTCATGGGTTCCATTCGCTAGAGGAGTGTTCAAGGGAGTGCGCGAGTCTTATGGAAGAAGCTGGAGCAGTTCATACCAACTTGATATCGGCTATGGGGTGAAAACATGTCTCGGCAATGTCAAAATGTCAGTCTGCTCAAATTTCGATGCATCGTAACAGTTACTTCAAACCACGAATCGCGTTCATGCAGCGAGGAGAACGCACACCATTTGGCAGTCTGCTAGCAATGGTAAGATCAGACGCAGACGGTGCTTGCAATTACCTACACAACATACATAAAATAATCAAGAAAAGTTTTAAGCACCTGGTTGTTTCGGCACTACGTGTGCTTGTCGTGGAAAGTGGGAGCTTTCGATGCGTTTGGAAGAACATTTTTAACGACAATGTGTAGTGATCATTGGGACTTATTATGAGGAAGGTTTTCGTCTCAGTGGTTGCTGCACATGATGGCAAGTGAACAATATTAAGCAAAATTACCCCTAATACATTCAAAGCGCGTGACAGACAAATATGTACAAAAATTATGCAGATTCTGCCAAGTTAAGGATGTCCGCAATAAATCACACATCTTACAAATCCTGACACATAACACATTTAAACATGTCCATTTGATTACACACACACATACATACATACACACACACACACACACACACACCACACACACACACACACACACACACACACACACACACACACACACACACACACACACACACACACACACACACACACACACACACACACACACACACACACACACACACACACACACACACACACACACACACACACACACACACACACACACACACACACACACACACACACACACACACACACACACACACACACACACATACAACATTCATACCGTACTGTGTGCTGAGGACTGCTCAAAACACAGACGGCAATTCGAAATGACCCGTGCCGTGTATAAGATTAAAAATAAACCCACCACGATTACCACTGCAGTCCTTCTGGCTCTGGTATAGGGCATCGTACCAAGGCCTGCCTGGAACACTCAAAGATAAGCAAAATGTTCTGTTGACCCATGCTGAGCATGAGGCTACAAAACAACTTGTTACAGTCCATTATTGTTAAAAACAGCGACGAGTGAACTCTTCATAAACTTTTTTCCAAAGAGACGCTAAAATACACTCGAAGCATGCATGTTTTGTGTTTTCACTGCAGTAATTTCAGCTGTCCATTTTTCGGGCAGCTCGCTGCCGTGCATTGACGTCAGAGTAGTGGAGCCCGAAGGATCTGAGAACCGCTCATCTTCTGGGTAGATGTGTCCCCGACCTGATACTTGCTGCGAGTCCCCTGGACCTTTCGGCTCAGCTGCTCGCGCCGGACCGGGCAGCCCTCAGCATGGCGGGATGTACCCGATATTAGGGTGCGGGAACTTAAATGACTTGTGTTATTGCGGTATATTTATTGACAGAGCATCTACAGGCTTGAAACACACCGTGTCGTTTGCGGAATTTGAGTTTTTGAATCCTGTGTTTTGCTAAACCTGCTTCTCACCCGTGATGATGTACATTGTTCGTGTTCATGATACATCCTAATGATTATTCGATACTTAAGTTAAACCAATGCCTCCCAGTCTGCTGAAAATTGGTTGCTTGCAGCATAAAAACTTAATAGTGTTATGACGTCAGGACAGAAAATACGGTGTTGAGCCAGGAAAAGTGACATGCCTCTCGGTTTGATATGGTACTAATGCGTACCATTTCAGGCGAGCCAGAAAACCAGACATAAATGATACGCTTCCAGCTATGCCAATTAGGCATTTGATATTGATTTTAAACGAAAAACATTTGGGGAGAGTGGGGAGAGTTGTATCATGTCCGAGTAGTGTCAGCGCGATTTACACTAAATATATATGCGACAGACGCCGGTCCACAGTCGATCAGCTGGCGAAGGATATCCCGGCTACATACGTGCATGTGTCTTCGGGTGGGCGCGACAAACATGCCTTTTTGCACGTCGCTGAACAGTCAAGCGATCGTTGGAAATGTGCGTTTACAGTGTTAGGGCATAATCAGAATGGTGTAAGTGTTATACTGAGTGGTGGGAAGTGGGAAGTACATGTACCGCATATGCCGCAAGGCATTCGGCGTCTGCTTGCCAAAAATTTCGGAGTGGTGCGAACTTCCTTTCAAAATGTCGGGCGATTCATGTTGCGCAAGCTGTGTTTGGGCATGCTGCATTAGTGATGAGTATACCGACTATGATGGCATTAACTAATCTGTCAATGTTTGACCGACGTGACTGTCATGACTTATCATCATCCAGACCATATAACATCATCTCCAGTACCACTGTAGGCTTACAATTCGTACCCTAGCAGCCGAAACCTAGCTGGCAGTGGATGTAAAATAAAACCACAACTGATTAAAAATAGTCGATATGTGTCACGTCGTAATCACGAAGAATTACAAAATAGCGGTGACAAGCACGTGTTGTTTGAATATCGGAGCGCATTCAACCTGCTTGTGATGCAGCTGCCTCAATGCAAAACAAAATTCAACCTCCCCACCATGTGATACAATTTACCTGAAAGATGGGCAGGTGTTTAAGGTCCTAATTCAAAGGTCATTTACAAAAAAAACGTGCCGTCCAAGATCTTACCACCGCATACGTACTTGAAGATTATAGCTGTCTGCAGATGTATGCATCTTTGTCCTGTCATTAGTAATTATGGTGTGAGAGAGCTTATTGTAAGACCTGATACACTACACTCTACCCTACCCTTCATCCTACCCTACACTCCAATAATATCCTGATTCCTAACATATGTTTACGTTAGATTTGGTCCCATTTTAACTCCAAGCAAAGTAAACATGGAAGCGCAAGTATTTTTTAAAATAATTTTTGAGATCGCTCCCATAGCCTCCGTCGCCAGCGATTTCGACGTAAAACAACGACAAGCTGCTTAAAATGCACAACTTTGCCTTGAAATGCCGTCATCAAATTGCATGAATAGGCCGTTAACACAAAAGAGCGACGCAAACAGTCCCACGCTCCAATGGTCTGATGCGTTGTGTGCCTGATGTGGGCAGACCGCACCTTCCGTAAGCACACTCACGACTCGCGCTTCGTGATTTCTTAACGGCTGCCCCACAGCGGTGTGGCATCGAAGCCCCTCCCCCTTCCCCTCCGACGTAGCTCCGTCGACCACATTGTGTGCGAGGCGGTGTGGCATCGAAGCCCCTCCCCCTTCCCCTCCGACGCAGTTCCGTCGGCCACGTTGTGTGTGAGGCGATGTGACATTGAGCGGGACCGTGTGGTCGGCCCTCTGTCCTGTGTATGCCTGCCTGTCGGTCTGGGCGGGCCCGCTGCATCACCATGACAGTGTTGACGGCCGACCCAGGCCGCCGGTGGTGAGGGGGGGGGGGGGGGGGGCTCCGGGTCGACATTGATTTCGGCGGGACTGGTCAGTCCCTCGCCGACCGGCGGCCGCGGGTGCTCGACGGGTGGGTGCGGGGGCGGGTGCACGGACGGTGCACGGCGGCCGGTGGTCGGCGCGCATGTCGATGCAGGAGATGCCGGCTCGCGGCGGCAAGCGCAAGGTGAAGGGCCACGCGCAGGCGCGGCCGGTTATCAGCGCACCGCGCGGCACCATCAAACCGCACAAGAACTTCGACGAAGAGGAGGCGACGAGCCAGGCCAAGAAGCTGCGCCGCGCGCTGCGCAAGCCTGTCGACATGGCCACTGTCATCGGCATCCTGACCAAGTACACGCTGGAGGAGCGCAAATACCTGAAGCGACGTGTACAACGCGCAGTACGGCGGGTGCCTGCTGGACGCGGTGCAGAGTGAGAGCAACTTTAGCCTGCGCGAGACGCTACTGGCGCTGCTACAGTGGCAGAACCAGTACCTGGCTGACTGGGCTCACCGCGCCATGAAGGGGCTCGGCACCAACGAGAAGGCGCTGATCGAGCTGTTCTGCGGCCGCACGCAAGCCGAGATCCAGGACGTGGTGAAGACCTACCACCGGCTGCACGGCCGGTCGCTGGAGGCGGCGCTGCGTAGCGAGCTGAGCGGCGACTTCCTGCGCCTGTTCCTGGGCCTGACGCAGCTGGAGCGGCAGCAGGACGCCGTGGTCGGCGACAACCGGGCACGTGAGCTGGCGGAGGAGCTGTACGCCGCGGGCGAGGCGCGCCGCGGCAAGGATGCCGACGTGTTCGTCCGCATCTTCTGCACCACCGACTACGCGCTACTGCGCAAGGTGTTCGCGGTGTACCCGGAGGTGAGCGCGCGCGGCAGCAGCATCGAGAAGGCGATCCGCTCCGAGTTCGGTGGCGACATGAAGGCGGGGTTACTTACCATGGCCCAGTGCATCACCGACCAGCCCAGCTACTTCGCCGAGAAGCTGTACCGGGCCATGCGAGGGTTGGGAACGGACGACAGCACCCTCATCCGCATCCTGGTCACCCGCTCGGAGATCGACCTAGAGAACATCAAGGAGGCGTATCAGCTGCGCTATGGCAAGAGCCTGGCGGCGGCAGTGGCTGACGACACCTCCGGAGAGTACAAGAAGTGCCTGCTGGCTATCATCAAGTCCTGGACGTAGGCGGCTGGCGCACGCAGGCACCCAGTGCCTGCAGAGGGAACGGCCCTAGGGTTGATGTTCGCGGCCTTTGCCGGTCCGACTTCCGGAGGAGAGGCAGTGAAGGTGGCAAGAAAGGGCGGGTATGGATGGCTCGGGAGATCCGCTGGAATTGAGCCACAGTCTTTGTGGCAATATATGATTTATATGATCTATACAAGGCGATGCCTGAGACAAAATTGTTAGTTCCATTAACACCAACGCCGATAGTGCGACTGCAACCGTCTGAAAGGCGACTTAATCGCATGAGTCGCTACAGCGCGTTACATTCCATGGCTGTCAACGGTGAAGGCGCGAATCCCCGGCTTCCGCTGCCGGAATGCTGTCGCTTCACCAAACATCAGCAAAGCCGCCTCGTCACCGTGGCAATTGGGATTTATTGCTTCATAGCGAAGTGTTGGGCTATTTGGCGTTAGGGACAGCGATTGCAGCAGACACAGCATTCAAGAGGGTGGTGTGTAAACTGCGGACCATTAATGGCGTCAGAGAAGTTTGTCTGAAATTGTTAAATGTTGAGCATAACACGAGTTGTACCAAGTGGTAACAGATTCAATAAAGGCACAAAATCGAGGTGTTTGCGCTTGTGCATGTCATCAGAGGTCCGTGACAGTGCTTGTAAAACACGGTATGTCCTAGGAAATCGGCCAGTGTTGCCATGTGCAGACGATGGAAGTCAAAGCTTCGGTCAATACGGCAGTTGTATTTTTTTTTTTTTTTGCTAGGGAAAGTAACCAATGACCCGCTATAAATTCCAACTACTGTCAACAACTCGCAAGCAGCAGAATCGGCCATGGGGTGATCACTACCAGCACGCGTGAGTCCATCGATTTAGCTTGCCTTTTCACGCACGCTGCAGTCACGCCCCTGCTCCGTGCGGTCAAAGGACCCGACCGTTTTTCTTGGAACAGAACATAAGCCGCGTTTCCGTACCGTCTGACGGCCAGTTTTAGCGCAGGACAGGATCTCTCGGGTTACCGCGTGAGGTTTTTTGAGGGAACGCAACACACGCTGTCAAGCCCTCGTCTATGGAGCGGTAGCGGCTGTACTCGGTGCGCCGTGGGGATCATCACCGTCGTGAGTTAGCGGGATCATCACCGTCGTGAGTTAGCCTCTGCCAGGTGGGCTCTTGCGTTGGGATCATCACCGTCGTGAGTTAGCCTCTGCCAGGTGGGCTCTTGCGTTGGGATCGTCACCGTCGTGAGCTAACCTCTGCCAGGTGGGGCTCTTGCGTTGGGATCATCACCGTCGTGAGTTAGCCTCTGTCAGGTGGCTCTTGCGCGCCGTGGGGATCATCACCGTCGTGAGCTAGCCTCTATCAGGTGGCCCTTGCGCGCCGTGGGGATCATCACCGTCGTGAGTTAGCCCCTGTCAGATGGCTCTTGCGCGCCGTGGGGATCATCACCGTCGCGAGTTAGCCTCTGTCAGGTGAACTCCTTTCTCGGCGTCTGCAGACGAGGGATTCGCTCAGCACCCTTCCTTCCCATCTCAAACACTTTACATGCTAAAGCCCGACAGAGTGCGCGACCGGAGTGTTCGCGGAAAACTGCGGGCCGGTTGGTGTCGTTAAACTTCGCTGTAAGTAGCCTTTGATAGACCAAACAGTTTCAACGTTAGAGCAATCGCAAGCTTAGGCCTTTTTATCTCCGAAACTCTGCGTTAGGACGCTGTGGCAGAGATGAAAGCGTTATTGTGTAGACCGTGGAACGCCTGGTCACACACTGATAGCAACACATCAATGCGTGTCTCAGCGTAGTAGACCCGTCAGTGAGACACATGACACTGGATGCTGCCTGTCAAGCTGTATCAGATATCTGTCAATGTACGTGAGGCATGTCAAACTAGGTTGTGCAGGGCCAAAAGTATTGCTGTAAATAGTTTGTTTATTACGAGTGTGCAATCTGGCGCGGCCTCGGGTGGTAAGGCCCCGCTGCATACTATAAAATTGTGATAGCATGTCGTTTGATATGATGCATCGAGAAAATGTGGCAGCAGTCACTGAGATATTCTATGAAAACGCATCTGTCAGGCTCTTGAAATTGAAATGCCATTTACGTAATTCTAACAAAGTCATCACTCGTGGCGTGGGAGAGTCTCAAGATGTTAACACTTTGTGAGCAAGTGGTTAAACTGCAACTAAGGGAATTACAGTGTGATGCTCGTACAATGATTTAGAAGGTAAGTTCGAAAAAAACTTCCTATAACCTCCGCTGCCGTGAAAACCTCTTCCTGGACATGATAGGCCTCCTTTAACATGTTGGCTGGGGGGGGGGGGGATAGATAACCCCCGCCCCACTTGCAGTAAAGTCTCCAGCCCCCAGCCAAGGCAAAATCGTGTAACGGTGGGGGAGGGGGGGGGGGGCAAAAGTCACATAGAGTTGTAATTGATATGTTCAAATCGATCTGTATCCGTCTTTCGTCTGAAAGACGCATCTGATCACGTACAGAAGTAACATCAATAATTTTCCCGCGCGTTTCAGTCTGACAGGGTTAGACGGCTCCTCGAACACAGGTTACCACCCCAGCCCTGAGCGGAGCCCCTGCTTCTGCGGCGCCCTCGCCATCTTCCCCGCAACTCTGACGCTATTGCACCGTGTCCGCTAGGGGCACAGCCTCATAACAGTAATCGCACGGGGGAAGTGACGGAGCACTTGCCACGTTGACCGGACCCTGACGACGGCCCAGTGGCAACAGCCATTCGGCAACGGCTGGGTTTCACCGTTGCCGTGACGTGACCGTGACGGGCCGGCGCCGCCGCCTGTCGGGCTCGCGGCGTGACGCGGCGCGATGCAAAGGCCGCAGCCAAAAGCCGTCCGCCGGTCGATCCTGGGAGGGCGACCGCATAGGAGCCCGTTATTCACTCATGTGCCGGCTGAAAGCCGAATGTTGCGTGCTGCTGGCGCGTGGTTGAGACGGATCAAAGGTCAACACGCGGGCCCGCGCGGCACACTTTGTACAGGTTTCAAAAATCGGGATGGCTGGCCTGCGCGTGCTTTTATTGGCGCCGCGTGCGAATGCGGGCTGGAAAAGGCATGCATTTCGTTGGTGACGTTTATCACTGCTACGCGTGATGCAGATCGAGTTTTGCATGGGACTGCCGTGGCCATATGAACGTGATGGAGTGAGCGCGGCCCATATCATTCCTTCAATCGGTAGCCCTTCTCGAACTTAAGTGCCAGTAAAATCAAAATGATGGCGGGGCGCATTCCGCCGTGACGTCGATCAGAAGCGCGCAACTAATTCACTGCCTGAAATTAGGCCCTGCTGTGGCGTGCCGGATACGGCGGTGTGCTATTTGGACGCAGTCTGTTATGATCGCCGGTCGGGGGTGGCTTAGACGTATGGGCAAGGCTAAGGGTGTGCGAATCCATCATCATGTTGATGTGAGCGCTGCAATGAAATATTAACCGTCCCGATACTTGTTTAATTTTGACATGACAGAACGCGCGCCCGTGTTAAAGAAATGAAGATGTATGAATAAATGTATGTAAGAAATGTAATGTAAAGGAAATGTAAAAATACACATGTGAAAATTTTGAAGCAAGCATCGCCCATGATGAAAAAAGCTCGCTTATAACTATTGGTACACTTTAAGGTGGAAAAGACTGTCTAGAACACCAGTTCTCTCTATTTAGTAAATATGCTCCTCAATACGTTGTTATTTGATGTCATCGTACAACGCCAGCTATGAACGACTCGACAGTTATATTTTTCCTGGCCGTGATCGCCACATAGCCAATATCTTGACGAAATGTGGATGAAACGATTATTGTGTCATGGGTGCCTGGGTGACCTTGAAATAATCTGCACGAAATAGCCTGCTCATTTTCCCGGGCGTACAGCTCAGACACTAGAGGGGGTTTAGGCTTTAAGATGGGCGGGGCTGTGAACTGCACTGAAAGGTTTTCAAGATAGCTGGTTCCGTTCAAAACCTCATACAAATGTGGAACACTCCATATGATGTCATATGGCTACTAACTAACGCGTTGAGCAAAGTATGAATGGCGGATTGAGTGTCATTGCAACGGGAGAAACAAAGATATCCATGTGCACGGAAACGGGTGAATTCCATGTCGCAGTGGTTGGGGTACGCAATGGGTAGGCTAACCAGGCTAGTTAGTTAACTGCCTACGAAAATATGCCCAAGTTATGGTTAGCACCGCCGTCTCCCGTCATTGCCAATATGTCAAAATCCTCAAGATCCCGCGCTGTTGTTGTAGCCTCAATGGCCTCGAAAGCCTTTGACCACGGTTTCTCTTGGTCATGAAAGAGCTTTTGGTGCTGTAGCTCTAGCAGCTGTACTGGCCTTTGATGGGGCCGGCTGTTCGTCGGTGGCCGGGCCGGTCTGCCTTGCAGCTGCGGTGGTGCGGTCCACACGACCAGCCGTGCCTGGTCTCCATTTCGGCAACACCACTGTTGTGCGCAAATTAATGGGCTTGGCGGCCGCCGCACGCAGCCGGCGGCAGATCGGTGCTGAGCGCAAGGGCCACGTCGTGACGACGAACGCACCCCCATATCGAATAAAGTCTGCGCGTTACAGGCCGGCCAAAGTTTTGATGCGACGGTCGCGGCGGGCAGTACTTAACCAGAGCCGACGGTACAGGATCGACACTGGCGCTTGCAATGCACTTTGCAATGCAATGCACTTGAGCAGCAACAGAAATGTTAGCCTCCATTGCGTGCGGCGAAGGCCGGCACCAGCCCTGTGTTAGTCCGGTGTGTCATATGACATGCCGCCGCGTGTCAGCGCCGGTCCCCGTTGTCAGATGTTGTCGGCTCTAACAACACCTGCGGGCTATCGTCAGTGTGACACAGAAACGGCACCGGACGTTTCTGGTCTTCGCAACTCTTCTGTATATTCTGTCAATATAACCACTCCGGTGCGCTATGTGAACTGGTAAGCCCTGGTGAAGCCACCATATCCCCCTGCAACATACCGTACTCAACTACCGGTCCAAGTGTGTGAAAAAAACATTGAAGATGCATTGTCTGCACAACAGTTTTTATTTGCTGTATTCGTAAAGCTTAATGAACTCGCTGAAGGCCCGTCTATCTAGTTTCTGAACAGATTATAGGAAGTGATATGCAGCTGCGCCGTTCTTTTGTTAGTTAATAGTGCCCTTTTCCAACGATTTTCCTTTGGTTGCTCAGAAGACGCGTGTGCTCGCGTACCAGAATCGTAAATTGGCTTAGTCTTGTCAGCCGCTCAACGTCACTCAGAAATAGTGCACTAATAATGCCATATCTATGAACACTGATTGAACAGCAGGCTAAACATGACCGCGTACGTCTGAGCATCTGACCGCGTACGTCTGAGCATCTGGCTGCGTACGTCTGAGCATCTGACCGCGCACGTCTGAGCATCTGACCGCGTACGTCTGAGCATCCGATTGCGTACGTCTGAACATCCGACTGCGTGCGTCTGAGCATCCGATCGGGTACGCCTGAGCATCTGGCCACGTACGCATGAGCATCTGACCGCGTACGTCTGAGCATTTGACCGCGTGCATCTGAACATCTGACCGCGTACGTCTGAGCATCTGACCGCGTTCACCTGTTCATTTGTCTGAGGTGATGGCATGCTAGAAACACCAATATATATGTAGAGAGCATATAATGCATCGGTAGAGAGCTTCACCATGTATCGAGGCGAGTGCAGTCGAACAGGGAACATGGTTTGTTCGCTGTTGAATCTTTGTTCCTGGTGCCAGTGCTTTTCAAAGTCAGGAACAGCTGCTGTATCGGGTCATGAACGGCAGTTCTAATTTTGTAAAGCTAATGTGAGCGTAATTATGTCGCGACAATCGAGATTCACGCGTGGTTGCAGGCAAACTGCGATCTTAGCTGTGTTCAGCGCTTTTTAGGGACGCGATCAGGCGGGCGGGATGTTCCAAAATTTCAGAAACTAGTTGAATGAATGGATATTAGCTGGCTTACTACAGGTGGTTAAGCCACCCCCCCCCCCCTGCAATGCTCTGTTGCCTGAAGGACCATCTCATAACTCACGGGCAATGTGCCGGATAACCTACACCACCGGATAAGGTAATCAAATGATTGCCCACACCACCGGATAAGGTAATCAAATGAAAGAGCAAGACGCAACCGACGCGCTGCCACATTCGGTCTCGTGGGGCCTGTTTCAGAAGTGGCGGGCAAGGTGCTCGTATCCATAGGCGTGGGAACGTTTCAAAAAGTGGGGAGGGGTGGGCGGTGAGGATCAGGGTACATTGCGGGAACTTTTTCTGAGAAGGCAAGCTCGGCGACCGGGGAAGGCCGACAGGGCGATGACCAAGTTGTCCATAACATTTTCAGGAGGTGAACGAATGTCCTGGCTGCTAATCAACATGCTATATTACATACCGACTGCTATATTATTTTCTGGTGCTCATTATTATCTCCTCGAATCATCCATGCCATCCAGCACACAGTCTATCGTTTCTTTTAATTTGTCATGCGTCTTGGCATCATTGCGACCGGCCAAGCAAAGTCCAACGCGCGCGAAGACTTTTGCGTCCTTAAAGAGGCATCTGTCCCCACAATGAAAATGCGTGAGGGTGTCCCGGGTCCAGGCTGATCAGAATTTTGAAATCAGTTTTATTGCCAGATATGCCCCAAATTGAAAATAAATACATAAAATAGGGGTTGTCTTATAAAAGAGCAAATAATTCCAGATAACAAGCCATTCTTTCAGGTGTCCCTCCGCCGAACTATGCTCCCACCAGCAGTTGGGAGGCCCCATGGCTGTGGCCGGCTAACAGACAGAACGCAGCTATGGTTCCAAAGGTATGCTGGAGTTTGTCTTACAATATTTCCTTTCACCAGCTGTCTATAGTGGCAAATGATGCTGCTGGTTGCAACATGGAGCAATGCTGTTCGGTAAGTATAAGAGGACATTTTACATTTTCCCACATTCCACATTTCAGGGCATTGAGGCAGGCATCAGGTATGTTGAAACAAGCTTGCTTACAACTATTGATGTGCTTATAAGTGCAAAAGACACCACAAAGGATCGCCACCAAATAAAGTATCCCCACTTGGTAAATGCACTCCTCAATGCGTCATCATTTGATTGCGTCATGGAACATCTATGTGACTTGCGAGGGGTTCCCAAATCGCCCGTGCAAAATTGGCATCGTAGCTGCTCTGAAGCAGACGGGCAGGCTCACTCATGGTACTTCAATTTCTCCAAAGGTATCGTGCTACGGGGCGGCATTTCCAGCAAAAACATCGCTATGTGCGCCTTTTTTGACCATTGCTCGTAGTGTCCTTGTATAAAAATCGACAATTTTATATTTTTTCCTGTATGACATGCTCAGTTATGACGCTACCCCAAAGTTATTTGATCCAGTCTTATTTCCGGTTCGGACATCCGACCCTCTTGCCGTCTTTATCGCTTTAGCCTGCATCCTCGCGACTCTCCAATCGTCCGGGGCATGCCGCCTGCGTCAGGAACGAGTGAGCCGGGAGGCTCCCTGGGGGGGGGGGGGGGGGGGGGATCCCGACCGGGCGCCAAGCGCACGCTCCGAGGGGTTCTTGTGCCGCGGGTTAACACGCGCTCGGGTGCGGTCAACTTGACCTGACGGATCAAAGTCGGGCCATGGCTTCAGGAAAGGCACGTTCTGGGGAATCGTTCAATCCGATCAAGCAACGGCGTGTGAGACGAAGCCATACATCCCTGAGATACTTTCATGGGCGGCACAACAATTTAGTGCTCATTTCGAATATATCGATAGCAGGAACCGCATTATACGCCTTCCATGGACTTCTGACAGGTCAGAATAGGTCACTGACCTAAAATTACTCAAGGTCAACTTTTTGTTTTTAGTAACATACTGCCTGGCGTAATCTTTGTCACTTATCCAAATGCAAAGCTCAAAGCAGGCTTATATCATTCTGGTCATCATGACCTTTAAAAGGTCAAACAAGGTCATTGACCTTATCTGAGCGCGTGACATTTTTCTTAGAATAGGTGCCTAGGCTCTAGGGCCCTTTAGTAACCAACGTGGAATTTGACCTTGTTTGACCTTATCTGATCCTAAGGTCATGATCTAGGAACTTAAAAATTTGATCTAAGAGTGTTCACGTACAGGTCAACACACTCTGTGTATTTGGCATCTCTAGCTCTCTTAGTTCCCGATATCTCAGGGGGTCAAATTGACCCCCCCCCCACCCGAGCGAAGCGTATTCAACCGGCGACCCGGGGGCGTGTTAAAGCTCGTTGGTTGCCCCCCCCCCTCCCGGCACATGTAGTCCTGCCCCATTATCCATTCTCTTTCATCTCATAACCCAGAAGTGATAACTTCTGGTCGAAGGGGCTCTAATCCAGGCAACCAAACAACCAAAATCGTGATTGAAACCTGCATGAAGCGCGTCATCTTGATACAGGGACAATTGAAGTCTGTTGATGTTAGGTATCGTGCTCGCCTACGCCGGACGCGAATAGCTCGATGATGATGTCTATCCACGCCTTGAACACTACATGGCGAATGAGGTGGCCGTGTAGCTTGCTTGTGGCTAGCTTGCTAGCTTGCTATGCAGCTAGCTTGCACAAGAGCAAGCTAAATGCAAATCAGTTCTGAAAAGCGGGGTGGGAGCTAGTATTGCTGGCCCACCCACCTTGAAAAGTGTGTGCGTATGTGGAAGGGGAGCCTGGCCCTGTTATCCCCCTCCCCCACTGTTCCTGCACCCATGCTCATGTCATTGTTGAATATCAGTTATAACTAAGTAGTAACAAATAGCAACGTAAGAAACAGCACTGACTAATAATAACTCATGATCCGTGCTCCGTACGCTGACGTGGCCAGGATCCGTGATCCGGCCGCTGACGTGGCCATGATCCGTGCTCCAGGCGCTGACGTGGCCAGGATCCGTGATCCGGACGCTGACATGGCCAGTATCCCTGATCCGGACGCTGACGTGGCCAGTATCCGTGCTCCGGACGCTGACGTGGCCATGATCCGTGCTCCGGACGCTGACGTGGCCAGGATCCCTGATCCGGACGCCGACGTGGTCAGGATCCGTGATCCGGACGCTGACGTGGCCAGGATCCGTGCTCCGGACGCTGACGTGGCCAGGATCCGTGCTCCGGACGCTAGCGTGGCCAGGATCCATGATCCGGATGCTGACGTGGCCAGGATCCGTGCTCCGGACGCTAACGTGGCCAGGATCCGTGCTCCGGACGCTAACGTGGCCAGGATCCATGATCCGGATGCTGACGTGGCCAGGATCCGTGCTCCGGACGCTAACGTAGCCAGGATCCATGATCCGGATGCTGACGTGGCCAGGATCCGTGCTCCGGACGCTAACGTGGCCAGGATCCGTGCTCCGGACGCTAACGTGGCCAGGATCCATGATCCGGATGCTGACGTGGCCAGGATACGTGCTCCAGACGGTGACGTGGCCATGATCCATGATCTGGACGCTGAAGTGGAGAGCATCCGTTTTCCAGACGGTGACGTGGCCAGGATCCGTGATCCGGACGCTGACGTGACCAGGATCCATGTGACCAGGATCCGTGCCCCGGACGCTGACGTGGCCAGGATCCGTGTGGCTAGGATCCGTGCTCCCGTGCTCCGGACGCTGACGTGGCCAGGATCTGTGATCCGGACGCTGACGTGGCCAGGCTCCGTGCTCCAGACGGTGACGTGGCCAGGATCCGCGATCAGGACGCTGGCGAGGCTGGGTGCGTGACCGATGTCTCCGTGGTGCGGTGGTGCAGTGATGCTTCACCACTGGGTTTGTGCTCCTGTCACCGGCAAGCCGCCTCGGTTTCACAAGCCACGCAAGCCGCCGGCGACCTTATCAAAGGATCCGGTCATGGCTCGCTGAAGGGGGAGGGGGAGGGGATATGAGGAAGTCTGCGGCGAAGGGCCACTCATGGCCAGACGGGCATGTCTGGCGCTGATTTCTGTTGCTTTTAGACGAAATTCGACGAGGTGCCATCTGACGAATGCATCTGATATGGCTTGTGTTTTGAGTGGGCGTGGGTCTCGCCACATCAGGCTGAGGCTCGCTTGAACATTACGTCGCATATTGATGGGACATTTGCGGGGCAGATTCGCGGCAGTAACCACCTGGCGTCGGCAGCAAAGCCCTTATGTGAAATTTTTATGGACAGCAATCGTCAAATCTTTGGCTTGGTCTCATCAACCTAAAGACGTAAACCACATTAAAGCCTGCATGAAATTTTCAAGAAAGTTCCCTCCATATTCGACCACAATGAAAAACTTTAGAAAAATGTTCCCTCAAAATTGGACCGCTATTAAAACTTTCTTTCCGCAGGCGGAAATGCAATTTTTCAGCTCGATCTGGAACACAGCTATGATGCTGCATGGTCTCGCATGACAACTAGGCCCCGCTCCCAACTGACCGCACGTTACAGTCTGTGCGCATGCGTGGGGACATGACTGACATGGCTCAAGGCGGCGCCGGCTCCGGTAGCGGTTCGCGCCTAGACTTTATCCCAGGATAAACTCTGTTGCGGTCAAGCGCAAGGCTGCATAACGTTTTGTAGAGTAATTACGCATTTTCTACCCGGTTTTGGTGGACCTTTTTATAACAAAAATCGCGCCATGCGTCGCTGTGATTTGTTTATTAAATTTCATTAAATCGGGTAAAAAATCCAGGAAGAATTTCATACTACAATAAAAAGAAAAACATGTCGTGCTAACAGATTTTGACGCCATCAGTAATGTACGGAGCGCGTAAACCAGAACGAAGCCTGGCTGTCCAATCGCTATAGTACAAGCTCCCAAATACTCAGTCATCGTGGTGCTGGATGCAAGCTTTTCCCGTGAAGCTGGCGTGTCCTCAACCTCAGGTTCCGTACTGCCCTCGTGAAGATGGCGTGTCCGCAACCTCAGGTACCGTACTGCCCTCGTGAAGCTGGTGTGTCCGCAGCCTCAGGTTCCGTACTGCCCCTGTGAAGCTCGCGTGTCCGAAGCGTCATGTCCCGTGCTGTTACCGTGAAGCTGGCGTGTCCGCAGCCTCATGTCCCGTGCTGTTGCCGTGAAGCTAGCGTGTCCGCAACCTCATGTCCCATGCTGCTACCGTGAAGCTGGCGTGTCCGCAGCCTCATGTCCCGTGCTGTTGCCGTGAAGCTAGCGTGTCCGCAGCTTCAGATTCTATGCTGGCCCCGTGAAGCTGGCGTGTCCGCAGTCTCATGTCCCGTGCTGCTTCCGTGAAGCCGGTGTGTCCGCATTCTCATGTCCCGTGCTGTTACCGTGAAGCTGGCGTGTCCGCAGCCTCATGTCCCGTGCTGCTACCGTAAAGCTGGCGTGTCCGCAGCCTCATGTCCCGTGCTGCTTCCGTGAAGCCGGCGTGTGCGCATTTTTATGTCCCGTGTTTTTTCCATGAAGCCGGCGTGTCCGCATTCTCATGTCCCGTGCTGTTTCCATGAAGCTGGCGTGTCCGCAGCCTCATGTCCCGTGCTGCTTCCGTGAAGCCGGTGTGTCCGCATTCTCATGTCCCATGCTGTTTCCATGAAGCCGGCGTGTCCGCATCCTCATGTCCCGTGCTGTTTCCATGAGGCTGGTGTGTCCACAGCCTCATGTTCCGTGCTGTTTCCATGAAGCTGGCATGTCCGCATCCTCAGGTCACGCGCTGTCACCCGAGGCCATGGATCGGGGTAATACCGGACCAAGAGCAGAGCGAAATTAGACCGGAAAGAACAGCTTAATATTCAGGGAACATCGTCTGTGTGGCAGACAGGGAGGGACCAATGGTAAGAGGCTGAGTGAGCTTAAGCCACTCTAATACCCACTTAAATACAGAAGGTATGAACGGTCACGAAACTACAAATACATGCAAATATTCCAGCACGTCTTGATTAACCTCACGTCTACTTGGAAGTTGTGCTCGTTACGCAAATAGACCTTTGTTGTTGCCAATAAAATAAGGTCAATTAATATTCATGGTTTGAATGCATATTCACCGGGAAATAGAACTTCATGACTGTGCCTGGACTTTGGATCCTTACCACTGTGTTTCGCAGAGACATGCAGTGTTTCGGCATGGTGGTACTACCAACCGGCGCTGAATCGGTATCGCCCGTACTGGAGAGGTGTTTAGGCTGGCATCGGCAGCCGGTGCCAGCCAGAAAGGACACCAGTCGGAGCTTGCTGGCTCCGGGCTGTTCGTAGCTGGTGTGGTGCTGTACTGGTGGTGATAGTGGTTTTACCACAGTACCAACGCCAGTACCCATGTTTTTAAAGCAAATTTTGCGCGCGTGATTCGGACGCATCGATGTTTTGTATATGCTATAACTACAGAAATAAGTATAAACCAGGAAGTGTAATCGAATAAGAAATCTTACGAACGACATCAGCACGAAAAACAGCAGGGAGGCAGGCGAGCAGCAATGCTCTTTATAAAAAGCATGTGTCGCTAGCGAAAGCGTCCCAAACCGTGCCGGCAGCTCGCAACCGGAGCACATGCCCTGACACAACAGGAGCACACCCTCTGACACAACCGGAGCACATCCTCTGACACAACCGGAGCACACTCTCTGACACAACCGGAGCACACCCTCTGACACAACCAGAGCACATCCTCTGACACAACCGGAGCACATCCTCTGACACAACCGGAGCACACCCTCTGACACAACCGGAGCACATCCTCCGACACAACCGGAGCACATCCTCTGACACAACCGGAGCACACCCTCTGACACAACCAGAGCACATCCTCTGACACAACCGGAGCACATCCTCGGACACAACCGGAGCACATCTTCTGACACGACCGGAGCACATCCTCGGACACAACCGGAGCGTATTCTCGGACACAAGCGGAGCACATCTCCTGACACAACCGGAACGCATCCTCTGACCCCACCGGAGCACCTCCTCTGACACAATCGTCAGCTCATTTTCCGACGCGATGACTCGTAACAATCATTTGTAAGCGACCCCCGCGTTGCGGAGCCGCCTGCCATTGCGCCAGCTCGCGCGAGCCCTCCCTCTCCCCCGCTCTCATACGAAATCATCAGTGCCGCCGAGCGGCCGGTTCGGGGCACGGGCGTGACTGGATCGGACGCCAGCGGTCGCTGTCGCGCGAGGCCGACCGGAACAACCGGCCGTGAGCATACGGCACTGACGGGCGCCACCATCAACGGTCACGGCCAGCGCCGCGCGGCCACGTGGTGCGTCCTCCAGTGGCGAAGACCGTGCCGCCCGGCGCGGAGAGAGCTACAGTGAAGGGAGGCTGCGGGAGCAGACACAGTGGCGAACCGGAAATGCTTGGCTTAGAACTTGTCACTGTTGGTCAGGAACTGCTCGATTTTTCGCGACCTTCGATCGCAGGATGTTAATGCGTGGAGATGGCTTTTTCTTTGGCAGCTGGCTGCTGCTGCCTTTCACGGATCACCGCCTCCTGGTGGATTTCGAACTCCCCTGCAGACGCAGGACGCCTTGCACTGCTTTCTCCGGCGGGATGAGCCGACGGAAGCCAGCTCCCTCCTGGGAGAACGCGGCCGTGACAGTTCCGCGTGCTCACTTTCGTTTTCGGGCCGGACGGAGCTTCCTCTCCGTTTTTCCGTCGGCGGGCGGCGACAGCGAGCGCGCCGGCCACTCGGCGCGAGCAGCCGCCGTGACCTAGCGTCACCGGGCGTGACCCGACGGCCGGCGGCACGCAGGGGATGGGTCGCGGCATCAGTAGTCGCCGGGAGTGCGCCGCGAAGGCCGGGCTGGGGGAACGACAAACGGGCTAGAAGATGGCGGGCCGGAAGTGAGAACGTGTTGTTGAGAACGTTTGGTGCTTTTTGTGTTTTGTGTCGTTGGCGATTAATGTGAGCGGAGCGACATTTTTCGGGAAGCATTGTGAAGCGATGCCGGGGCAGTAACGCCGAAAGCACAAGGGGAAATGGCAGTAAGAACTTGGCTACCCTCCGGCTCTCGAAGCTGATGGTGCTGCAATCTCGCCTGTTGTTTTGCCCTCGTGCTGATGGCACTGGGACCGTGCTTGTCGGCGCTGACCCTACTGTTAGCCCAGCTGCCGTCGTCGGTTCCGGCCGGAGCCGAGGTCAGGTGGGGCCGAGCACCCGACTTCTACCATGGCAGGTACCGCGGCCGGCCCCTCCGCGGTCCGCCGCCGCTCCACACGGCTGCGCCGGTGCTGACACAGACGGGGCCGACCTCCCCAGCTCCGGAGCTGGTGCTGAGTATCAACTCCACATTCCTGTCGTTAGCGACGATCTCTGCGGTTCCGGAGGCATCGGCAGAGGGTCCGAGGACGACGACGGACGCCATTCCGCCCCGCACCGCGCCGACGGTCGACGCCACTCGGCCCGCACCCAGCGGTGAGGTTCCGGGCGGAGACGGACCTCGTGACGCTGCGGCTGCCGGGCGGGTCCCACCGCGCCTGAGCGACTCCCGTCTTCCGGGACAGTCGGGCTGGGAGGAGAGAAGGGCCGAAGGACAACGGCGGGGGCCGTCGTCAAAGGAGAACCCAGGAGAGAGCGGTGACGACAGTGTCGACAACGATGTCGAAGTGGGAACGAGAGCAGAGGTGAAGTCAGTTGGCGGGTGGAAGACCCACAAGTTTCTACGTAAGCTATGCCGTTGGCTGCGCATTGCGGACATGACCTGCAATTATGATATAACGATAGTAACAACTTGATCGAGACTGGCGTTGGTGCCGTAGGCACCGTGCGTTCTCTGTACATATGTAACTTCTGCTGTTCAGGTGCCTCACCTCCGGCCCACTGGTACACAAGGTACTTCTAAAGTCACTTCTGTATTTGACACGCGTCACAGGCACTCGCCACAGTCCGTCCCGCCGGCGCGTCCGCCCCCGCGCCGGCGGCTCTCACTCTTCTCCTTGTCACCGCCTCCTCTCCTGACTCTCGCGGCTGCGTCCCTCGCACGGGGCGCCTGGGACGGGAGGAGGGGAACACGATCGCCTCGAAGCGGCGCTCGCCACACTACGCAAACATTCACTGACTATCACATGGGTGTTTTCTGACACCCCACACATACCTTCGCTACCTATGGGATTGCAGCCGCATCTACAACGCCTCGGACCTGTCGCCACTAACCCAACCTCACATCACCCCCTCACTCCGTTCCACGGCCGAGTTGACCCCACCTCCTCCTCCCGCTGCTGGCCTCTCTTCAACTCTCCAGACCTGTCGCTGACCTTCCCTGACCTCGCCAAACCTGTGGCTGCTAACATTCCAGGATCTCCCAAACCTGTAACTGCTGACCTTCCTTGATCTTCCCAAACTCGCGGCTGTTGACCTTCCCTGACCTCTTCAGGAATATAACTGCCATACCCCTCACCTCCCCAGACCTACCATTGCTAACCTCTGCTGACCTCAGGTCTGTCGCTGCTGACCCCTCCTCCGCTCCCCAGCCCTGCCTCTGCTGACCCTGGTCCGGTTCACCAACGGCCCTTGCGGGTCAGAGGCTGGCGGCGGACTCGGCACCTGTCTTCTGCCGTCCCAGTGCGTCCAGAGGGGAGGGGCCGCCTCCGAACGCTGCGCACAGGGATTCGGCGTCTGCTGCGTCCGTGAGTACTCGGCTGTGGTCCTCCGTGTGCCGCGTTGTGCGACGGAGCACACGGCTTCAACTACATGGGTAGCTAGTAATGACTTGTTGGGTAATGCAGCGGAGGTACCCATCGCGTGCCCGGCGACAAGTTATTGACATTATGCAAGTAACAGTAACGGTTACACTGCCCAAGTTTACACAACAACGCACCGAGAGACCCGTGTGCTGCCCGCTGTTGCCTGATGCAAGAACTAAAAGCTCAAAAGTCTACGGACGCAATAGATTTGGGACGCGCGCGGGGGTGCAACACGGGCTGCTGGGTTATGATGCCCGTCAACATGGCTGCATCACCCGAGTGCTACAGTTGACAGCCGTGACGGTCCTAGCTGGCATTGCTGCAGTCGTAGCGCATCATTCCGCGGCTGCTGTACATCTGTTAGCTGTTGCATGTCCGCTGACTTGTGTCACTTTCCTCACGTCTAAAGTAAGCTGTCTGCAGACGTAACTCGCTCGCTGCACTTACAGCGGGTCGGTCGCAGTCATTGCGCGCGTGCCGTAGTTAAGCACGTCCGTTGCAGTGACCGGATCGTGCGGCGGTGCCACGGAGCACAACAACACGTACTTCGTGAACCCCGAGCACCCGGCGGCAGGCGAGGCGGTCCGCGCGTGCGCCTTCACGGTCCAGAAGGCGGCGCCGGATGTCACGCAGGTCCGGTTGGACCTGGTCCAGTTCGAGGTACGTACGTCCTCACACCGGTCCCCGGCGGATCAGAGACGGAGGCGGCTCGGGCGGTAGCTGTGTGCGCATGTGCATGTGCGTGCGTGCGTGTGCGTACATGCGTACGCACGTATGCGTGTACGTGCGCGTGAGTGCCTGCGTGCACGCGTGCTTGTGAACATATTTAGATATTGTGGATGCAAGCAAACCGCAATGATATCAGACATTCCACATCCGCAAGCGGCCACCTAAGACCCAGCACGCTCGCTTCGATCCACACACGTCGCAGAAATAGATATATATTGCGATAAAATAGAGTGGGATGCATCACAAGTCGCGTGAAAACATGGCGTGTAGTCACAATAGGGACGCGATGCGAGGCAGCGGGCTGGGGCCCGGCGCAGCGCACGCGGCCGGACGTCCGTTGACGGTGCGACGGCCCCCGCTCACGCTGGTTCGGCCGGGAGCACCCGCGGCCGACCAGAGTGCCGGATCGGCCTCGCTGCGGCACGGGGGTCCGCCTCACTCTTCTCACCGAGCACAACAAGGCGGACGGCGTGCGTGAGTCGCGTGTGCCCCAGAGCTCGCAGTGAGGGACACCTGGTCGGGCCACATTGGAGGCGTGCTCGCACGCGCCGGCCACACCGAAGGCGTCCTCTGAGGCGCCGGCCACACCGGACGCGTGCTCTCACGCGTCAGCCACACCGAAGGCGTGCTCTCACGCGCCGGCCACACCGGACGCGTGCTCTCACGCGCCGGCCACACCGAAGGCGTCCTCTGAGGCGCCGGCCACACCGGACGCGTGCTCTCACGCGTCAGCCACACCGAAGGCGTGCTCTCACGCGCCGGCCACACCGGGGGTGTGCTCTCACGCGCCGACCACACCGAAGGCGTGCTCTCACGCGCCGACCACACCGGGGGTGTGCTCTCACGCGCCGGCCACACCGGACGCGTGCTCTCACGCGCCGGCCACACCGAAGGCGTGCTCTCACGCGCCGACCACACCGAAGGCGTGCTCTCACGCGCCGACCACACCGAAGGCGTGCTCTCACGCGCCGGCCACACCGAAGGCGTGCTCTCACGCGCCGGCCACACCGAAGGCGTGCTCTCACGCGCCGACCACACCGAAGGCGTGCTCTCACGCGCCGACCACACCGAAGGCGTGCTCTCACGCGCAGGCCACACCGGGGGCGTGCTCTCACGCGCCGACCACACCGGGGGTGCTCTCACGCGCCGGCCACACCAAAGGCGTGCTCTCAAGCGCAGGCCACGCCGGGGGCGTGCTCTCACGCGCCGGCCACACCGGGGGCGTGCTCTCATGCGCCGACCACGCCGAAGGCGCGCTCTCACGCGCAGGGCACACCGGGGGCGTGCTCTCACGCGCAGGCCACACAGCATATTAAGCTTGTCTTCTCCCGCCCACTTCACGACTTTGTGCACCCGACGTGCCGAGCGTGCGAAACTAATGAATCATCCGGCTGAGGCAAACACGCAACTCCATCCACGGCTGGTTGGTCCACGTGCAGTTCAGGAACGCTGAACACTCCGGGGATCATTGGTCACCCCGTTCAGTTTCGTAACACCTGTGGTCCACAGACCGCCGCGCCGCTCCCAGCAAGCACGGCCAGCACACGCGCTTCCCCCGTACACTGCACAGGCTGTAGGGGAAGTTCTTTCCTAATCAGTTGCGCAACCTTACCCATGCGATTTAACTCAGGGCATGATGCTGACAGAGGTCGGCAAGGTTCGCTGCCGTCAATAGACGAAAATCAATATAACATTTGCAGGTGAAATTCCAATATGGCCGTGGAGAACCTAACTAGTTGCCCAATTGCACAAGTGACAAAGAAACAACCCCATCGCTTGGCTGAATACAGTGCGACGCGGCGAGGTTCATCAACAATCGCTATTTCTCCGGCTCTGACCGAGACGAACAGAGACAACCCGACCGCGGCAAGCTAGGCGGACCGCCACATAGAAGGATATTCCAATCACAAAGCGGAACGCAGCGAAAATGACCGTACAAAAAACCACCGTGCCAACGGCGAAAATAATCTTTCACATGCGAGCTACGCTAGCCACCGCAACAGGCGACAGGTGAGCCATCACCGGTCCACATAGCACCAAGCCGATCACACGTGGGCTGCCATGCCGTCCGCATGCACGGCGGGGAAGCTCGCAAAACGGGTCCGCTCGCGCGCCCCGCCCTCTGGCGGCCGGGCGCCGGGCGTGGCGGCGCCACTGGGCCATCAGATCGGCGGCCGACTCCTCCAGATCCGGGGCTCGCCCCCTCCGCGGACTCTCCTCCCACCGTCGAGTCCTCCCTCCGGCGCACGGAGGCCCGGCCCGGCCCGGCCCGCCGCACCACACAGGCCCGCGCGGCGCGGCGTGCGGCCCGCTCACTGGGAGCGCAGCGGCGCGATGACGGAGCCGCCGTCGGGCGCGGGCAGCACGAGCCCCTCCAGCGCCTGGTTGACGGACGGCGGCGCTGGCTCCGCCGGCCGCACGTCCAGTCGCACCAGCAGCGAGGCCAGCTCCAGCAGCTCGCCGAAGCCGTTGCGCAGCGGCACGCTGCGAAAGCCCGGTCGCACGCAAGGCAGCGGGTACGTGGCCTGGCCGAGGAAGTTGGGGTCACCGAACATGTCCTCGTCGTGCACGGCGAAGCGCAACAGCGCCAGTGCCGGACAGTGGACGGTGAACTGACACGTCTCGTTCCAGACGGGCGCCAGGCCGTTGTCGGGCACCACGCGCGTGGTGTACTTGTTGAAATTGTCGTACTCGGCACCGACCACCTCGACCTCGACGAACGGGCTGACCAGGCCACGCCCCTGCTTCATCAGGTGCCGGCCGGCCACGATCCGCAGCGTGTAGACGGTGGGCGGAAACGGCAGCGTCGATTTGTCGAACGGATCGAACTCGTCGCCCTGCATGAAGGCTGGACGCAGTACGTAGCCGCAGCCGCCGTTCTGCATGAAGCGCGCCTGGTTCAGCTGCATCGGTCGGTCCGGCGTCTGGTAGTTGAGCGCCACCATCTGCGAACCGGCGTTCCACATCGGCACCGGGTTGTAGTTGGAGGAGTCGATGCGCTGGCCCTTGGGATAGACGCGGCTGAGCTGCAGCCGGTTGTACCACAGGAAGAACTTGACCTGCGCCGGCTGCACCCACTTCTCCACCTTGGTCTCGGGGAAGCTGGACATCTCCTGGAAGACGCGGCCGTCGCGCAACTTTTCCGGCTGGAAGGTCTCGGTACGGCAGTACACGATCAGCGCCGACAGCTCTTTGGCGATGCGCTTGATGCGCTCCATGTCACGGCGCGCGCCGCCCGCATCCTGGCCGCTCTCGGCCACCTGGCGCACGCGCTGCTCCCAGTCGCGCCCCTCGGTCCAGCTGGCGCAGCCCAGGTCGACCGGCGTCAGCGACGTGGCCGGCAGCACGCGCAGCACACACTCCAGCTGCGGCGCGCCGTCGGCGGCGGGAGGCGCCGGCAGCAGCTCGACCTGCGCGCGCAGCAGCGCAACCGAGCCCTGCTGCAGCGAGCCGAGCACGGACGGGTCGGCCTCGTCCGACGCCTCCGCCTCCTCCACGTAGTTGCTGGGGAACCAGAGCTGGCGGCGGCCTCCGTAATCGCCGCGCCACCAGCCGTCGTTCTCCTTGCTCACGTTGGTGATTACGGCGTGCTTGCAGAACGTGAGCTCGTCGTCCCGCTGCGCCCGGTAGTCGTGCAGCGCGCGCACCGTCACCTTGGCGGCGAACGACGCCGGGTCCATGTAGGTGCCGGAGGCGTGGCCGTCAGCCGGCGCGCCGCCCTTCTCGGGCGCGGCGCGCGCCACCAGCTCCTCCGTCACCGGGTAGCGCAGCCGCACCTTCTTGTACAGCGGGTGCTTCTCGTAGTAGGCGACCAGCTCGACCAGACTCTCGAACTGCACGGTGCCGATGACGTAGAGGCGGCCGTCGCGGCGCACACGGCAGTGCTTGATACGCCGATCGGCGCGGAACGACAGCGAGAGCGCGGCCGCGTCGCGCTGGCTCGGCCGCACCAGGAAGGCGCCCTCCTGCGGCACGCGACGCAGCATCTCCTCGGCACGGTCGCGGGAGCAGTCCGCGTGGTACCAGTCCTTGCCCTCGTGCTGATTGGGCTGCGGCACCGGCTCCGACAGCAGCATGTTGAAGTCCTGCGTGCGCAGCGGGTTGGCGCGGTAGTGGTTGATGAGGTTGAACAGGCAGTCGAACGTTACTGTGTCGATGAGGTACACCTTGTTCTGGCCCCACTCAGGCCGGGTGCGGATGCGGCAGTGGTTCACCTTGCCGTTGCGCCAGAACGACAGCGAGTAGTCGCCAACAAACGTCTCGCTCTCGCGCACCAGAAACGTGCCGTTGCCGAGGTACGAATACTCGCGCAGCAGCTGCTCGGCGCGCTGCCGGCCGCCCTGTAGCCGCCCGTGGAACCACTTCTCGCCGAAGTGCAGCTCGTCGTTGGGCACGTTCGCCTTTGGCGGCAGCGGCTCGGCCTCGTCACCGTCGTCGTCGGCCGGCTCGGCAGAGTGCTCCTCTGTGAAGTACAGACGCTGGTTGGCCAGCACGAAGAAGTGCGGCGTCCAGTCGCCGTACACCTGGTCTTCCAGGTAGAGGATACCGTTCTTGAGGCTGTCGCTCAGATCGAGCCCGTCGAAGCCGTCGTCCTGACTAGTGACGACCACCTCGTCCGAGCCCTCGGGCAGCTTCTTGTGCTTGATGAGGATCTTGCGGCGCAGCGCCTGCGGCGACGGCAGCTCGCTCTCGGCTCGGTCGACGGGCGCCGTCAACAGCATGTCGCCGAACACCTCGTGGAAGGCGGCCGCCATCTTGCGCTGCTGCGGCAGGCTGCAGTGGTCCTCGATCGACAGGATGACAGGGAACTCGGACGTGACGAAGGCGTTGTCGCGGATGCAGCGCACCACGTCCACCAGCTTGATCTTGGAGGTGAGCGTGTGACCGTGGAAGATGAGCGGCGTGGCGTCCGGGCCGTCCCAGCAGTCGAGCTCAATGCAGCGGCACCCCTGGCGCAGACAGCGCGCGTACGCCTCCACCGACGACTCAGACGAAAACTGGTCGCCCGTCAGGTACGTGTTGTGCGAGGAGGCGATCCAGTAGTGCGCCAGCGGCCGCGTCATGTCCTGCGTGACCGACGAGTGGCGCGCGTCCCACAGCTCGTTCTGCCGGCTGAACAGGTAGCCGACGAACTCGTCGGCGCTGAGGAACGGCTCCTGCACGTCGCGCTGCGGGTCGCGCAGGTAGTCGCGCAGAAACTGGCCGGCGGCCGCCTCGTCGGCGCCCAGCCGGTCGTGCTGCTCGTCCTGCAGGAAACGGCAGAAGATGGCGACGGAGACGGGCTCGCCGGGCCGCACCAGCCGCTGCAGGTCACCCACCAGCACCTGCGGGTCCCACACAGTGCGGTAGTACAGCCGCAGGAAGTCGTCGAACATGATGCGGCCCTTCTTCGCCTCGTCCGCCTCCTGGAAGAGCTCCTTCAGCCGTGCCGTCGACAGCTTGCAGTTGACGCGCGGCAAGAACGCCTTCAGGTCCTTGAGCGTGACGGCGCCGCCCATGCCGTAGAACTCCTTGAACAGCCACCGGATCACCTGCGACGGGTACGGCGTCTCCTGCGCCTCGACGACGAGCGCGCCGAGCCCGCGCAGCCACGTGTCGCACTCGCGCTCCGACAGGCACGCCACCGACAGCGTCTTCAGACAGAACTGGGTGCCGTAGCTGACCACGAAGCACTTGGCCGGGTCGCAGCGGCGCGCCTCCTCCGGCCAGCGCTCGAACTCGCGCGAGCCGCGGCCGCGTCGCACCTGCCGCACCGTCCGCAGGTCGAGCAGCATCTCGCTGTCGTCGCCGCGGCCGCGCTCCGGCACGCTGGCCTTCAGGCAGATCAGCTGGCCCGTCTCGCGGCGCACGGCCAGCGACTTGCGCTCGGGTCGCCGGCGCAGGCAGAAGCGCGTGACGGCCGTGCCGCGCTCCAGCAGGCAGATGGTGTGCTCGAGAGCCAGGCCGGCGTCGCCGCGCTCCGAGGAGCGCTGCCGCAGCACGGCCGGCCGCTCCGAGCCCATCCTGGCGGCGGCCGGACACCACACGTCAGGCCGGCTGGCAGCAGAGGGGCAGGACGGAGGGTGGGGAGGGGGGGGGGGTGGGGGCGTCATTCACACTTCATCTGAAGAGCCACTCATTTACCGGCAGGCTAAACGAATTTAAGTCAGAAAACAAGAGAACTGCAGGTGTTTCTTAGAACGAGTAAGAACAACGAACGGTGCGTGACTCATTCCACCCGCATGATGTTAACAGTTCTCTGCATTTTCAGTACCTCTTAAGACAATAAACTGGCGTTAATTCCGGTCCTTCGTAGCCCGACCGTGGCGCTCGGCTGGCACCCACCTGCCGTTGCAGTTAGCAATCGTGCCGGCAGATGGCAGGCCAGTCGGACGGCGCCTGCACCCGGGACCTGTTCAGTGTGAGCGGGCAGGACGGCAACAGCCTGGTGCCGACCATCTGCGGACAGAACAGCGGGCAGCATCGTGAGTACACCCGTCCGCCGCCGGCGCCCGACACACTGGCGCCCGGCGCGGCCGATACCGGCCGGGACGAGCGGCGCCGGCATGCGGCGCGAGGGGTGATAGTGCGGCTGTGATCGGCGATAACCGCGCTGCGCTGCATCCGAATGTTAAGGGTGCTAGCCCCGAAATGTGGACCGCGTATGAGTCACTCATACAACACGTGAGTGACCTTCCCTGACCACCGCCCCAGTCAGTGACCCCGGGGCTGTGACCTGCCCTGACCGCCGCCCCGGCCAGTGACCCCGGAGCTGTGACCTGCCCTGACCGCCGCCCCGACCACACTGACCCCAGAGCTGTGACCTGCCCTGACTGTCCCCACTGATACGCCCCCAGTGATCCTGGAGGTGGGCGAGCGGCCGGGCCCGGTGCAGCTGCGCGTGGTCACGTCGTCGCTGGCGCCGCACCGCTGGCGGGTGCGGGTGAGCCAGTGGCGGCCGGGGCAGCCGGGCGCCGCGCCGCCGCACTGCCTCCAGTACCACACCGGCCGCACCGGGCAAATCGCCAGCATCAACTACATGGAGCGCGACGCTGGCGCCGGCTATCTGGTGAGCGGCCGGGGCTCGGGCTGCGCGAGAGAGCGAGATGTGACGGTGCCGGGTGAGGGAGCGGCTCCCACGGCACGAGTGGAGTGACTCCCCGCGAGACCAGGATGCCGAGACAGGATCTAACAGTGCAATTTACTACACTCACATCGGGAATCAGAAGCGCTACACAACATGCAGCCGGCACCTGTCGTTAAACTGATCGGCGATCGCCCCTCCAGAACAACCTGAACTACGCGATGTGCATCCGTAAGGAGGTGGACTTCTGCAGCATCACCTACTCGACCGACAAGTTCGGCACCATGGCCGAGGCGGACGAGTTCGAGATTGTCAACTTCAAGCCCGACAACAGCACAGGTGACTGGTCCGTCCGGCAGACGCTGTGACTCATGCCATTGGACACTAGCTATGACTCGCCATTGCAGAATAGGACTTTCGCGGCACTATGCTCGTCGACAGTCTGGGTGACTGAGACCGACTCAAAACTTTCTCCAACTGTGAGCCTTGACGGACGCTGCGTGCGAAACTACTGCTCGCGACACGTCACCAGTACGACATCACTAAACAGGTCTTGATTTGGGGGAATACCGGGCGGACGGGACTGCCTGGGCTATATAGCACCCAGGCAGTCCCAGGCAGCGCGCTCAGAAATACTGATTCAAACGCGAACGTCCCCAACAATGATGTAAAAACGGCACGTATCGATCAATGTCCGGGCGACCCCGTGGGCTCACTACCCACGGATGTGACACCCGTGTGAGCTGCGTCGGCGTCAAGCTGCAGGTATCACCCGACAGCCGTTCATCCCATGCCAGCGGCTCTGACTGGGAGGGGGGGGGGGGGAGGGCGGAATCAGCGGCGGAGTCGCAGCACGGCGCCCGTCCGTCCCGTCGCCGCCTCGCTGTGTACTGGCGGCGCGGGCCGGCCGGCCGGCCGACCGTCGGCGTGACCTGGGCGTGACCCGTTCGGACGTGTGACCGCAGTCGGGGCCGGCGAGCCGACCGTGCCAGCCGGCCAGGCCGGCGTCGGGCCCGCCCTCTGCACCGACGACTACCTGCTGCTCGGCGCCGACCGACTCTGCGGAGAGAGGCTTAACGACGCGGCCATGACCAGCACGCTCACCGACAACGCTGACGTCACCGGTCAGAGCGCGCGCCGCGGCGCCCGAGGGTGCGCGGCGTGTTGACGCCGCAGACATGGTGCAAACTCGCCCTGGCGACGTGGCAGTGTTGTCAATGGGTCTGTCACGTTACAAGCGAGTCAGTGTCACGCCACCAGTGGGACGGTGTCTCGTCGCCAGTGGGTCGGTGTCACGTCACCAGTCTGTCGGTGTCTCATCACCAAAGGGTCGATGTCACATCACCAGCAGGTCGGTGTCACGTCACCAGTGGGTCGACATCGCGTGAAAGGCAAGCCAGTGTCGTTACCAGCGGGTTATTGTTCGCACGCCCACGCCGCGAATAATGGGCTGATGATGGCAACATCAGCACCATGGGAACTAATCAGGCGCATCATCCGCGACTACGAACAAGACGACCTGACCCCCGTTTTATGGAACGGCACAGCTGCGCCAGCTATGCACACCTTGGCGGATACGGTTTCGGGTCCGGAAGAAACCGGGCCCGCTCGCTCAGCGGGCGACCTCGTCCGAGTACGTTTCGATTTCTCCCCGTACGGCGCGGCAGTTGTTCCGGCTTTCCATTACGCAGCTTGACTACACGCCTACACGGTTCAGCTGTGCGTGGCACGTGTGAGAGGGCGCCGACTAACCGCTCGCCCTGTCCACAGATCGCTCGGCCGGGCCGTTCGTCGCCAGGTTCGTCACCAATGAGCGGCGAGTGGGCCGTGGCTTCCGACTGTCCTATCGTCAGAACCCCTGCACAGCGAGGCACGTGTGAAGCGTGCGCAGCGAGGCTTGTGTGAACTTTGCACGGCGAGGCAGGCGCAAACCGTGCACAGTGAGGAGGGTGTTAACTCCTGAACAGTGAGGAAGGTGAAGCCCTGCACAGCAAGGCAGGTGTGAAGCGTGCGCAGCGAGGCTTGTGCGAACTTTGCACGGCGAGGCAGGCGCAAACCGTGCACAGTAAGGAAGGTGCTGACTCCTGCACAGTGAGGTAGGTGAAGCCCTGCACAGCGAGGCAGGTATGAAGCGTGCGCAGCGAGGCTTGTGCGAACTTTGCACGGCGAGGCAGGCGCAAACCGTGCACAGTAAGGAAGGTGCTGACTCCTGCACAGTGAGGCAGGTGAAGCCCTGCACAGCGAGGCAGGTGTGAAGTGTGCGCAGCGAGGCAAGTGTGAATCCTGCACAGCGAGGCCTGCGTAAAATCTCCACGGCGAGGCACGTGCGAAACCCTCCACAGCAAGACAGGTGTGACTACTGCCAAAAACTCTACACCACAAGGGAGGTAAAACTACTGCAAGGACCATTGCTGACTGCTGCCAAAACCTCTGTGGCACAAAGGAGGTACAACTTCTGCCAGGACCCCAGCAGAGCATGGCAGGTGACTGTTAGATGCCTTGCATTGTGGGGCACGTGCGACTTGGGCAAGACACTGCCTGATAAGAGAGGTGTAACTACGGCCCCAGAGCTCTTCAGAGCCAGAAGCGCAGGCAATACTCAATGTGCTACAATATAACATAGTGTGTGAGGCAGCACTGTCTTCATTTGAGACCAAACACTTGGGCTTGTCAGTATTTTTGCCATGTGTGTATGTGTATATATATATATATATATAGATATAGATATAGATATATATATATATATATATATATATATATATATATATATATATATATATATATTGGTGCCATCTTCCAAAGTAATGTAATCCATGAATAAATGCAATCACAAATTACCAAGGCTGACTTTCTATGTATTTTCTTGTCAAGAGGCCAATACAGTCAATTATGGGGGCTTCACATGTGTGTCAGAGGTGCAGCACACACAACGAATCAGGTTCAGTGCTACGACCAGATTGTGGTCAAACTGTGACTTCAACAGACCAATCCATGTGAAAGGACCTTCAACTGCCAACTGCCTTCACAATACACAATGATATAAATTATGCTAGGTG
This sequence comes from Pollicipes pollicipes, assembly GCF_011947565.3. Taxonomy (NCBI): domain Eukaryota; kingdom Metazoa; phylum Arthropoda; class Thecostraca; order Pollicipedomorpha; family Pollicipedidae; genus Pollicipes; species Pollicipes pollicipes. The sequence continues at coordinate 21,567,606 of NW_023596420.1, read as the reverse complement.
TACAAACAATACACAAAAGGTCACTCTTTTGGTTTAAACATAAAGACATAAGAACATATGGTCAGCAAAGAGCCACACAGGCCCATCGAGGTTGGCCTGCCTCAGGTTCTGTATACATCCTCAGAACTAATTTTATCATCTGACCTGCATAAATTTAGCTATAAATGAATCTTTAGACCGATACAACTTGTCCACTTGACTGTGACAAAAAAGTGACAAAAACATAAAAAAACATACTTTTTGCCAGAAAACATGCCTATGCAACATTGACATACCCACAACAGATAAGTGTCTTAACATACCTAAACTAAATGTTGACAAATGTCCTTGTATTTTAGATGGCCTAGTCTCTCTAGGTGTGAATCACAATATATTGTATCTTCAAATGGTTTCAGAAAAGGCAGTATTGACCACTTTCTGTAAAAAAACTAGTGCAAAATTATGTTCTACAGCTTTCTGGTATGTTTGTGAGCTGTAGTTGAATCAAATGTCTGCACCATATCATTGTTGTCACATCTTCATCTCTTACAGGTGCTGAGATCTAGCACCAATCTTTGAAATGCCCCCAAACAGGTAGAGCTGTTCTGTCTGTATGAGAACATACAAATGCCTGTGCCTATGACTTGTGGTGCACACTTTTGTCATCACAACTAGCCATTGTTGGCTAGTTGTACACTTTTGTCATTACAACTAGCCAATGCTTCATAATATGTGAAGCCTTGATATATCATGTCAAGTCTTGACATTGACATCTCAAGACCTCACAAAATGTGACACATCACATCCTGTGGAGTAATATCAGAGTTGATGAAAATGCACAATGCCCAGCTTGTGGCAGCCTGAGTGAGGCTCTATGACCTGTTGAGAGAATCACTGCTGTTTATAAAATTCATTTTCTTTCCCTTTAAGACACAAAATAGCCTTGGTAATGGATCATCAATGGATTATGGCAATAGTTTACTCACATCTATCACATTTTGATGCAATTCAAAATAACTTTTGCAACAATGAAGGCTCAAATTGCAATGGAGAGTGTTCCAGCTAAAAGGTAAATTTGAGTGCTTCCTTAACACAAGCAGGCAAATTGTGTTTGATTGATGTAAAGAATGGTGCAGCAAGAAAAGCCTGGGTGTGATAAAAAAGCAAGACAGCCTGAGCTACTTGGTAATACTAGCAGGCAAAAGCACACATATGTCTCAGTATATTAAAAAATAGCACAACCCAGTCACCTTCAAAATATAATTATGCCATCCTAGTACAGTGCACCTAAATGATACAACAGAGAATTTATACATCAATATTTTATTGACGCATAAGCTATGAGAACACAACCCTTTCCCGTATCGCATGAACGCAAAGGTGGCCGGGGAAATCTTGTGGCAGTTGCGGCAAAAGTGGTAGCATATTTCACACGCAAGGATTCGCGACAAGCAAACCGACCAATTGGGTCGAACTTGTTTTTCTGTGAGTCTCACGTTCCAAGACCTTGAAAGAAACCTGCAGCAGCCAGCTCAATCGTACTTACATACTGAGCGTGGACGGATCCCGTCACACATCCACGCGCATTACGACCGTGCCACCGGGGTTGTCCCACCGATCCCACCCGTCTTATTTGTTTTCTAAGCACTGAGATCGTCGCACAAGCGTCATTCCGTGGAGCTTGGATTAAAGAGGTCACCTTTTATTTACTGCCGCATTCTCGTCCTGGAACCTTTCTAAGAAAACACTCGATAAATTGCACTTGGCTGGAAGTCTCGAATCTGGTAAATTCGATGACATGTATTTTCTCCCTCACATCATGAGTTCTGTTTCTTGAATCATCATCAATGCCATGTTCTTGCCTTTGATATTCCAAAATATGCTTGGTGCTGAAATCTAACGATAATAAATGCTTTGAAATGTGGTCATGGTCTCTGAAAGCTTTATCGTACTCACATCCGTTAATTGAAAGATTAGGTTTGTCGATAATCCGTGCAGCAAAACAGACATGCTCCGCCAAGACTTTGTATTTTGAGGACAAAAATTAATTGGATTACCAGAATAGTATCAAAACACAATGATCACCAACCGCGTCAACGAGTGGGAATAGCCAGTTTATCTACAAAAGACTGAGTGATCACCAAGGGTGCCAGCTAAAATCTTGTATAGTAGACCAGCCAGATATCAGAGCTAAAACCTTCGGTTACAGGTGGAAAGACACGAACAATCACCAAAATGAACTAAATTGCAACCAAAAGTACTCGCTCGTCGCCCTCCACAACTTACTTGGTTTCAGCTCCTGGCGATCCCAACCCACTGGTGGCGTTATGGGGTTTCAAGTTGCTATGTACGCGCTTGCAGGGGCACATCCAGGAAAATCAAACACGGGAGCGGGGTATCCCAGCGAGAACTCAAAGCCAGGTGTGTAGGGGTTGTTGTGAGGTGGAGGTGAGCCTCTGCGTTCTCTATCTTAGCTGCGTCTACGTGCGCTCACCATTTGACTTCTGGTTTGGATGGTTTGCGGTCGGTGACAGCGGCTGCTAATGCTAGGGAGATCAAAAAGCCGTGGGCTGTGCCAAGCATTACAGAAAATGCATTTCTTCGAAAAGTTCTGTCGTAACGTATAGGAAGGTAATAAGTTCTAGAGCACACTCAACAATCTTGCCTTTGCGTGAGCTCTGATCTCAAAATCATCAGTTCAGAAAGGTTTTAAAGACAATTATGGCAGAAATAAAACATACCACCAGAGCACCTATATGAACCGGAGTATGAACCACGGTTAGGGTTATTGGGCCTCCGGCTCAAACGGGCCCGTGCCAAGGGCTCCTCTATTGCCTCATTGTGGACCATTACGTTGCCATTTCTTGCACTTTCATCCCATATCAGGCAAGAGTACCTTGACCAACGCAAGTGGCTATTTGACATTCAGGGTCCCGTCCTTTTCCTCTTCAGCAAAATGTGCCTTTGGGCGACTAGGAGCCCCTTGCCGACACGCTCCACTGTTAAACACTCTGTGCTTTGATACAGAGGCCTTCAGTAACAATGGTAGATGCCGGCCTTATCCCTGCTTCGTAAATGGGCTCCTAGGGTCCAAGCTGACTCACAACCAACTGAACAGCATTGATGGTCTCAGACCGCATAGACACCTTCATCGTCCCGGGGACCCGCGACAGGCGCAACGACTCCCTTGATCTGACCTTTTGGAGGCCAAGCCTTTGCCCCGGGATCGTCCTCCGTTCAACAATTCGAGCACTTAAAGGGGGACCTTGACAATCTGTGCCGATGTTCCTGAGGGCCATGCAAGGCTTTACGCGAGGATGCCTCCCCTCCCACCAGCTGTCTGCGCCCCCGGATGCTTAGGTATGTCAGGAACTCAATGCTAATCAGCGACTCGCCCAAGAGCGCAACTTCAGTGCGGATGATGGCGTCTGTGTCCCAAAAAGTTCCAAAGTTGATGTCAGTTTGCTTAAGAACATGGTGGTTTTTGCTTGTTAGCAAAATATTCAAGATTCTGGTACAAACTCTTGATTTCCCCACATATCTTGGTCATTTGTTTCACCTATCTGGGGTGGCCTTTGCTAATCTGATGGAAGACGTCTCTTTCTAGACATTTCTTTCGTGCATTTAATGACTTACGCAGGCATTACCGTTACCAATTTTGTTAAGTTGACGGAGAAAGCGTCCATATTGGTGGCAACAGTCCAATCAGGGTGAAATACTCATTTTGGTTATGAATTGTCCAATTTCGTCAAAATTGTCTATTTTGGTCATTTAAGTCATTTTTGGTGGCCAGTTAACAGGGACCAATCATTTTGTCCGACCCTGAACAATTTTGCAGTACAGCGAAGGGTACTTCAAGCGGCTCCGTGTGTTGGTGTGTGCGTTGTTGTCCCAGTCGCAGGCAACGCGTTGGGGTAATATAGAAGTAGCACCGTGTATGAGTACAAAGACGGTGTGAGGTTAACCGTGTACATTCTCAGTTTTTGTCTTACATATTATTGTAAGAAGATCCGGTGTCATATTGGAGGGGATTTAGGATCTAAGAAGCACCTGATGCGCGCAATTGCAAGCGGCCTGAGGACCAGGCGCAGCTAGAAATTGAGAAGCCACAGGAGAAACTGGTGTGTGTGTTAGTTTGAGTTGAACGTATTGGACTGATCCATTTCTGTAGCTCCAAAATGTCCGCATTGAATAGTCTGAGTGCGCAATATACTGATTCTGAAGGAGAAGATGATTCACATGATCGACCAACACGTGTTTCACGTGAAGAACCAAAAGAGGAAGAGGTTCAGCAAATTGAAGAAAACAGCAACTCAAACTTTGGTGAGGCATTACTGCAAAGGCTGACTGAATTTGCACAGACCTTTTCTTCCTGAACATCCTTTTTTATTCTTCCCCTATTTTCTAACAACTTTGATGTGCTTGGCCATAGTGGACCTCAAGTAGGCTTGAGGTCGGACTGCAGACAATGTGCCGCTCCAGAATCTGCTGTGTCCAGTGTATCAGTGATGTCCCAGCAAATAGCTTCATGGTTTGCAGGCCATAAAGTAAAAGAGAGCCTGTCAAGGGTCATATTGTTCACCACCAAATGTTTCATATAGAGAACTTCTGTCTTGTGGATTTATTTTGCCATTAAGGAAATGGCAAGCAAGTGTGTGCTGAAAACATGTTTGAGTTGAAACAAAAAGTTGTAGAAATTCAATAGACATTGGCTTGCCCTTAGTAAAGTGTGTGTGCACCAGGCTCAGCATGCCCTACACCATGTGTACAGTATGTTACTGGCTCATAGTGGATGGATTTTTTTTGCAGGCTGACCTCGGGACAGGCAAGCAATATGTGTGACCCACTCGGGTCGGTAGATGATTCAGAGCACTAACACACTCGAGAAAAAATGTGATGGTTGCAGCGTATTCAAATGGTTGATGCCAAGCAAAGCTTTTGTAATGAATTGCAAAATTTATGCAATTCATTGTCAGTCAATTTGCTGTGCACAGTATTTAAGTATGTTGATTTGAATTGAGTATGAGCATGAGTCTTATATTGTAAGAAGATGATTCAGAGCACTTACCATATTCAATAAATCATGTGATGATTGTAACATATTGGTATGTCTGATGGCAGGCAGAACAATTATGGTTAATCACAAAATTTCTTAAATCCATAACTCAATTCATTTGTGGTGTTCAAAAGTTCAATATGTTTGCTTGGCTTGAGCTTGAGCATGAGTCTTGTTGTTAAAAGAGGATTCAAAGCACTCAACATGTTTGGGAAAATGTGATGGTTGCAGCATATTGATGCAAGCAAAACAGATGCTTTGCTTGTTAGGTGGCACACAAAACATTTGTGGTGAATTGTAAAACTTTTGGAATGTGTTGCTGTCAATCTATTTGCTTTGTACAAGAGTCAAATGTGAATTTCTGGAATGTGTTGCTGTCAATCCATTTGCTTTGAAAAGAAGTCAGATGTGTTTATTGGCTTTGGCCAAGTATCATATAAGTGTAGTAAGCCCACCTGGCTGTCATTTTCAAATGCAAAAATATTAAGGTTCTGTAAGTTTTATATGTATGTGCAATGTGTAGCCACAACTCAAGTGTAGCTTAAACTGATTTAGGCTCCTGCAAATGTTTGTGATGCATATTATAAATGGCTTGTGAGATATGAATCATGACATATGAGCTTGTGCTACAAAAATGTTTTGGAACTAAGACTGGGATGCTTTATATATTAAGCACTCAAGTTGAGTTGTGAATGTATGTGTTTTGTGGGTGGCCATGCCCATTGATTACCTTATTGATCATGCATTTGTCTTACATAACATCATCGCTAGTGCTGCCACTGATGGGCGCCAGTAGTGTAGTGGTTAACGTGTCTGCGTTGACCACTGCACATCTGGGAAACCAGAGGTACCGGGTTCGATTCCGTGCAGCGCCCGCCCTTCCTGCCAGGGTGAGAGGCAGGTGATGCCATATAACCTCAGCAGCTGAGTGTCACAAAGCCCCAATGACACACACACACAGTGTTGACACTGATTGGGGATATATGTGTGTATGTGTGTGTTTGTATATGTGTTGTGTCAGTAAGATACATGCCATTTTTAAGACCTTTCAGTTCTTCATATTTCTTTGGAGATGTTTGTGTGTCCTCAATGAGGCACCATTTTGTGGTACAAGTCATGCATTCAGGCAGCATTTAAAACTCCATAATGATATAGGGTAAAGATTAATATTCCAGGACCAAAAGCAAGGTGCCAAATAAATCATTAGCGCAGGCCACAACTTTCTACATACCCAGTTATCTAAAAACAGGTTTTGGATCAGCCAACTCTGGTCATGCCACACCTTCCTCGCTGGCAGACCGTCCGGCCCGGCTGGTCTCCTATGTCGGAGACCCGGAAGATGACCTGGACCTGGACGACGAGCTGGAGGCGGGCAGCGACGACATGGACATCTCGCGCTCGGACGATGAGGGCGGCGAGCAGGAGGGCGAGCGAGATGGGGCCGCCGGTGCCGCCGCCGCCAGCGAAGACCTCATCCCCTCTGAGCCAGCTGGCAGGTGCTCCAAAGACCTGCAGGTCAGTGTAGGGTGGCATCCTTGGGGCCGTGCAGGTGCTTCAAAGACCTGCAGGTCAGTGGAGGGTGACGTCCTTGGGACCAGCAGGTGCTCTAAAGACCTGCAGGTCAGTGGAGGGTGATGTCCTTGGGACCGGCAGGTGCTCCAAAGACCTGCAGGTCAGTGGGGGGTGATGTCCTTGGGGCCAACAGGTGCTTCAAACATATGCAGGTCAGTGGAGGATGGCATCCTTAGGGCTGTGCAGGTCAGGGGGCGGCGTCGGTTGGGCCACCATGAGTGCTGTGGGTTGCAGCTGGTGTTGATGTCCCAACCATCCCCTGTGTAGGTTTTGTGTAGTGGCTTGTTCCCAAACGCAAGCATGCAGCCTTCGTACATTCGCGGACATTTATCCGCTCGTTCTGTCGTCAACATGCCTCTGGAAGTGGGCTTGTTGGTCGCATGACGAGTGTAAATGTCTGGTGGTTGATCGTCGCGAAGCAACGCGCAGGGGCTTTCACTCATCGGGTGCTCCCTGCTTGCAGTAAAACTGCGGGAGCGGCGCATGATCAAGCTGCCAATGGTGCCACCAATGTTATACGAGCGTGCAGCTGGCGCGCCCAGCCGGCTGGAGCAGCTCTCCGCCTGCCGGCCCGCGTCTGCCACCCGTTTGACGCGCCGTCTCCGTGTCGGCAGGAGATGGTGGCCAAGCTGTGCCAGGAGCGCGAGCGGACCGGAGCCGACATGAACGACCGGCTGCGCTCCCACAAGGACTTCCGCAACCCCTCCATCTACGAGAAGCTCATCACCTTCTGCGACATCGACGAGTTCGGCACCAACTACCCGCCGGTATGGTGGGATGCTGTGTCTTGGCGGCGCTGTGCTGGTTACTGGTTGGACCGGGCGTCGGCCCGATGTGTACGTAGAGTGTCGTGTGATGGTTGAAAGGTTGCATTGCATTTGGGTGTTGCGCACCGCGTGGTGTTAGTATTCGTGATAGAAGCCATTGGTGGTTATTGACTTTGTCATGGGCTGCCACGTCACTCACTCGTTTTCTTCGGCGTGCCCTGGGTAAGGCACGTGCTTCCTGGACACCCACCTCTGCTCACCCATTTTCCGACGGCAGGAGCTGTACGACCCGTCGATCTGGGGCAAGCAGTCGTACTACGACGACCTGGCCAGAGTACAAAAGGAGGACATGGAGAGACGGGAGAAGGAGAGGAAGGAGCGCACCAAGGTGACTGCGTCGGTCAGCGCGGCTCGCGGCGAGCCCAGGACGGGATGGGTCGTCCCAGCGAGTTCGCGTCCGGGGCTCCGGCGAGCTGCTCAGTCTGGACTCGACTCCTCCTTGCTCTACTGCAGCCGATAGTGGGCGTGGCCTGGCAGCGTGTAGACGGGCACAGTCGGTAGGCCGTGGATGGACAAGCCATCTGCTGGAATCGCTCAAACGTGGGAGTGCCGTGTTCTGTGTCCTGATTCGCACGACAGAGCCTTACATGCCCGACCAGTCACGTGCCGTTTATATGTAATGCATTTGTCCATTCCTGCCTCCGCCAAAATATGTTTTTATCTGGTGGCTGCGACGCTTGGCTATCTAAATCCGGTCGTGTTTTCGGTATGCGTTGCGCGGCTATGTCACAATTGCGAAGTTTACTGTTCCTCGTTAATCGATTAAAGAAGGCAAAATTTGTATGGTTTGTAATTACAATGTCACCGTAGAATCGCTCCCAATTTAATAGTTGATATGCAAATGCCTGAAGCAAGACATTTAAAGAGCTGCGATTCTTGCTGTAAACCGTTTGGAACGGCTTGCAGTGCCTGCAGGAACGCTGGCTGCGCTGGGCCCGGCCGGTTCGCTGAGGCTGAAAAATTGTATCCCTTGCATCCCTTGCGTCGGTAGCCGTGACGTTACTAACGGACGGCTCTCCTCCGCCTGTCTTGCCACAACGTCCATGCATTTCTGATGCACTCAGCACAGCGACGACGGTGGGCTCCGTGCTGTTCGTGACATTCCTTCCCTCTCCTCCTTGCGCCGCCAGGTGGAGGTGGTGACGGGCACCAAGAAGCTAGACGGCGAGCCCAAGCGGCGCAGCAAGTGGGACCAGGTGGGCGCCCCGCACGGCTCCAGCGTGCCCATCATCAAGCCGGCCGGTCTGGCCACCGGCCTGCCTCCGCCGGCCAAGACCATCCCCGCCTTCGGTAGCATAGCCAAGAAGAAGTAGTCGAGGGCGTGACTCGGCCGTCTTCGGGTGGGTCCCAGGCGGTAATGGACACCTGGTTTATAAGTGGCGGGGGCTCGGACCGCCGGGTGAAGTGGGCCGCCGCCTGTGAGTGGGATGGACGGCGGTGCCTCGGCCTGCCCGCGGCCCTGTTTTGCGTGGGACCCGTCAAACATGCAGCAGGCAGAGACAGGCGAATCCTGCGAGACGTGCGGACACTGGAGGACCGCGCAGCCGTTGACTGGGTGGCGTTGCCTGAAGGTGCCGAAGAGAAACGACCTGTGGTGTATCGTGCTTGGTGCTGTGGTGTGGTCTGTTCTGTTGGGTGTTCCAGCCGGCCTGTGGGCGGCGATGGCGACGACAGGATAGTCAGCTGGAGCCGAACCGCTTGTCATTGCAATGCCGGGTCCCCTCCCAGAAGGTGTCACGTCCATTGGTGCTGTTCCACGACACTACGGCAAGCGACGATTGTGTACATCATCACAATTATAGAGGCGAGTGTGAACTACAAGCCGTGAGAATGATAACTCCTGTGGTGATGTGATGTGCGTGGTATGGTTTGGTCCTGTGCTGAATGGTCACATTCACGCCGCGGAAATCACGAAGCATCGTCATTGTGTTCACATTTGTGAGTCATTCGTCGAGACCGTACTCTTCGCGGGCGCATGTGATTACGTACGAACTGGTGGATGTGAACATGTCATAAACCGTTCGAGTGCCCGCGATGTGATTTCGATGAACAGTGACTAAACTTGTGAAAGAAACTGGGTGCATTTGGAGGGAGGGATGACAGATCTGAATGTCGACCATTTGCGCGACTATCTCCTGAGCAGGATCTGTGCATTTACCGGCATCGCAGGATCGAGACACAAAATAACCAAGTTGAGATGTCATTAGTCAGTTTTAATTTTTCTCATTACGATTCCTATGAACGCAGTCACATCAAAACGACTGTAGTAGCATACAGACGTACAATGGCCTCAGTGAGAGGATGGCAGTAACAGGACCGGTGCGCGCGGCGGAAGTAGCGGCGACAATTCAGTACGGAGTGGCATCGGTAGTTGTTTCGCAATTTGTCATCAACTTCAGGATAACTATGCAAATGCCTCTCGAAGCATTGATAGCTACACTTGCCCCCAACACTTACACTGTGCATAGTGTCGTGGTTAACGCGTTTACGTTGACCACTACGCGTCTGGGAAACCAGAGGTACGAGGTTCGATTCCCTGCGTCAACAGCTGAGTGCGTCGCAAAGCCCCAGTGACGACGCCGACGGACGTGCTATGTTCGTGCCAGTTGTTATCGTTGCCTATCGTGCCATGATGAACTAGACCGTACCTTTGATAGCAAAGAGAGAGGAGAGGTGACAGTAATGGACGGATGGTAGGTTAGGATGAGATGGGCTTGAGAGAAGGTTACAGATGACTGAGCTTAAGGCGCGCTAAAGGTAAGTTGAATCAAACGAAGCCAATTAACGGAAAACAGTGACGCAAGCGATGGGCAGTGTATGGATCCTTTCGCAAGATGATATTGATGAATGAGCTTGTTTTGTCAGATATTGCTGTTCAGTTTTGCCATTATGGAATGAAGACTAGGGGCCAAGCCAGGATGTGAAAAAAACAAACACCAAAGCCCAGCAGAAGCTGGGGCCGCCGAAGTCGCGTAGACCACGGCGGATGTTTGTATATAGAGGCGGTAGGGAGTCGTACCAGCGGCGTTTGTTTGTCGCGCTGTTTTGTGGGGCGTACTACCTGCGCTGAAAGCCAGCGACCACCTGGCCCAGTGCTAGAGTAACAGCAGCAGCCTAGTACTGTGAGTTTACGCTGCTTGGTCAAGGCCACCTCGACAGAGCTATAGATGGCATCACTGCCGCTGGAGCCTGTTCTCGATGCAGTCTCACACCGCTGTTCCTGCAGCAGCAGTGCATCTATTCATGCTCTGATTCACGTCGCATGCGTACTGGTTGATTTCGATTCTGACTTCGGCTACTACCGCGCAATTTTTGGTCCGACTCGGGTACAAAGACATATGGATTCAGGAATTAATTCCGATATAATCGGCTCAGCTTACAACGTTAGGAGATAGTGTTCTGTGGATTACTCAAACGGCTGCTTGGGATATATGTTTCAACAACAAAAGCGATGCATCAGTTGTTAAATTTGTGGCACGCGCAAGAGCTGCCAGATTAATAAAGTCTGGTGTTACTTATATTTTCCAGATGCATGTGAGCAAGACAGCTTCCGATTTTTCGGTATGCGAGCTATTACACCGGAAAGAACTGACCTCCAGCACACCAGGACACATTGGTGAGCAATAATTTTTCGATCATCGAACAATTAAAGGAAGTCACGCCATCGATTACTCCTGACCATGTCGCTGACTGAACTCCAATTACAACTCACGTCAATTTTCAAAGAAAGTGGTCATTCCTCGACACGCCGCAAATGCGGCTGATTCCGGAGTTGACCCCGACTTCGTCCGGATCCGAGCACAAGTCTGCTGACCGGGCAACAATCTTTGTTAGGCATATTACATTCGCACTGGAAAGTTTTATGTTCTGCAATGTCTTCTCACGAGCTGAGATTTTATTTTCCGGTAAGTGGCTATTTTTACAGAACCATTCATCTTGCCCCCTTCTCCTTACTTTTCAAAACTTTTTGTTCAACAAGGTTCAGTGGCTCATCGAAGTGGAGATTTCCCCCTTCCCTTGCGTCTTGGAGAGTTGGTGCACTTTTGTCCGATTAAGATGCCTCTGGTACGGGAGGTCATCATCATCATCATCACCATCATCACATCATCACGTCATCATCATCATCATCATGACTTTTAAACAAGACATGCAATAGAAAGCGAACGAAAACTAGGAAGGCACAAAAGCAAGAGCTAAATCGAAACATCTTGTCTGAAGCACACAAAAAGAAATGCTGAGCTGTGACTGCCGCCACGGTACTGGTCGCTCAGGTGCTTAATTCGGCTGGGTTGTCAGCCAGCACACGCCTCACCGGTGATGCTACGTCCATATGGTATGGTGAGGGGAACAACTAAAAACACTTAAGGTCGATAAATCGTCTTGATTTGAGCAGAACATTTTGGAAATGGTAAGCCACCGCCGAACCGACGCTGTCGGTTCGGACGCTGAGATATGCGCCATGTGATAGAGTTTGTAGCTGACATAAAGGTAACTTGTGTCTAAAATGGACGTGTAGCTTTTGAAAGATGGTGCCAAAACCAAGCCATTTCGTTGTTCTTCATACTTTAGTCACGAAAGGACGAAATGAAGAATGTTGTTAAGTCAGTGTCTACACTAGCATGTCCGCTAGGCTGTATTTCTAACAGGAAATGAATGGGCATTCAAGCGGGATATGTCCATTCTGAGTCTGGCATGCAGCATATTTCCTCTCATTGATCGGACGGTGTGGTAATGGGGTGGATCAGGCAATCCCAGCCGCTCGCAAGCCTGTTTTTTGAAGGGGGACTGAATGAGTTGTCGTGTGGTGTCGTGTAGCTCATTCCATTTCTTGCTAGTTGGGAAAATTATTTGTGGTAAGATGGTGTGCGATGGGTAGCTGCAGTGTCTGCGTGCTTGTGTTTCTGAGATCTCTGTGCCTTGATCGCGGGTATTAGGCATGATTGCTGTGGTGCAGGTCGGTGCACGTTGTCCCGGGTCGTTTATTTTGCGATAGAGAGTCAGTCGGTGTATGTATCGCCTCGTTGTCAGTCTATTCTATCCTAACTCAGCTCGCAGTTTACCGGATGGCGTTCTGAAGAGTGCCCCAGTCACCAGTCTCGCAGCTCTGTTTTGTAGTGTTTCGGGTCTGACCGCGTCCTTTATTGGGATGTGTCCGTCGTAGATTGCGACGCAATAGTAAAAAAGAGGCCTGATGTACACTTTGAAGATTTTGTCTAGAATGGACCTTGGTATGTGCTGCGCTGTCGAAAACAGAGGGCCAGGGTTTTGTTTATTTTGTGGCATGTTTTGTAAAGTCAGTCGTGTGCGAAGCGTAGAGAGAGAGAGAGCGAGAGAGAGAGAGAGAGCGAGAGAGAGAGCGAGAGAGAGAGAGAGCGAGAGAGAGAGAGAGCGCGCGAGAGAGAGAGAGAGCGAGAGAGAGAGAGCGAGAGAGAGAGCGAGAGAGAGAGAGAGCGAGAGAGAGAGAGCGAGAGAGAGAGAGAGCGAGAGAGAGAGAGCGAGAGAGAGAGAGAGAGAGAGAGAGAGAGAGAGAGAGAGAGAGAGAGAGAGAGAGAGAGAGAGAGAGAGAGAGAGAGAGAGAGAGAGAGAGAGAGAGAGAGAGAGAGAGAGAGAGAGAGAGAGAGAGAGAGAGAGAGAGAGAGAGAGAGAGAGAGAGAGAGAGAGAGAAGGAGAGAGAGAGAGAGAGAGAGAGAGAGAGAGAGAGAGAGAGAGAGGATAGAGAGAGAGAGAGAGAGAGAGAGAGAGAGAGAGGAGGAGAGAGAGAGAGAGAGAGAGAGAGAGAGAGAGAGAGAGAGAGAGAGAGAGAGAGAGAGAGAGAGAGAGAGAGAGAGAGAGGTGTCATCAACGGAGATAATATCATTCTCTGCTCGATTTGAGAGTCCGTCGAGATAGGAGAACGCTAGACAAGGTCCGAGCACGTAGCCTTGCGGGCAGCCTGCGTTCATGGTCTGAGTAACCTAAAAAGTGTTATGCATTCGTAATCTCTGTCGCCTGTCTTGTTAGCATGATTTAACCTTGTCTAAAAGTCGTCCTGCGATTCCAAACTCATTTTTGCACTTGTATAACAGACCTTTATGCCATATCTCGTCGAAGTTAGAAATGTCGAGATATATTGCCGCACAGTTGCGTCCTATGCCAAGGGATTTGTGTACGTTGTGCGTCAAGTAAAATATCTGCTGTTGAGTGCTGTGACTGCCAATACCCACTTTACTTGTTTGAGGGAAGAGAATGCTCGGTAGAGTGATCGTATATATTTTATATACTATTATTACGGTAACTTTTAAGAGTGCCGAAAGGATGCTTATTGGTCGATGGCAGGAAGAGTCTCATGGCGAACCTTTGTTTTGAAGTATTGATTTGATGTCTGCTTCTTTAAACTTGCTGGGAAATATTCCTGACCCAGTGATTTATAAAAAAAAACTGTGCTAATGGCTTGGAGGTGAGAATCGCAATAAGCTTGAGCAGTTTGACATGTATTTCTTCGGGACCCGTAGGTTTGTTTGCATCCCGGAAGTTTGTACTTTTTACGACTTCTTGTTCAGCAATGGTAACGTTTGCTAAAGTGGGTACCGGCGGTGCACTGGTGGTGTTGTTTGGTTGTGGTAGGTAGGAGCCTTCAAAGCTTAGCGCGGATTGTGCGGCGAAGTGATTGTAAGGTAATGCCGCTTTTTCGTGTTCGTCAACTGTGATGTCGCCATTGTCCGATTGTAGTAGTGAAATGGTGTCTCGTGTGCGTCCAGTTGTGAAGCACGGTGTTAGAGATATTTAAAAGGGCTATGCTTTTGTGCCAGTATATTTTGTACTGTTGTTCTGTAAACATTCCCTTTTCTGGCGTCTACTTATGGCTGTTACCATGTTACGCTGATGACTACCTATCCCAGTTGCAATCGTTTTTAGTTAGCTTCGCAGTGTTGAACAGTCTGTCGCGCTTTTAAATATTTCCTTTTAGTTCCCAGGTTATCCATGTTTTTTTATTCGGCTGTCTTGTGTTGCGTTGAATTGGCATCGAAGTGGTGGCAGTATTATGCATTACAGAAATGAATAACTGGTTTGCTGTGTCTATATCATTATTCATGGTGTATCCCCAGTCAGTATCAACTAGAAGTCTGGTGAGGAGAGGAGCGTTCAGTTTTGAATAGTCCTAAGTATCCGTTTATATCGTTGTTGTGTTTTCTGGAGGAGTAATTGCTTGGATCGTCACAAATGTGGGAAGGTGATCCAGGCGCACAAAGGGTGAAAGAGTGCAATGTCGATCGCTATGTTACTGTTTCTTATGCGGATGAGGTTACGCAGGTTTTCGCAGGTGTCAGCTATCTGTGTGAATTGCTCGATTAGCTGTTGTAAATCTAGCGTTTCTGTCGTGTCCTGTAGTGCGTGATCAAAAGTTGTGATGCCGTTGTGGTGATGAATTCGTTGATCAAAGTAAATGTTTCCAGTGCTGAAGTCACCCAGTATCAACGTGGGTGTGCGGATATGGACATATGCTTGACATACTGATTCTGTGGAGTGCTCAGTGAAGAGCTGTAAGCGACCCGCCGTAAAACTTGGTGGAAGGTATACGCAGCATACGTGAAGTGTAAAATCTCGCGTTTTCATTTTTGCCCATATCCACCTTTCGTCATCTAACTCTGACTGTTCAGTCTTTGGAATGGTAGCGATGTGTGTGCGTGTGTATGTGAATAGCAACTCAATCCCCTTGTCTGGATCTATGTCGAGTCAGCGGTATGCGGAAACCATTTGTTTCTTATAGACTGTCAGCAAAGGTGTCGTTTAATTTGGTTTCCGTAAATGCAACGATCTTAATGTTGCTAGCTTCTAAAAAGTGGTTAAGTTCGGCAATTATATTTCCGGCCGCGATGCTGTTAATGTTGACGTGCGCAATGGTGAAGTTCTGCTGTGGCTATGATTGCGATGGTCCTGGAATTGTTTCGATGACACTAATTGCTAGTAAGGCTTGAATGTCTGCGAACATGCCGAGTCTAGCCCGATGCCTATTTTAATTTTTTTTTTTTGGACAGTGTAACGCTCCGTTGCCGCATCAGATTCAACGATTCCCTAGAAATTGACTTCGCTGAATCCATGACCTGAGTTGTACCTGCAGAAGGTCAACGACCTTACAGGGTGCATATAAATTTTCGACTACTAAACGATCCGCTATTAAATGTTCAACAGCTATGCGTAATTTGGCCCGGCTGTGCCGCGCGGTTCGGAAACGGTTACGGAAAACCTTCGGGGGGAGGGAAGGGGGTCAAATTGACCCTCCACTCGAACGCGGCTTAATTCGCCATACGCAGCGTACTGTAATGGTTTGTGTATTAGTGAATAATATATTTATAATACAATGTACATATATATATATATATATATATATATATATATATATATATATATATATATACATTATCCCGTTAGGTTCAAAACAAAGCACCCCACCACTGCATTGACTTCAGTACGGGCTCTTTTACATTGAGTGAAGGCTGGTAAAGTGCGCTGTAATAGGCGCCTTTTGTCACATTTTTGCAGCGTAATCCGGAGAACACATTTAGTCAGGCTGAACATTATGTGCCAAAGTGCCGATTATGTGCATTAGCCGTTCTCGATACCGTAAACCGGCAAAGGCTCTCCATTGGGCGAGTCCTATGGGCCGGCTTCGCTTAAGCCCGCATATTTCTAGCGTTTGATTTCAGCGCACTCCGGTGCTGAAAGCAATAAGCCTTTCATCACTGGCAATAACACCGTCAGAATTCTTCAGTGATGCAATTCTAGTTCCGAATAGTGTCGGATTGGTTTCGGCGATGACGTCTCGTGCTGGAGTCTACTAGCTAATGGCTGGCAGGCACTCAAGCCGTGGGCGGGTGGCTATCGCGTGCCACTGCGTCGTTCTGAAGCACCACTGCAGGCTGGATCTATTCCGTGCACAAAGTAATGCGTGTTCATCGTAACTGCGTCATCATGTTCCTCTTTTGAACGGAAGGTAACGCCACTCACAATGCTTCAAGACGTCTCTTGAACAATGCACATCACATATCTTCTGATACGCAGTCGCGTGCAGGTATATGTATATGTGTATATATGTATATATATATATATATATATATACACACACACACACACTATATATATATATATATATATATATATATATATATATATATATATATATATATATGCGTACGTCGATGCGTGTGCGCGTGCGTGCGTGCGTGCGTGCGTGCGTGCGTACGTGCGTGCGCGCTTGTGTGCATGTGTGTGTGTGTGTGTGTGTGTGAGTGTGTGTCCCTTTGTTAACATAGTGATGGAAAGTCGTCTCTAACCATGATGATGCCACGTGCTTTATGAAAGAGGCAAATGCTGGACGCCTGAATCCTGACATCATTAATTTTCTTACATGGGTATCCACCTACTGGCGGTGTTATGCCGTTGATCTTTACGACGAGCCAAAGGTGGTGGTCCAGTCCGCTTGATTCAAGTCTACGAGAAACGTAACAATTCTAACTCAGATTAGTTGGGAGCTGAATCATGGTTTGAGTCAAGCGTGGTTTTGAGGTGGGGTCTCCGAGCAACCGTTGACTACAGCAAATTGACGTGAATGGAATCAACATGAATATCGCCAATACTGTAAGGACAAGGACAGGACATAGCACGCGTTAGAACATCACAAACTGTATCATACCACATCCAAAGGACGCCATGGGCCATTTGCCCTGATGCTCTCCAGAACGGCTGGGAGATTATGTTCATAAAGTAACTGGGGTGCTAAATTGCTGAATTAATTGGAGCTATGTATCGTATTTACCTGTGAGCTTAGCAGATCAGTTCTTTGAAATACTTTGCAGGCCTTTAAAGATATCGACATTGACAACGTTTTCGTGCTCAAAGTGGAATGCATCCACACAAATATTACAAGGATTGAACTAAGTTCCGGCCAAGTGCAAGAAATGCTGCCACTCATCGTCACCAAGAAAGGATTGATATTTCTGTAGAGTCACCACCGATTCAGCTAGCTCAGTAAATTTCAATAAAAAATATTGAATGTACTGAGACTACGACACGCCAAAACTGAGCATTGTTTGGTGATGTGTGACAAAGCCCACAACTTTGGCAGCCTGCTTTAAACCTGGTGACATTATCTAAAATGGTGAAGGCCCATGCAACTTGGAGTATTGCCGAAGGCGGTTTGCTAAGGCGACGAACTATTCTCTCATCACCTCGTCCAGAACCCTTGCAGCACCTTGTGTTTTATCCAGAACCCTTGCAGCACCTTGCGTCTTCGCCCAGAACCCTTGCAGCACCTCGCGTCTTCGTCCAGAACCCTTGCAGCACGTCACGTCTTCGTCCAGAACCCTTGCAGCACCTCGTGTCTTCGTCCAGAACCTGTGCAGCACCTCGCGTCTTCGTCCAGAACCCTTGCAGCACCTCGTGTCTTCATCCAGAACCCTTGCAGCACGTCGCGTCTTCGTCCAGAACCCTTGTAGCACCTCGTGTCTTCATCCAGAACCCTTGCAGCACGTCGCGTCTTCGTCCAGAACCCTTGCAGCACCTCGTGTCTTCATCCAGAACCCTTGCAGCATGCCGCGTCTTCGTCCAGAACCCTTGCAGCACCTCACGTCTTCACCCAGAACCCTTGCAGCACGTCGCGTCTTCGTCCAGAACCCTTGTAGCACCTCGTGTCTTCATCCAGAACCCTTGCAGCACGTGGCGTTTTCGTCCAGAACTCTTGTAGCACCTCGTGTCTTCGGAGGCAGCTGCGACCGTCAGCCCCGGCCCAGTTTAAAACGCGCCCGGGTGGCCGGTAGAATACCCTTCGCTCGAGTGGTAATGCGTAGTACCTTTCGCTCGGGTGGAGGGTTAATTTGATCCCCCTGAGATCTCAGGAACTGAGAGAGCTTAAGATACTAAATTTACGGGACGTATCAACCTGTATCGATTTCACTTAGGCCAGATTTGGAGACTCCGAGGTGATATCCTTCGGGTCAAATAATGTCAAACAAAGCCAAAATCCAGGTTGATCTCGAAGGTGACCCCAGAACCTAGATGCCTATTCTAAGCGAAAGTCAGCATACTCATTTAAGGCCAGTGACTTTGTTTGACCTTTTGAAGGTTATCGCTACCAAAATCATACAAAACTGCTCCGAGTTTTGATTTGAATGAGCGACATTATCACTCTAGACAGCATGTTGCTGAAAAAAGTCGACCTGGCCCATTTCAGGTCAGTAACCTCATCTGACTTCAAAGAAGCCCATGGAAGATGTGTAATGCGGTTCCTGATATACAAAATTTGGAATGAGCACCAGAAACTATCCCATAAGCCCGTAAGCCCACACAGCAAGCCCATAGTAGTAAAACAGGTTGGCTTTGGCCTTGTTCTGACTTTTATACCTGACCTTAGATCAATGGAATTTGTTCATTCAATTGCTGTGTTGCCTAAAAAACTATTTCAGAGATTGTGGTTCTGTCTAACACTCCGTTGATGCGTGAGATTCAACGATTCCCTAAAAACTGACTTCGTCGAATCCATGGGCTGATTTTGACCTGCCGTAGATCAACAACCTTACAAGGTACACCTAAATTTTTGATGCCAAACGACCCACTATTCGATTATTTACAGCTATGCAAAATTTGACGCGGCTACACGATGTTGGAATTCGAAAAAAATGCCTGGTAGTGGAGTACAAATTTCCTATAGTGAAGTACGAAATTATTCAAGTGCTGCGGGTCATTACAGCTTTATTTGGATTATATTTGAGAGACAATAGTACAATGGGTGGCACTCAACAAAAGCGCCGCTTTTCATGCACAATTTATATAAAATCATTTGAAATGAAAGAAAACATCAGTATTAAACATGGCACACTGAAACAACACAGTCCCATACTGTGTACTATGAAACACATGTGAATATACATTGGTTTGCAATACATGAAAGGCCTTGTGCATGCACCCTCCAAAACGGAGGGCAATTACGCATCCGGCCTATACACTCTCCAAAATGGAAGAAGCCAGAAAAAATGTTCTGCAAAAAAATGCAAATGAACATGCCACAGACGGCCACCTACTCACGCTCCACCACGGTCACGCTACTCACGCTCCACCAGCTAACTGGTTTTAAAAACAGCTAAACATTCATGCCCTCCACCTTCCCACTCCCGGTCAACACACGAGGCCCTGCACGACGCACCCGAACAATAGAAACAGGCAGCACTCTTAACCGATTTACCGAGCCAGCGCAAGTACAATGCCTGACAGACCCGTGCAGGCCGGCCAAAAGGGATCGGATTCAGTCACTCCGCTGACTCCGGCGGATAATGCATGGTATTCATGAATTTTGATGCACTTTAACCGATCTCATTGCGAAATATGATAATTTATGTTGCAATTACTTGATGTTTTTGTCTTAATTAACCCTTCTCCTTAATTTGCCGGGGTAAAGTTCTGGGCTCATGTTACTCTGGTGTCCTGGTGTTTTTGTCGAAGTGAGATGGCTACCTCCGAACAGTTTTTTGGATATTTATAGCAACGTTTTTCGACTTAAAAAGGTATTTCTATAAAGCCTGAATTATCGGCTTTGATTTTACACCCTTAGTGACAAATTTAACTTGGTTTAAATGCACAGCTGCCGTAACATTTTTGTACTCCGGACACCAGGAAGTGGCCAAAAATCTAACCACATGGTGGCTCTGGATGAGTACAAATAAGTCCTTCATGATCGTGATGCCCATCTCTATACAGCTTCTCTCCAAATGTTTACAAATCTGTTCAAGGTATGAGCGCAAGCAGAATATTTATGCTCTTGACAAATCAGTCACGAGGAGGCGAATAATTAAAACCAGTTGGAGAGCTTTGCTATGTTCAACCTCCAACCTGAGCTGGGAGGCGAGCGCAAGCCGCTGAATAGTTGAGACGTTTCTGACGCTGAATTGCGAGTGATTCTCTGATTTGCATTGCCATGACACAGTGGTGGCGCGTGGGTAGGCGGCCGTCTGCGGTAGGTGATTGGGCGCGCGGTTTTCTATGAATGTTTGTTGCGTCCTTGGCAATTAATGCGGTTCGTCGTCAATGGTAGGTAAAGTCATGTTCAAGTCTGAGTTGGTCTCTGTAGGCCATAGGAAGTGATAGCTTTGCTGATCTACATACCGGTGCGATTCTGGTACTCATTTCTCATTTCCCGGTATTGTTCAAAGGCGATTCCATTCAACCTTCACGCGCTTTATTTTTCACATTTCCATACATGGTTCATCACATACCTAGGTTGCAACACAGGCTGCTTGCTACTGGGAATCTTAGTCTGGTGGGTGCAAGGTTTGTGCTCTTGCAGATATCAATACATAGCTCCTGATGGAGGCAGTAAGTCTCAAGCTGTTCTACCTTCTGGCTTTATTTTGTCCTGATACGAAGAGGTAAAACGAGTTTTTCCAAAAGCTGTTCTTGTTGAATCATGATGGAGTACAAAATATTTCATTTCACGTAGTCACAATCCTGGAGTACAAAATCTCCTGGTATACGTTATACCAGGGAACGCCAAATTTTCCAGCACTGCGGCCGCGCCGCGTAGTTCAGAAACCACTCCGAAAAACCCTCGAAGGGTCAATTTGACCTCCAACCGAGCGCGTGTTAAGGGTGCGGTAACTTGCGTAAGGTCAACGTAGTATATACAAAGTTGAACAAGTTTCACACAGCCACTGGATATCGACCAAGCTTAGATCAGACATAGAGGTGATCATGCACTTGTCGCAAAATGAAATTTGAATTCACTGCCTATTGCATATCGCCAAGTATTGAAAAAACGCTGCTAATTAAATTGGCCCAAAGAGCTCAGAATATCGCGTATGCCGTTTAAGTGCGGATGGTAGAATTCTATGGCCCGTATAGACGGATGAATTTGGTTTGGATGGGTAGATGATTTTGACTGCTTAGAATTTATATGATAGTGTTTGCTAAGTTGCAACTGCGGCATCCTCATATATTATCGTATAATACGTTTCTGAACAGCCAACTCGAAAAAGGGAGCTAACAGACGTGTTCAGAAATCCATTTCTAATACGATGAGTACCAAACAACAACTAGCAAGCACACCGAGTGGTTGTTATTACGACTTTCGTGGTTCCTTTTTGTAGTTTACGAATCATCCAATAGATGTCGGCAGCATCCGCACTTGGAGAATCACCTCACGGATATGGCACCGGGTAGGGACGAGAGGATTAGGCCCACGCAGGGTAATAGGCTCACGCGTCCTCAAAAATGGAATTGGGTCCTAGCTGTAGGCCCACCGAGCGCATAGCCAACCACTTTTTGAGAGAGCAGCTGAGTAATAACTGACGTGGGTAAGCTGCCCTTCAGTGGCGAGATCTCCTGGTTGAGAAACAGATGGCTAATTCCGGGGAGCAGCAAGCGTCGGCAGCAACGCAGCCTTGAACGTCCCCGAGCGGAAGAGGGGGGGGGGGGGGGGGCGGTGAGGTGGATGGGCGGGTAGCCAAGTGGCCTCAGACGCCCCACATAACGGTCCCGTGCGGAATAATGCTCTGCGGTCGAGGTCTCGCACGATGGCCGGGGCAGTGACGCACTACTCACACCCCCCCCCCCCCTTCTTTACGCCACAGCCTTTGATGGCCGTCTCTAACCGAAATAGCCCTAATTTTGGCGCGAAAAGGACAATCACATCTGAAAAACACGCTAAACGACGGTAGTGCGGATCATGCGAAAACATCGCGATGATCGGGCCAGCAGAGGAAATTGTTGCAGGTCAAACAGGTACGGGTGATTGAGGGAACACCAGTGGATGGTGATCAGCGCATGCACCAGATGCTGAGAGGCTGCTGTGGAATATATGTAAAACTCGAGAAAATGCGCTTCGGTCGTTAACTGGATTGGAATCTTGTTCAAGGAGAGAACACAGATTTCAAATATCGACTACTTACCGGGCGTCGCAAAATGCAAGTGCAGCAATCCAGAAAATTGTAGACGCGTGAACAGCGACAAACGCTCTATCGCATGTATTCATTCAAGACCACAGAGCAAACACATATATCAATGCTACCGTATTTTGCCGCAGTATCTCTGCATGGCCAGAGGCTGGTCGCTCGTTTTAAAGCTCCAAGGTTCCTTGAGTGTTCTGGTTAATCTCCAACGGCACCCGAAGCCGATCAATCTGCCTGCCGCCTTGATCTTCAGCTAGAACACTAATCTCGCCTCACACATAATGATAGACTATTATTCACGCCTTTTCAAGCGGTTAATTACCGAGAGCTGGCATGCAGCGTCAACATGCTCTCCCTCTCCGCCACCCACTCCATCACTGCGTGGCCGGGAGCGGTGCTCCAGGCGGCCGACCCCGTCCGGCGGAAGCGGTCTACGCCGCGCAAACGCACACACTCGCCCGGGTCAGCCATTGGCATTCCATGAGCCGTGCCCCGCGGCGCCGTCAGCCGACCTTGAACTTCGACCCTGACAGGAGGGGGCGTGGAAATGGGCGCAGGTTCGGTGATACGTTAATAGGCAAACTGACTGGAGCGTCGTTAGACGTCTTAAGCAGCCAAGATTGGGTTGAGGTGACAGTCCGCAGTGGGCGCGGCTGGGATTGGTCCGGGGTGTCAATGGCGTTGGGAAGTCATTGTTCTGGGCGCGGGTGTGATGAGGGAAATGAATAAGTTGCGTTGTTGGGTAACTGATTGCATGTCTGCGCTGCCTCGAGTAATTAACGGGCGGTGCCTCTTCATCATACCCATCGCCCGGATAAACAAACCGACATCACTTCCCAGAAGGGCTAAAGTCAGTGCTTGGTAGGCCTCCATGACACCTCAGCGTTCAGAAGGCCTGTCTGTTACCGAGTCGGACTTGGAGACCAGCTTTTGATGTATGCTTTCTGGGAGTCAACTCCCAGAATTGATCCACTGACTTAGCATCCAGGGCCCACCCACGCCCGCGTGCTGCTTGGAACTCCCCCCCCCCCCATCCCATTATAGATGAAGGAACGTGTCGGCGCGGGGGACGCAGTTGGGGCGGGGGCACAACTGAAAGTTTTCACTGAAAATCGAGTTAAGCGCACCACAGGTTCGTGAAATTTATTGCATGACGTAAAACAACATCTTGTGTGCCCGATCTATTCACCTCTATCTGTCTGGTCGTAATTTTTCGGCGGTACATTTATTCGCGCAAATATTACTGCATGCAGACAATCAACCTGCAACAGGGGCCCGCATGTTCCCGAGCGCCAGTCTGAGCGCACGCCCCTGTACCAGACAGTGGGAGTGTCGAACCAAATCTTGAAATTGGCTCTTTCCATTCGTCGTCATTAGGTTCATGTTCAACATTATCGGAAATGGAGTGCCATGGTGCCAGCAGATCCCCACTACTCGACCTATGGACCCCGACCAGACCTCCGTCCCAGTCTCCCATCCTGAGATCATGTCAGAACGTGATCTCATTCACCTGGCCTTCCACCGTCATGGCGCCCGTTGTCCGCGCGTGCCCGACCGACTCGACTCGACCACCTTGGGCCTCTCCGACGGCGGGTGCCGGCCCGGCCCGACACCCACCCCATTCCCGAACGCCCCGCCCCGACAGTGGGTCTCTGACCGCCACGAGGCCCATCCCATTCCCTTGTGCCACGCACGAGCCAGCGGACAAATTGCCCGTTATTAATGAACAGAGGCGTAACAAAGTGGCGTCGGCTCGCGCTGCCGGCCGCGCACCGCGGGGAGGCACAGCAGCCAATCAGGGCGCCCGGCTGACACCACTATCGTCCCGATCAGAACCAGGTCGCCGTCCTGATTATGTCACGCCGCGTGACTGCCGTCGTGATGCTGCCGCCGCCGCGCAGAGCACAAATCACGGCTTATCACGCGACCGGGGCGAAGAGCACGCCGTCGGTCACGTAGCACGCCGCGCCGGTGACAGAGTCGATGGTCGCCCGATGGTGGCGCCGCTGTTCCTGGCGTCACGTGACCTGAGCGGCGGTCGGCACCGGCGAATCACGTGACTCGGCCGGCTGCCGAGCCCGGCGTCTCGTAGCCGGCGTGTGGCGGCGTTCGCGGCGCGCCGCTGACGGACGACGCCTGTCAGCGCCGGCGCCGGCCACGGCATTGTGCGGCGCGGCTGCGACGATGGCGCTCTTCACGGCCACCAGTGGTCGTCCATCGGCGGCAGAGATGAAACCATACCTCATCGCGGCCGCGCCGCGCGGTAATTGGGTTTGGACCGCGGCGGCGGCTCATCCGAGCTCGCGGCGGCCGGCGCGTCGGGCGCGGCCGCCGCTCTGTTTTGCCCGGCGTCGGCGGCCTTCTGTTCTGGCCGGGCTGACTGGCGCATTCCTGGCTGCAGATTACGGTGGTCAGTTCGGCAGCGATGCTGAGGGGTGATAGGGGCGACATGATTCAATCTGGGCGGCGCTGGACGGCCGCGTAATTGTTGCCGAGCGTGCCACGCATAATCAGCGCCGGGAGTTAACAAGGGAGCCACGGAGGCCAGGTGATGGAGAGCCTCATTCGGTAGCGGGTAATTGTATTAGACTGGTATCTTGGATTTGACAGCATTCGTCCTTCTGGGTATCTTGATCTGGTATGTTGGCTTCTGTCGCGCGTTCGCGATCGACCGAGTCGCTGCGTCCGAGTAATAACTGCAACACGCATGTGCTCGTCATTGAACGTTGCGTTGACTAGTACAGATCGCCTCTGCGTAATCCACGCAAGCCTTCGAGATGGACATTTGAAATAGCAAACGGTTATTCAAGCGATCTGCACTTTCACTAAAGTTTGCTAGTCGGAACTCGACCGCAATAACCTGCACCCCTCTGCCGCGCGAGGGCTCCTTGCTCGGGAGACAGCCTCCTGTCACGGCCGGTTGCCCGCCCCCGCTGGTCTGAGCGGCCCGTGGCGCCACCGAGAGACAAAGCGGGCCGCCGAGCCGCCGCCGTGATGGACGGCGGCACTTCATTAGGGCAGAGCCAGAAAAACGAGACGGACCGAGGCCGCCCGCGCCCGACAACACCACTGTGGTGCAGTCGTGTGACGCTGCGGCGTGATTTTAACGTTTGGTGCTGTAGTGTGATGCCGCAGTGTGATGCGGGGTTGTAGTGCAGTCGCACGATGCAGCGGTGCGATTGCGCAGTGTGATGTAGGGGTGTGGTGAACTCGCACGATGCTGGGGTGTGGTGCAGTCGCACGATGCAGTGGTGTGATGCTGCCGCACGATTCAATGGCCTTGTGAAGTCGCACGATGCTGGGGTGTGGTGCAGTCGCACGATGCAGTAGTGTGGTGCTGCCGCACGATTCAATGGTGTTGTGTAATCGCACGATGCAGCGGTGTGGTGCAGACGCACGATGCAGTGGTGTGGTGCTGCCGCACGATTCAAAGGTGTTGTGCAGTCGCACGATGCTGGGGTGTGGTGCAGCCGCACGATGCAGTAGTGTGGTGCTGCCGCACGATTCAATGGTGTTGGGTAATCGCACGATGCAGCGGTGTGGTGCAGACGCACGATGCAGTGGTGTGGTGCTGCCGCACGATTCAAAGGTGTTGTGCAGTCGCACGATGCAGCGGTGTGGTGCAGTCGCACGTTGCAGCGATGCAATGGCGCGTTCATTTGCGCCGCCGAGAATGTCTTGGAGCTGCTTGAAAGCATCCACGGCGCCCGGCGGCTGTCCCTGACCAAGTCGTGCAGGTGCCGCTGCCACCGTCGCAGGGTTGCGCCGACTCGAAGCTAAGGCAGCAGACTGCACCTCATACCGCACCCACAGCAGCAAAGACGTCATTCGTCACAGCAGTACTGTACGGATTTGTTTACAGGTAACAGATGACTTTTTAAGATACACAAAACGCCGCAGAGATGCATGCCGATAGAGTGGTGTCATGATGAACGCGACGGGAGTAAAAAAAAAACGAAAGGATTCGCTCGTGACTGTGTAAATCAGACCCACAAGTGATAACGCTTGATGTTATGGGGAAGTTTGCAGCCTTTTATCCGGATGTCTTACAGTTTTCCAGGTGTCACCCTTTCACCTTCGGTTTTTACCTCTACCTTGTGCATGCTGCAACGACGATAATGACGGTGCTGTTGCTGGAGATGGTGACTGCTTAAGCAACATGCACTTCCGAGGACAAGGTTATCTGGAGGGCGAGAGCGAGAGAGAGAGGGAAAGAGAGAGAGAGGAGAGGGAGAGCAAAAGAGAGAGAGAGAGAGAGAGAGAGAGAGAAGAGAGAGAGAGAGAGAGAGAAGAGAAGTAGAGAGAAGAAGAGAGAGAGAGAAGAGAGAGATAGAGAGAGAGAGGAGAGAGAGAGACGAAGAGAGAGAGAGAGAGAGAGAGATAGAGAGAGAGAGAGAGAGATGAGAGAGAGGAGATGAGAGAGAGAGAGAGAGAGAGAGAGAGAGAGAGACAGAGGGAGACAGAGAGAGAGGCACACACACACACAGCTTAGCTGATGCGGCGCGGGCTGTCACAGCTCCGAAGTGGTACGTAATGCGTCATGGAAACCGCAGCTCAGGGTGTTTTTAGAGCGTTTATTGTGGGGTTGCGACACGCCAGTGTTACCTTATGAAGCCGAGTAACTGCGCTAGCACTAGACGACAGCATGCCGGCCAATTAATCCTTATCCGGCCCGTCCTAATTCTAGGTCATACAGTACCGCGAAACTTATATGGCCCTTCTCTCCGTACGAAACAGGCTAGTTGGTGCACAGTTCTGGCGCAATTCGATTCGTCCCGAGTTAAGCCCACTTATCTCAAAATAGTACGCTCAGTTTACCTAAATTATCCTCTGTCGCCATGCTGTTATGACGTTGAGCTAATGTGCTGCCGCAAGCTAAGCAGCCTGCTGCTGATTTTTTGAGCCGCGTCGTCCTGCCTGGTGGACTCGAAGCTTGCGAGCCCCGGGCATGATTACAGTCTCATTTAAAACATCAGTAGTTGAATCAACGAGCATGTCTGATAGAGGTGATCAGCAAGCAGCTAATTTCCTCTGAAGAATCATCCTGTCTTTTACGGCCGTCTATTGTGCTTGTCAAATTGAATCATTACGGCGCATTGGAAGCACATGGTGCTCCATTGTAAGCACCGCGGCTCCATAGTGTTGCCGTCCATTTTCCCTGGCAGGCAGCGTCCAGCCAACTGCTCTTGGCTGGGTGCGTCAGGCCGAGTCTGGGCCCGTGTGATGGCGTCCCCGTGCCTCCCCATCAGCCGCGGCGGCGGCGTCAGTGCCAGCAGCGCGACGGCACCATACATAACCCCGGAGAGCGCATCTCGCATATTCCACGTCACGGCCGGCCGACTCTGGCTTGGGACAAGGCAAACGACAGCGCCGCGCGTCTCGTCTGAGGAATTCGATCAATCTCCCTTATGGCGGGGAGAGCCCGGCGAGGAGGGGAGACGCGCCAGCCAAGGGTTGCGCCAGGTCGATACCGTCTGACGGGGACGGTGCGGGCCGGCGTCCGGTCGGTGGCCTCTCGTGCAGCGAGCGCCTCGACCCCGCTGGCGCCGTGGAGTGCGGAGCTGAGCTGGAGGGTGCCGGTACAACAGCCGACAAGAGGCGTCGCCCCTCGCGAGTCTGTGCTAAGCTGAGCCCAGCGCGGCTCAAGCGGCTCGCGGGCTCGGCGAAGGCAGAGAGGTAGGGGTGCTTCCGAGTGCAGATAATTCAGGAAGAGCTGGGAACGGAGGAAACGGAAGAAGGTCTCAAGGAACACGAGAGTTAGGACTGACTCGCGACGCCTTGCAGAGTGCATGCCGGTATTCTCCGCGGACTCGCAGTGGAACGGATGCGTCTCTCAGGGGTGCAGGGCGTGCACCCCGCGGGCGCGTGCAAAGCTGCACACCACGCGTGGCGTGAGGATGTTCCGGATGCATGCATCTCGTGTGAGTGACCCACTGACGAGGACAGCACCAGCTGAAAAAGCTCTGGCGCATGAACTCTGCGAAGAGGTGAGGAGACCATCACACTGTCACGTAGCAGAGATGTGACTCAGTGAGTTTCGTCAGCTTCCGAGATGGAATACAGCGACTGCAGACAGGGCCTCTCGGGGACCAACTCGAGTGTTCCAGCAATCAGATCGTGAAGCAACACGAAGACAAGAGGTAAAGCATAGATTTAGCGCATTGCAATATATTGACAGTCGCATCCAATGAGTTGAACTGCATGTATTGGTTATAGAAACATTCGTGGGCGTCAAATGTTGCGAAGCCGCCTGATACCAAGCGGTTTGAAATATTATGAGGCATGACAATGCAGGCCGTTTAGTGATGCATATAATATTGATCTGCTATGAAGGATCCCGGGGTCGATCTTCCCGCATTACCTTCTCTGATATAACTTAAGGTCTTCATATGAGGTTTGGAAAAAATAGGTTCTGACTACATGTCATTGTTCCCACCGAGTGGCACCAAATTCGTGTGAGGTCTGTGCCAATTCGTCTCAGCCTGTCATCTGTCAGATCTGTACGCCTGAGCATTTTGCTGAGCCCGTCAGCTCTGTGACCTAAAACATTTCCCCATTCGCGGGGCATATGAACGCATTGGATGGGTTTCAAACCCACGCACCAACGTGTCCCGCCAGCACAACGTGGCCGACTTCCGCGCCGCAGTAGGCTCGACAATCCTGCCACTGAAGCCGACATGGGCGCGCACCTGCTCGCGCTGCACGTCTGTCGCCAAGAGGGCCCTCAGCGTGGCGCTCAGTGGCCAGGTCCAGGTGGGGCTCCACCTTGCCGGCGCCGCTGTGGATGAGCCCCGCGCAGGGCGCCGGGCGGGCGCCGAGGCTGGCGATCGCAGCGACTAATGCCAGCAGGTTGGAGTGAACACCGGTCCCCAAGTCACCTGCCCGGGCGAGCCGACGACCAACTGTCGACCGCTCGTACGTGACCACTGTCGCGGAGGCCGTCCCAGTCACCACACGTCAAGTGTGGCTAGACGACCGTCCGAGACACAATCCGTGACATGACAGCTGCCTGAGACATCGGGATCATTTCCGATGCCTGATGATACATGATAACATATGATGCCGTGCGATGATCTGAGTAGGATGATCTGATAGGGAGAATCGGCCCGGACATAGGTAATAGGGAAGAGCCATTGCAGGCACTAAGCGTAGGGTAGAGCCATCTCGAACACTGAATGCAGTAGGAGAGCCACCTCCGACACTGCACAGCAAACATCGCAGTATAGAGGTCTCGGGCAGAGGGCGCTTCTGGATAACCATCCCGACAACCAGGAGATAACCATCCCGACAACCAGGAGAAGCTGGAAAATGGTTTCGAACACCAATCGATAGATATCAGGCAGATGACAAACGACAGGGCCATTTTCATACAGCCGACTTTGTTACATCAAACACCGTGGCCCTTCGTTTTTCAGAAGGAGAGAAGTACAGCAGCGTCGCCTGAAGTCTCTCGCTTAGTTACGATGGAGGACGTCTTTTAAAAAAAATACTGTGTGGTCTGCTCCATCCGTGTTTCAATGTTGTGCCGCAGTTTAGGTAAGGAACCAATACATTTATCAGTAAAGTATGGGGTCCATTTACAATCTGAGCTCGTATCGCTCGGTTTTATCTCCTCCGCCATAAATCACACCCTTTTCTATTGATCACCCCAATTTATTTGGGCTGGTCGGCCTTGTCCAGACATTGGCCTCCTCGTGCCCTCAGCAGGCGGCACGTGACCTTACGCCCCACCCCCGCCCGGCACGCGAGGGGCCTTTGACCAGTCTGGTCTTCGCACAGCGGTTACCATTTCTGGCGCGACCAGGCTCACTTCGAATGAGACTGACGCCTCTGCTCTGCCGAGTGTATGCACAGCTGCGCTGGACGTCGCCGGCTCTGCCTCCGATGGAGGGGAGCAGGAGGGCGGCGGCGGCCTGTAATCTGGGCGATAATTAATCTTCTTTACCTTAGTTGACGGCAGACTAGCCCAAGGAGATAAAGCGGACAATGGGCCATTTGTGATTTGGCTGCTTCATTTGTCTTCTTGCAGTAGTCCTGGGTCAGTCCGTATGTGGGTCGGCCTGCATCCTGCTCTCAGCGAAGACGCAAGTCTCCAAATCGCCGGGCAACAACCTGCTGCCTTGTGATACACCATACACACTAACCGTAAAACTTCAAACTTAACCGATTATTCGACCGCTTACTTCTCCCTTCACGCCAGAACAGGGCCCGTCTGGTGATATCTCCGCGATGACCACGCGAGCCGTGGAGCCCACTGTGAGCCCACAGAACCAATTTTGAGCCCACTGTGCGCTGCAATACCGGCGCGTAATGCGGCAGTTGCAAAACGTTTCAGCAGCTGCGAGAGATCTGTCTCACAATCGTTTAACGAGGCTTGTTTGTCTGCCGCAGAATAGATGGTGGCAAGTGAGTGCACTGGAGTGGACTGGAAATCTTCAAAGAATACCGTCCTAAATGCTGGAGAATGTCTCACGACTTGGTCTGCTCGCTTGAAGCAAACCATTCGCTGCTTTGCATTCAGAGACACGTTCGGTGACCAATCATTCCACGCTTAGTATCGTTCATTCCACGTACCAATTAAGTACCAATCATTCCACGCAAAACTTAAGTCTTATGTCGTTGTGGGGGACATCTGCCCACTTATTGCGCTATCATACTTAGACAAGTCTGCTGTAGTAGTTAATACGCTACACACACACCTGTTTTAAGTTGTATTCTATTTTCAGGCATTTCAGGTGCGCATGCATATTTCTGTGCTTTGAAATGCATGGCAAATCGGGTCATGAAGGAATACCGAAAGAAGGCACACAGGGATTGGGATGAAATCGCGTAAATAAGGATTGGGATAAAGCCGGAGGGGAGATTTGGGAACCATCAAATATCCTACGCAACACCGGCCTTTTAATCGACGTACATTTTAGACAACATTTGAAGCATCTCTATGCTTTCGCACCATTTCCCGGCCGACTGGCGAATCTGGCGCGGCACCGGGTGTAGTCAGGTGGACTGTGGTGATAGGACCTCACGTCGCCGTCGCAGTCCCCGGCCGCGCCCGACAACACCCACAGGCGCGCTGATACGGCGACGTGCGTGATTGGGGCTGAGCCTTTGTCGGACGCGTGTCACGCCGCGTGAGCGCGTGACTGGCGGCCAACCGGCTGATCTCCCGACCCGCTGCCCGCTGCCGCCGGTCCGCGCAGTCATTTGTCCCCGCCTCGCCAGAGCTGCCGCGCAGGTGTCATTACGTGTTAACGCGGCCGCCAGCTCACTTTGTTTTCGCCAAGGCCTGCTGATTATCTCAATTGGCGTTTGTCGGAGGGTCGAGCGAGACAAGCCGGGTCAGCAGGCGCCTCCGGCACCGGAAGCGTCGCTTTCAGCCGTGTCACGCGCCGGGGTCACGCGACACCGTGTCCAGCCGTGCGGTGGTACCGTCAAGCCAACGGTGTGGCGCCATGTGCCAGTGTCAAACCGAATGGAAATGTTCAGCAGCATGGTATCCGGTGGCAGTGTACAGTTGTCTGGTGTCGCACGGTGATGACTGATTGATGATCAGCGTTATGGTGTTAAATGACAGTGCCTGGCGGCACGACCTCGTGCCAGGTCGTGTCGTGCTCCAGTGGTGAGGGGCCGTCTCCACCCGCTCGTTCGTAGCCGGCTCGTTCGCGCGGAAGTGGCACGGTGCACCCCTCGCTCCCGTCTGCACCTCACACCGGCCGGCGGCCGGGGATCGTGGCGCGCCGGGGGCCTTAGTCAGCGCCTCGGACATTGGCTACCATGATACGGACGGGTAACCCGCCCCGTCATCCCACACCACCCCCGCGACCGGCTCCCGATGCCAGCTTTCACCCCGCTCCCCTCCCCGGACCCGACGTCCACGCGGATCCCGACGAGCGCAGGGCGGCGCCTGCACGCTGCAAATGCAGCAGGTTTCGGCGTTCGCCCAGTGCCGCCAGCCGCCGGCGTTCCGTTCCTCCTCGGCGAGCCGGGTCGGCCGTGTTCTGGCCCAATAAACAGCCCATCTGGCGGGGTCCGGCATGCCCCTGCGCGGATCGGCGCCCGGCCGAATGTTGGGCCGGCGGGCGGCGGGCCCGGCCAAGAGCGCCGCTAATTGCGGGGTACCACATCACGGCTGTTTTACTGCATCGGCCGGCCACCGCCGGTGGCTGGGGTGCGCATCCCACGCGGACCCGTGGCGGGTGCGGGCGCAGCAGGTGCATCTCAAGGCTGGCCGTGCGCAGCGCGGGGTGAAGTTATGGCGTGGAGCCGTGCACGAAAACAGTAAATAAAGAACAAACGGCGTAAATACTGCGTGATATAGTGAACAGTGCGTGTGACAAAGCTTTGTTGTCTGCGCCTCTGTCCGGGCGTGATGCATACCGAGCCAGTAAATCTGATCGAGCGCCTGCGTTCAGCGGCGACCGGCGCTGTCGCCAACCACGGGGGGATGTTGGATGTTGTCGGCTGTCGGCCAAATCCGGATGTTGTCGGCAGCTTCTGCGGCGGCTGCGCCCATTCAGGCGGGCTGGCTCGCGCCTCGGAGGGACAACACACGATCGAGGCGAGCGCTCGGGCGTGACGGAGGACAGGCGGGCTCCGCGGCAGGACGGCGGGCCCCGCCGCCGGCCGGCCAGCTGAACTGAAGCGCAGGACCGGCGGTGGGCGATAACGCGGCGGAAGTGGGGAGTTGTGGTCTCGCCAGGCAGGTCTGCCGGCTTTCGGTGACCCGCGGGGCTGAGC
Source organism: Pollicipes pollicipes (assembly GCF_011947565.3). Lineage (NCBI taxonomy): Eukaryota > Metazoa > Arthropoda > Thecostraca > Pollicipedomorpha > Pollicipedidae > Pollicipes > Pollicipes pollicipes. Next base: position 21,534,523 of record NW_023596420.1, on the reverse strand, counting down.
GTATCGGGTAATGATTGTCTGACCAGCGGTTCCACGAAACGCGGCAAAACGCAACCAACAATGCTGTAGCTGATATATATATATATATATATATATATATATATATATATATATATATATATATATATGCACCCATAAGGAAGTTCTGTTATATGCAAGGGAAAATGCATATTTAATCAGATTCCTACGCGTTTGCTCTATTGCTCGAATTAGGCCCTTACTTGTTTTTGGTAAGTCATAAATCAGCTCGCCTATGGTCATATAGATTGGCTTGAGATAGCTGACTTATGACCTACTGGAGACGACGAAGGGCTTAATTCAAACAATCGAGCAAACGCGCACGAAAACGATTAAATTTTATTTGCCAAGGCATATAACAAAAGTTGCGCACTGGCTAAGTATACGGATATATATATATATATATATATATATATATATATATATATATATATATATCTCTCTCTCTCTCTCTCTCTCTCTCTCTCTCTCTCTCTCTCTCTCTCTGTGTGTGGTGTGTGTGTGTGTGTGTGTGTGTGTGTGTGTGTGTTGTGTGTGTGTGTGTGTGTGTGTGTGTGTGTGTGTGTGTGTGGTGTGTGTGTGTGTGCGTAGGGTGTGTGTGTGTGGGGGGTTTGCTGAAGTGTTTTATGACCTTATTTTAACTTTGCACTTAACACGAGTTGATTTTTGTCAGAATACGACCTTGTAGGATAAGGTGCAAAAGTGCACTGCGGGGACATCATGCATTCTGGTGTCAAAGCATCAAAACACGACAACAAATTGCAACACTCGGCTTAGGATATAGAAGATATTTTTCATGTCGTTCCGCCAGCTTCAGATGGCTTGGAGTCATATGCCACCTTCCGACCGCCACTTACTCTGCACCACCACATTCACCCCCGGCTCATTGTCGGTGTAACACTAAAACTTCACTTCACTGAGACGGAACGCGATGAATGATGATTCTGTGTTTCTAAGTACGACAACTTTTATCGGGCTTACCCTATTTAAAATGCATGGAACGACTGCAATAATGTCTGTACCACATATGTTGTCCTACCAGAAATGATGTCATCCGGCGGCAAATGACAGTTACGCCAAGGACTTTGGCCCCGATTTCATCCAGCATCGTATTACGAAAAGCTCCGTTCAAACAGACCGAAATAGCCGGGTCGTCCCATCCATCGTCGGCATAAATTACTGCCCACCATTTGAGCTGTAAAACGACTGCCAAGCTGAATGATGCCCAATTGCCTACGTTTTTGCATTTAACGACTACTAAATGAAGTCAGCGGCCCTAGAGCAGCTTCTCGCATTCAGCAGTAATTAAAGAACGCCTCCCAATCGCCCATCATGTCGCATTCACGTTCATTTACGCATAAAAAATGCACCGCTTAACCGAAGGCCCTATGAGCTTTTCACCGAGCTATTGCATTTAGTAATTTAACCGCGTCGCGGCTTTTGTTCAAATCATGAGGTAACTTTGATTTGCCTTAAAAACCGGTGGACATGCAGTGCGATGTCAGCAAACAGGTTTTTCGTATAAAAAACTTGGGTTGTCGTCAAAAACGAGCCATTAAAGACATGTATTGCCATCAACCGTGCCAGTCTATGCACACACAGACACAGATGGAAGCAAGATGCCCGTCCTTACACTGACACCCGGTCCTCACTCGTCGCGCTTGTAGGGTAAAATAGCCGGACTCTGGGGCAATGATATGCAAAAGCAACCAGCTACCTGAAACATTGACGCATTAGAGGGAAAGGCAAAAAGAACCGACATCATCAGCAAGACGTGGACCGATCCATTGTTACCAATGGAATGGGGGCTCGAAAAACAACGAGAATTCAGATAAGTATATACAGTAAATACTCGACACACACACACACATACACACACCAGTGTTTAAGCAGAGCTACACTCACACGCGCGCACGCACACACACACACACACACACACACACACACACACACACACACACACACACACACACACACACACACACACACACACACACACACACACACACACACACACACACACACACACCACACACACACAACACACACACACACACACACACACACACACACACACACACACACACACACAACACACACACACACGCACACACACGCACGCACACACATACACACACACACACACACAGCTAAGGCCGACTAGCTGCTTTCACAAATTGGACTATTTTTGGTCCAATTCGTCCGACCTCCGGCACCTTTCGCCAACAGCACACGGCGCCGCCCGGCTGGCCCGACCGCCGGACCGTAAGGCGCAGTCAGGTACACTGACGGCTGGCAGAATGGCATTTCGGTCACGTAGGCCAGCCGCATTAGCTAGGCGACCGAACAGAGCCTGACGCTGATCGCTGAGTGCAGTGAGTCAAAGCGTCTCCCGAGCCCTGCGCGTGACCCTGTGGTGCGCGTGTCTCAGAGTCACGCGACGCGGCCCCTGGACGAGTTCGGCGTCGTCAGACGACGACTCGGGGAGTCATGACCCGAAGACTTCGACAGCGTGTTCCAGGATCGGTCGCGTGCAAGACAGGTACATGCAGCAGGTCAAACGTGCGAGACCTCGACTGCCAGAGCTGTCGCAACACATGGCAAGGAATGGATGCCCGACGGACGAATTCAACAACATGAAAACTCCATGTCAGGTCGGCGTTGGAGTCACACATAGCTTCCTAGTGGTAATGGCTTGTGCAAAATTATGGTGGAAGGTTGTGTCTTAGCTGCGTTAGTTTGCATGTTGTTGGCCTCAGTCGCATCTGCGAGCTCATCCAAAACCACTTCAGGTGTCGACTCAGAGTTACATGCGGCGATATCGATGGTGAGCTTACCAGCATATTTCTAATCGCGATCTCTGTTATCTTTAATCCTTGTGATTATTTTCTCCAAAGTTATTACAAATTGCGCTCAGGTAGTCACCGATCATTTCTAGCAGGCAAACTGGGGACAAGCGTTGGGGAGCGGCATCCCCATCTGTTGGATAAACGAGCTCAGCCCACATCATGATCAGAATATGCTGAAAGGCCCTGATTTTGCCACCCGGGTTGCACCACACCTTATTGTTGTTTTCCATTGCGATGATAAAGCAGGAGAATAAAAGTCACGGTGTTGGCTGAGCTTGCACATTTCTATACGCAAGCACGTTACAGCTGAGCATTTTACAGCCCGCAGCACCGAGGTGTGAGACTGGGCCCGTGCGCTCCAGTAGACGTGAAAGTGAGCTTTATGTATTGATAAGATCAAATAGCTTAGATGGATGTGCCATGCAGGCGTAGCTGTCAATGGAATGGCAGCGTTATCAGTGCCTACAGATAACATATAGAGTAGATAATTTGAAGTCCAGCAAGTGCCCATGCCGCCCAACTGCCTAAGGTCGACGCCAGCAGCCATAGATTCCAAAATCCGCTCATCAATTATGGATTCCAAAGCTCTGTTGAATAGGATGTATTCCTAATGGGACAAGACAAGTCAGCCTGGATGTGACATGTAACTTCTAATGTAACTCTTATGCAGCGAGTGATTCCGGTTGACTTTCAATATTTTTCGGCGACCTTCCAATGCAGAGGAAATTAACATGAAGCCAGTGACTCTGGAATTTTGCACACAAGCTATTTCAGTGGCTTTGGCGAAAGGTCACTTGGTGGCGTCATCTTGACCGCACGGATGCTGGCAGGTTCCTGGTGCACATCATGTACTGAAAGACGTGTTGCCCTCACAAATGTCAGACACCATTGCGGTGAGTGAGATTCAAAAGCGGTCGTTTTAAAGTGGGCAACAACAGATCCAGAGCTACTGTCATTTAAAAGCTCTCGCGTACAGCAATCCAGCAACGTTGACTAGGACGGATAAATTGCTACCTTGCTCTACGCTTACCGCGGTGTTCTACGCAGCTTTTTGAGACGGACAAGTATGGATTCCGCACTTATTTTAGACGGTTTAGCAATAAAAGTTGGCTTTGCCTGGACCAGTACAAGTCAATACCACCCAAATATCAGATCGCGATTTTCATCACCACTTGACTGTATCCAGCCCTTGACGCCTCCCAGCGAGGGGCTGACGCCTCACTGTGAAGAACCGGTGCTCTAGCGCATTACCAATTCACTGTCTTCCGTTTGCACCGCGGCCGGGTACATCCCGATGGGAGTGGGAAGGAGGGGGGGGGGGGGGGGGGGCACTCCGTGTTCGATTTCGGGCGCCGGGACGAAACACAGCGCTTCCTTGCCGAGCCGGCGTGTAAGCCGTGCAGAGAGCGGAGGGCGGTGGAAAGTGCGACGACGCCGGCAGCATGTAGCTGTCAAGTTCGATCTCGTGCCGTGCGGTCGACGCCGGTAACAACTGCCGTCTGAGATAGGTGGGCCGGGAGTGGGTCAGTCGTCGCCCGGTGCGGTGATGACGGAGATGGCGGCTGCGCGGCCGAGTCAGCCTTTGACGGCAGCGGGCGCTCATCTGCCAGTCTTTCCCAGCCGCGGATACTTCTAGCATCATACGGCCCTCGTTCGACCCAGCTGGGCTTTGGTGTGCCTGGTACATGTTTATGAGAAATGCGGGATATTTATGTGCGAGATGCTCCATGGGAGAATCCTGGCGTTGGATCTGAAGGGAGGTGCGGCGGCGGCACGTCTTTGGTCGTCTGCCACTGTCGACGTCTGCCGAGTACTCCACCCGGATGTCAGAGATGATGGCGAGGGGACGGGACCAAACAGGCTGTATGAGAAAGCACGGGATGGGCCAGCGATCTGTACGGGAGGCGGTGCAAAGACAGTGCTTTGACTTTAACCTTTCTGGTGGGGTTGAGGAAAAATACGGCGGCTAGGAGGCGTTGATGCTGTCTGAATAGCTACAATAAGACAGAAACAACGCAGAAAAGATTGCAATACCAAATATTGCGACTTCACTGACACAGAGGGAGGGCAGGGGCGAAAAAAGACCAATTTCTTGGTCAATTGATCCATGTATTTACGCTATGTTATGTGACAGGTGCTTACCGCATACGAGCAAAAACACCATCATGAATACTACACTGACATTGCCAATACATTCAGGAGAAAAGTACTCATTGGTTGCAGACAGGCACACGTATTGTTGCGCGTATGTTCTACGTAAGACGCATACGCACGATAAAATCCCAATAAATATTGCAAAAAACGGGACCTGATCGAGTGATGAATGACTACGTAATGAATTAGATCTGGCTCTGATGATGCTTTTGTCTCATGTAATTGCCTGAAGGTGACTCATCTCCATGAACAGCATGTTTGGCGTCCTGCACCACCCTGGCATCCATGCCTACCGTGCAGGGTAGAATCGTTCAGGCCTGCGGAGGTCATCGCACTAAGCACATTCGGTTGTGAACCTCTTCCCTTGGGGGACGGATAGATTTTATGCGATATAAGACAAGTGTTTGTTCACGCTGCTGTTGGTCGTGCTAAGCGCAGTGTTGGGATGCCTTGCTGTGAGGCAGCAAAATACTTACATGTTGCGAGTTGACGCAATGCACAGTGGAGGAGTTGTGAGCATCGCACGGTGCTGCTGTATGAATACAAATGCATAAGTTCAAAGTTCAGGTGCAGCAATCAAGAGGTACGAAGCGCAAATATGAATCCGTTCAGGCTAGCGTACACTTATGAGACAGCTTGCTGACAGATATATTGCCATGGAAGGCCGAACCGACAAGCACTTCGCATTTGTACAGTGTCGATATCACGAGTGCTTTCTTCGGAGCACAGCCCTTCTCGGGTTTCACTTGTCATGCTATACGCCTCCCAGACACGACAGGAGGCAAAGCCAGTGACTGTCAGTCCACCGGTCCGTCCCCTGCCTGCCGTGCTTGCTCAATGGACACTTAGGGACGGGAGCACGAAGCCCTCCCAGCTGGCCGCACAGGCGTCATGGCGTGGCTGATATACGCTCGTGATGCCTACAAGTTACAAAACAAACTGCAGATGTAATGATTTTCTCACATACGTACAACGTCTGCGCCCGGCGTGAAAAGTTCGCCCTTGACACGTTGGCATCGCTTCAGGGCTCAGCACCTTCCCGCTGCAGGCTGGTTCTTGCATTAAATGCTCTGCTCTTCTACACTTGGCCATGTGTCGTATCCTCTGTGACCACCGCTGCTGATTTTGCGACGAAGCAGATGATCTCGGTATCTTACTTCTGCCCCGAAGTGAGTTTCTGCGCCATCACCAAACCAGCTGCGTTTATGACATCTGATGGGCGCTTGTTCAAGTACGGAGTAACTGCCTCCCTCCAACTTTCCCCGCAAGTAGTAGTACTGTACAGGCGTAAGAATCCATAGTCACTCCTTTCCATGCGATCGATTTTTTTATCAAACTTGCACCCACTTTCTCTTTATGGAACCGGCCACGGGAAGGGAAATTGGTCGACTTTATCCAATTTAAATCTGACAGCGTCGCTCCCGCCCCAGCGCACCTGCAAATGATGTCTCACTTAAAACATCCGCACAGCTCACTGACCTTGGCTGGCTTCCAGGTCTGGCTCTCGGCAGTACGCGTGCTGCTATAGTATATATATATATATATATATATATATATATATATATATATATATATATATATATGTATACATGTATATATGTATATGTGTATGCATATACATACATCATATGTACATACAGATCGATGGATAGTATGGCGATTTTTTCCAGAACGAACTTGGTTGAGCGCGGTGCGGGCATGCGAAATGTGTTGCGAGACTTATAACACCAACACATGTTGTCGTTCCATTTATCTTTACCACGAATGTCTACTTATCACCATTTATTCACACACATATTAAAAGAAACAATTAATTTGGTACGGAAACGTTCCCCGGGAGCCAGTATGTGAACATGCCGCTGTCTGGGCTCGCTTGGTCCAGCTCCGTGCTGTGTATAACAAACCACCGTGCTAACCGGACGCCAGAGAGCACCGCCGCGCGACCCAGCCTAGCAGGCCACACAAATAATGTATCTGGAATACACTGTGCAAACGTTGTAGAGCACAGTCTGTGCTATCTGCGGATTTTGACACTTTCATGTCTGTGAGCTACTGATTCAACTGCGCCAAAGCTATCAAAAACCGAAGGGAAAAGTCATATTTCGGTCTGGGTAGTGCATCATGTCTGCATCATGTCTGCATCATGTCTGCATCTTGGTGCATCATGTCTGCAAACATTTCATTTGCTCCTAATGCTCATTTGTCGTCACATTGGAGCTTTGTTAAGACTGGGCAAGTACAAAATTGTTAACACGAAATATTTCACATGTGGCCTTGTCAAGTAACACGCCAGATCATTGCCACGCAGCAAAACGCCTGCACAATTTAAAGAGGCGTGAAATAGTTAATAGCAATATAATCGTTGTAATGGTGATGTGTAATGGTAATGAAATTGTAACCCATGTTAGTTATAGGAATGTCTGAACCTATCGTTGAGATCTGAACCCGTCGGGTGAATAAAAAAGTGCAAAACTTGCAAGAACCGCGCAGCTGATAGCCAGAGAATATCTGGAGCTTAAGCAAAAGTTGCAGACAGGAGTACTTGTTCGTCGTATAGATGATGCGCAGCGGCCCAAATTCAAAGCATGATTAACGTTAGGCTGGAGGCAAATAGGAATGTGGTTTCAATATGCATGAATGCGGGCTCCACAACGTCAGGTCCTTGTAATTTCCTGGCTTAAAACTTCGCGAAGCATCCTGACACACCTGTCATCCATCTACACCGCATTCGTCATTTGAATCACTCTGCAGAGTCCCCGGAAAAAGGCGAGGCGCTGAGCTGGGAAGAAGAACCAGAAGAATGAACGAATTTAGACCGTACTTTTTGAAAATCATAAGTAGCAGGCGGTGACACATAGAAAATATCTATGAATATTTGGCCCATAACTCCTCCCCCAACTGCTGCATGACCTACAGCAGTCGATGCGCCCTAACCCCCCCCCCCCCCCTCCCCCAACTTTCAGGCAAATCCTGCGCTCCCTGCAGGCACTACCAATGCAATGCCTCGACACCATGAGGCGGTGGCAAGAGCCGACGCATTTATAAACGGCATTAGCTTCTGCGGACATATAAGAACTTCCAGACACGTCACGACGGCGCGCAGCCCTCTACCCGCTACATTCTCACAGTGCTCCCCGCTGTTGTCCCGCGCGGCCGTAACCCAGGCCCCGACAACCGCGCGGTCCTCTTCCGGTCCGCTCCCCCGGCGGCGACCGGCGGGACGAGGAAGCACTGCTCTCTCCCCCGTCGGCGGCTACCCGTCCATCATCTCCGGGCCGGGGCCTGCCGTCCGTGGTTCGTTGCCCGGGCCCGCCGTCAGGCTGGTCGCCGCTCATGCGTACACCGCCGCTAATCACCGTGGGGTGTGACGTCACACCTGGATGTGACGTCATCAGAGTACGATGCGAGCGCGAGGCGGCGGGCGCCGGCCGGCAGTGGCTGTGCCGCCGTGGGACGGAGAGGTGGGGTCCGAAGCGCGCGACGTGGAGAGGCTGACGCTGGCAGGACAGGTGGGTGGCGGCGGTGGGGCACGGGGAGAAGGTGATTCCGAGGGGACGGGCACCTGGTTCATGTTGGTTGGTGGAGACTGCGACCTTGTGAGTCGTGTGCGATTTGCCCGGTGGCCGACCGCGAGGCGACGGAAAACGACGCGGATATGTTCTTATTGCATGAGCCTATTGGCCACGAGATGAAGCTAATGCGTGATGCACTAGCTATTTCGCCTGCAATTTCTATTTCCATTGTTTTGTTTTCGTCACACCTGTGGCTCGTTACTGTTCTTCTATCGTAATGACATCCTTTGCGTGGTACGGAACTGGTAACGATAGTATTTCGATGAACAAGACCAGTGTCCTCGAGTCTGTTCACTTTGAGTGTAAAGGTATCAGTAACAACTTTCATTTTGTTGAGTCAATGATGCCGTTGTTTCATAAAATAAGTCAAGTTTATGCTTTTGTTTACGGCTCCGAAACACAGTGGCGGTGGCTCTTGCATTTACGCTGGACTTGCCTTCACATTTTCCACTGGGGCAGCCGCAATATTTTGACTGGATTTCCTACTCCAAGATTCATGGGGCAATATTTACAAGCAAACGTTGCAAGCGATCACGCACATGTGTTTGACGCTACATGTACATACATGTTGCATGACGTTACATGTGTCCATGCACTTCACAAAAGGAGCTCGGAAAACCAGAAACACTAACGCCCGGGCGGAATTGTGGGTTATCATTCGGCGTGCCGAGGCAAACGAAAATAGTTCACAAGGCAGGTAGACTCGGGGGTCTAGTGGCAATATAACAAGAGAACTATGAGGAGTAACGGCTCTCCTCGATTTTCCGTTTTTTACCTCATTTGATGCGCACATGTCTGTCGTTTCTTGCTTGTGTCGATGTAAGGTTACCGTGCGTGACGTTTTTAAGTTGTTATATGATTTACAAAAACGGCCCGCAAACCTATATATCGACACTATTATACCTTATCTTTTCATATTGTATCACTATCCATTATTAGTTTAAATGGCAATGATTTTCTTTCTGACTTTAGCATGAAAACCGAACATACTGGCCATGCTTATGTTCCAGAGTGGATGGGCATGTAATCGCGACCCACACTGGTTTTATAAACCCCAATCCCTTTCAAGCTGCTAGCCAATTCTTACCGCCTGGATACTGATCTATTTTTAACTCGCGTTTTCATCGATCGCCTCCTTTCAACCCACATTATTCCCCTACTTCCATACATGGCTCTCTCTCACTCATTACTTTTCCGTTCTGCGATCTGTACGCCCAAAGCCAGCCTAATGCCCGGTAGGTTTGTTCCCCTCCGCCTCCCCTCCTCTCCGCGGGGCCATAATCCCCATTCACTCACTCTCTATAGATAGATTGGGTGAAAGGTAATGCATTGAGCGCGTGCACCCACCTGGGTCTCACTGCCCCTGCTTGTCAGCTGGCCAGGTAGCTTGTTACCTTCAGTTTCTGCCGTCTCCGAGCTCTGGTCTGACTGGGCATCAGCGATAATGACGTTTCTTGTAGCACAGCGGGGTTTCAACGTGCAATTTCTCCCGCTCTGCTTCCCTGGAGCCGGTTTTCCGCTCCGCGTACTGATCAGACGTGTCGGCCTGGCCTGTAGCGTAGTCTGAGCAGGCGTTCCCTCGTCTTCCAGCGGTCCCCGGTCCTCGTCCCTCGTCTGCCGCCGGTCCCGGATCCCTCGTCCCTGGTCCGCCGGTCCCTCGGGTCCTGTAGCGGACGCCTCACGTCCGTCCGAGCCCATCCGTCCTGACCGTGACGTGGGCCCGTCTCCCCCGTGTAATCTGCGGTGCCCTGCACACGGGCCCGTCAAGCCGAGGAGCGGCGCGGTGCCCTGCGATCGATCTCACGGGGAGCCAGCCGCAGGGGCCGGCACAGCACAGCACAGCACAGCACAGCACAGCACAGCACAGCACAGCACAGCACAGTACAGCACAGTACAGCACAGCACAGCACAGCACAGCACAGCACAGCACAGCACAGCACAGCACAGCACTGTCGCAATCGCGGCTGGGGAGGTGGGAGGTGGACTGGTCGCGGTTGGGGAGGTGGGAGGTGGACCAGTCGTGGCTGGGGAGGTGGAAGGTGGACCGGTCGCGGTCGAGGAGGTGGAAGGTGGACCGGTTACGGCTGGGGAGGTGGGAAGTGGACCGGTCGTGGTTAGGGAGAAGGGAGGTGGACCGGTCATGGCTGGGGTCTGGAAGGTGGACCGGTCGTGGTTGGGGAGGTGGGAGGTGGACCGGTCATGGCTGGGGAGCTGGGAGGTGGGGGGGGGGGGGGGGGGGGTGGAACGGTCACGGCTGAGGAGATGGGAAGTGGCCGGTCGCGGCTGGGGAAATGGGTGGTGGACCGGTCGTCGGTGGGAGGTAGGCCGATTCATCAGCGGCGTCTACACTCGTATTTTGTTTGACTAAATGTGATCCAAATAGCTACGATGTGGGATTTGCCCATTTTGTTTTCTCGCAGCATTAAGCTTATTTATTACTGTTTAAGTGAATCGCCGTGCCCTGAGACGCGTTGTTGCACCCGTGCAGATGCATTTAGAGCATACAATTTGAAACACAATGTCTGCATGTGCTCGTCATGTTAACTGCCGAGTAGTGCAATTCCAGTCAGGTGTATACAAATAGGCTGAATTTATAGACGAGACATTTCTGTGCAGGTTTGATCAGTCAGTATGTTGCAAAGTTCGATCACTTGTGCCACGTGGCTGCCTATCTATTTGAACAATTTTTTCCGCCGCATGACGTATGCTTGAATATTTTATGCACTTTATTTACCCAGCCCAATATGTTGTTGCAACCTTGCTTTCATCCCCTTCTATATAAACTTTCATCTTCTCAGCACCGTATTTATTGCGCTCTAGGCACGGGTATCGTGCAGGCATTTATTGGAAATACCTGTTTGGTATGCATGAATATGACGAAAAATCAATCCCGGAAGTCTACTTCTTCAAAAACGAAATTCCTCAGCGTTTTTCGTTGAAACGTGCTGAATACCAAACACATGGACGAACAGCACACTTTTGCAATGACGATGCGTTTGTACGATCAGGGATGCATTTTCATACTCAGTTGGGGCTCCCCACCTTAGCCTGCAGTCCACCCCCAACATTAAGATCCGAGTAGGCCAAATCAGGAAGAAATCCGTTTGTTGGTGTATTTTCGAGGCAAGTTTTCACTGTTCAGCGCGCCGCTCCCACACACACTAGTTTTGCGAAACTACACCCCTGCGTACAATGGTACAGGTGAGGCAGTGATTCACGGCTGTTCAGTGCCTTAAAACATCAGTTTAAACTTCCTTCTCTCATCAGATATGCAACTATTTAAAGCATTGCATCACGACTCAGTCGTACTCAGCGGAGGTATTTAATTAGAGTGAGACCAGCCAGTCAGTAGGCGGCTCCTGACGCCTCCGCTCCCGCCCCTCTCCTGTGCCCCTCCATCTCACATTACACCTGACCTGACATCACAGCGGCACCCTCAGTCGGCGGCTCCCGACGCTTCCCCTCCCGCCCCTCTCCTGTGCCCCTCCATCTCACATTACACCTGACCTGACATCACAGCGGCACCCTCAGTCGGCGGCTCCCGACGCTTCCCCTCCCGCCCCTCTCCTGTGCCCCTCCATCTCACATTACACCTGACCTGACATCACAGCGGCACCCTCAGTCGGCGGCTCCCGACGCTTTCCCCTCTCCCGCCCCTCTCCTGTGCCCCTCCATCCTCACATTACACCTGACCTGACATCACAGCGGCACCCTCAGTCGGCGGCACCCGACGCTTCCCCTCCCGCCCCTCTCCTGTGCCCCTCCATCTCACATTACACCTGACCTGACATCACAGCGGCACCCTCAGTCGGCGGCTCCCGACGCTTCCCCTCCCGCCCCTCTCCTGTGCCCCTCCATCTCACATTACACCTGACCTGACATCACAGCGGCACCCTGCTCGCCCGAACCCTGAGTGGCGCCCTCACTACTTTACTACTGATCTCACTGGCGGACGTGCCACCAAACCGGCACCGTCGGCCGCAACGGCGGCCGGGTTGCCCCCGCACCCAGGGTGCCGAACCCCCCCCCCTCCCACGCTACCGATGAGGTTCGGGAGCGGCTCTGGAGGTAGGGGACATCCCCCAAGGCCCCTCCCCCTCCCTCCCCTCGAGCGCCGTCGCCTCTTGGCGTCGCCGGCGTCCGACCTAATGCGGACCGCACGCTCGTCTGGATCCTCACGCGGCCGCCCTAAAGAACAATTATGTCGTCGTTCCAGCGACAATCGCGTGTAAAGCGGCGCCAGACGAATGGCGGCGTCGGCCATCAGGGCGGGCGGCGATAAATAGCGATCAGAGCCGGCCGCTAAGCGAATCGCGTCCGTCACACTGCACTGCGGCGCGGGCCCGACTGTGTAACGCTGTCGCACACGGGGGGGGGGGGCACACTGCAGCCCTGCCGCGGCTGGCTGCCGGGCCGCCGCGCCGCGCCGGTAGACCGGTAGAAGGCGTGTCACGGCGGCCCCGCCAGTCCCGCGCAGCGTCCAGCGGCCGCCGGGCGACGCGCTCGGCTGGAGGGCGCAGGTGATGCGCGGCGAGTCGCAGCGGGCCGCCGGCGGTGCCGCAGCAGCGCCCGAGTGACCGGCGCCCGATGGAGCCACCGCCCGCGGAGCGGCCTCAGTGCTCGGGCCTCGCCTCGCGCCGTCCGGGCGTTCAGTGGGCTCGGCGGCCGGAATGCAGTGGCATTTGTCACTCCGGCGGCGCCCGTTGGCCGGCCATTTTTGGGCCGGCACGGACAAATGAGCGCCGACGCGGCTGCCAGACCGACCTCTCCACCGCCGGCGAGGACCGGTCAGCCGGCTCCCTCGCCAGCGGACGCCAGACCGACCTCTCCGCCGCCGGCGAGGACCGGTCAGCCGGGCTCCCTCGCCAGCGGCCGCCAGACCGACCTCTCCACCGCCGGCGAGGACCGGTCAGCCGGCTCCCTCGCCAGCAGCCGCCAGACCGACCTCTCCACCGCCGGCGAGGACCGGTCAGCCGGCTCCCTCGCCAGCGGCCGCCAGACCGACCTCTCCGCCGCCGGCGAGGACCGGTCAGCCGGGCTCCCTCACCAGCGGCCGCCAGACCGACCTCTCCACCGCCGGCGGGGACCGGTCAGCCGACTCCCTCGCCAGCGGCCGCCAGACCGACCTCTCCACCGCCGGCAAAGACCGGTCAGCCGGCTCCCTCGCCAGCGGCCGCCCAGCCCGGACGCTCCCCGGCGCTCTCCGCGAGCAGCCACCGGCGGCCAGGGACGGCCGCCGCCCGCCCGGACCCGCCTAACTAGCTCCGGCGACGGCACAAACGACCCCGCCGAACGGCTGCCGATCGTCGGCGCGATGGGTCGAGATAGCGCCGGATTCCAGGCGCCGGCCGAAAACCAAAACAAGCACCTAATTGAGCCGTCAGGGCGCCCTCCGCGCGGGAGGGACCGGCGTGCGAGGAGCGCATTATCGCCTCTTTGTTAAACGGGCGGGCGGCGAACGATTGGCAGACGTCTGCCGCCGGCCCACTGAAGCGATGCCGTGGGAGGAAATGATGCGGGCTGTTCGGTTATCTCGAACGTAAATGGAATAGAACCGGCCCGAGAAGCGCTTTGATGTGCCACAGCGTCTATGTTGTAACGGCTGCTAGCGGCTGATGAGCCGTTAACAATCTTCGGAAATTTGCATGTTTCCAATCAGCATGTGTGGCATGGTTCACGGGATTGTCTGGACGTCAAAGCGCTCAAATTATGCATTGTTCGGACGTGGTGACGTGCGTCCGAGGCCCAGTAACAGTTGATTGTGTTTCTCCGCCCCCAGGTTGACGTCGGCACCAGCTGAGTCGTGTAGAACGGCTTGTCACGCGCTCTGAGGTGTCCGGTGCCGCTTTGGGCCCGGCATCGACCACCGGCTGGAACGGATCGATTCAGCCCGCAGGGCTCGAGACAGGCCTCTCCAGAGACGGGGGCGGCGTCTCTCAGGAGACCGGCACCGCGTCTCCCGCAAGACCCCACCGGCCCTGCCGCCGCCCTTCGCGGCGTCTCCGAGGACAGACTCTGCGGCGAGCGTCGGCAGAGCTCGTCCGGGTCCTCAGACCACGAGGGCAGTGTCCTCGCCCGTCCTCCCGGCTCGTCAAGCCGCCGCGACGGACGACTGCTCGGCTCAGCCCCGGACCGAGCCCCGCAGTGACAGTGCGCTGCCGCGCGCGTGAGTGACAGTGCGTGTGCTCCGCCGCCGACCGTGGCGCCGACATGACACCGCCGCCGCTGCCCCCGCTGCTGCTGCTGCTGCTGTCCGCCTCCGCGGCAGCCGACCTGGACGTGGCGAGTAAGTGCTCCGGCGAGGAAAGGACACAGCGCCGATGTCGTGTCGCTGCACCGCGGCGCCCTCCGTCGGCGACGTGTCGTAACGGATACGGTCGTAACTCAGAGCCGATCTTATCTCCGGGGAGGCGCCGCGGCGTGCGACCGTGCGGCCGCCGCGCCGAAACCGGAGATATATCGGCCATCGCGTGCGGACGTCAAACTATAGGGAAACCCGCGTCAAATGCGTATAATCGTGATAATTGCCGGCCGCAATTAGTCCTTATCTTTCCATTCAGTGCGACCGCCGACCAGAGATTTGGTCACATGGCATCACGGCACCGGCCGATGATATACATTTGACTTTGGGCCGTGCGATGCTGCCGGAGCCGTTGCCGTGATGTTAGTTGGGCGTGCCGGCGAGGGTGTGCGATAAATCCCCGAGTAACCGGCCATAATAGCAGCCATCGCCGAAATGTCAGGCGCGACTCAGGGGTGTGATTTTCTTCTCGGCCGAACCGCTTAATATGTTAAAAAGGCTTGACGGCGGCGTCGGGAAAATGACGACAAAAACGGCATGGAAGACGAGCTGGCGCCGCCCTCCGCACAGCTCGGTCACCGCTCGTTAGGGGCGTGAGGGGGGAGGAGTGGTGCGGTGGGCGGAGCGTGGCCTGATGGAGACCACTTCCGGGTCCCAGACTCGGACCCGACGGCTCCGACCGCAGACTAACGGACCACGGACCTGAAATCCACACATCTGAAGAGCATCGGTGCACTCGCCGCTCTTGACCTGGGGCGAGTGGGTGGATTCGTCCGGCGTCCGAATTTGCGAGCGCCGTGTCTCCGAGTTAAGCTGGTTTGTTTGCCGCTCGGTCGCACCGAGAGAGTGAGAACTTCTCGCCAAACTAGGGGATGGTGCTGGTTGTTCCGGTGATTAGGACAGGGCTCCTCAAGTGAGCTGCATGTGCAAACATTTACGGAGGCAACTTTCGGGAGCGAGTGCACTTTATTTCGCTTGCTCAGTCCACCCCGGATGGACTTGAGAATGGTCTAACTCCTTCGAGTCCCGCGTGGCTTTTGCAACCGTGGAGGATCACACCTCGTTACAAAGCGATATAACAATCAGCCGGATGGAGCCAGAGCGAGCTAGATCACCTCCCCATATTTCGCTCTTCATCGGCGTAAGCCGACAAAGGTCGCGCCGTCCACGCGTGCGCAGGACCAAGCGATGGGACCAGCCACTCGGCAAAGGTCACACCGCCTCTCAGAACTAAGCCGCCGCTGTACCTGGCAGAGCGTGAGAGCATGGCCCCGTCCGGCCCTGCCGCCATCGGAGCGATGACAGGCGAGGGCAGAGCATGGGACGGCGCGTCGCGGACGGAGAGGTGGCGTGGATGGGTCCTCCCCCCCCCCCTGACCCACGCTTCTCATGTGAAGTGGCTGCTTGCACATGTCCGGGGTCGGGGACATACCTCTGTCACTGTGCCGCGGTGGGACGGTACAGGGCGCGCTAGCCGCAGTTTATGGAACGGATGAGAAGCCGGGCAGCGGCGGACGGATGTGATGGGCCGCACGCGAGTCTGAGGGACGGCCACCCGGATAACCCCGCCAGCGGCGGGCGATGACGTTTGCCCTCGGCTGATGGATGTCCGTCGCCAGTGCGCCGGCGAAATGAAGGGTCGTTGGAACACGTCCGCGCGCCCCGGAGTTCCGGAGTTCCGGCTCCAGAAGCTTGACCGCGCCTCAAGTTGGGCAGTTGGCCGCTCGTGTTTGGTCGGTGCCGGCCCCGTGCAGACAGCTGTCTGGTCTTCGTCGGTGACGCGCTCAGGTGCCGCCGCTGCTGAGCGCCAGTCGGGCCCGTTAGCCCCGGCCGGTTCGCTGCAGCCGCGCCGGCGGCGTGATGGCGTCGGGAAGCTGCTGGCTGGCGGTATTACAGCTCCGTGTCTGATAAGCGGCCAGTTCCGGAGTGCGTGGGTTCTGGAATCACCGAGACACACTAACAAGCAGGTAACGGTGTCCATTTTTAATGTGGACGAGGAAATGATGTGTTTTTGAGTGACGCTGGGGTCAGAGCCGCTACGCTTGGCTGTTATGCGTGCATTCGGCATCAGCTGAGTGACACATGCTCGTGTGGATGGCATACGGATGCCAGGGATTGTCATGCCGTACCCTGGACCAGATGTCAGAAGCATGCAGGAGGCATACAGGAGGAGACGTTGAAGAAGACAAGCCTGACGTCCCGCTACAGGGCTTCATCCTTCAGTGAGACGACTTTGGGGTCGGCGTTTTTTTTTTGTCAACGGGCTCGGAAACACGCGTCTCGTAATGGCACCTCCTCCAGGGTACCCAAATGCCCAACGGACTATGGGACTGAGCGATGCTGCGGGGGATCTGGGAGCCCGCTTGTCCGTGGGACCTTCACGATCCGACTCGGCCGTCGCCGGGGTCGACCCCTGCCCCAGACATCGCGGTGGAGCGCGTGGAGTACCGCCCGTCGCTCGCCGACCTCCAATTACACGTGGCTGGCCCGCGGCCGGCCGCAGTGCCGTAATTACCCGGCCGTGGACGGGCCGGCCGGCCCGGGGCGGCACGGGCGACGGCGGGCCGCCCGGCCGCCCGGATAACAAGGGCATTACGACGGCCGGCGCGGCGTGCTCGGCCTGAGCAGCGGACCAGCGCGACAGATGAAGACGCTGCCAGAGGACGGCAGGGCGAGCGGCGCGGCGGGGACGGGAGGCAGTCAGGCGGCGTGGGTCTCCTGGCGGGGCGGGCGGGGCAGGTGGGGTGCGGTGCGCTCGGCAGATGCCGCTCTCGTGCTCATTGATGGGATGGTAATGAGGATAAAATGGTGATCAGGAAACCGAGGGTTTGTGTGTGAGAGTGCTCCCTCGCAAGGGTAGCACACTCCGTAGAAGGATAAGTGCACTCAGGCGGAACAAGCCGGTATCCTTTCCCCTCGAGCACGTGCCCGAAATGAGGGGTTCACGTTCATACAAATGACACGCTCAGACGTTTTCACCTAGTTTGATTGCATTCATTGCGGGCAATTTGCCCGTACAGATTCCGTGCCTCGATCGCATTTCACCCGGCGAAGTGTCGAAAAAGCGGCACGAGAGCGGTTTCCAATCCGCTGCCCATCATTTGGGGTGCTTCACCCACGTCGTCGTCTGACTACGGCGCCCGCGGCGCTGCACGGACATTCCGCAAGACTCGTTTACAAACCAACGATCGCGTTCCTTTCGCCTGCCTCTTGCTGGGCTGCCTTGGCTCAATGCCCAGATTGGATTGGAAAAATTGAGCTGTAAAATCATTTGGCAGGCTTCTAGAGACAATGGGTAAGTCTCTCGGGCTTGTGTCAAGGCGGTGTTTTGGCCAGAATACGCAAAACACCACGAATGCTGTGACGCCTGCAGCGTAATGAGCCCATTGGACAAGACTCGCCGTGTGCAGCTATCAGGCGCCAGCCTTGGTTTGACATTGGGCAAGACTCACCCTGTGTAGCTGTCAGGGGCCAGCCTTGGTTTGAAACGTATTGTCTGCGCCGTTTGTAGCGTTTTCTCCTGGGGTGATGGGTGGAGTCCATGCATGCAACCTCCACCCTAAATGGTGGCAAACAAAATCCGTCTCGTTTTAAATAACCCTGCTCTACGCCTTCCACGTGAACGTAACTCACACATGCGTTATTTTGTTGTGCGTCTGCGTGCAGATGTGAGCACGTCTAAGCTCACCCGGCCACCCTGCGTGGTGCCTTTGAAGTCGTGACGCCACCCTGGGTCCCTGACGTGACGTGACGCCACCCTGGGTCCTTGACGTGACGCGACGCCACCCTGGGTCCTTGACGTGACGCGACGCCACCCTGGGTCCTTGGCGTGACTTGACGCCACCCTGGGTCCTTGACGTGACTTGACGCCACCCTGGGTCCTTGACGTGACTTGACGCCACCCTGGGTCCTTGACGTGACGTGACGCCACCCTGGGTCCTTGACGTGACGCGACGCCACCCTGGGCTCGTGACGTTTCCAGCTGAGATGTTCGCGCCTCTCTCCGTCTTCGCCTGAGTTGGAACCGAACGCCAGGCTGAAACGGAGTTATTACTTATTTATTCCCATAAATCTAGATGTGTTTTCCCTTGCCAAACGCGACATTGCGGCATTGTCAAATAAATGGCTGCCACTTGCGTCAACGTCTCTGTGGGGTACAAAAGTTGTTTACCAAGCCCTCCATCCACAATGCGCCGTCCCCCTATTTATTCACAGTTCTGCTGTGACGTTGGAATGTTTATTCTTTACCGTATGATGAACCCACCCACCCAGTCATCAGCCCACAAGCGAACCCGTCCCGTCAGAGGAGCGTCGCTGAGCGTGCCTCCCAGCTTTCGATTCACCATCCTCAGCCAAGAGTGCTAGCCGGTTAGACACCGCATTTAGGCCCCTGTGAGTGCAAGCTCGCCCAGCTCCCTCCACCCATGCAGCGCCTATCTATGGGTCGCTGCCTCAGTCTACATAGTTACATGCTCGTGGCAGGCTCGTGACGCAACACCGCCCCGCCGCTGAGCTCCTCCGCGGTCGTGCGGTGTGAGGCCTCCCGTCCGCCTCTAGTCCCCGGAGTCACTGACGGGTCACCGCTGTCCGCTGAACCGTCCGCCTCTAGTCCCCGGGGTCATTGACGGCTCACCGCTGTCCGCTGTCCGGTGAACCGTCCGTCCCTAGTCTCCGGGGTCACTGACGGCTCACCGCTCTCTGCTTTCCGTTGAACCGTCTGTCCCTTGTCTCTGAGGCCCCCGACGGGTCACCGCTGTCCGCTGTCCGCGGTCCGCTGAATCGTCCGTCCCTCGTCTCTGAGGCCTCTGACGGGTCACCGCTGTCCGCTGTCCGCGGTCCGCTGAACTGTCCGTCCCTCGTCTCCAATGACAGCTCCTCGGGGCCAGTGACGCTCGCCGCTGTGTGCCGCCGCCGGCGTCTCGGGTTTCAATGAACCGACTGCGGCAGCCGCTAAGTGGTCTCGTATTTATCGTCCCAACGTACGGACGAGACGCTCCCAGTGTTCGGATCGATCGTGTTATTGGTTCCGGAGCAATCAAGTGTTTTAGTTGATGCTCCATGAAATTGGAGCTGCTGTACATGCTGCTCGTAATCGCCTCGTATCAGTTGCCAGAGCGTGCTTCAGCCTGTATCCTCGTTCATGAAAGGTCGTCGATCAGACTTTAATGAGTGTGGAGGGCAAAGCGAGCAAGCCAGCGTTTAACGTCCATATTTGTTATGGCTATGAGGGAGCTGGTCTGCAGACCTTAAAACAGCACTGCACGTCTGCATCTCAGCTTTCAGGGCTCAGGTGAGAGGGGCACTGGCAAAGACATTTTATGGGATTTCCAACGCCATTGTAATGATGAGAGGAGGGCGCCCCTCATGCAGGTCACGTGCGCTGATTTTATCGAGTGTTGGCACGTTGGCTGCGGCCTTGGTATCGTGACCGTGCGGTGGGTGACTGGCCGCCTGTGCGGCGCCTTCCGCGGGAGCTGGGCGCACCTCACTTCCGTCGCCCGGCTGTCCGCCGGAGCGACCGCCACGCATTCCAGTCTGTCACCGGGCCTGCATTAACGGGGGAGGAGGTGCCGATGGCGCACGCCATTGGTGCCAATTTATAACCGGCCTTCAGTCGCCAACACCGCCGGCGCGGAAACAAAAACACTCGCCCGAGGGGCGAGCGGCGAGTTTTGCGGACCGGTGATTTCACAACTTGGACGCGATTTGCCGCGCCAGGCAGGTTTTTCTGCCGCCACCTGTGCCGGACGCTCCTCGTCGCGAGCCAATACAGCGGTATGCTCTGGCGTGCCCTAGGACGCACCGTGTTTACCTTGCATATTAAATCGAGCATCATGCACGATATGGTCTGCAAACCCGGGCGTGATTTAGGTCTCTGCCGTGCAGTGTTTAAATAGTGGGTTCGTACACGGCTGATGGGAATACACCATTATATCGGCTCCATAATATGCACTTGAAGCAGCTGAGGTCTGATTCAAAAAGTTCTTAATTCGATAAAGCTGAGCTGAACCTCCATAGCTTTTTGGGGTGAAATATTATTGAATGGCGAAGACAATTGTGGTCGTCTTGATAGGCGTGCTCAGCAGCGAACATTAATAAGTACATACAAGGGCTGTCTACCGGCATTGACGTTTATGGCGCTTGTAGTCGGCACGCAAAAGCATTCATGGTTGATGTCTGACATAAATTAATCGCCTACAGTGAAGTATGACCAAATATTTTACAAGGCAACGATCAATTGAAGCACACAGGCGCGAGCACGCGCCGCCTGCTGACGTCATATATTGACCACTGCCGTGTAGTGGCTGGGCGAAGCCGGACATCCCATCTCGGCACGCCATGGCTTCCTGTATTATGAAGCCTTTGTCAGGCTGCCCGTCGTAAATGTTCAGGGGCGGGCGGAAACAATGATTGATGACAGCCCATATAGACCGAGAGTCATCATTAATGGAGAAGAAGAGGGCGCTGTTCCGTCTGATGAATAATCCACGAGGCCGGAGACGTCAAAGGATGAGCCTGGGGTGTTCATGTTTTTGCTTACGTGCACTCGTATCTAGATAGTCTAGACTTTAACTTGAAAACTGAAATGGTCGTGCCTGATATCAGCGTTGTGCGTCTGGAAAAGACTCGGCTTTTTAAAGCCGATAAAACGCATCCAGATGCAATCAACTTGAAGTGTTTACACGCACTCATTTCAAACGCGACAGATTAAAGTACGCAAAGCTATTCGGGCAGACCCTTCGTCATGTCCAGAAAGCGTTCCGAGTCAGAGCCGAGCAGGCCGCTGATCTGCCGCTCCGCCCCGGCCGGCCCGGCGGCCCTGCCTCCGCCGCTGCCGTCCGCAGGCGCTCCATTTCTCCTCCAGCGCGGCTAAATTCATCATCACTCGGCCGGCCGGCCGGCGCCGAGGCGCTCCTCGCCTCGCCTCGAAAACACACCGCCGCCGCTGCGATAGCCCCGCGCCGGACAGCTCGCCTCGATTGCCGTTCGCCCCGGCCGTGTCCGGCGCGCTGCCGGAAAACAAAACACCGCTGCCGGCGTCGACGGACCGCGAAACGGCGCGCCGCGTCTGGAGCAGGAAGGGCGCGCGTGTTGACGGGCTCGCGCGTCGGCGGCGGCGACGGCTTGTCGGCGAACGCGGCGCGGCCGCTCGCCGACGCGCCGGACATGTGTTTGTGCGTAAGGTGGCGCTGTGTTGAGTGCGCGCGTGGCTGTTTGTGGCCGCTTCCGCGAACTGTGGGCGAGGCCGGGTCATCTGAGGGACGACAAGGGGGTGGGGAGCCGGCGGTGGGGACGGGGGCGGATGTGGTGGCGGAGCAAGGGCGGGATCGGGCCGAGACGGCATGCCCCGAGGGACGCCCTGTACCCAGCGCCGCTTACGTGGGCGTCCTCAGAGAAAGTGTCCACCTCCGCGGCTGTCGTTTAGCCGGTAAAACCGTCTCGAATGCGGCGTCGGCCGCCTCCGAGGTTATTCGAGCCGCGGCCCTTCGTGTCTCTGGGGTCTGGCCGTCTGTCGCATTCCGCTCATTGTCTGTGAATGGGACAAGCTGGCGTCGACCGGCTGTTACCGAACACACACCCTCGCCGTCTCTCCCTCCCCCTCTCTCCCTCTCTCTTTCCCTCTGTCATCTCCCTTTCTCTCTCTCATGCTTTCCACCTCTCTCTCTCTCTCTCTCTCTCTCTCTCTCTCTCTCTCTCTCTCTCTCTCTCTCTCCTCTCTCTCTCTCTCTCTCTCTCTCTCTCTCTCTCTCTCTCTCTCTCTCTCTCTCTCTCTCTCTCTCTCTCTCTCTCTCTCTCTCTCTCTCTCTCTCTCTCTCTCTCTCTCTCTCTCTCTCCCATCTTCTCTATCACTACCTTCCCTCCCTCTCACTCTACCTACTCTTCCTTTTATCACTCTACCTTGCTCTTTTCTGCCTCTCCTTGTCCCCTCTCTCGCACTGTCTCATTCCGTTTTTCGTCCCGTTTTCTCCAAACACGCGATGTCTGGCCGCTTCGAATTTTGCCACGTGCGCGCCTGCATTTCGTTAGCAGTTCTTTCATCCAGTCTGTTCCTTTCATCTGACCTATTTTTCAGTCCTCGGTGACATTTCACATATCTCTCCTCTCAATCGAGCTATTCCTGCACCTGGAAACCTAGACCCTCACGACGCTGAAGCTGGCCTGCCCGTCACCTACCTCCTGGCCATATCATGGGCGACGCCATCTTCTGGGCAACCATAACCGTCAGACACCCATTCTCCCACACCGACGGGCTCTACATCCCACCCAAGCCAATAGCGTTTCAGAGATAGCACGCTGCACACATTGTATGACACGACTTGACCGAAAACCAATCCCATTTTCACCTTCCATCATTCTGAAAAACGAGGTTGGAGCGGCTCGTACCGGGCGCCGGTCAGCCGGTTGATCAGTGACGTCACTGATCCGCTTCGATCGGCGTATCCCGCCGCTGGGACCGGGCCCGCTTCGGGCGGAGACCGCGCCGGTCGAAGTTGGCCGCCTTCATGACAGTCCTGTGGCTGACCGGTCCTCACTCTCGGCGAGTCGTACCGTCACAGGGCCCCTTGCTCGTGCTCCAGTCCCTATCATAGGGCCTCTTGCTCATGCCCTGACCAAAATTGCAAGGCCCTTTGCTCATGCTCTGGTCCCTATCGCAGGGCCCCTTCCTCATGCCCTGGCCCCTATTATTGGGCCTCTTGCTCACACCCTTGCCCCTATTACAGGGCCTCTTACCAATGCCCTGGCCTCTATCACAAGACCCCTTGCTCCTGCCCTGGCCCATATCACAGGGCCCATTCCTCATGCCATGGCCTCTTTCTCTTTTTCCCTGCGTTTCCGCCGATCGTCTCAGTCCTCCGCGCGTCCAGCTCGGTCGACCCAATCACCGCAAGAAGTCGCGTCGCGTCTGTTGTGGGACCTCTGACCGACCTCTGACCTCTGACCGAACGGAGTCCCTCGCTGCGCGACGTCGCATTCCTGCCCTGATGACGCCACCACCCGCCGGGCCGCCGTCAGCTGACTGACGTCGGCCGGCCAGCTGACGGCGCGCGGCGTGCGGCGACACTGCTGACGCCCGCGGCAAACATCCGCCGCGAGCGGTCCGTCGCCGAGGCGAACAGCGGCCATCAGCTGCACCGGCGGTGCTGTCGCGGGGCTCGACAGCCAGCGGGCGCCGGCGTCGAGTTTCTGTTGGCTGCAGTAATGCGGCGACTGTTGACTGACGCGGCTCGCCTGAAAGCTGGGTCAACGGAGGCTCGGGTTCTTTCGAACCCAGTCGCGTGATGCCGGTGACGGCACGTGCCCGCTCCCTGCGGCCCCGTGTCGAGACCGACCAGGAAGAGCCGAGTGGCCGCCAGGGACATGGGCGGACGTTTGTTCGGTTTTGATTCAGCTGTCAGTTGCAGGTGCTCACGCGGAATTTCGGAACGAGCGCGTGGGTGAATGTAATTTGAGTTATGAGGGCCTGTTGAGAAATCTTGACAGACGCCTGATGTTTTATTCACCGTCGCATCTAGTGCTAACTAAACAGTCATGGCTGATCCGTTATTCACGAGGGCCTAGTCTTCTCGGATCGGTGCTAAATCTTCCGCTTCTTGGTGAGACCTTCTTCATTGGCGAACGGTGCCAGTAACCATCAGAGTGCATATTCAATTATAATAAGCAAAGTATAGCTCAACTGTTCTGGCATAATGCAAGCCATGACTTTGCTCCAGTGTACATGCAGCCCACATAAACCCTTGATGTTTTCTAGGTCTGTACGGGAAAATACGAAAAGGTAAGGAGAGCGGATATCTTGAATGTGCGGGCGTGAAGAACGTCGTTCCTCAACACATCGTTCTATGTGATGCGAATGGATGTGCATGCTTTTTAATGTTGACCTGTCGTCTGTTTGGTGATAACTTAGGTTAATCTATTTCTAACGTCTGTATTGGCATGCAGCCCATGTGTGACCAGATCAAATGATGTCGAGAGAAAAAGGGGCCTATCTGGCTGGGGAGATGCGTTATTAGAAGGATGTTATTGCGCGCCAGGGGCGCGGCTGCGACGAAAAAAAAACGTTCATCTGCCCTGAAGCATGCCAAGGAAGAGACAATTTTCATACGCTGCGTGTTTATACAGACTGTGTTAGTGCTTAGGAAGTAGTTCACTTTCCTTGAGCTTTGGCAGCGTTGAGTGCAACAGTGAAGTTTAAGAAGAGCTTATTTGCCTTCAGCTCAGAAGCCCCGCGGAAGGGTGCAGTGAAATTTGCATGCACATCCAGCTCCTATAGTCGAAATTGCACGTGCGTTCAGCTGCGTTCTTTCGTTGAATAGATGGGGAACCGACTTAGCATTTGCTATCGGCATGATGCCACCCGCTTGGCATTGGCCTCTCTTAATGTCGGTGTTTATTGGGTTGAGTAAGAAAAGATAGCATGCGCCTGGCCGCCCGATTCGCAAGAAGACGCGAAGATCCGTCATTTACCAGCCTCGCGACATTGTGCATGGTCCATCTTTGGCCACATCCAAAACACAATCTGCCAGTAGAGAATTGGAGCGTGTGGCCAACACAGCTACCAATGGATAAACGGGAAGCACAAAAGGAACAGATTCGCGCGTGTAAGTGGACCAAGCTGCATTGCGTGCCGCACACAAGTGCCCTGCAAAGGAAAGACCACAACACATCCAACAAACAGCCATATGTGACGAGGTTCGCCTGCCGCCACCGCCGCACCGCCAGCAAGCACGCTCACCGCGCGCCACTCCCGCCTTCCAGCACGCACACGCCTCATTCGGAGGGTTACGTTAGCGCACGGCGCCGCCGCCCACGCGGACTCCGTCAGCGTCCGCTCGCAGCTGGTCCCCACGCACCGCTCGCCGCCGCTCGCACGTCACGTCGATGTCGACGACTGCAGCGTCGACGCCGACGGTCCAGCCTTGATGAGCCGCCGCCCGTTGGGTTGGCCGTCGCTGGCGGCGCGCGGCGCGTCTGTCGACGGCGCCGCAATCGGCTCCAGGTGCCGCGCGCGCCTTTCATCGCGCCGCGCCGTAATCGCCGCGTGCGCGACGAGGGCTCGTCCGGACGAGGATGAGGACGATGGCCCGGACGGACCGACGCGCGGGGCGTGGACGCGGGCCCCGACGACCGAACCCTTTTGGGCTCGCGCAGACTCGTTCCGAATCGGACGGACGAATGCACTTTGCAGATCCGTTCGGACGAACCAGCAGAACCAAGGCGGACGAGCGCTGACGCGGGGAGCGCGCTGTGCAGAGGGTGACGTCGCTGGGTGTTGCAGGTCGGCTGATCAACGTCTCAGCTGTGGAGGGCAAGACAGCTGAGCTTCCCTGTGACGTCACACCGCCCATAGCTGGCGACGAGCTGCGACTGGTGCTCTGGTACCATGGCACCGGGGGAACGCCCATCTACACGTGAGTTGACACGCTGGCGGTAGCGCTATGACAGGAATGCCACTTGACTGCGTTGTAGTTTCAGTGCATCTGATAAACTGAGTGTCGCAGCTCGCACTCTGTCGTTGCGTTATTTCGTGCGTTTGGCAATATGTCTGGCGTGTTTTCGCGGTGCTGCTAATGCGGTAAGCCACTGCCCCGTGACGCGGCGCGTGACACGAGGCAGAAGAGCCCATCCCGTTCCCGCCGGACGGCGTGCCGACCTAGACGACGCGTCCTGACCTTCTCAGCTCCGCGCTGATCGTCCCTAGCCTGAAGCCGCCAGTCCTTCCACCCTCGTAACACCGCGGCAGTTACCGCCGACCCGGCGATGGGCCGATAGAGCCGCTCAGCTCGGGGGCCGACCCGCCGGCACCGTTTTGGCCGTAAAACTTTGACGACGCCCTGTCTGGATGTATTGAGCTTTACGCCATCAGGGAGTTCGTTGAGCGAATGAGCTGCGTTGAGCCCCCCCCCCCCCCCCTCCGTCCGCTCTCGACAACCGTATACCGAATGAGGGCCATTAAATGAAATGGCTCAGCTGAATGTAGCTTGTAAATTAGTGGCCGTCACAACGGGAGTATCTTTAGTTGCCAGGCTATGGACTCGGAGAGAGGATATTGCTGCTCTCTCGTCAGGGGTAATGGAAGCTCCCCATGTTGGGGGGGGGGGGGGGGGAGGAGCGATAACCTTTTTTGTTATTTCCTTCCAGTCAACAATTGAAGGGCCACTGTTACGTCTCCAGTGTATGTGCGTGAGGGTGGCACTCCTCTCTAACACCCCTAATTCAAGCGCACTTGTCTGTCATTTTTTTTTTGATTCTGGCTATTTTCTCTTAGAGCTTAATGCTTTTCATTCGTTAGCGTGCGATGTTTGTTTTCTTTCACACACTCTTCTCGGTGTCATTTTCTCTTTTTTTTCTCTTCTCCCCTTTACTAATTCTTTTGACGTTTTCGATCATTTCGATGTATGCTATGACTACTCCATCTTGCTAACTCTCCCGGACTTGAATACCACAGTATGTGTTCTGTTGGGAGCGCACTTGTCAACTATGATATTGTGTGGTAGAGCCACATTATCAAAATGGATATTACAGTGTGTCGTGATTTTGTTAGTGATATGTGATGCTGCTGGAATTGATATTGTGACAGGTGATTCTGCTGGAATGGATATTGCTCGCTTTATTTCGTCCTTGTTGCGACCGAAATTTATTATCATTTTGTAAAACCATAAGCTAATAATGCGTTTGGAGTGAATTGCAACGAGGTATTTTCCAATCATGAACAGTCGTGAAAGCTTAATCTTTGAGAGGCCTGGTTTGTCATGCATTGCAAATGCATTCGGTGGGCATTCGGTGGGCGTTCCGAGCACATTGCACTGCCGGTCGTGAGAACGCAGACTAAGCGAGCCAGACTGCGCGCACCAGAAAGGCTCCAGCGGCGGGTGAAACGACACGGGGGACGTCCACCGGCTGTCAGCCGCCTTCCGCAGACTGGTCGTTGTCAGATCGGACCCGCGCTGAGACGGCTGCTTGCAATGTTTAGGCGGCATTGATCTGGGCTGACGACCGAAATCAGGACAATGAAGCTTACAACAAGCGGGATACCTTGTTTCATGTCTGTCAGATCCTAACTAGCAAATTTGTACTCTGGTGCAGAGTACACATTTCCAATTCTAACTCCGACCAGTGCCTTTGTTTTCGACGCATTTTACAAGACATTACAAATAGCCTCACCTTGCCTGACCGCATTGGTTGCATTACAGGAACGGGTATCCCCACTAAGATAAGCCGCGATTTAGATATCGTAATATGCAATAGTTCAATGTTGCTGGACTCCGAGGCAACATCGTGGGAACAGGCGGTCTGCGTGCCCCGCTCGTCGCGCCTGACTGTACGCTGCGATAGTCATGCCCTGCTGAGATGTCGTGCTTGCGGCCAGGTATGACGCGCGGGGGCGCAAGACTCTGCGCGGGGCGCACTGGGTGGACTCCAGCCTGGACCAGAAGCGAGTGCAGTTCCAGCCGGACTCCCAGCCGGCCCATCTACGGGTGAAGACGGTGAAGCGGGAGGACCAGCGCCTGTACCGCTGCCGGGTCGACTTTCTCCACTCGCCCACCAGAAACTCGCGCGTCAACCTCACCGTCATCGGTGAGTACCGGCTCTCAGTCGCTTGTTACCTCACCGAGGAACTGACGCTGTCATCTCCATGCCTTTCTTCTCAGGTCCCGATTTAGGCAAATTCACCCGAATTTGGTATGATGTACATCCGGTAACGCCAGAGCAAGGCAATCGTCGTCCACAGCACAGCTCACGGCTCGTGTCTCACTGTGTGTATCGCCGCTGCCGTCTGCATCGTTCGCGCATCATCTTCTATCAGCTTTGGCGTCTCCATGCTAGGGTGACGCCACTGCCACCCCGCCTGTCACGTACAGGCAGCCCCCCCCCCCCCCACCCGCGGCGTGACTGTGTCGGTCACGCGCCTCCCGCCTGTCACGCGCGCCGCCGGCGCGTGTGTCTTGGCGCCGGCGCTGTTTACGGAGCGGCGGCGAACGATCGGGCGGCACCTTCCGACACCGGAAGCGCCGATATTGACGTCCGTTTCCCGCGGGAGGAATCTGAGCGCGGCCATTAGCCTCCGATCGCGGCGGGCGCGCTTTTTCGGCCGCATCGGAAGGGCTGGTGGAGCGGCGCGTGTTAATGGAAGCGCCGGCGGCGCCTCGGTCGCGGCCGCGCCGGTTGATGGCCGACCCGGGGTGCCACCGGCCGAGACAACGCCGTTCGGCTATCGGCGGCCCATTTGTCAGCGGGCGCGGCGCTCGAGATTGGCCAGTTTGTTCGGCTTCCGGGCGTCGCAGCGTTAAGAGGGGGATGGAGGGCCGCCTGTGCGCGGAACCTTAGAAAACAATGGAACGGCGGTACAAAACTTGGTCACCATTTTAAAGTAATCACTCCATTGTTCGTTCGATCCCGAACAGTTTTAACTTACTCTTAAATCCTGTGAGTATTCTGTCATTGTCTGTGGCGGAGGGTCTTTTAGTTGGCAGTGTTTTGCAGGTGTCGCTTTGAGAGTGGATTTCTTGAGCGGCAAAGCTCGTTTAGAAAGACTCTGATCCTACCATCTACCAATACAAATTATATTTCAATAGATAAGTTGCGATATGCGTTTTGACAGAGGTCTATACTAATAATATGCTCGTTTCATTGTGTGTCCTTTAAGTGCTCTTGCTATTTCGAAATATGCAGGTGCCTCACTCCTGGTGAAATGGCTAATCGTTCTGCTAATATGTCGGCCCCCAATGCTGTTCCCTCCGCTCACGTCACTTAAGACGGGTCCTCACATCACCATCACCTCTGTTAAGTACGTCTGACACTAAGATCTGCTTGTGAATGTACCGCACCCGAGTCTGACGCCCCTCCGCGCGAGCCTGCGCGCCGTGTTTGGCTATGGGCGAAACAACGCCGACCGCGGACCGAGCGTGTAACCGAGCGCTGCGGCACAGTCTACAAGCAGCCGCGCAGGCGGCAGCGGTGGGCGCGCAGTAACGACCTTCCCCGGCCGGCGGCGGACAACGATATCCGCTGGCGGAACAGATTCACTCAATGCAATTTGGCAAAAGTCCCGGTCGTTATTCTGGATAATTTCCTCCAGCGTTCATGTTGAATGATATGCGGAGCCAAATAGGCCATCCCTGCATTGCGTATCCGCAGAATCTTTTCGCGTTGGACCAGCTGCCGGTCCTCCACGTCCGTTATTGATGGGCCGGTCCCTCCGCGCGTGACGGCCACCAATGCGGCCGTGCTGAAAAGCTGCAGTATGATTTATTCGCATAAATGCTGGCCCCGATCCTAACGATATGGATTTCGCCTGCTCTGGCGTCCGTGCGACAGCGGCCGACGTCTTGTGGGGGAGCGGCGAGCGGCCGCTGGGGAGTGGAGGGGGACGGCCATGTCTTCTGCTCTGGCGGAGACGAGTAGCGACCGGCCGCCGGCACCGGTCACGTGTCGGAAATGGCTGGCTTGTCCGTATGTGATGGTGTTGTTTGGCGTTAGCCGGTGGCAGAGAGCATCCGATAATATCGGCGCTACGCCGGTTGACGGGAGTGTGCTGTCAACGGCGAGCATCCCTTAGTATCAACGCTGCGACAGATGACAGGAGTGTGCTATCACCAGAGAGCATCCCTTAGTATCAACGCTGCGACAGATGACAGGAGTGTGCTATCACCAGAGAGCATCCCTTAGTATCAACGCTGCGCCAGATGACAGGAGTGTGCTATCACCAGAGAGCATCCAATAGTATCGACGCTGCGCTGGATGGTAGGCTGTCACCAACTTCTTCTTTCATACATTTTACAACCCACTAGCTCATGCTGTTACCTGAAATCATGCACGAACAATGTTTCATTGGCGTGTCTTTCGGCACCTCTTGGACATTCTGTAGCGTCATCTTGCAATTCGCGAACACGATGCAAACAAGTGCACCCACTCGCCTACTACCCGCCGCGCAAATACGTTCTGGAGCATGCACAAACAGTTCTGTTTGCGCCACCCGGCACTGCGTGGGAAGAGGGCGCTATCTTGTTTCTGGTTTTGACATCATGCGATTAGAATGACACATTACGATGATGATGCGCCATTCGCGGGAGCGTTGTCGTCACGACTGGTGCTTTAGATGGAGCGCTACCCCTAAATCCACCTCAACGAGCGCCCCAGTCTCATCAGCTGAATATAGGTCTGGTAGCGAGTGGTTCGGTGATTAGGAGAACTCGTGCAACTAAAGGGAAAACTCGCGATGGCCACGCCTCAGCGCATTGTTTTGACTCATTGCGATCCGAACGTAATTCAAGCACGGCTCCATCTTGCACCAAGAACTGGTCGCAGTCCTGCTGTCACCCGAGGTAAGGATCACTGTTCGCACCGCTGTGACCCCATCACGAACCATTTTCCCCACTCGAAGTGATCAATGCCTACATTGCATCGCGGCGACGCTGACTGTCGCGGACGTCACCAGCTTCGGTGAAATCACGTGTCGTGACGTCACCCTCCGCTGTGCTTGCAGTGCCACCAGATCCACCGGTGCTGTACGACGGCCAAGGGCGGCTCGTGCGCCAGGTGGCCGGCCCCTTCCGCGAGGGTCAGACGGCGACCATCACCTGCGTCACCGGCGGAGGTGGGTGCCATCCCGACCTGGACTGCGACCCTGACTCTGACTCGGCAGGGAAGAATGTGTTCCTACCCCCTCCCCTGAGTCAGGGTTTGAGTCGGTCGCAGCGGTAGCCACCACCTGTGCCGCCGGTGGGCGTGAGAATGACCACCGACCCCGGCCGGCACTGCTCGTCCCGCTTCAGAGCGATTCTCACCCCGGTCATCGATGGAGCTCGTGGGCTCGACCCCCGTGAAACTGTTACACTGCATTTGCCCGTGAATCTCCGGGAATTTCTGGGCTGTGCATAGGAGCATGTGACTTGCAATTTTGACGATGACCCCGCCTCGTATACACAAACACATTTTAGTATCCTCAACTGGCATGTAAAACACTCTATTTCACCACATTTTAATGTGAACCAATGAACAGCCCCAGCGCTGTCTAGTCTATCTCGCCCGCAAATCTCTGACCTTGACCTGACGTCGCTCGACGTTGACTGGGCCGCAGGCTCGCCGTCCCCGAACGTGACCTGGTGGAGCGGCAACGCGCTGCTGGACCGCTCCTGGCAGGCGGCCGCCGACGGCTCGGTGCGCAACCAGCTGACGTTGGGTCCGCTGACCCGGGATGACCTGGGTGCCGAGTTCACCTGCTGGGCCACCAACCACGTGCTGAGTCCGCCGCGCTCCACCACGCTGCGGATGGAGATGCTTTGTGAGTGGCCGGCCGGGCGGCGCGCCGCTCCCGGGGCGGATGGAGGGGGGCAGGCGGGGGGGGAGGGGGGGGGCGATGCCAGGCTTGTCAGTTGTTGAGAAGTTAAATGACTTTAAGCCGCTCGCGGCAAATACATGATTAACGAGCCAGACAGATGTTTCGGTGTTGTTTTTGTAGAATTATCGAACTTTTTCAAAGCCTTGTTTTGGTCGCCGAATTTCAACGTCATCGCTTTGATTGGAATTCGATGAACCGTTGTTCGATGTCCAACTGAGCTATCCACAGCTGGTTTACGATCGGGTTTGATTGAGTTGATGTGCGGTTCCAGTGCGCCCGCTGAGCGTGGCTCTGCTGGGCACCAACAACCCGCTGTCCGTGGGGGTCACGTACCTGCTGACCTGTCAGAGCACCGGGTCACGACCTGCCGCTGTCATCACCTGGTGGCTGGGCGGCCGACAGCTGAAGAATGCACGCGAGGTACAGCACGATACCCGCCATCCAGCGCACGACGGATCCCACCGAACGAGCTTGCGAGCGGATCCACACCCCAGAGATAATAGGTGTTGCACTGTGTTCCCAGAAACGCTGCGACACTTGCATCGGGTTGTAACCTATACGTGCTGCGTTCAGTGCGTTTATCGCGGTCCCTGGCTAGGCTTCGCACGTCGGCTATATCCACTTCCCCTCCTGGTGACGAGCATCATGTGACATCGCGTCACTGCCCGTGTCACTTACCACATCGCGTCACTGCCCACTCGCCTGTGACATCGCGTCACTGCCCACGTCACTTACCACATCGCGTCACTGCCCACTCGCCTGTGACATCGCGTCACTGCCCATCGCCGTGACATCGCGTCACTGCCCACTCGCTTACCACATCGCGTCACTGCCCACTCGCCTGTGACATCGCGTCACTGCCCACTCGCCTGTGACATCGCGTCACTGCCCACTCGCTTACCACATCGCGTCACTGCCCATTCGCCTACCACACCGCGTCGCTGCCCACTCGCCTGTAACATCGCGTCACTACCCACTCGCCTGCCACATCACGTCACTGCCCACTCGCCTGTAACATCGCGGCACTACCCACTCGCCTGTGACATCGCGTCACTGCCCATCCGCCTGTAACATGGCGTCCAAACGTCCAGAACGCACCACAGCTGTCGCCCTTTTCGGCAGGAGATATCCAACGACGGCAACATGACCCGCTCGGTGCTCAGCCTGACGCCCGGTCTGGAGGAGGTCGGCCAGACGGTGCGCTGCCGCGCCGAAAACCACCAGCTGCGTCTGGCGCCGCTGGAGCGCGCCTGGCCGCTCACCATACATTGTAAGTCCCGGTCGGCCGACGGTCCCGCTGCTGGCCAGTCCGCCGGTCTTCTTTTGAAATTAAGTCCTAATGTTTTGTTAGATTTGAATGAATCAGAGCTAGTCTGTCTGTTTGTCTGCTTGTCTACCTGTGTGCCATTTTCTTTGACACACCACTGCCCGTCCGTCCGTCTGTGCGTCCGTTCTCTAGCCCCCTCCGGCCGGCCGTCCTTCCCTGTGTTAGTTTTCCAACGCTTGTCTGCTTGTCCGTCCATTTTGAGGCCCGGAGGCCCGTGAGGACGCGGGGCCGTGCGCTTCCGTCAGGCCACTGATGATGTACTTACCCTCTGAACGCCCCGTAATAGACCCATCAAAGTTTGTCGGTGGCCGCTCACAGAGCAAATGTCTGCGATGTAGGGCAGTGTTGCCGGCGGAAAACACCGTGGCGCCGTAAAGTGTTGCCGAAGCGAGGCTGTGTTCGCGGGCCGTGACGAACCGTGCGGACCTCAGGCCGGCGGAGCTGGGTCGTCCGGCGGTCGGTGATGAGTGAGAGCTCGGTCACGGTGGGTCGGACGCGCCGCATGACGGCTCTGAGGCCACGCTTCAGGCGCCAGACGTCTCAGTACGAGCGGGCATCGTCTGTATGGCTGCGACCTCTGACGTCTGACCTCTAGCTGGGTGTGACTTGAGGTCACGGGTCGGTAGAGTTGGGCACTGTGGGTGCCGATGTTACCAGGGAAAGGCTTCTCCGCTGAATCTTTCAAGGTGGATAAATAGCGTTCAGAGTTGGTGCTTGTATGTGTAAAAGAAATCGCGGCCTCAAGTTAAGCTTAAATCACAAAAACTTCGACTTATAGCAAGCGAACCGAGGTTTGCCAAGCATTTTTTGCCTGGCGCGCACGGAGTTTGCCAGGCCTCCAATGAAAGTAAGGTCTGGAATTATTGATCATGAAGAAAGTGATAGAAGACAACCACCACCATTTCGCATTTCAACTTCAGCCGTTTCTACTTCGTCAGAAGGACACTGCGCTCTATAGGCTACGGCAGTCGATGCTTTTAAAGTACCGCTTACAAGCCGTGCGCAGCAACACGGCAGGGCCATTTACAACACAAAAGGGATATAGACTTCAACACTATACACAACGATAGCGCAGTTACGGACGGTACGTCTTCGCACGTTAAGAACTAATGAGATCATAATGACGCCACTATATCGTTGCCGCAGACAAGCCGCGACCGACGCTGCGGCTGTGGTCGGCGCTGGAGGATCGTGGTATACGTCGCGGCGATGACGTGTACATGAAGTGTGACGTCAGAGCTGACCCACCCGTGACCAGCGTGCAGTGGCGCTTCCAGGTGAGTCTGGTGGGGGCAGCGACGGGGTTGCAGAGGTGGTGAGAGGTAGTGGGAGGAAACAGGGTGGTGACTAGCATACTGAGGCCCGGTGCCACTCGTGACAGGCTGAAAACGTGTGGGGAAAGAGAACGGAGTGGGAATACAGGGATTAAGAGGAACACGTATAGTGCTGCTTCCTCACGACGTATTGTTGGAGACATTTTTGGAGATATTTCTATTCTGCTGGCGATCCTGGCGGTGTAGCCATGCAAAAATGTTAAATATATCGTTTGAGTCTAGAGTTTTGGTTGAACGTATTGGACTTAAGGAAAAAGATCGAGGGGATATGGAGGAAATGAAAATGGGCATCACAACGAAAAATCATTTTGTTTTTAACGGCGACGTGAATGCAGCCCGTCTCGTCCAACCAACCCTGAACCTGCAGTGTCTCGCAAGGAGTCTCAGAATTGTCTCACCTTGTTCTGTCTTAGTGACCATGGTGACCCGGGGATCAATGGTGTTGATGGCAAAGCGGAGACATGACATGATCATCACACAATCAATGAGAGAGTGCAGTGATATTGAATCCGGAAGCACTGCTCACCTTTACTTATGCCACCAGCTTGTGTGAGACAGTACCGGTCCTGCTGGCGCCCACAGCTCCAAACAGTGAAGACTGAACATCCTCGTCATCAGAAGTTGCAATACCGTTTGTTTTTGTTTGCAGTCTCGCCCAGTTGACTCCTATCCGTTCCTGGCCTCGGACGTCACCAACGAAACGCTGATCTTGCGAGAGGTCACTGCCAGAGCGGCCGGCCAGTACAGCTGTGTAGCGGTCAACGCCGAGGGTGCCGCCGAGAGCAACCCCGTCACGCTGGACGTCCATGGTAGGTGCACCCTCCGCTGCCTCACGCCTGTGTTCCGATGGCCGCGCTGTGATTTGGGACTTGACAAATGGCGCTTCATTCATCACGTCCCCGCCATGGTATGCGCCATTATCGTCGGTCTGCGGCTTTCAGCCGAGCCCCCTATGCATGGGCTTTGAATTTTGCCCTCGGCGGCCCACAATGGCTGACTCGTCCGTGGTAAGGGGGAGGGGATTCGGCCGGCAGCCATGTAACCTTCATGGAGTCGAGCGGCCTGGTCTGAAGACGGTAAAAATGCGCCGGAAGTGTCCGCATGGTTTTTGCTAGTCGGCTCCCCGGAGGGTAAAATTGAGGCACGAAGCACTTGTGAATAATTGCGATAATTAACATCGAAGTGAGGAGCCTTGTTCGACGAAGCCTGACTCATGACAGTCTAAAAAGACGTACACGCTTATCATTATCGATACCTGCTTTTTATTCATGGGCGATGATAACACTTGCCATCATCTTGGCCATGGCAACGCATTAGAAGTTCGTAATTACGCGCTGATATGCAATGCAATGTTTGGCTCAAACATCAATAATAATTTGAAGTGTGTGGAAGTAGCTTCATACGCATCATATTAGTCATCATATCATCCCTTAATATATGTTTGCATACAATCCAACAATGCAATGCTCCCGGACGATTTTCCCCTCCACGATCAGCTGAAAGCAGCCTCTTTCCACAATCTATAGCGGGGCGCGCGTACTCATCATCAAGCGTAGAGCTCGCGTATTCACGTGTCGCCAAATTGCTCATCACGCCTATAATGCGAAAAGGAATGCGTTGCGATCTTGCTTCCACGTCATTAGGGAGAGCTGGTACAATAAAGGCGTTCGGCGACAGCAGCTTACCGGCGGCGCGCTGCTGATGGTGTACCACCGATAAGTCACCAGTGACGTCACATCACCAATGGTGCACCACCGATAAGTTACCAGTGACGTCACATCACTGATAGTGTACCACCGATAAGTCACCAGTGACGTCACATCACTGATGGTGCACACGCATTTACTGGGGGCTGGCGAATCGCCAGCGGCGCGTCTGACGGCGCTTCACAGTGCCGGACCGCTTCACGTGGCCACTGACGTGTATCACAGGCCACATTACGTGATCGCTGACGCGCACCGCGCACGGCGCTCCGCTGATCAAGTTTCGTGGATGCCACACCGCTGAGGACGCATCCCTGACGACGCACCGCTGATGACACACCACTGACGACTCACCGCTGATGACGCACCACTGACGACGCACCGCTGACGACGCACCTGCTGATGGCGCCGATAATTAGGTCTGGCCGATCTGATGGGGCGCACCTGCCCAAGCACATTAGCTGGCCGCAGGCTCGCGTTATAAATGACACGCGGCCACTAAATTACCGGGCCGGCGCCGGTCGCGCCTCCCATCCGCGAACGGCCGCGTCCTGTGGCTGGCAGAGCCCGCTGGCGGGCGCCCTCTGCCCTTCGGCGAGGTCCTCACACGTGTAGGAGAGCGTCTATGTGCCTTCGGCGCCTGGCTTGGCCATGCGCCCCGCCCTCAGTGGTGGGTGCGCGAGCTTTAATTCGAGCGCCTTTAGGATAGGTAACCGGTCTGCGTATCATTTCCTTAGCACCGTTATCTGACTCGGGGAAACTTAGCTGATCGAGTGAGAGACGAGCTTTCTCTTAGATATGAACTGTTTGCAGATATCTCGGTGTTGCGGAATAGCGCAGTTTCACCAAACTTGCCGGAATGGGCTTTAAGACTGAAACTTACACACGAACCTGGGCTTTCGGGAAATCGGAATTCAGTCCGGTAATAATAAGACGCTTTTGCATACGGAGCGTCTGCCGGCAGACGCCCCAGACTGGAGCGTGCCGGCATTGACCGGCGGGGCCGGCTCGCCCCGCTCCTGGGGAACGCCGGTCGGCCGGAGCCCACCGGCGCTCGGCGCACGCTCCAGATATGCAAATGTCGCCGGCGGCTCGGGGCCGGCTCCGTCGCCGCATGGCTCTCCATTTCGCAGTGCTATCTGGCTTCCGCTTCGCCGGCGGCCGGCCGGTTTAGCTGGCGAGTGATGATGAGTGGCGTCAGGAGACAAAGGCGCCGGGCTGCGAGGGCTGCAGGAGCTCGCCCAAACGCTGCAGGGCTGGGTTGGGTTTGGGAGGGAGTTAAAAGGCAGGTTACTGTAGCTTTATAGCGTGTTTCTGTCGCAAGAAGTTGTGCTGATGTCTGCTGTTTACGGTGTAAATATTGTTCTGCGTCACCAAACAAACGTGCATGACATAAAATATATATGTGCCCCACTTCGCCACCCATAATTCCACCCATATCTCTCACTCGCACGACGTATGACTCCATATCTCTCCGCTGGAAATGGCACGTTCCGCCGCACACCGAGCCCAAACGACCTCTGAGACCCCGGCGTCCATTTGGCCTGTTTTTGAGGCTATCTCTCAGCGCGCGCTCAGCCCCACCGGCCTCTGTTCCAGTGCTGCCGGAGTGCAGCGGCGAGCGGCCGGTCACCCTGCGCGCGGCCCGCGGGGAGACGCTGAATGTCACGTGTCGCGTCACGGCCAATCCGCGACCGTTCCGCTACACCTGGGCTCTGAACGCATCAGGTGAGTCCGCGCCGCCGACCTTTGAAGGGCAACCTCCCCCCCCCCACCTCGCGCAGACCCGCGCTTGCCGGCTGCCTCGTGCGGCCGGCGGTGGAGCAGTCGAAGAGAATGGCGATCGACTCGACTCGCCAGTGCAGGCCAACTTGGCACCGTGCTCGTGGAACATTGAAAGAACTTAGGTTGATAAATATTACAACTTTGCACGACTACATCACCTTTGTGTGAGGTATTAACACGCGCCCGGGCGGTCGGTTGGATACCCTTCGCTCGGGTGGGGGGTGGGGAAGTTAATTCAACCCCCCTGAGATCTCAGGAACTAAGTAGGCTAGAAACACCAAATTCACAAAATGGGATGGCATGTATGGAAACTCACTTAGGTTAAAGCTTGGGGCTCCTAGGTAAAAAAGGTCATAGTTGGCCTTTTTTAACAAGATGCCGTTGATATATTCTTTACTTGCCAACATGAATGCATGGCTTTTAATGTTAATTCATAAAAATGGCCCAGCGATCCATTTCTTTTTTAAGGGGCACGTGTTTCCGACTCTTCCTCCCCCTCAGCACGTTGCTGATACGTGCTGCCCATGTGATGGTCCATACAGCTGGTTATTGGTATAAGTTGTGTTGTAGGTTTTGGTTCCAAAACAACGATTTTGGGTCCTCTCGGAACTCTAAACTCAATACTTTCCTACCGCGGGGAAATGCGCCACAGTGGTTCCTGGTAGGGTCTCGGAGATCGTGTGTGGATCGGCATGTATCTTTTAAAAGCTTTGCGCAACGGTTTAGTTTTGTTTAGTCACAGGCCTGAGTCACCAGACAATTATTAAAATCCATTGACCTTAGGCCCGTGTTTAAGCTCTAACATTGAGGGGGATCGATTCACCTCAAGCTTATGGGCGTTATTTCACCATTGTGTTCGCTTTGATTGAGAGCATAACAACTGCGTAAGTTTGTAATGTAATTTAAAATCTTGTATAGACTGATACAAAAATATATGTATCGGTCAACTCCCTGTGAATTTTCGAATGCTTGATTACCCTGGAAAGGAGCTTTGGCTGGAATATGTATGTGTATATATGTATATGTATATATATGTAATCTACATACGTAAGTTCACGTTGATGGCGGCAATATTTTTAGGGGAAACAGCATGCAGGTAGCGAGAACCAGTGGATAAGTGCATTACGTTTGGTATATACGAAATTGATGTTGGTACACGAAACGAAATAATTTATGAGCTAGACCAGCACGATATGGTTACAAGGTTGGACGAGCGTCTTGGTGCTTGAAGAAATGGAGTGGGATCCTACATTCGGTCACCAATTTCACGACAAAAACGTTTTCGGCGTTGTCTTTTGCGAAAGATGAATATCACAATTTCCATTGGATTTAAAGAGCTAGGGTTGTTTGCGATCCAATCCTCACTAAAGAGTACCGTTAGAAATGAATAGCAAACATGTCTGGGATCATAACAAGAGATGCCATCAGGATTGTGCAATCCTGAAATCCAATCCCTTCCATCCCTCTGATTGTGACTCATGAAGGCCTTTGCAGAGCAATTTGATAAAATGCGCTTCGATGTCGCTCGGTGCTGCGATAGTGCGCTCTCCTAGCTGCGCTGTCCTTCCTGATACTAATTTACACTGTCTCTTTTATTTCCCTACGCCACACATTGTCCGCTTCTGCTGTGGCGCTTACGTACGTTCTGAAATATCACACCCGTCAACTTTGATCCAGGATTTCCTATCTCCCCATCTCCGCCGGTTTTCGTTTGCGAGCGTGGTTCTGTCCCCGTGCGTTCCTCATGTTCCCCTCGCTCCGACGCCGGACGACAGTAGTTGGGCAGCTGGCTTGCGCACCTGGTGGCCTAGTGATGGGGGCTTCCGCCCTGGGGCGCATTTTTCCGGCATCACCGGGGTCAATGGCCGCTGCCGTCCTGGCCCCTGGCCATTGAACTATATTTCAGTTGTGTGCCCCACATTTGCGCTCCGTTGTGCCGCGGGGAGCCTGCAGCCCCGCTTGACCTCGAACCGACGGCAGCGGTGATGCTCGGGGTCGGGTCGAGAGGAGAGGGAGGGGGGGGGGGGCACGACACTGGAATCCGCTGCAAAAGTGACGAAGGGAGTGCGTTCTGCTGCGCACATGGGCCTGCGGTTGAGTTTGCGGGGCGCAGGGGACGGGATTGTGCGTCATGAAGAAACATTCGCTGAACTGGATGCTGAAAGCAGATTCCTAGTCATGTATTGTGCGTGAAATGCAGTGTTCTTTTGGACTGTTTCGGAGGCTGCTTGTCGGGTGATTGCCAAGACGTGACATATGATTGCGGTAGATGGGCTCCCGTGCAGATAAACTTTGCACGTCTGCAAACCTGCAGTGTGACTCAGTAATTTTTGTGGCGTTTTTTTCGGCGCGTCTGCACGTTAGTACGCCTGGTGGTTCCCATAACTTCGAGCATGAGCTCAGCACAGTTCTTACTCCAATGGAGCTATGCTTGTTGCACAAATGCACCCCGTTAAGGTATCCGTATGACGTTTATGAGTAATAAAACTCTTAACTTGTGACTAAAGAATTCCTCTTAGGTGTGCGATTAGTAACGAATGGATCGTAAAGCACCAGTGACAAACAAAGCTTTCCGAATTTGCACCTGCATCACGTTTACTTTAAGGTTTGTTACCGCTCTTTTTATGGATGATTCGGTGCAGTGGTACCGGAACTGTGTTTGTTTACTGATAGTTGTAAGAACAGGTAGAATGCAAGTAGTAAAATTCGAAGCCGAAT
This sequence comes from Pollicipes pollicipes, assembly GCF_011947565.3. NCBI lineage: Eukaryota > Metazoa > Arthropoda > Thecostraca > Pollicipedomorpha > Pollicipedidae > Pollicipes > Pollicipes pollicipes. Next base: position 21,493,424 of record NW_023596420.1, on the reverse strand, counting down.
GGCATGCAAAATTCGAAGTAGAAGAACTTGTATTCAGTTGTCAATTTATCGATTGCTGCAGTTCCCCGCAGAGATTCCATAGTAGTTCGAGCCCTAAAATACACCGTAATTTTCACTCGTCTGCATACCTCTGTTGTTGGCGAGCCACGGACGTCCAGCTTTGGGCCGTTGGTCAGTTGTGCTGTTTATTCTGTTTGTGGCCTGAAACGTTGACACGGTTCTAGAGGCATGGCGACGTGCAAACAGACCAGCGAAAAGGACCGGAAGACTTATACGATCTGTCTATCGCGCGAGGTTATAGCGCTTGTATTTCTTTTTCCGTAGTTGGCGGCAACATCCAGATCCCACTGCATCGGTCCCTTGTGCGGCCCTCCCCAAAGCTTGGATTGTTCAGTCGCCATATCTTGGCTGCTGTGCGTTGTAGTCAGTAGTCAGTCAGTAGTCAGTCAGTCAACATTGTAGTCGGTATCAACAGTGTTATTCATTTTAAAACCGGGCCGCCATTAAGGCATCGTTGCGGCGCGGCACACCCTAGCTGGCTGCGGAAGTTGCGCTGTTTCTTTACTGCATTACTTCTAAGATCTGCCTCTGCTAGGGATGTGAACGTGCTGCATAGCTATGAACGCGACTATAACGCATGAACAAGGTAACAGCCCGGGGTTGTATTGATGTCCGCGCATTGGTGAATATTTGACGTCAGTGGCCCGGCCAGAGAGGTTTCTAACATAGTGATTCATCTGCAAATATTGGTTGCTATGGCATTGCCACACAGCTCTTGAACAGGAGCGCAGTTCTTGAACGGTGTGCTGTGATATTGTGAAGCTATTTGCACGTTCCCTGTTTCATCAGCATTGGTCTAATCAGCTTTTTGAATATTGGGGGTGATGCATGCTTACACTTTTTCATGATCATTTCGGGCGTCGACTGTTGGAATCCTCGATGAAGCTTACTCTTCAAGAATTGATTTCCAATGTCCGTATTTTGTGCGGTGGGATTTAATTTCACCGCTGCACCGTTCCACCCACATGTCAACCTTATCCCGTGACACTGGCGAGCAAGATTAGATGTGACACCAATTCCCTGGGCTATTCGCTGCGTTGGCAGGCGCAGATAGGCACACACGGGCGCAGAAAGCTGCAGACAGACGTATGGTCCAACGTCTGAAAGAAGATCTCGGATATCCATAATCCGATTGCGGATCGGTGGAGGCAGTTTTTGTGCTTGGACATGACGGGGCGGATGGAAACTGGCTGTCCCCTGCATTAACCGTTTTTGCCGCCCAGGCATCAAACTCGAAGCCAGATGATGACAACGAGTTGTCCAAAGAGCAGTCACTTCGGGGAAGCGTTTTTGTTCCTGTCGTAAGAAGGAAAGGTTCTAAGCTTTATTGGAACACATTTTAGGCAATCTCTCCCCCCCATCAGTCCGCAATTTTGGTGGTGTTTTCAGTATCATGTGATTAAACGGGCGAACGTCATAGTGGTCGCCGTTGAAGAAAAATAACTGAGTATAAGTACCAAATGGGTCAGTACCAAATGGGGCTTGCTTCGCGCTTTTTCTAAGGTTTCAGACCTCCGCCCGGAATCGTGAGGAAGGTGCGGCCATCTTGATCAAACTCGGCGCAGAGCCCTAGAAACCCTTTTTAATCCGCGTTGGGATCGATGATTTCTGGAAAGCCATTGCACCAAATACCCCAAGCCTTGCAGCCGTGAGTGTCGTTATCGCGCGAGCCGACTGCACGTGTGGGATACCCCTCCCCTCCCTCCCCCGCGTCACTGGACCGGGACCGGCCGAGCGCTGGCCCACGCACGGCCCCAGCAAGCGGAGTCGATTCAGTCGTACCTCGTGTGGGATACCATGCCCCCCCCCCCCTCCCTCCCCCGTGTCACTGGACCGGGACCGGCCGAGCGCTGGCCCGTGCACAGCCCAATAGTTCGACGTGGGTGACCTCCTCCCATGTCTTGCCGTATTGTCACGGCGCCTGGCGGCACATCGCCGACTTCCGCGGCAATGACTGCGGCGGGTTACATCAGCTTACTCTTGCTATACCACACACCTCAGATCCTTTCCTTGCCACTCACCATTTCGGTGGTTACCCCGGCCACGGCAGGGATGCCCCAGCTTCTTGGCTGCAGCGTGATGAACCTCGGCCTGTTTGGGGCCTCGCCGCCCTGAGGCGCCACCTCCGGTGGAAATCCTCTGCAGGCTCCTGTGTGCTGTATGTCCACCCTTTTCTTTGCTGGCTTCCTCCTGCTGACTTCTTGCTCCAGCCTCCACCACCTTGCGTACCTCTATATTTCTCTGCCGCTTTCTTGCATACCTCATCGATTTGTGCGCGGCAAGCCAGTGAACACTTGTATTCGACTTTGTTAAGTTACTGAAGTCATAATCACCTTTCTCCCTTACCCTCGGTTTTTCTCACATAATCTTCAGCGAATCACACTGGCAAAGGTTTTATTTGCAGTGTTCTTATGTGAGCACCGCAGCTTTCACGCACGGTGATGTCAAAATGACGTCACATACAACGTCTAATGTGGGTCCCAAATTTGGAGGCTATTCGTCGCTTCGGCATTGCTTGATATGCAAAAAATATCAAATGACGAAAACTGTAAAAATGCCCCCCGTAACCCACTGCGGTGAGGTACTCAAATTCACGCGGGGTTAAACACATCACCCCTGGTTGCTCGTGCTTCCCCTCTTTCTGCCCCCCCCCCCCCCCCCCCTGAACTTCCCGACTCCTTTGCCTCACTGCGATTTTTATTGACTCTCCCTTTTTACCTTGTACCCTCTGACTCCACCGCTCTCTGCGAGTCTCCCTGACTGTGTCGTTTCCCCCCGACCCCCGCGCCTCCTCACGTGCCTCTGACCTGACCTGACCTGACCCGTCACCAGGAGCCGTGTCGGACGTGCCCGAGGGTCGGGTCAGCAGCGCCGGCCTGACCAGCGTAGTTAGCTTCACGCCGCGCTCCCAGCTGGACTTCGGCACCCTGCTCTGCTGGGCCGACAACCGACTGGGCCGTCAGCGACAGCCCTGCCGCTTCACCGTCATCATGGCAGGTGCGACTCACGGGTGCTCTGCTGCTGCCAGAGCAGTGACCGCTCTGTGAGGTGCCGCAGTACCTTCAGCGAACAGGTACAAGCCCGTGAACGGTCGACGAAATGGGGCAAAGGGTTCCGCGCGTGGATGACATCGTGGGATATGACAGTCGTGGCTCCTGTGGGGCCCATCCGCGGTATTGTGGGATATGACAGTCGTGGCTCCTGCGGGAGCCCATCCACGGTATTGTGGGATATGACAGTCATGGCTCCAGCGAGAGCTCATCTGCGGTATTGTGGGATATGACAGTCATGGCTCCCGCAGGAGCCCATCCGCGGTATTGTGGGATATGACAGTCGTGGCTCCTGCGGGAGCCCATCCGCGGTATTGCGGGATACGACAGTCATGGTTGCTCCTGCGGGAGCCCATCCGCGGTATTGTGAGACATGACAGTCATGGCTCCTGCGGGAGCCCATCCGCGGTATTGTGAGATATGACAGTCATGGCTCCTGCGGGAGCCCATCCGCGGTGCGACGCCGGTGTCTAGACAGGGTTCCGGGAACTTGGGAAGGGGGGATGGAGGGTAGGGGTCGGTGGAAGTTCAATGCGACGGTGGCCGTTCTGCGATGTTTGTCATGGGTCGTCTCGGGAAATACGAGCCCGTCTCGATTTACAGGCCCAATGCATCATCGACGCCGATACTGATAGCCGCGATGCGGCTGTCCCATCTCTACATTATTTATATAAATGGACCTAATGCTCTCCAGCTCATCATCTGTGTCATAGACCATGTGCGGGAAGTGTTCATGTTCTTTGAATCCTGCTGAAGCAAATCCAGGCACCTTTCTTAATCCCTCCCAAAAGTTGATCTTTCTGTCCTGCTTAGCCGTCGTTGTCCTACCCCTTCTTGTTCGTCTTTGAGATTCACTCAGTTTGAACGGTCGCACCTGCACCTCTGTGACCTTCGCTGGTCCGGTCGCAGTCCCTCCCTGGATTCACCACTGGATGCTCCCCTGCCCCCACCCTGGATCTTGCCCCTGGCTACGCCCCTGTCCCCACTCCTGATCTTGCCCCTGGCTACGCCCCTGAGCCCCGGCGCTGACTTGCCGGTGTGCGCCGCAGAGAAGCCGGGCCCGCTGCACAATTGTTCGGTGCTGAACCTGACCGCCAACGGGCTGGAAGCCGTGTGTCGGCCCGGCTTCCACGGTGGCCTCCAGCAGCGGTTCGCACTGCTGGTGCGCGACGCCACCACGCAGGAGCTGGTGGCCAACCGCAGCTCCGCCCTGCCCAGGTCAGTGGGGCGCCGTCGGCGCGCCGGGGCGGTCCGTGCTGGCAGATTCACGCAGTGCTGCTGGGGGTGGGACTTAGCGCAGGTCAGCAGCGATGGTGGCGCGAGGGCCGTTCCCCACCGTCCGCCATTTGGTCGGCGCTGCGGGTGGGTCAGTCTCGTTGTCAGCGGTACCGGGTTGCGCAAACTGGGCTCTCAGAGTAGTGCTGCTGGTTTAAAGCCACCTCGGTTAATGGCAGTAGTTCAGTTGATCCGGTCCCGCTCCGACCCTTAGTGCCGATGTCTTCTCAGCCGTAACGCCCAGGCGAAGCAAGTCGGCAAGGGGCCTCAGTCAGCAATGTCGCCATCTCCCACCCGCGCCGTGCAGTGCATTGGGAGACCCAGCCGAAGCCACACAGACCGAGCGCGCAATTATCCCGCCGGGGCCGGTGCGCCTCGCCGTATTCCAATCAGGCGACGGGCCCATTTAGCGTCCGTACCCGGCCGGGTCAGCAGCCGGCGCCGCGCCGACGCTCGTGAGAGCGGCGCCCGTCGCCGCGAATCGGCCGGCCGACAGTGATGTAGAGCGCTCTCCGGCGGCCGCCGCCTGATCCCGCCAACAAAAACGCGGCTCAGCGGACATGAGCCGGACGGGCGGCCACCCAGCGGCGGCCGACGCGCCGGCGGACGGCGCCGGACGGCAGCCTGACGGCAGTCAGGACGTCCTCAGGCGGATCGGTGGCATCTCACGGCTTCCTGACGTCGGTTGTTGAAGTATCCTGACGCAGAATTCCGTCAGATGTCGGCCTCCTGGTGTCTTCTGTCCAGACGTGCTGACACAAGGGGTGGCACGTCGCTGGTCTCGTGACGTTCCGTGCTAAAGCCTTCTGATGCCGGTCTCCGCATGCTGGAAGCAGTGACGTAGAGAAGAGGGGGAGATGCTTTACACTTTCATCCCGCATTTAAATCGTCCGTAGGACTTCTAAAACATAGCAAACGGATCACTCGGGCATTAAAATGCGACTCCAAGCCTGCCCACCTGAGACCTGTTTGTCTCTCCCCAGGACGAAATTCTGACCATTCCACGGGGTGGCGCCCGCAGAGGTCGTAGTTCATCACTTTCTTTTCGTCCGTGACAACCTCAGAGGATGCGGCCCAGTCGGGGAGCACACAAACACACTGCTCTGGATGGCACAGTTTGCCCCATCACTCCACAGGTTCTACGTCAGTGATCTGCAGGAAGGACGCAACTACACCGTCACCCTCTACGCTTACAACGACCGCGGTCGCAGCCGGGTCCACCGGCTGGCGGTGACCACTCTGGCCGCGGCGGCAGAGACCGGCGAGATGAGTGAGTGCAGCGGTTCGCCGTCCCCACAGATCACCCTCTGGCCAGGTCGGCGCGGGGTGGCGTCATGTCGTATGCGCAGCCTGGTTGTTCGCGTGCGCTGTGCTCTAGGCTGAATCGTTCAGGATTTTACACCTAATGAGCTTTGTGTTATATGATTTATTTGGGAACGAAATCCACCATTACAGCGGGTAGGAAGCATATATGGACGACGTCTTCTGTCTTGCAGTGGCGCAGGGTAATGAAGCACGACTGGCCATGTCTCCGCACCACATCATGTAATCGCATACAGCCAAATCACCGCCGGGATCGATACCGCGCTCGCCCGGCCGTGAACACACAATGCATTACCGCAGCGTGGCGTCCCTAATGAACGGTGCGCCGCTCATCATTCCGCCATCACGGGCGCCCCGCGGTGACGTCACCGCACGCTGTGACGTCACGCGCCGCTGTGTGACGTCACGCAGGGTCGCTGGGCTCGCTGTTCCGGATGACGCCGATCCTGGGCATTCTGATCGGCATCGTGGGCACGCTGGTGCTGCTGGCCATCTCGATCGTGGTCACGATGCGCCTCCGCGGCCACAACGACGCCAAGGAGGGCTTCCCGGCGCCGGCGCCGCAGGAGAAGGCGGCGCCCGGCTCGGCGGCCGACATCGCGGCAAACCCGGACCTGCTCCGCGTCAAGATCGGTACGGCGCGCGCGGCGGGTGGCGCGCCGGCGTCCTCCGGCAGGGGTGTGGGATGGGGTCCAGTCCCGCCCCACTATGGCGTGAACGGCTGCCCTGAACCTCTCTCCTGTAAGATATGACGTGACTTGTGATATGCGTGTCTTATTCGAAGGCACATTTAACGGGTGATTTTGGATCACATACTTAAACAAAGCTGTCATAGGCATCACGCTGCCTGGGTGTTCTTCCGAAGGTTATTTTGTAATGTTCTATCGGGCATAGATAAATTTAGCAATTGATTGTCTACCCGGCCCATAATTTCTGCGTTGGCGAACATTGTGGCTACGAAAACAAAGACTAGTGGTACCAGATATTACCAGTAAAGCAGCGGGCAGTCGATTTCGGAAGAGAACATCGATGCCTCGCGCTTCGACCTGTCAATAATTGAGCACGTGTGGAAACTTCTGCAGCCTACGTGCGCTATCCGCCTCGTGCCCGAGTTCGTTAGCGAGTATAATGTTTGAACCAGCCGAACTCCCATCCATTGAACCGAACGTCCGTCTGTCGGCCTCAGCCTTAGCAGCGTTTAATTGGCAAGGGGCGAACGGTGCTGACCTTATCGCGTGTCCCGGCAGACGACATTGACGACCCCGAGGAGCGGTACATGGCGGAGCGACTCATTAACGGGCCGCCACGCGACCTGCCGCGCAAGTTCAGCTCTCGCTCGCCGCCGCCCAACTCCTACTCCAGCCTCGGGCGCGGCGAGTACACGCGGGTGCCCTCGCCGAAAATGGTGGGTCACCAGCTGGCGAGGTGTTGGTCACTAGCTGGTCTCTTCGCTCGCTCTCTTTCGTGTGTTCATGTGGCTCTGGCTCTTTCGGTCCTTCCTCCGTGTGTGTGTGTGTGTGTGTGTGTGTGTGTGTGTGTGTGTGTGTGTGTGTGTGTGTGTGTGTGTGTGTGTGTGTGTGTGTGTGTGTGTGTGTGTGTGTGTGTATGTGTGTGCCTCTCTGTCTGTCTGTCTGTCTGTCTGTCTGTCTGTCTGTCTGTCTGTCTGTCTGTCTGTCTGTCTGTCTGTCTGTCTGTCTGTCTGTCTGTCTGTCTGTCTGTCTGTCTGTCTGTCTGTCTGTCTGTCTGTCTGTCTGTCTGTCTCTCTCTCTCTCTCTCTCTCTCTCTCTCTCTCTCTCTCTCTCTCTCTCTCTCTCTCTCTCTCTCTCTCTCTCTCTCTCTCTCTCTCTCTCTCTCTCTCTCTCTCTCTCTCTCTCTCTCTCTCTCTCTCTCTTTTTACTCGCACTTTGCACCCGCCCTCTCATTGCCACCGTTCAGCTTCTGTCATCTCTTTCAATGTGCAAATTGTCACTCCTCTATTTCCCTCTATTTCTTTATCTGACCCGATCGTCTTCCACAACGAACCAAACTTCCAAGACCACCGAAAACGCAGGCCCGGGTATATAACTTATCAGGAAGTGCTTGAAGTAAAACCGAACGAGCGGTCGGCTTAGCGGCGCGCCGAAATGCGGCGTTTCCGCCGGCCATTGTGCGCCGATATTTGTCTCCATCTGGCCGAGCGGAATGGCTTCTGCCGCCTGTTGCCCATACGTCTTCAGAATGCCTGTTTACGAGATGGGTGGCGAGTTTGATGGCGGCCCGATAAGTTCAGACAAGCTCAGGATAACTTTGGCGAACTTTTCACGCGCCGACAGTGGGGCGCTCGCTGCTCGCATCCGTCACTGCACAGAGACAGCGAGCGGTGTGAGGCCCTCTGCCGACACGCTGCGGGGGGGGGGGGGGGGTGAAAGATCTGCCGCTCGTTGTCGCTTCCGGGTCTGCGGTTTGTGGCTTTCGAGAAGTTTGGACGAACGGCAGTGACTTCTGTGCCGCTGGGACTGCTCACTCGCCACCATAAGTCGCCGCCATAGCTTACTTCTCCAGAAATATGGGGTCGGGTTTCCGTTTTGCGATTGTTCTCATCTGTCCACGAGATGGTAGCTGTTGTACTAAGGCCGCACTATGGTCCACTGACACAACTTTGTGGACAAAGGCCAGGTCAACCCGGGCCAGGTCAGCGAGTGGTGTGAGTGGAGTGAGTTGTGAGAGCGCTCCACTGCGTTTTGGAGCGCCGGGTCAGCCAATCTGCGCCAAAACGCCCACACCTGTAGGGCTAAGATCTGGGCACAGGCCATGCCAGTTTGGGGCGTGACGTTTCTTTGCTGGTCCTCAGCCGGTGTACCAGGGGCCGTACTTCAGTCTGCCCCGCGAGCCAGGCCAGCGGTCCTGCAGCAGCGAGGCGTCCGAGGGGCGCTATGACGTCACTCACTCCGACTCCTCCACCCTGGAGGAGGCCGCTCCGCTCATGGCCGCCTCCGACCGGCGCGAGAGCGTCGTGTGATGACGTCAAAGTAACGCCATGCGTGTTCCGGTCTTCAGTGCCGTGTTGCGGTGGCACAAGTGGTGACGACGCACGTGGTTCCAGTCCAGACTCAGCTCTGTCGCTAACTGTGGGACAAATTCCCTCCCCGCTGGTACGTACCAGACCAGTGTCGCGGTGCAGTCGCGTCAAAGTGACGTCAGAACACGGAGCCGAAGAGACGGACATCCCGCTTGTCGGAAGTCGTCCCGTGAAATGACGCCTGCTTCCGTCGGACGAGGCTCTCGCTGAATGTGAACCGTCGAGTGGTGCTGCGATGCTCCGATAATCCGACGTCCCGTCACTTCCTTCAGCTGCCGGCGGGCAGGCGACGGTGACCACGTGACATTGGACTGATAATGTGCCGCGGCAGCGCGTGGCAGCCTGTCACACCGTGCTGACATCTCCGGTCCCGGAGATCGGCAGGATGGGTCACCGTAACCTTATGCCTTCACCACGGGAGGGTGTGTTGGCACGGCGCTGTACAGTTACATGTACTGCTGTGGACGCTCGTTGGCCTTGGAAAACCCATGGTGGATGTATTATGTCCCGTACCTTTTTTGTGTCGGAAGGCGCTAGCCAGAGATGTCAGAGTAGGTGGATAATGCTAGCTGTTTACTCGTCGTTATTAGTCTACAGCTTCCCGATGGCATTGCCTACCTATCAAGTACGTTTTGTCTGGTATGTGTCGTGCGATGAGTCTCGGTGAGGCGCATGTTTTTGAGGCGGCAATGTACCACGTCCTATGTCTACCTGGCGCAAATGGATCGACGTACCCGCGTATCGTGAGTGTTAATCTGCCTGAATGATGTCTGCGATAACCATGATGTTGCGTACGTTAGATCTCTTTTACCGCAATGATATTGCCTTTGCATACCTTATCGCCGCCGACTATGTGGCCGCCGCTGCCTTTGTAGCAATGCGGCCAGCTACTGAAGCGCGCATCTTCCCGAGCTGATGAGCTGGCGTGTTTCCCCATTCTTCCGGGCTGCTCCATCGCGCATGCGCCGTGCCGTCCGATATAGCGCCGCAGGCGGCGACCTGTTGTATAACCCGTGCGCCCCCTCTCGACGGGCGGCGCTGCGGATAGCTCGACCTTCATGGAAGGTCGCCAGAGCCTGCCGCCCAAGCTGCACCCGGACGCCAGCGCGTGCCATTCGCCAATGTCTGTGATATTAACACGCGTCGTGCGGCTCGCTTCGTCCGCGCCGTGCATGTGCTTCGACGCCACTAACCCGCGAGGAATAAATACTCGGCCGGTGCCAGCTGTTGGGCCTGCGAAAGGCAGCATCTTCCCGCCGTCGGGCTATCTCCCGGCAGGATCGAGCTGGCGGGACATTTACAGCGCCGGCGAGCGCCATCAATGCGTAATGCCGACAATTAATTTGGCTGCAGGTCTGACGACCACCCAGGGTGAGGTAACGCCGAAAACAGGCGCATGCATCACGCCCTGGTGCGTCGGGCGATTGTGGGCCGGCTGCCGGCGGCGCCGGCCGGAAAACGAGCGGGGCCACGCCGCCGCCGCCGCCCGTGCAGCGGACCAAACCTGGTCCCGGGGACCAGAGGGTCCGACGCTGGCGCTGAGGTCTGGTCCTTGGCATCGCGCGGGGGCTGGATATGAGAGGTCTAAGGCGGTCTGAGGACGGGGAGGGGGGGGGGGGCGTTTCTTGGCTCCGGTCTCTAAAGCCGACTTGGTTCGAATGTTGACGGGCTTGCTGGAGATTGGAGGACCGAATTCGCGCAATTCGCCTCTTCCTGCCATTACAGGAACATTCTCCTTCCTCCACCACCGCAGGAATTCCGTGGCAGGTGCGGTCGCGCCACAGCGGCGTTTGTGGCGCACCTGACTGACCGGCCCGCTATCCGCCACGTGATCGGCGGCAAAAAGCGGCGCGGCTCGGCGGTAGTCGGCGCGGCTTGTTAATGCCGTCCCCGCGCCGCGTCCGTATCGCGCGATCGGTTCCAGTTCCAACGCACCGTCATTAGACCGAATAAATCGCGACAAAAACGAGGCTCGGCCAGCGCTCGAGCGCGACGCGGACCGGGTCTGCCGCGGGCGGCGCGGCGGCGTGGCAGAGAGCCGCGGCCTCTGAAGCCTCAGGTGCAACACGCGGCGAGCAGCGGCGGGCAGGGGCTCACACGGGCTGGACGGGAGCGCCTCCAGCGGGGTCCTCACTGAAACGTGCCCGGCCTTCTCAACATGGGTGCTGCGTGCTCCGGCGAGCAAGCAAGGAACAAGCAAACAACTTACATAGTTCGAAAAAGCGGACAGCTTTACGACCACCCATCGAGAGATTGCTTACGATAGGATCAGTTTCAGATCAATACGACTGGTCAGAACTTTGATTTGTTATCACTGTACGACTTCGGACAAGTTCCAACCAGTTTGTAATCTCCATACGTCACGAGGCGTATACCATGCGTGAACTGCTCGCGTGGCATGGTGTAAACCACAGTGTTATACTTAATTCAGATAACTTACAAGGAGAGCAATGCTCGCGTCACAAGGTCATCGATGGATGTTTCGAACAAGACTCTAGCCAAAATATACGCAGGTCATCCCTGCAGGCGTTACTGCAAAAGAAGACGTACAGATTAGTGTCTAATCGCCCCAATTACGTCTGCGAGAAAATGAACAACGCACAGGTGTCGCGGCGACGCTATCTGGATCGAGCGAGTGTGCCAGTGAATCAGACCTAATTAGCTTAACTGGCAGTCATCAATTTACTGTCCTAGTGCAAATAACTGAGATCACTTTACCACCGGGTAGTTTTGTTCGTGCTGCCACTTGTACAGTTCCTCCCGGCGCTAAAGCTTCTGCCCTCGATTCCGCAGCAGCGTGCTCTCAAACCCAGTATGCCGCTGAACTCGAGCCGTATCTTCCACTCGATCCACCTGAGCTGTCAACAGGCGCGGGCGTAAACCACGTGCGGGCCGCTCGCGCACCGCATACCGATTAGGCCCCGCAGCGCGGCCGCTCTGCCGCGTAGCCGCAGCCACTGCCACAACCAAACCCGAGACCGCAGCTCGGCGCCGAGACCATGGGAACAAGCGGCCAGTCCCCTCCTCGCTCGCTCGCGCGTTCGCACCTCCCGCGCGGCAGCTTGCAGGGCGTTACGAGGGGAGTGTCGTCGCTGGCTAGGCTGCGCTCGCGCCGCCGCCGCCGGCGAGTGGGCCAGAGCGGGCGCCGACAGTCCGCCGGCGTCTCAATTACTGGCCGGCCGGCGGGCAGCGCGCGGACCCGGGGCGCCGCTAACGAATTCATGGCGCCCTGTTTACCAGGCGCGCACAATGCCGCCGCCGCGGCCTATTATGCGCGGCCGAGTGACGCCATTCAGAGGCGGCGGCAGCGGGGGCGGCAGCTGCCCGGCATGACCCCCGCTGCCTCCCCCGGCTATCCGGGGGGGGGGGGGGGGTATAACAGATGGACCGACGTGACCCTGCACTGAACGACGACGGCTGCCGGCGCCTCCGGCGGCCCACCAGCACCGATGTGCGTGGGCGGGTGGGAGGACAGATACAGAGGCGGGGGCATTAGGGATTGACGTCCCGTCCGCTTTAATCAGCCTTCATTTCGAGGAACATCAAACGTCATTTCTCCATAAAAGAGGACGCATCCGTCGCACGCAGAGCTGTCACACACCAAAGGATTGCGTCAGTAAATGCATTCCCCTCCTTCCGGCGCCTTGGGTAAAGTGCAGAAACTTGATCATTCTCAGTTCTCGGGACGATCGATCTCATGGGCATAACTTAGTCCGGACATAACTCCCCAGGTGAATCTCGGGGGGTAGCGAGCGGAATTTCTGGCGCCTGCCGAGCGGCAGCCCACCGGACGCGCTCTCCCGCCCACGTGCCGGGCGGAGGCGGGCGGGCTCTTCCTCTCAGCTTTTCGCCGCCGTCCTGGCCTCGCGCCGCGCCGGAAACGCCGGCGGCCCAGGTGCGGCTCCGGTCCCGGCGGCCGCCATAAATCTGCCGGCACATTCAGCGTCGCGACTGGCGGAGCGTCATTCAGAGGACGGGGAGGCCACCTCTGGTCCGGTCCGGTCCGGCCCGGTCCGGTCCGGTCCGGTCCGGTCCGGTCCGGTTCGGTCCTGTCCCGCGGCAGGCCTCCCCTGCCCCGGCGCGGTCGGCCGCCCTGCCAACCTGTTATGGTCAATTACGTGGCGGGCAGGCCGGAGGGAGGCGCTCGATCCAATAGAAAACGATAACTCGCTGGAAACGAACCGCCGCCGGCCGTTAAGGAGGGATCTCGTCGGAGAGGCTGCGATAGCCGGCCCTTGGGCCTGAGAGCCGGCCCCGGCCGGAGCACCTGCTTCTACTGCGTCTCAAACAGGGCAGGGTGCAGCGGAGATGATGAGAGGTGAGAGCGGTCCTCCGATATATGGCCATCTGCAGAGGGGCGGGGTTCCGCTGGAGGCACGCGCCGAAGGCACCAGGCATTTGTTTTCGTCTGGTCGTCTTTTGTCTGGCAGCACATTAATCTCAAGAAGTTATGTCCGCACATACATTCGGTCTGTTCCCGAGGGCACTTTGGATTATTTCCACCTCGCTGGTGGCAGGCACCCATACATTTATTGCGGTTCCATGAAACTCTTTCGTGAACCCATTGCACCGCTTCGTCATCTCAATGAAGACGTGACAGATTATAACCTAATGCAAGATTAAGCTGATGCTATTATCTCAATAAGAATTTAATTTCAGGTCACCTACCTTGCTCTGCAATTATTCGGCCAAATTGGTCAGAAGCTTTGTTCCAAATGGATTGCAGGGGACCCTTGTTCCATTTTCGGCCGCCACCACAGGTCTGAGCTCTGTTGCTTTTGTTTTCCTCGGTACCACGTAAAAGTATATCACGGAGCCACGCACCACACTCCCTTAAAACTTGCAAGTGTCTTTCCATTACGGAACAGGGCATCACAATTAAGGTTGTCGGCGAAGCATCGCGGTATTCTACAAAGTTCTTATTCCTCCTACAAGGAAGTCAACAGAAAAGAAGTTTCGAATAATATGCATGTAAGCCAATATTTCGTGCACAGCACATTGTCGAGAAGAAGCATGAATTTCAGTCATATGTCTTATTTTTCAGAACCGAATTTATCTATTTCTCGCATTCACGATATGCTGTAGAGAAAATATCGCCATATAAAGATCTCCTTTGAAATATTCTGTTTTGCTTACTTCGAGGGAAGGACGCACGCTGTAAATTTTCTTCGCAATAACGCGAAGACAAGTGCCTATTGTTGATTAAGCGTTTTGTCTTCACGAAATTATATCATCTAGTGTAACTTCTAAACCAGACGTACCATGCCAAGTTCGTCCTGTGGAGGGTACATAGCTTTCTGCTAGTAGAAAAGGGGACTTCGTGGGGGTTGCGAGAAATGGGCTGTGCCCGAAACCCAAACGACGCAGTGAAACATCAGACATACGTAGAGTTATGATAAACGGGCGGGGGGGGGGGGGCGTACAACGTTGACAAACGGGGGGTAAAACGTTGACAATAAATAATATATGTATGATATATATATATATATATATATATATATATATATATATAATTCACAATAAAACGTTGTAAGGGAGGTAGAACGTTGACTATCACAGAATAATGTATGCTCTTCATTCCGAGTGGCGAGGCTTACATCTCCTCTTTTTGGTTTTAGTCTTATTTACAGGAGCGAAGCCAGAAGCTACCAAAAGGTGCAATTCGGTTTGCATTTTAAAATCAACGAACTGAAAGAAGGTAGCGTTAAATGACTGCATGAAAAACCGTAGACGTTTTTCATTTTGCAATGGTTTAACAGACACTTCCAAAACAGATAACACCCAGAGGTTTTGCCACGCTGTTTGTGGATTCTACAGAGATGTTGAGGCTTCCATGAGCGAAGACTGTAGACTGTGATGAGGCTGAAAACTCGTAGCGTAGTCAGTCCATGTTCAGTTGACGATGTTCAACCTGCATTACGAATCGGTTAATGAAAAAAAATATGTAGCACAGTTTTGAACATGAGCGCTTGCAAGTCTTAGACACAAAAATCTCGAGCCCCGGTTTGCAGTTTTCATAGACCGCACAGCGTCAGCCATGGGACTCACACTTCCCACGTTAGGACGAAAATGATAACTGATCTGAAATAAAAACCTTGGATTGCCTTGAAACATTGATTAATTCGTTTAGTAGTTATTCGGGGCCAGTGCATATATATATATATATATATATATATATATATATATATATATATATATATATACATATAGGTATATTTTGCCTGTATATTTTTCTTATACACAGACCATTCAGGCGAACGGCATGTTGTGTTTTGAACCAAGAGATGTGTGGCATCTTCTGATAATTTTTAGTTTAACGTTTCGGATACATCTTATATCCATTCTCAAATGCTCCATTCTCAAATCCTCATGCCAACAACTGAAACATAGAAAGCATAACATAAAACATGAGCATGCAAGCAACAAAGAGCTTCTCATGGAGTTACGCTCATCACCGCTTCGGCCTGGCAAAAACAGATTATTCCCTAGCGGTGCAAAAAGCATCATGAACAACACACACTCTGACCTATACAATCAACATAACGAATCATAACGCTGCATACTGATGACCTATTCTCGTGTGCTTTTATCAGCGTCGTGTTTCTTGTCTGTATGATTTATTGGTGATATTGCTCCAAAGAAATTATGAATGAGTGTGAATAAATAAACGTGACTTATAAATGAATCATGGATGATATGAATGAAATCATGAACGAATCAGAAGGTGACACATGTCTCTTGATGGGTTACTTTTTAATCTACCAGACGATGAGAAAAGTAATGTTCAAAGTTGGAAAACTTAATCGGGAGGCATTTAAAGCACGGAATGTCGTTTTGTTTAATGGTCTAACTGCGTGTATGTAGATTCGTGAATGTCGGCAGCCTGTGTTTTCTAACACATGTCTCCGTGAATATGGTAGCATATTGGGCATTTGTTTGCTTTTTGCCAAGGTTTTCTGGTCTGCTTGGACTCATTCTAACATCATTCGAAAAGTTATTGAGGATGGCACCTTGTTATTACATGTCATTACACTCTTGCATCTAATTATCGCGTAACGTTTCTTTAAATCTATCGGCATCATCGCATGTACAAAACGGACACAAAACACGATAAAATGCGTTCGACAGCGTCCCGGATCGATAGAAAATTCAACTCGTGCAAAATAGATCTCTCTAAATACGAAGTCACCTCTAAAGAAACGACGTACCGTTTCATCTATTAAACGTAGCTATGACAACGAATAAGTTACGCAGTGTTTATGGGCACTTACCCGTACCCGTGCAAACGGACAAGGATGGGACAAGAAACTGCATACACGACATACCCTGCAGCTGCGGAAGATCGCGCAAAGGCGACGCATGTAATCTACCATTAGTCAGACTCAAAATCAGAAGAAGTTTGGCATTGCAGAGCACGTGTGTTTGGAAGGAAAAAACGGGCAGGGTACGGTTACTGGATCTATAGGTTATGTGAGCCTGGCAACCAATGACGGTACTCGTGGGAGACTAGATTTCCCACTGAATACGACGTTTTATCGGCTAGATTGCTAGGCTAATACAGCTTTCCCCAATATTACGGCCTCCTATTAAAAATGAATGTAATACAATCCAAAAACTTCAGGTCAGGGTAAAACAAAACACAAACATCGACAGAGAGCCGCACTGGGCGGTACCAGATATCAAGGGCGTGGAACACACTTGACTGGCTCCAATTCCGATACTGCAGGCCCAATATCAGCATCAGCCCAATACGGCTTCGCGTACTTAGCGAATCCACCAGAAATAAAAGAGGCAAAAATTCCACAAAAACGACCTTTTAACGCCAGATCAGACATCTTTCGTAGTCATATATTACATGGATTATCCTTCTACAGATCGCAAATTGCAGGTTTGATGCTTGAAGCCGCGAGGAACATAAAGCGCTGCAATACAGGCAAGGAGGCTCTGTGCCTGACGTCCTCAGCGCCCTCTCGGCACCGACTGTTGCCGGTCCCGTGAGGACGATTCGAAAAAGGGCCGGCCGAACGCTGCGCACGTACGCTACCATTGACGAGTACGATTATTCTGAATAATTATTTCCAGCAGCACTCACAGAAATGAGCTTATAACACCCTAGCCCACCCTGCCTCCACCGTTGTATCGTCTACCTAAGCGATACATTATTTTGAAAGCACTATGTTCGGCAAGGCACGGGTGGGTTCCATGTGCGAGGGAGGAGCAAAGCTGCACTCACGGATCGCAAGCACGGATGACCAATATCGAGAGAAGTACGCTTTGTTAGAGAGGTCCGTAAAGGAATGTGGTATGCCGCAAATTCGTTACACGCAAAAGAGGTGCCACTTTATCCTCATGATTCATTTTGTATCCTCCTTTTTGTCAGGGCTTTTAATCAGTAGTAATCATGCAGTAATTCTGGAATGTTTGCCTTGAAGCGAGCTCTTTGCGGAACGTATGCCACGTAATGCTGCCTCATGCCAGGATAGAGCTTCAGGCTTTTGAACCAAGCCCCATGGCCGCCCAGAAGGATATCAGAATGTTAGCGATGTAGCGCTCCGAGGCGATGTTGACAGGAACCTTGATATCGTTGGCAAAGCAACTTCTGCAGAGTCCCGATTTGACGAACGTTAAATCACTCACGCCTGGCATTATTTTTGTTCGAATTTTGCCATGGAATCGTCATGGAATGCCCATTAGTCTTGACTGTGCGAGAATTGCATTTATCGTTGTCCTACTAAAGCGTGGGTTCACTTTTATCTGGGTCACCCGGTATGCACGGTAGCGTCACATAGAGACAGCCTGTTTCATCTCTCTAAGACTTTGCAAACCTAATACTGTTGCGTTGTTAAACCGAGATTTTACGGCACAATTGTGAAACCTCATTCAATGTTCCGGGTGTTCTTTTGCACGGACAAGAAGGGATGTGTTAACACCATAGCTTTCGCAGAACTGGAGATCATAAGATGTAAACACCGCTCTCCGCATTTGTGAATAAGAACTGCTTTCTGGGTAGCCTCAGTGTGTGCCGCATTTTAACGCGCTAGGGTGGGGGCGCCAATTTTTTAAACAAAAATTTGGTTCGTGCATTTTGATGGGATGTATTTCTGGGGTGAACGCCCACGCTAAGCCCTACCTGTTGCGTGAGGCTGACCCCACAATCCGATCGTACAGCACTCTTACCGTGTCCTACCATTCTGCACCAGCGGGAGGATTTGCTGAGAACGCTCAACTTGCCGCAGTGTTCGGCACTGCCCGCCCTGCCCTCTGACGTCACCTGACCGTCAGCACAGCCGCAGTGTTCGGCACTGCCCGCCCTGCCCTCTGACGTCACCTGACCGTCAGCACAGCCGCAGTGTTCGGCACTGCCCGCCCTGCCCTCTGACGTCACCTGACCGTCAGCACAGCCGCAGTGTTCGGCACTGCCCGCCCTGCCCTCTGACGTCACCTGACCGTCAGCACAGCCGCTGTGTTCGGCACTGCCCGCCCTGCCCTCTGACGTCACCTGACCGTCAGCACAGCCGCTGCCACCGGCCGCAGCCTATCCCAGCCTGGCACAAACGGCGAGCGCCTGCAGCGACTCGAACCCACCCCGACCCTTGTGAGCGAATGGGAAGGCCGACGCTCCTACCAATGCGGCTATGGGACGGGCCATAGTGCATTTCGGGACGGGATAATTTAAAGTCCGGTTCGGCGGTATGTCCTGCACCTGGCTGTACCACCAAAAGTGGCGTCGGGTGTGCAGTGTGCTCCAAAGCGAAATAAACATCGTGGTGTTGTTGATAATTGTTGTCTGGAGAAATCTGACCATGAGCACAGCTTATGAACGTCGGGTTTCCTCAAACTAACGAACTCATTATAATAACGTCGCTTAACCACGACCTCCTAGCAAAACGAATGTTAATTATTTTCAATGTGACAGCTCCCAACTCATAGCGTCCAAACACTGAGAGCTCCAGACTGTTCTTGCTGATGCAAGTTGAAACGCATGACTAAGTGTTGGTCGCGCTACTTTTTCAGTCGCCTTGGGACCGTGCAGTCACTACCTAATCTTATCACTAAATAGTCTTTATCTTCTGTGTCCATTTCGTTATTGGCAAGTCCGTTGAGAAGGTCGTGCAGTTAAGTTTCATGTATTATAAAGGTACATCCTGTCAGCATACACAATTTATTTTATAGTATCTCGTCCGTGACTCTTTTCTCGGTATCAAAGCAATTTTGGAAACAACCAAATATATAAAAAGCGATTTAATGCCGGCACCGGGGACACAAATTAGAGTGGCCGAAATCTGGGAAAAAATTAGGACTTGGAAAAGTTAGTCAACATTACCGGCTCAGCTCCACCCAGCAACCGATTTTAGAAAGTGACACCCCTGCACCTGATCAAAGCATTTTGTCTCTTCGATATCGGTTGGGCATCCCTGCGTGCCAATCGGCTCCTCCAGATGTCAACGGAGGCTAGTTATTGCCATTCTCACTTGTGATTGTGACATTGGCAGAGCGCACTGACAAAGTTCGTCAGATAAAGCTGCGGTAAGAAAATCGTTTTTAATAAATCAACAGAGAAACGTGTTTCAAGGAAAGCTGGTACGTTTGCTGCCACGGCGAGCCGTGATATTAGGTCTTTACGGTGCGCTACTGAGGCTATATCACCTTGCCTTTGAAAGCTTCATTCCTTGCTCGCTGCGGAATCAGTGGAACTGTGACGGGTCAGGTCAGCCCCAGCCAGCACTCAGCGACGAACGCTCCCACGGGAGGGATCCAAGCGCGCGTTCCAGTCTAACCTTTTTCCAGCCTCGCCCGATCGTCAGTCGAGCTCGCTCTCAGGAGAGCCTCAAAGCTGAGGGCGGTTGAGAGCGGCTCCCAGCTGAGGGCGGCTGAAGGCTGCTCCCAGCTGAGGGTGTCCCCCAGCTGAGGGTGACTGAGAGCAGCTCCCAGCTGAGGGTGGCTGAGGGTAGTTCCCAGCTACGGGTAGCTGAGGGCAGCTCCCAGCTGAGGGTGGCTGAGGGTAGCTCCCAGCTACGGGTAGCTGAGGGCAGCTCCTAGCTGAGGGCGGCTGAGGGCAGCTCCCATCTGTGGATATCTGAGGGCAGCTCCCAGCTGAGGGTAGCTGAGGGCGTCTCCCAGCTGAGGGCGGCTGGGGGCAGCTCCCAGCTGAGGGCGGCTGAAGACCGCTCCCAGCTGAGGGTGTCTCTCAGCTGAGGGCGGCTGAGGGCAGCTCCCAGCTGAGGGCGGCTGAAGGCAGTTTCCAGCTGAGGGCGGCTGAGGGCACCGGGACCCCATCCAGACCTCCCGAAATCGACGAACCGTCGTCTCCACACGGTGCCGTGAGCTGATCGCGGCAGGCCATCACATTCCACAGCCTCTGTCGCGTCAGGCCACGACACTTCCACAGCCTCTGCCGCGAAAAAATCACCATACGTTATGCGTTTCCATCGACGATGGGCTGCTGCGTATGGGCTCTCCACTCGATGCACATTCATCGCGTGCGTAGGTAACACCTTTCAAACTGTTATGCTAAACAGACGTAACGTGCCGTAAAGGAGCGTGTGCTACACGCGGCGCGTTTTTGTTCGCAGCCACCATGATCTACATGGCTGTATTTCATCCCGGCACAAGGACATGTGGTAATGTGTTACCTGACGCCGTGGACACGGGCTGGTAAAAAGTGCGCAGAGCGCCCCTGGCTGCGTCACAATACAGGCGTCTCACAGGTGGGGACAGGCACCAGAGGACGAAATGGTGGTGTGGTGGGCGCCGGGGAAGGCTCTTCAGTCCCCAGGAGGCCCCGTTTGAGTCCCCAGGATATGACAATCGCGCTGCGAGGGAGGAAGGGCTACCTCCCAGCTGCTACTTGCAACTATGAAAGACCCTGTATACAACTCTGTAACTGTATTATTATCATTACTCAAGACTGTGCCTAGCTACGTGTGGTCCAGGCGCACCCCTGTGCCTCCAGGAACACTGGGCTCAAGTGCTGAAAGATGTTCTTATGCATAATCTGATTTCAGAGGCTGAGGGCGAGTGAGGGTAAGGCAGCGCCATATTCACGATGTCGATTCACATTTGTAAGTAAGGCCATTCGCATATTCGGCTTCATCGTTTCAGAGGTTTTAATATATATATATATATATATATATATATATATATATATATATATATATGACTTATTGTGTGTCACTGCCTTAAAACGTCTTTTATTGCGGAGAGGGCGACTTGCCTATCGCTACTTCGACGCGTGCCAAAAAGAACTTGTCTTGTCTATAAAAAAATTTGCCTTCTAGACAAGACGTACATTATTTAAGTGTATTACAAACAACTTTAAAAACCCGTAATGCAACGCCTCAAGTACCGCATAATCCCAGGCACGAAACCAACCACAGCAGCTCGGAATAACTACTTCACCTCTGCCATTGCCAAGCTCCCAGACTGGTCTGAACCCGTGGCAGAATGCACCTTGCGTCCGGGCCGGCCCTGGTTAGCTCGGCAGTTCGGTCTTGGTCTGCGCATGTTCACGAAGGGCGTATATCTGGCGTCACCGATCGAACTCATATAAATGAGCTTTTTATTATTTCGGGCCAGTCATGTGCGAAGCCTCCATGCTAGACTTGCTGGATAAAAATGTGTCGCTGACCCCAATAAAACTTCATCAAATGAGCTGTTGCCCGCTGAGCCACTCCCTGCCTGCTCCCCACCGTCCCAACCAAGTCCTGCTCCCCCACCGACCCGCCCACGTCCTGATCCCCCACCGTCCCCCCCCCCCGTGTCCTGCCCACCACCGTCCCACCCATGTCCTGCCCCCCCCCCCCCCCACCCCCCCCCCCCCACCTCCGGCGGCCCGCTCGCGTCCTGTTCCCCCACCGTCCTGCCCACGTCCTGATCACCACCGTCCACCCATGTCCTGCTCCCCACCGTCCCAACCACGTCCTGATGCCTCACCGTCCCCCCCCCTCATGTCCTGCTCCCCACCGTCCCAACCACGTCCTGATGCCTCACCGTCCCCCCCCCTCATGTCCTGCTCCCCACCGTCCCAACCACGTCCTGTTCCCCCACCGACCCGCCCACGTCCTGATCCCTCACCGTCCCCCCCATGTCCTGCTCACCACCGTCCCACCCATGTCCTGCCCCCCCCCCCCACACCCCCTGCGGCCCGCGCGCGTCCTGTTCCCCCACCGTCCTACCCACGTCCTGCTCCCCCACAGTCCCGCCCACTTCTATCAGGGATATCTCATGCTCCCGATTCCGACTAAACCCCGGGCCCTTTCCTCTGACCCTTCTCCGCTGCCCTCCCGCCCCACCTGACCTCACCTGACCCGCCCTCCCCCGCCCTCGCCCGGTCCGCGCCGCGGCCCGGCAGCTGCCCCTGCTGGCGGCCCTCCGCCGGCCCCCGACGCGTCATCACTCAGCTGACGCCAGAGGCGCGCGGCTCGGCGTCAGATTTACGGCGTGCGGTGGCGACGGTCGTCACCTGGCTAGAGCCGGCGCCCCCCCCCCCCCCTCCCCTCCCCGCCGCTGAACGAAGGACAGAGGAGTGACTGGCTCTCGGGAGCGAAGAAGCGCGTCCCGTAGAAACACGCTTCCTCTCTGACCCACCCCCATGAAATAGTTGCGGAAATGTTGCAGCTAAAAGAACCAGTGGTGGGTAAAGCCAAAAATATGCGCAAGCAACGCCTGTATGCTCCTTGGACGTCGTATGTTTACCATCTGAGTGGTTGTGTTGGGCATGTACGGCCATACAATTTGTCATTGACACAAGCCATTGCCCTTTTTCTTCGGATCAGTTGCTGTGCGGCTCTCATTTTCGGATTAGTTAAAGTCTTGGAACGATGAGCACAAATTACATCCTTTTTGTGATAATGTATGCATTATCTTATATTAAATTATTTTTTTATTTGTGATAATGTTTGCATGTCCTTATGCTCTGTCATGCAAATGACTCCTGCCAAGCATTGCAGTTCCCGAGCGAAATGTTTGAACATCCTGAGTCCCTTTGGGCGTTAAGACATGTAAAATGCCAAGTTACCCTTCAACGCTTACAGACCGGCTCTAGGCAGAGGGAGCTTCCGCAACATTTATCAGATCCAGCGGAGCTGCATTGTGTAAAACACGGAAACCGCAGACAATCAGCAGCGGAATTAACAACTTTGTATGGATAACAAGGCCTGCAGCGTATCCAGACAGCCACTGGAGACGGATCCTAATTTCGCAGCGGCAGGCTGCATGTATAACTCACCATCACATTTGCACAAATTGCACGCCATCAGGGCATGCAGTCGGTCCGATCCGGCGCGGTCGTTAGGGGAGAGTCCCCCGGGGAGTCACGCTGGGCCCGCGCCGCAGCGCCCGAGTATTCTGAGTGTGTCCTCGGAGACCGTGGCCAGCGCGGGAGGAGGCGAGGACGCCACGCAGGAGGAAGCTCCTCCGCTCCCTCGGGCACTGCCGGGTCGGGCGCCTACAAAAGCTTTATGCTGAGACTTTGTCCAGACGGTCAAACAGAATGCATGATGTGGAGCGCGACTGAAGTGGTGCCGCGGGTTGCTTACGTTCCAGGATCTCCGCCGCTGAATACACGTGCGGTGGTGGGCCGCGGAGGGAAGCCCTTTGATCATCGAGGGCCAAGGCAATATGGTGCAGCTCTCGTATTGTCGAGGCGAAGCCAGGGTCCGGAGATGCCTGCGCTCACTCTCCAGCACACCGCTCCGCTGGTATTCTCCGCAGCACGTCAGATTACTATGGAAATTCGAGATGGCTCAGCCTCAGTTCATCTAGAGTAGCCGAGGTCTCAGCGGCCCACCTTCGGCGCGCAGGTCGGCTGTGAAGGTCACCAGCGGTGCGCAGAGGTCTCAGCGGTCCACCTTCGGCGCGCAGGTCGCCTGTGAAGGCCATCAGCGGTGCGCAAAAGTTTGGCGGTCCTGGGGTCACGGATAGGGAAGGCCAAGATCACACTTGCTTTGATGAAAGATCAGCTGTTTCCCATTCGTTACTGATGAGGCGCACCTGATTTTTTTTTCGCACGGACCGCGAGTGGACGCCGCCCAAGCCTTCTTCGTCGGCTGATGATACAGATGTGCAGGAGCAGCGAGCCTTTCGCCCCCGTCCCACAGATGTGCAGGAGCAGCGAGCCTTTCGCCCCCGTCCCACAGATGTGCAGGAGCAGCGAGCCTTCCGCCCCCGTCCCACAGATGTGCAAGAGCAGCGAGCCTTCCGCCCCCGTCCCACAGATGTGCAGGAGCAGCGAGCCTTCCGCCCCCGTTCCACAGATGTGCAGGAGCAGTGAACCTTTCGCCCCCGTCCCACAGATGTGCAAGAGCAGCGAACCTTCCGCCCCCGTCCCACAGATGTGCAGGAGCAGCGAACCTTCCGCCCCCGTCCCACAGATGTGCAGGAGCAGCGACCCTTCCGCCCCCGTCCCACAGATGTGCAAGAGCAGCGAACCTTCCGTCCCCGTCCCACAGATGTGCAAGAGCAGCGAACCTTCCGCCCCCGTCCCACAGATGTGCAGGAGTAGCGAACCTTCCGCCTCCGCCCCGCAGAGCTGTTGTGGCCTGCTCCGCTGCCGGCCCGTTCGGCGGCGCTCTGCGACAGCCGCCGGGCGCGCGGTAATAGCGGCCGGCGGCAGACCAGCATAGACAATCACGGCCGGCCTGCACATAAACACTGATGTCGGGGCGCGACAGAGACAGCGAAGTGATGTACGAGGTGCACCTGCGAGAGGTGCAGAAGTTAACGGCGCGCCTGGATACAAAAGACGCGCCCATATACAGTGCATCTGTTGTTGTGAGGCGCGCTTGTGAGCAGTGAATCGGCGGAACTGTACCTTGTGGGCATTAAAAACTTCTTAAATAACTTTTTGAGCGAAATCAGACAGCATGTTTTCCAAGAGTGCTTCTGGATCACAGCTTCCCTAAGCATAGCATGTCGGGGGGGGGGGGGGGGGTCCAAAACCCACACTCGGTGGCAATATTCAAGTCAGCCGACAGTTTTTACCAAAATATTTTCAGGTGTCATGCAACGTCACGACGCAGTCATCTTGTGCCAGACCGACCACCTCATTGCCAGTCGCCAGTCGCCTATGGTGACTTTAACAGCTGTATGCGTTTTCCTTGGCGCGAGCACGCAGCCCGCCACCCTAGCGGTCAGGCCTCCGGCTCACCTCCAGCAGAGGTCATCCGACGGCACCAGTCGCTTTGTAGGTATGAACGAGGTACATCTGTGACGAGAACCCTCATGCAGGTCATAGGGAGCGCGAGTAAAGCGTTCATGAACATACTGCATGCGCTGGTGGACAGTGCACCATATGTACTCGACTGTGTGCATGAGAGGCGCCAGTGGACAGCTGGTGAGCCCCTGTTCACAAGAGGTGAACGTGATAGCAGTGTCTCCGTACGTACCCGCATGCGCACCATAACGTACCGCTTGACAGCCCCTCTGCTCATGCCTTCTCTCTGCTGATGCTTCACTCCTTGCAGCGTGGCGGCGAGCTGCACACGTTGCCTCCACGTGAGGCGTGTCCGCACTCGGGAGCCCATTATCTGCAGTGGACGGGGTTGTCTACAGTCGACGACGGGTATCTGTAGTTGACTGGGTCCCCCATCACCTAACACAGCGGTGGCTCGCAGCTGGAGGGATCTGCTCGCTAGTCTGACCAAGCTCAGCCCGATAGGAGAGTGTTTGCAGAGTCGCAGGATCATAAAACTGAGGTAGTGCCCGTATCAATAGCCCATCTTGTTTGCACAGCCGCCTTCACTCTGTCTCAGCCAAGGGACGTTTACCCTCATGCATACGTTTACATTCATGCATATGGAACGATATCATTCGCCGCCGTATCTGTCTACTGTTCCCGCCGCTGTTAGCGCTAAAGACGACGGGTCTCGTGTTTTGTCACGGTTAACTGGATGGACACATTTGTGTGACGCTATCACCGACAGCGGTGCCGAACATCGACAGCGGATGAATGTGCCATGTCTCTGACGACCACCGATAAACACCGAGAAAAATACGGTGACAGGAGCGGGACGCGGGCCCGAATTCCTGCTCCTGAGAACCTCCGCCTGATTTGAACCAGATAGCGGCCGCGTCGCGCCCGGCCTCCTGGTGCGCCTCAGCCTGGGGCGACCGTTCAGTGTTTGTACCGCTCTCACGACACAAATTAATTCACCCTGCCACAGAGCTTTGTGCGTCACTTAGAGCCTCCCGCATGTGGTGCCGTTCTCTGGAAAGCGTGGCCACTGAAGGAACAGGTAAATACGCTGGTGATGAAGAGTGAATGGGGTTTTCATTGGGCCGCTTTTCGTCCAAGGCCACACGCGGATCGAGACAAATGCTGCTGACGGCGAAGAGATGCCGCTCGTCCGTCCCGCCTCGCTTTGCGCGCGCAAGAAGCGCGCTGTAGAGCCCGTCTCCAGCGCGCCACGTGGCCCGGGCCCCGACATCGTTACCCGCAACGTTGCCGTTTAGGCAACGCCAGAAAGCCTCCAGGCACCCCGTCTCTGCTGCTCCTGTCCGTGAGAAGTGGTTTTCGGAGCGAGCCTCACTGCACTATGTGCCGAGGCGGGCACTTCGGACAGTGATCGGAGGCCCAGGCCACAGTTTGGTCCGACCCCCCTCGACTGCAGGATGCGGGCCGCCCCATCTGATACGGGCCTCCCCCGTCGAAATGGTAATGAACGCCGCCGCGCGACGGCCTCGCGGCGCCGCGCGGTCGGCGGTGTCTGGCGTGGATCGCTTCATGCCGTGGCGGGCTTACCCGGCGGCCGAGCGGGTGCGGTATGACTTAGTATCATGTCAATGACACTGATGACCTTCCCGTGAATGCTGCCAGTTTGGTGCCACACAGTCTAGTGCCATGTTATTGTGGCGGACGTGAATCACGGTGGGGCAATACGGAGTCTAATGATCACTCACAGTCCAGGCTGGCATTGTACCATTTTCCATGCGCATACGGCGCAATCAAAGCGTGTCTACTCATCACACAAACACACAAACAATTGCGCATTGCATCGATAACAAGTCACGCAGTGGTCATCATACCCAATGACTAATCATACCCAATGCAGTGCCATAAACCGACTGCGCCTTATACAGAAGGCCCCAGCTCGGTGGTTCCGCCCCAGGCCTGGTGGACGCGGGTCCGACTCTGCCAGGCTGCCAGTACACGGCGGGCGTCCGCAAGCCCATAGACAATGGAATGCCGATCGGCCGCGATATCTCGCCAGGGGGCGGCATCTTTTGCCTGCTCCCGGGCTGGGGCGATCAAACGGAACGATAATATCCTAATTCTCCATGGTTTATGGCCTCCACCCATTGACTACATCAGTGTTTACGGGCCTTTATAGCGCAGTAGGGTCGTACAGGTCGAGATCTGAAGTCTCCCCGGACAATTGGCTCGAGCCACCTTGCCTTTTATGGGACGTGAAGGCACATCTCAAGTGAATACAGGTGCGCGCCACGGCGGTAACCGGCCCCGTAAAACACCGGTCTGCCTGTCGCGGCAGTAAATTACTCGACAACCTTTCCAGGGGCTGTTGGAGAAGTCCTCTCTCTCCCCCGCGTCGCGCCGGCTCCGGCCTCCGGCCGCGCCCGGACTGGCTGCAAGCGAGCGAAAAGATGGTCGTGCGTAACGCAGAGCGACGGAGCGCCTCGGCGAGCCCAATGGCACCCACAATGATTTAATTAGACGCGCTGGACGTGCAGGTCGGGCAAAAACAGCACGGTCACGCCCGTCGCCGCATCGAGCGGGCTCCGGCGACCGCGGCCGTGTAATTATCAAACAATTATCTCCACCCTTGTTCGTGCCTCGCGCCGTGTTTTGGGCGAAAAGTCATCAGATGGGCGCAGTCCTGGCCGGCGGCGACGTTTAGACGTACTCTGGGATCATTACCCGGCATACTTGGGTCGGCCGGCGCGGCCCGGGCCGAGGGAAAGGATCCCAGACGGAAAGTTCGCGACCCAGTGAAACGTCGGCCACGCAGCAATAATTACCCTGGCTATTATGGCCGCGACGAGGCGGGCGTTATCAGATAGCAGTCACGGGACGCGCCGAGCGAAGCGCCCTGGCGAGGCAACGTAACCATCCGAGCTATGCTGACCGGCGCGGTAGATTGAGCTGTTCGACTGACAGACCACGTGATGTGAGCGCGCTTGGTTACACCAGCCACGTGAAAGGGAGCGACAGGCGCAGCAGGAGAGCAGCAATAAATTTTGACGAGGAGTTGGGAAGGCTCTCATCCTATTATGATGATTATGTTGCCACGAGAAGTCTTCCAATATCGGTCAAATTACCGATGACACTTAATCCCAATCATTCACTTGCGTTACTATGAGGTGTGGGATCACTTACGGGAACCATTGCAGTGTGTTACAACATAAATGGACCGAAAACATTGATCATGATTCTTAATGTTGCCAAACTATTTCTGTCATCACATTCGCCGCGAACACAGCATCGTTTGAGCAAATCAGACAGCGGTAAAGCAGGCTGAAAATACCGACATTTTCAGCCGAGGCGACTTTTCGCCTCACTTCCTTTCTTGTTCCTTGGGTTTAAGACGCAGTGCTGCAAACGGAGGCCGGTGTCGGCTCAGACGCCTGCTTTGATTTGATTTGATGAGAGGATTCAGCTCTTGCATCACAATGCCAGCACATCAACGCGCATCAAAAATATCCGTGAGTAGGTCACACACACACACACACACACACACACACACACACACACACACACACACACACACACACACACACACACACACACACACACACACACACACACACACACACACACACACACACACACACACACACACACACACACACACCACACACACACACACACACACACACACACACACACACACACACACACACACACACACATATATATATATATATATATATATATATATATATATATATATATATATATATATATATTTATATATATTTAACATAAAACAAACAAGGCACTGTTATATTCTAGCATGCAGAAACCACGTTAAGATCAGGTGATCTGCAAATGCTAGACGTATTTCCGAAGCAACTTAACGGTGATAAGGCTGCAGCTTATACCCAGTTTAAAAAAAAAACAGAGTAGTATTATCATTTTCTTGTCGAGTAAAAATGCCCAAAAGTGCTTGCATCGCTTAGAACACGGATTAGCTCAAAGCTTCTTCCTGTTGGCTTGCATAGTACAGCCCCCAATCGCTGATAGTTTTTCAAACCCACAGGCGCCAGCATAACATTAAAGACAAATGACACCTTCCATCCGCTTTCATGCAACACCAGAAAAGGGAGCGCATGGACGATCGGGGGTCCTACGTGTTCAGTGAAGCTGGTCCCGGCCGGCCTCTGGCGATAACACACGACTTGCAGATCTTTCTGACGACGCCTGTCACGACCTTGTTATCTCGGTGCCCGCAGCCCGGCAGGCGCAGCGGGCCGCCGCGCTCTGACCTTGGAATCCAGCTCCCTCCCAGGGCGGCCATCGACGTATTAATCTAGATCGTCTCTGCGGAATCTTGGTGACCCCAGGCATCGGTACCCTATCAGGCTACCTACAGGCAAGCTGATGAGCATAATAAAGCCGGCCCTGGGCCCGGGGCCACTTCATGCCCGTTAAGTACCCCGGGACACCCAACAGCAAACAGACTATCTCCGGACAAAGCATGTAAGCACACCAGCATTTGTGTCAGACTATTGGTTACCGTTAGCCGATGCTGAGCTCTGAGCTCGGGATAATGCTACCTAGCAGCCGCTTTTGCAGTGCTCCAGTTTGCTCGCAGGCGGCTATTCTACAAGCGCAAGAAATAAATAAATGAGTTCTGTCAGGGGAAGCGATGCATACAATAAATAACTGGATGGTTGGCGCCAGAAAAAGGGGAATATTTAACTGGAGAATGCGCACAGCAGTACTCTACAACGGTCGGCGCACACACTTACGCAGCTGCTTCGTATCGATGAAAGTTATGCTGCTGGACTGATTGTTCACTTCCGATGTGCATGTTTCAAGTGCTATTCTCCTTTTTCGATATTCATCTTCGAAGGAGACGGTCTTCATTTTGTTCACACTGAAGATAGCAGTCAAAACAGATGTATCAGCATTTCTCCGAAATTCTTCAAGGGCCTGGACCGCGATGGCATGTAGTATAAGGCGGGAAAATATAACTAATTGGCTAATTAAGCTGATAAGAATCGCCGATAAAGGCATGACAGGGTTCCACCGAACCATTGAACGGGCTTCGGACTTCAGTACATTCCACGCTTCACCTTAAACAAATAACGGCCATTTAAATTGCTCCGAACTCCATCACAATAATCCATTCCCACAGCTGAGCGATGATGGGATTTTACGGGGTAAACTGAGCTCAGAAAAGTACTGTACGACAACAGTGAAGGCCGCGAGCACACAACTTAACCCATCATTCGCTGCAAATGGGCGCCAAACACAAGTAAAGCCATGCATTTGCCTCGTTGGAACAGCTGCTTGGAACTCCTGCTGCAGTTATTCCCACTGGGTGTTCCCATTCAGCGAATCTTGTGGCTGTTGACTTGGTTGGTGGACAGCGACGATCTCCCATTACCCTTGACCACCCGTTTGCCAGTAAGCAGCAGAACGTTGTACTTCAAACACACCGACGCTTGTACGACAGCGATCCACATCCCATTTTAACGAAAAAACATTGATAACGCAAAATATCGATAATAACTCATGGTGTTCTGCGTGAAATGCTGAAATATTTCCGTTCCACTGCAAGTCGTGTTCAAAATCGTCTGAAATGCTGACAACGATTTGATTACGTCGCATTGCGATATGATTGGTTCAGTTTCAGTAGCCCGACGTTATCCCCACAACATTCTCAAGTAGTTGATGTCATGTCACGAAGAATAAGATGACCTGAATGAGCACTTCATCTACAGTAATTACTTGGCCATATTACCAGTAAATTAGTATCTGAATGCGAACGCGTATGGTGCAATCGAGAGGCATGGTGGAAAGACCACCGCTAAACCAGTTTTGTAGTGGTCGCATCGGATAAACCTCCCTTCTTTTCCATTTCTCATTTTGTTTCAAGATTAGATCACATGCCAGGGCGGCCATTAAATAAATACCAACATTTCGATGTCTATCATTTCCTAACAGCCTTCCAGCGCGTCCTTGACAGAATCTGCCCCCAAATTGCACGCGCGCCACCCAACGCCTGTCAGCCGCGTTTGGTGGCTCTGAGCCGGGGCGTAATTTTGAAACGATGAGTTAGGGAGGGGGCTGGACAGTAAAAATGGACACAGCCTGCTATCGAAATAAGTCAAAAACGGGTTTCTCCACGAATTTGGCCCATTTTTCCAAGTGTGCGTGGAGCAGGGTGAAGCACCCTGAACTGATCAGGAAACTTCTCTACAAAACCGCTCTGCATTATTGCCGGGCGGGGCTGCTCGTCCGTCTGCAGCATGTCTGGACGCTGCACTGGGATGTCCGATGATGTCCCATGTCCAATGCTACGTCGCCTTCAGCGTTTGGACGCAACACTGGGAAGTCCAGTGATGTTCCATGCCCAATGTTACGCAACCTACAGTGCCAAATAATGTCTGCAGACTCGCCGATCAATGCGATTGCGCAGGCCGGTGTCCCTCCCTCCTCTCCCCCAGCACTGCGGGTCGGTCTGTGTCAGCCGGGCGGCAGCGTCTTCTCCCACGGCGCCACGCAGAGGCACATCCAGGGGGCGTTGTCCTGGTACCTTAGCACCGAAAACAGGGGAGCCATAGGGACACCGCTGCGACTCCCGCCCAGCTAAAGTTTATGCGACAAGCACCGACAAATGCGCTGTTGATGAGGATGAGTGATAAGTAGGGACTGTTGAGGGCAAGGACGAGTATTCACAAGGTTGGCACGCATTTTTGTATTGGGAGATATTATGACAAATGAGTCTGCGACGTTTAAACATTTCAGTGCATGATATATGTGTATGAAGAAATGCATCCGTCGCGGATTTAAAGCACGTTGCAACTTTGGGCGCTCCTTAAAAGTCGCTTAAGCACCGACTAAATGATTTGTTTATATGTCAATATGCGACATATGTGTCACACTGGGTTTCGCTGGGCGATGGTAACACAACAGTGCATTATCCTCAGAGGCGTCCGTGAACAGTCAGCCTAATGGCGTCAGTGGCGGCTTGTGTGTCGTAACGATTACGCTATTTTGGCGGAGCGCGGTTGCCAACCTTGCAGCTCAACCTTGGCCTCATCACCGTCACGCTTCGGTCTAGGTGGGAGAACAGCGAATGGCACAATCGAGACGACGGCACGGATTCTCCTTGTTGGTCGCCAGA
Source organism: Pollicipes pollicipes (assembly GCF_011947565.3). NCBI lineage: Eukaryota > Metazoa > Arthropoda > Thecostraca > Pollicipedomorpha > Pollicipedidae > Pollicipes > Pollicipes pollicipes. The sequence goes on along the minus strand of NW_023596420.1, from coordinate 21,461,346 downwards.
ACCTTGTATTTGGTCTACCCTTCGCTGGTCCACCACTGGGGACCAGCTCGACTCGCTGTGGACGTCTGGGGACCGCGGGAGGATGCAGTACGTCTGGGAGGGGGGGGGGGGGTCTGATCCGCGCCAAAACCGCCACCGGCCGCAAAAAAGGCGCGCTGCAGACCGGTGACAGCGCCGGTCCGTAGACTCTGGGATGGTTCCCACGCTCTCGGCCGGCCGGCGCGCGGCAGCCGCGGCTCACCGGCACACAATGGACGGGGCTGAGCACTTTTTGGTGCTGTGAGGACGCCTGCACCGGAGCGATTGCGGTCTGGCTGCATCTCAGCCGTTCTTTCCAGATTTTCGATCGATATCGCGGTTCGATGATGACGTAAGACTCGGAGAGTGGTCTCCACGCAGCGGACTTGCTGTCGCATTTGTCAGTGGTCTGATTGTCGGACGGCATAATGAACTGTTGATTGGAACTGAACTGCTAGATATTAAAAAAACGACCCCGTTTCACTCTCGTCCACGACGTAGCACCACATAAGCATTCCGAAACATGACCAGCTGATACGGTGAGACAACGGCAGCGATTACTGCGGTGAGATTATGAACAAGGAGACGTGATGCCGCGGCGATAACATGCCGTAACCCTGGATTGCATTAACGGCTCAACAGACAGCTGCCGTAAGAGTCAGCTTCTAATCCTGCAGCGTGCAGGATAATTATAAGATAAAGAATGTAGAATTCTCCTGTTTCCCCGACAATACAAGGGCATCCCAGTGAGCAGCAATGTAGGGGGAGGAAAAGCACTCAACCCATCGCGTGCAAAAGCCATGCACTGCGAACAGCTGCCATCTCATATACGCCTTGTGCCAGCTGATTTATTGGCCGAGCTGAGATGAGCTTATGTCATGGACCCACTCCTATTTCTCCACTAGTAACCTGGGAAAGACCATTCAGCTCATTGTCTTTCCACGAGTTCTTAATTTCACAACGGAAAGAGAACCTCTTCTGTGTTCACTTCATCAGTTCCTTAACGCATTTTCCGCACAGGAACCTCTTCATTTTTCAGCAATGAGTACAGAGTGGCTCAGTTGAGTGCTGGGATGGATCATGGACCTCCTCGAGCCAGCACGAAAGCGATGAACTCCCGGCAACAACACCCATCAGGGGTGAGGAGATGAGTGATGTGTTTTGAATGATATGATGGGTGGCCACGCTGCTCTGTTCCATCCGAGCTCGAACCACTGGCAAACAGTCATTATACAAGGTGTGAAGACCGGCTGGCATAATAGAGGATGCCAAACCAACTCAAAACCCTCATGCTCTATCGGAGCACATGAGTGCCACTTTTACCGAGCAAAGGAACGTTGATCCCATTTTGCTCCCCCTGAGCATTCTTCATTTCTGCACCGAAATAAGATTACGTTTTTCGTCATGTCAGGAACTGGAAACTCCCTTTGAATGGAGTGTGCGGGATTTCGGCATGACAAGACATGCTGCTTTCGTATTTGTACGAGCTGCGAATAGCTCAGAGTCAAATAACTTAACCATTGGGCATGTCATGGATTACTTCATAACCATTCAGCATATCAACTTCGTCGATTTTCAGTAATTTTTGGGTAGGTAAAGCGACCATTCAAGTGGAGACTCTGCTCATCACTTTATCATTCCCTCGCATGAGTAAAGGGAATGTTCTGCATTTGAAGACGTTGAAGCAAACATCAGATGTGCTGTAATAAGCTCACTTACAGCTACTATAGGAGCATTTTTAAGTAGAAAAGACCGCTCTAGACAACACAATGTCTCTACTTAGTAAATATGATATATGTTAATTATGTAATATGTACACACACACATATATATATATATATATATATATATATATATATATATATATATATATATATATATGATATATGTGCAACATCCCATTTAAGAGTGCGACTGACGATACAAAACCAAGTCCAGCAATAGGATAAGCTAATTTGCTTGATGACACCTGTTAGCGAATATATATATATATATATATATATATATATATATATATATATATATATATATATATGATATATGTGCAACATCCCATTTAAGAGTGCGACTGACGATACAAAACCAAGTCCAGCAATAGGATAAGCTAATTTGCTTGATGACACCTGTTAGCGAATATATATATACATATATATATATATATATATATATATATATATATATATATATGATATATGTGCAACATCCCATTTAAGAGTGCGACTGACGATACAAAACCAAGTCCAGCAATAGGATAAGCTAATTTGCTTGATGACACCTGTTAGCGATACTTGTTCTGTTGGCAAATATTCCAATTATGAGGGAGTACATCAACAATTTTAAGCAAAATGTTTGCTACTTTTGGACTGCCACGGGTAGGCACGCTGTATAGTATTAGGTATATTAGGCATATGCAGGCATAATATTCTGAGGCGAAGCCCAAACGTTCCCCTGAAATCCTCTCCCCGCTCACTCAGACCGCCCGTCGCACCTCATCATCCCTCCAACACTGACTCCCCCCCCCCCCCCAGACATTCTGCACCGCCAGCAGCCCAGCAGAATCCACACGATGCCCGCGGGTACACATCCGGCTCAGACGCGTGAGGTGTCCGCCGCACGTGCGCCACATCCGCCGCCGTGCGCCGGCTGGCAGCAGCAGCTGAGCGCGCCGTGTTGTAACGCCGGGGGCGTTGTCAGCTGACGCGACGCCGGCGGGCGCCCAGGCGCAGGCGGCGGCACCTTTGATCGACCGGCCGACGCCGGCGTCGCCCGCCAGGTCTGACCTCTTCGGTGAGCGTGACATGGTGAAGTGGGTGGCACGTGGATCGACGAATGACCTGAGTCGTCGGCCCGACCGTGCGATGCATGATGTCTGTCAGGAGGGGGGTTATGTAGTGCTCAATTATGGAGCGCGCTGGGGAGCTGGGCATACAACAGGTGGTGTGCCAATATGTGCCGCCATTTCCGCACGTGACTTGACAGCCGCAGCCCGACACATTCCATCTCGCTTTGTTATTGGACCCATACACTAGCCCTGGACCAAACTTGAGCGGAGGCGACCTAATCTGACCTGATCTGACCCGACTTGACTTGACCTTACCTGAATCGATCAAGCTTCTTGAGCCTCACAGCGCAGGACTTTTGGGGAGCACAATTGACCTGTCTCACGACGCTTCGGTTGTCCATGAAACTGACAGGTGACCGTGAGGCTCGGTAGCTGTAATTCCTCCGTGGAAACAGAGCACGCAATCGGCGTAGAGTTCGCTTGGCACATCGTCCGTGCTGCGTCATAGTCTCGGTTGTAACCCACGTGAACGGCTCTGAGCGCGGATTGGCAACCGATTGCAGAACGACCTCATTCTCCCTGTTGAGTATCCACAGAGCCCTTCGCAAGATGTTTGTCTCAGGTTAAGGTTGCTCGGTGTTATACTGTCCGTTCTCTTTTGGCCCATCTCTAACTCCCAAATGTTGAGTCGAATATGTATCCATATATTTGTTGGATTACAGCTGTTCAAACTGCTGCCGCTTTGAAGTTGATTTTCCTTCACTCACTGTCACGCTGCACAGCCTCATGGCAGATTCGCCGGCCGTTCAGACGCAGCGTTCAGGCCAGCCGACCACGAATGACACCCACGATGCTAGATTACTTCGCGAACAGCAGAACGACCTCGCAAAATTAGCCGGTGCACATTCGACACATTCAAAGCCAGGTGCTAATTGGCAGCAGTTTTAGCACGCAGCGTTGCGCAGACAGCGTCCAGCCGTGTCGCTCCCCTTCCCTCCCTCCCCCCCCCCCCCCCTGGATCCGGCTCCAGCAGTGGAGGACGTGCAGCGTTTGACGAACTGACCCCTGCGCCAGGTTATGAGGGAGAGAGGGGTCAAAACAGACCTACGATGGCGCGGCCACTCGGCTAGTATATGAAGAAAGTTCATGTTTGATCATCTGCTTCGATTTGCATCCAAGAAGCTTCGATCTGCGGAAGTTCTAGTAGTCTCTCGAGTCTGAGCCTGGGGCACAGGGGGGGGGGGGGGGGGAGGGTCTGGAAGCAAAGCGAAGACAAAGGTCAGGGGAGCATAGCTGTAGCAGTTGGCATTGCGAGATAAGCGGGCCTCAGGTGACAGGATCCTAACGCTGTTGTCTGGTGAGTGGCCTCATGGAACTCGGACGAATCGGAGGTCGCTGGAGGGAAGAGTGGGTCTAACATCTACTAGTTTCTAGTGATTGGACGGGTAACGATATCTGCAAAAACCTTTCAGCTCCTGGTTATTCGGCATTATGCGGTCAGAAATCTCATGCTGAGTCATCGACATTCAACAGACGAGGGAGTACTGGCAAAACAACATTACTGGGCAAACATCGGTTATATTAATGTTACTCGACGCTTCAAGCCGTGCTTATGTACGGCCGTATGGTACCAGCCGTACTTCTGTACTAAGTACGACTTGTAATGCCGAGTGCTGCCAAGGAAGCCAAGGTTTGCTCTATAACGTCGTTTAACCAGTAGCTCCTGGTATGCTGACGGCCGATAGCTCAGCGTTGAGACCTCTGAACTCAGAACCGGGGGCAGATCCATTACCCTTGTGAACGAACGCTACACTTACGACCTAGCGTTATTCCGCTACACTGACGACAACTTTGTGACTTACGTTTGCCGTAGTTGTGTACGTGAATGAAGTTGCGGTGGTTGTGGACGCGAATACAGTTCACCGATTATCTGAAAAAAGTAAAATAGCTTCGGCCAAATTCGCTAAAGTAAACGAACAAAAACTGCCCTGAACGTGGCAGGATAATCACCAGGAGCATGGCAAAAATGGATAATCAATCAGTGAAGATCCGGGTGAACATTTGTTTAGTTTTGATGATTAGACGCAACATTTCGTTGACATATGGGATGCACACCACATGGATACAGGCGCCGCTACGTCAGTAACTGCCGCACGCCAGGTCCACAGAGAGACCTCTTTCCAAATTAAAGTGCACTGTCCAGCGCAGCTTTCTGATCCAAGCTTGGATAATGTAATGCAGGGACTGTTGAAATATTCTTAAGAAGAAACTCGTGAATTTCATGATTAAAGTGTCATCGGATGGAGCAAAAAATCGCTATCACTGTTCACACGACGGCTCTCACGCTCAAGCAACAAAACGCGACGTGACAACATGACAATCGTGACGATCAACACGCGACAGCTGGTCTCACTCACAAGCGGGTATCCAGCAGTCGGCGCTGCACCACCTCACGGCAGCGAGCGGCCGCGGCGCGCAGCCGGGTCAAAACACCCGGCGGCATGCCGGCAGCGATTGCGCACGACGCGAGGAAGCCGTTACGGTTCCGTGCTGTCGTAAATCCGTACCGGGAATACGGCACGGCGGCGCAGCCAGCGGAAATGTTGGCCGGCGGCGCGCGCCATATATGTCGCACGATGGCGCGCCCCCCGCCGGCGGCGCCTTATTAACTCCCCGGCCGAAAGGCACGATGGATTTATCAGCCATTCAGGCGGTGATGGCGGCTGGCCACGGCCGTAAACTGGCGTGTCGTTCTCGGGCCGGGGCGGTCGACTGCAGACGTCCGACTGCAGCCGCCTGATCCCCGGTCGGCGGGGGGTGACGCCCTGGCACGTGCTGTCGGCCCCAGGCGGCTCCGGCCACCGCCGGTGGGGCGGGGGCGGCGCCCAGACGCGGTGCGACCCGACCTAGGGACACGACCGGCGAACGACCGGGCGTGACCGTGGTGGCGACGGCGAGCTCGCGGTGACGAAACGCGGCTTGTTTCTTTTTCTGTAGGGCATGGTGAACAGACCATTGACTGGCGATGGCGTCGCCTTTTGTTTACGTGTCAACGTGCCGGTTTTAGGACTAAATATCTGTCTGATCGATTGCTTCGGAGTCGGCAGTCTGGTGGACTCTGTGTTCATCGATTGCGCCGGAGTCGGTAGTGTGGTGGACTCTGGGTTGATCGATAGCTCCGAAGTCGGTAGTCAGGCGGACTCCGGGTTGATCGGTTGTTCCGGAGTCGGTAGTCAATTGGACTCTGGGCTGATCGATTGCGCCGGAGTCGGTAGTCTGGTGGACTCTGGGCTGATCGATTGTGCCGGAGTCGGTACTCTGGTGGACTCTGAGCTGATCGATTGTGCCGGAGTCGGTAGTCTGGTAGACTCTGGGCTGATGGATTGCGCCGGAGTCGGTAGTCTGGTGGACTCTCACTGACTCGTCTGATCCATTTGCCTGTCACTTCTGAACTGTTTCTGACGAAACGTCACGGTGTCATTAGCAGTTGCGTCCTTTACATCGCCGCACGTCAAACACGATATGAAAGATTGCCACATATCGCGAAAGGCGACACACATCTTTGTCAGCACGTGCCTCAAACACCAAAACCTCCTCCCGTGGTCATGACTGACGGCAGATGTAAAACCCGTAGCGCAAGCGGGAATCGAACCAGGCTCTCAAACGCGACTCGCAAACGTCGCCGGCGATGCCCCCATCCGCCAGCTGCTGGAGCGAGCAACGGCGCCGGGCCCCGGCACCTAACACCGGTCAGTAAGTGGTGGGCGGTGTCCCAGTCGGACGGCGAGGGGCGGCCGACCTCGGACGCGTCAGCCGAGCGGGCGGCAGATCCGGCCCGAGAGTGCCGCCTGTCGCCGGACGTTACGCCGAAGAGCGGCTCCGATGCGAGGTGTCAGGTACGGAGGCGGCCACGTGCAGATACTCTGCTGCCAGAGCGGTGTCGGCCGCAGCAAGCTGGACACGGAGGTGTCAGGTACGGAGGCGGCCCCGTGCAGATACTCTGCTGCCAGAGCGGTGTCGGCCGGAGCAAGCTGGACACGGGGGTGTCAGGCGCGGAGGCGGCCCCGTGCAGATACTCTGCCGCCAGAGCGGTGTCGGCCGGAGCAAGCTGGACATGGAGGTGTCAGGTGCGGAGGCGGCCCCGTGCGGGTACTCTGCCGCCAGGGCGGTGTCGGCCGCAGCAAGCTGGACACGGAGGTGTCAGGTGCGGAGGCGGCCTCGTGCAGGTACTCTGCTGCCAGGGCGGTGTCGGCCGGAGCAAGCTGGACACGGGGGTGTCAGGTGACAACATCACCACGCTGGGCAAGGGCCAGCATGGTTGACCTACAGTGCGGTGTGAGGTGGTGTCATGCTGCGGTGAATCATGTAGCCTCTCGGGTCGCAAAACAATGGTACTTTGGCACGCCTGTAAACATCGAAAACATTAATATTATTGGCAAGGTGCGGGGAATTACACCTCAAAGAAGCATGTGACTGGCCTTCCTTTGGACACTACCATAATACTACTCGGCACTGAATGCGTAGGCTAGCTATGACGGTCCTAAAATGTAGTTTGCAAGAAACGTCCTTGGAGGCTATCATAAACTGTTATGCATTGAAAACGTAGGACTTCAAACACGGCAACGGAAAGTGTGCCTGGTTCCCTTACATAATGCAATAAGCACGCGTTCTGGATGAAATTTCGCATAAACACTCGGTGCTATAGGATGCACTATCTCACTTAAAGATATGACGTCTTCGTACTCACAAGTATGGCGGCGCCACTAAATTCGGTTTGAACGGACCAATAAATTCCACGCAAATCGGAGGCGAGTCTCTGGTATTGCTGATGACAAGTGGTATGCATAACTCACGTAGAAGCCCAGGTCGCCGGGGCCTCGCCAAATTGGAACGTTTTGAAAAGCATGTTCATTCCAGAATATGATGTGATGGTGACAAACTAATACATTGATAATTACAAAAGTAGTTTGGCCTCAATGTATCCGTAGGCCTTTAGAGGGTTTTTAGAGGCCTTTAAACCACACATTGGAAGCCTCCCTGACGCAAGTGGCTTTCCGATCAGTGCAGTTGGCTCCGGAACGACATAGAGCGCCACATTGATGCAAAAAGATCTTGCATTGCCGCGGGCGGTCCGATATTTGGCACAGAGACTTCAATACTCCTTCATGACTACTTGCTCCCAAGATTGCGAGCGCGCAACCCCAAAACTTTTTAGGTAATTTCTTTCTCAGGTCGATTTTGAAAAAGAGTAAATTTGGATGGGGTTTTCATTTTAAGCCTTATTTCCGTCCGCCCTTTTGACCACCAAGGAAACCCCTTACCTCTGCCAGGCAAGGTGCCGGCGAGTATTATACTGGATGGCACATTATATTTCCCGGTCAGAATCTGAAGGACCATTTCGTTCTAGCGCAAGGAGCATACCGGATGTCATGCACGAGAGTGCGGTTCAGTGGTCGATCCAGAGGCCCTTAGACGGCTAAACCTCACATTGGTCTTACAGAGGGCCTCCCTGGCGCGGGAGGCCCTTTGACCCGAACAGTTGTCCCCGGATCGACTCAGGAGCCCTTACCGACGCAGAAGCATTTTTGTCGCCGCGGAAGTCCAGTAGTTGGTCCAGTTACTTTAGGTCGACTGGAGTGGGGTAAAAGACCGTTCGGCACTGGGGCCCGGACTGACACGGCCCTTCGATTGCCTCCTTGTAGATTCTCACCGTGAGTACTCTGAACTACTTTCATTGTCAGAGGGCCCCGACCAAAACAAAAGGCCCTTTGGCATCCGGGGCCCCGTTTCCATCACTGCTCAACAAATACTCTCCTGGCCGACTCGGGATCCCTTTCCGACACAGTACCCTCTGTTAGGTGCTGCGTCCTCTGGCCGACAGGGGACCCCTCACTGTTTCCGAGGTCCCAGCCAATACAAATCGCGGTTCCCGGCCTTGCCCATGCATGGAACATGTGCCCCCAGATGTCAGACCGACACGGAGCCGACTCTTCCGCGTTGGTGTGGTCTCTGACCAATTCAGGCTAACATTTGAAATCCCGGCCCCACGGACCGGGACTCCTTAATAAGACCTAAGGCCATCCCTTCCGGCCCTCAAATCGGGCCCTTGATCGTCGGTCCCGAGAGGCACAAAGGGACCTTCTGAACCTAGGTTTTGGTGGGATTGGGGGTGGGAAGCATGTGCCCCTTCTGCCCTCACTCTCCTGCCAGCGCTACCGCGTGTCTGCAGTTTAATTTCGATCCTGAAGATGCCATTGTTACTTGGAGAGCTGTGGCAGCATTGTTCGACTAAATATCCGTGATGTGCTTTCTCCAAATTATATTTTAGACATGTCTTTGGACTGCTATTCCCAATACGTTAATATCACCTTGGAAAATGTGTAAGATTCTTAAAATATGACAAACGCGATCAAATTTCTTACTTTTTTGCGCACCTAGGGCTTCTTTATTGTCATCAATTGGGATATGAGCCAAAAAATTCAATGTGTACGCTCGGATTACGATTTCATGGCAACATACCGTCCAAGATGGCTGATAAACACAATAGAACATCATAAAATGCAACTAACATTAAAAGCAACTACATATAATGAACACGATAATAAATACACACATTATAGCTATACGCAAACACAAACACACGCCAACACACACACACACACACACACACACACACACACACACACACACACACACACACACACACACACACACACACACACACACACACACACACACACACACACACACACACACACACACACACACACACACACATACACACACACACATATATATATATATATATATATATATATATATATATATATATATATGTATATCATTTGGCATATATAGTAACCTTCGGAGAGCTTCCCACTTATATGTTGACAGCCACAAAGCAACATATTACTAATGAAACTCACTCAACAAGGCATGGTGAGGAGACCCTTCATCTATCCAAGCCTCATTTTGGCTCACCAACGTAGCAGCTTTACTGCAAAGGTATCACTCGGGCAGCGGGACGTTTTATGCCATGCCGCTCATAGACCAATGCTGGGCGCGTTCTCCCTCCGTGAGGTCATGGGGCCTGGCCCTCGCGGGAACCACCGGGCGCCGGTGAATGAATTCCGTCGAGACGGGCGCATAACTTTCACCAATCAGCGTTCTCGCTCACGGCCCGAAGCCTCCGCATACTTCTCACAAGTATGTTTCACGTCAGTCTTGCCGTCACCGGACTTCCGCCTTCCGCGCTTCCACCCGCGGTGACCGGTCACCGACGGGCCGTGGCCGCTTCCACCCACGGTGACCGGTTACTGACGGGCCGTGACCGCTTCCAACCACGGTGACCGGTTACTGACGGGCCGTAACCGCTTCCAACCACGGTGACCGGTTACTGACGGGCCGTGACCGCTTCCAACCACGGTGACCGGTTACTGACGGGCCGTGACCGCTTCCACCCGCGGTGACAGGTCACCGACGGGCCGTGACCGGTTCCACCCGCGGTGACAGGTCACCGACGGGCCGTGACCGGTTCCACCCGCGGTGACAGGTCACCGACGGGCCGTGACCGGTTCTACCAACGGCGACAGGTCACCGACGGGCCGTGACCGCTTCCACCCGCGGTGACAGGTCACCGACGGGCCGTGACCGCTCCCCCCCCCCCCCACCACGGCGGCCGGTCACCGACGGGCCGTGACCGTTTCCAACCACGGAGACCGGTCACCGACGGGCCGTGACCGAGAGCCGCTCGCTGTCGCTGATCTAGCTGCCGTAAAAGTGTGCTTTACCAAGCATTTGAAAAACACGACATGGTATTCACACCATTTTGGTTTCGTGGGCTGGTGTCTTGGATTCACTTAACTAGTCAAATGCAAGTTTTTAAATACAATAACAACAGTAATAACAATGAGATGTAATAAATGATATAATAATAATAGTAAGTCTTCTTTCGTTATGTAGTTAAGTACCCATATCGCATTGTCCGTAATTTACTGACAAAGCTGCCCGCCCTACCAATTGCAAGTAAGCTTGTGTGTGGGTAATTACAGTGTGAGTGTGAAGAAACTGACTTAAGCCGCATGAAACTTAATATATAGTTGTTAAGAACGATATCTAGTGGCGCTACCTAGTTCGCTTTTCATGAACGCTGCCTAGTCAAGCCAATTTATGACGCTCGCCGGTTTTCTCATATGACATTACCACATAATTTATCACCGTCATGTGCCACGTGTTTCTGTTTCGCTGTTCTTGTTGAGTTTCATGTTAAATGCGTTTCTTGCCAAGTTATGTCAGTTTTCAACCTTAACAGTCATCTACCATTCTATTTTGTCGTAATGTATTGTGCTATCCATCAACTGGCTGTTCAGCTGACATTAATAATCCGTTCTGCATGACGTGATCATAGGAGACATCGCGATCAATGATGCGCTTCATGTGACCTTCCCGGACTCGTCCCAGCTGTTCAGCTGATTACATTCAGAGAAGCACATGTAGGCTGACTGCGCATCACACTCATTCATTCGGAGGTTCGGGACAGAGTCGGAACAGCCAATTGGGCGCAACATTTTGGTGATAAAGCTAAGCAAAACACATGTGTCCTGAAGCAAACGCAAGCGTGCACACATGCACTCTATGACACGATAAATTCACGACATGTCTGAAGACCAGGAGGAAACCATATCGAGATTACGGATGCGAGACGCCCAATGGCGCATTAGGGCCGCTCTCGTGCAGTGTTTAAGAATGCAGCTGCCGGGAGCACATGCCCCCGTCACGATCTCCGCGCTGGTCCGCGTTCCGAAAGGTCAGAGCGCCCATTTCGAGACGCGCTAAGAGATCATATTTTCCTCAGCATTAGGTAGCTAGTGTTCTGCGAAGCGACAAGCCCCTGAACATCACAGGTCATCCGATGGTCCTGCATATGAATCCGGGTACATTTCAGCGGAGATGAGGCTGCATCACCCACCTCCGCACAGGTTTGACTGAGACGCTTGAATGCCGTACTGCCCACGTTTCGTGCCCATGGGCTGCATCGCTTTTAAATCTCATTGCGGACTTCCCGAAGAACGTTCACGTCTTGCGTGCGCATGGCTTTGTCCAGTCAGAGGATCTCTTATTTGCTTATCCAGGTGCCCTGTGAGCCTAAACTGACAATTACGGCTAAGCTCGGGCACGCTTCGTCCGAGCTGATCGCTGGCGCTGGATGAAATCGTCTGTGGAAGCTTTACTGGTGATTGTATATCCTGGGCGGACGATGACTGAAATGAATGGCAATTTACGACCACGGGCATAACTCTCCCGTATTGGCAGTCATTGCCAGAACGAACCGAGTGCCCGATGACGCTGCTCAGCGAGCCGAAAGGCGCAGCGGAGTCGCGGCCTCAACTGACCTTAGAGCACTGTGGAGCGAACCAGACACGCCGACTCATCGACATCTGCGGCCCCGCGTCGCCAGCGATCCCGGATCACCCAGTAATCCCGAGTCACCAGCAATCCCGAATCACCAGCGATCCCGGGTCACCAGTGATACCCAGTCATCAGCGATCCCGAGTCACCAGTGATCCCGAGTCATCCAGCGATCCCTAGCCACTAGCAATCCGAGTCACCAGCGATTCCGAGTCACCAGTGGTCCAGTGGCCCAGCCGCTGTCGGCGGGCTGCCTGCTGGACGACCGGACGCCGTGCGATCCGAGCGTAATGCCTCCGATCGACTGATGCTGAACAGCGCATGCCAATAACTACGCACCAGCCTACGCCTTCCGGGCGGACCGGCCGGGGTATTACCGGTTCAGGCGAAGCTTCTGCTTTTTTAGAGTCAGAGGCACTGACAACCAGAGCAGCAATAATTACGGGATACGAGTGCTCTAAATATTGCGGGTTAGACACTTGAAACAACGTCGAATAAATGTGGAGACTGTCAAAATGGGCAGCAGAGCACGACTCAGCATCACACGGCAACAAGACCGGAACTACGTAGAAGCACAACATCAGTTACCAGGTCACTGATGCTGATAATTGTTTACCAGTTAACTGATCCTGATGATTGTTTACCAGTTAACTGATACCTGATGATTCGTTACCGCATATATCCGGTCTTTTTCCGGGTGATATCGGTCGTTGTCTCCGCATTTATTCGACAAGGTCTTGGCCATTCGCATACCGATTGCCAAAGTACAGCGACTCCAGCTGCTCTGATGCTTACCTCCCTGACTTCACGTCATAATATTTCGGGGTGGTCTCCACTCCAGAAGAGCATCTTCCAAGGCCCCCGTCAGTTCATCCGGGACTATCCATCCATTACCATCGGAGCTTTACGGCCGCAATTTTGTCTGATCACCGCAGCACGCCAGTCCCTGCCCCGGGCACGCCTCGGGATGCGACGATTATGGCCGGCCGGGATCCACCGGTGACAAAAGCGGCGCGATCTCTCTGCGCGTCGCTGCCTCTGCCTCTGCCTCTGCTGCCTCAACCGTCACGACGTGTTGGGAGCCGACCGTCACCTGCTCCAGGCGTGGGACACGCCACTGCCTGCTCACCGTCACGACGTGTTGGGAGCCGACCGTCACCTGCTCCAGCCGTGGGACACGCCGCTGCCTGCTCACCGCCACGACGTGTTGGGAGCCGACCGTCACCTGCTCCAGCCGTGGGACACGCCGCTGCCTGCTCACCGCCACGACGTGTTGGGAGCCGACCGTCACCTGCTCCAGCCGTGGGACACGCCGCTGCCTGCTCACCGTCACGACGCGTTGAGAGCCGACCGTCACCTGCTCCAGGCGTGGGGCGCGCTGCTGTCTCCTCACCGCCACAACGCGTTGGGAGCCGACCGTCGCCTGCTCTAGGCGTGGGGCGGGTGCCTACCGCCAGTGACCCGTACCTGGAGCGCCATCAGATACAGTGGAGATGTGTGCGGCAGACCAGCCCTGAGCTGCGTGCCAGGCGACATCACACAGCCTGACGCTCCAGATGGCGCCGCATGACATCACTGCGTCGAAAATGATTACAAGAATGTTGCTGTTTTGCATAAGAGCATCACAGTACATCGATATAGAAAAGTTGCACAACATGCGTGCATATTCGCACAGCTTTTCACACATAGTCTCTTTGGCATTGCCCATCACTTAAGAACAATCAATCCACAAAATCCAGCCGGTGTGTCAGCGACATCAGCGGGCACTGTGCCCCAGTGACAGTGCACAGGTCCTGTTTACTGGCAGCGGCGTTGTCGCGACCGGCAACGGCTGTGTTTGGTTGGCAGCTCCGTTATAAAATTTTCCAAGAACCTCAAATGCTCACTCTCGTCTTTATCACCCGTTATTTCTGACGCGACATGTTATCCCTTTTTCCAGAGCAGGCTGCCCCAACGTTGGTATGAGAATGCCTGGATGGGTTAAGGTCATAAATAATTATTAATACATACCGTAGCACCATGGAGTGGCTAGGCACCTTATCGCGGCCCAATTGGAGCAAATATTTATGGTATTGCTGGACAAAATATTTCCAAAGATGTGTAATTATACCACAAAAACAGAGCAGCAGCAGACTGCATTCAACACCTGACAGCGCCGAGGAATTCGGGCTCGCCGCCGGCGTAGCGGATAGCTTTTGTGATCGCCAGCCCGCACTTAATTCGGACAACCTTCCGATGGTAATTACATCCTGATAAGAGTGCCGCGGAGAAAACACTTTATGCTCGGGATTCCTGCCGTGATTTAATGCGACCGCAGCGTAATTAGGTGGCGCTTGGTAAGTAGCTGGGGCGAGGGAGACCGGCTCAGCTCGCCACCGCCGAGCCGCGGAGGGGACAGCCCCTGCACGAGCCGCCGCGCGGCGCGATTTATGAAAACCGTCTGTCAACAGTAAAAAAGTACGCAATCTGCATATTAGATCAGCGATTCATCCAAACAATGGCCATCGTGCTACCCATGCACAGCCACACGAGGGGCAACGCCAAGCTCTATCACCGAGAGGCGGCAGGACTCACTGTCCGGGGCGCGACAGGTAGGCAGCCGTCCTCCGGACTCAACCACCGGAAAGGAGCCTGGGCAGATGAAGCCCGCGGGACTGACCCGCGCCTGTATGGAACACCAGCCGGGCTAATCTGATCAGTTCAGCTCAGCTCGTTTGGATCAAGCGGTTTCCATTTGTCTCGTCGCCGACCGCGCGGCGTGCCGCCCGCTCCGGAGACGCGGACGCGCCGTCTGTTTTTCGGCTTGGAGCTGGGCTGCTGACGCGGCTCCGGGCCACTTGCCAACATTATTTTCCGCCGCCGACGGCGGGCAAACAGCGCCGCGCCTTGGTATGAAAACAGTCTGATGAATTAGCCTGATATGAGCCCAGTGGCGATGATGTCCTCAAGCACGACCGCACGTCAGCCACGAGTAGAACCGCCGCTGCCGGCACGCAACGCACTTTCTCACACGCGCGAGCTAGGAGCTACCGCGGAGTGCGCAGAAAACAGGACATGGGTTATTCAGCATGGCTCCGTCGAGGACCAAAAATCACATTTACCAACGTAACTCTGGGATCAACTGCAGCAAGCTATCGCTTGGAATATATTTGTATTACATTTTAAAATGTTGGCGAAGATGGCGCACGCTGCAGACCACACATCGCGACAACGTGCAGCGTCTTATAAGCTTATCTCGTCGTTGTAAATTATCTGTGATGAAATTTGTTGAAAAAAGAAACAAAAGAACGCGATTTTAAAGATAAGAGCACAAGGTGGTCGAGGGAAGTGCACGCAGATGCAGGGGGGGGGGGGAGGAAAGTGGACCGGCGACCGCAATAGCTTAACCGCAGGGTAGTGCGGTCCTAAATGGCCAATGGTCATTATGAAACGGGTTGATGGTTAATTGAGGCGCGCAAGCCCCATTTTCTTTGTTTCGACTGCCAGGAAGTGACAGGTGTTGAGCTGATGTGTTTGTCACAGACAGCGGCAACAGGTGTGTTTTACGACGTTGAGCTGCACCTGCTGCTTACCTGGTGACGAAAGCCATCAGCAAGCAACAATGGTGGTCTCTTTTGGAACATCCCTGACGACGGCTGCTGGTCGCCACAGACATTAAAAGGTAGACATCTCAGACGTAGGAAAGGAACCCAGCCGACGCCGGAGCTGTGCGGTGATTGGCGCCACACGCTTTTGCTCTGTTCAGCATTTGCCTATGTTGTCCCGTCTTTCATGCACTTTGTCTGCCTCATCCTGCAATAAATCACGACGGGCGAGGCGTCACGCTGCCCATCCGGCGCGCATTCACTGCGCTAGAGCAAGGCTTCTGCCTTTGTCGGCACTTGACAACAAGTAATAAATCAGTATTCCCGCTGATGTACAGAAAACGCGCTCGCTGAAATGCACTCAGCTTAGACAGGCCGCATTTAATGAAAACTGAAAGCGTGAACGATCGAACTAAACTTTGTGCATATAAATTGTGTCAATTATCATGCATCATCTTGAAACGCTAGCCCATAAGATTTGTTGCTACACGGCTGTCTTGCAAAGCCTGCGGGTGTAAAGGCGCATAATGCTTAGGTATAGCGTCGAAAGGCGTCAAATTTAATGCAGTCAGCCGGGCATATTAAGTAAGTTTTGATTAACTGATCGTAAACGATGATAGCGCAGGGCCCGCATTACCAGAGGGCATCATTGATAAAATATTCGTTGCTTTTACTAACGTCATCCCATATCAACATTTGGAGGAGCAAGCATTCTTGTAGAGGCAGAGCAGCGCTTTCATCCCTTGAGTTCGCGCGGACTGCATTCAGTCAGAACTGCGATCCTGACAGTTTTCCCAAGGCGATGAATGAGTCCAGACCGAACAAATCGTCACTCAGGTCCATTCTGCTGGCAGACCATAGTCTGTGGCTGTGTCAGATCGTGACAGTGATCAACAAAGACCCCGGCAGTCGGTAAGCAGGGGACCACATCAGATCGTGATGCGGAAGAGCTTGCAGGAGATGTTATCAGATCCTTGGGATGGATCTGCCAAGAGATAGCGTTAGGTCCTGTGTGTGGGGGCGACAGGGAGATGACTTCAGACTCCGAGCAGTGCAGGTCGGCAGGAGATAATTAAGGTCCTGATGGCTGTGGGTTCATAGTGAGATGACGTCAGAGCCTGATGACTGTGGGTTCGTGGTGAGATGACGTCAGAGCTTGAGTTTGGGTCAACAGGAAAATGACATTAGACTCCGTGTGTAGGTTAACAGAGAAATGTCGTCAGACCCAGACGCTTTAGCAAGAGAAAGCTTCAGGTCTGATCCGTGTGGGTCTGGATCAGATCAGGAGATAGCATCAGTTCGCGGCTGTGACGGCTCCGGAGAGCTGACGTCAGAGCTGACGTCAGATCCGGAGCGCGGCTCAACACGGTCTGGTCCTTGCATCATTAGACCAGGCATATGCAGCGAGCTGGTCCCAAACTCGGGCCTCCCGGCGCTGTGCGATAATGACGTCTGCACTGAAAGGAGCAGACGTCAATATCGCACAGCGCCGCGCCGTGTCCTTCATTTAGTACTCTTAGACGAAGAACACGGCACAAACAGCTCTGGCCCACGCGCAAGCCCTGGACATGCAGGGCGCGTATCCATGGTCGTCGAACCGTGTCCGCTTTCATTCCTGACGAAATAACGGCTGAGAAGATAGGGTCGTGGACTTCAACGTGGGGCGCGGGCTGGATTCCCGGTTGGCGCTGTGGCCCTGGGGGCTGACTGACGTGTTGTGGGCATGTCACCGCCAGATCGATGCCAAGATAAAATAGCGCCCATCCGCCATGACACCTGACACGCGCACCCAAGCAGTCTGCCATGACTGTCAGTTGTGAACGCAGGCAACGTTTAACGGCCAGGATTGAATGGGTCTTGACGTGCAACTGGAGCATTTTCAATGCATTCAATATAACCAACGTCACTTTGCCCAATGCATTTATTCCGTGGTTCGAGTTTGGTGTGCAACTGGAAGCATTTTAGGAGGAAATAGCAACTATAGGTGATGAATTTCTCACAAAGCCATCAGCACATGCGAACTTTCGCCTGCAAAAGCTGCTCGTATTGACCAGTTTGGCACGCAATATTGATGTAGGCTGAAGGACAGGTCCGAGGGGTTCAGCGAGACCCTCGCTGGTCTTTCCCGGTCTCTCTGGAGTCAGCAATAGAGAAGACCTCGTTCCTTTTATATCTGATTTTCGGATAAATTGCGTGTCCTTTAGAACATGGCCCTCAGCATGCGAAATTGGATCTGTCTTTGAGTGAGCTTGCAATAAATAACGGGTCAGACAGAAACACTTACGCTTAGGTCTTTTTGAATCAGAAAAATGGATACGCACGGATAGAAAGTCATCGCTCCCAAAAGCAACAATTGGACGCAGTTTATCTGACTGCTACAAATGGGACGTACGGGGTGCCATGGGGTGCCACCGCCGCACCGCCCGGAGTGGCATCCGGGGTATTGCCTGTGGAGAGCTGCGAGGCCCGGGGCGGCGCCGGACGCGCACTGAGGAGCGGCCACCGCCGCACCGCCCGGAGTGTTGCCTGTGGAGAGCTGCGAGGCCCAGGGCGGCGCCGGACGCACTCCGAGGAGCGGCCACCGCCGCCCCACCCGGAGTATGGCCTGTGGAGAGCTGTGAGGCCCAGGGCGGCGCCGGACGCACTCCGAGGGGCGGCCACCGCCGCCCCACCCGGGGTATTGCCTGTGGAGAGTGTGAGGCCCAGGGCGGCGTGTGACACCAAACCGAGGAGCGGCCACCTCCACCCCACCCGGGGTATTGCCTGTGGGGAGCTGTGAGGCCCAGGGCGGCGTGTGACACACACCGAGGAGCGGCCACCTCCACCCCACCCGGGGTATTGCCTGTGGAGAGCTGTGAGGCCCAGGGCGGCGTGTGACACACACCGAGGAGCGGCCACCTCCACCCCACCCGGAGTATTGCCTGTGGAGAGCTGCGAGGCCCAGGGCGGCGCCGGACGCACTCCGAGGAGCGGCCACCGCCGCCCAACCCGGAGTATGGCCTGTGGAGAGCTGCGAGGCCCAGGGCGGCGCGGGACACACTCCGAGGAGCGGCCACCGCCGCACCGCCCGGGTATGGCCTGTGGAGAGCTGCGAAGACCCAGGGCGGCGCCGGACGCACACCGAGGAGCGACCACCCGCCCCCCCCCCCCCCCCCGGAGTATTGCCTGTGGAGAGCTGCGAGGCCCAGGGTGGCGCCGGACGCGCACCGAGGAGCAGCCCACCGCCGCCCGCGCCCTGCAACTCGGTCTCGCAGGTCAAACACAGGGCTCCAAACTCGGGATCAACTGCCGGAAGTTACGGGGCCCATCCGGCAGCGCTCCTAACGATCGCCTGCGTCGTGACCTGAGGAAACGGGCCCGCGACGACAACGCGTTGGCGAACGACGCCATACCAAGTGGGATTGGTCGCGAGGTACGGACCGGGTTATTGCACGGGGGAGAAGGTGCTGATCGATGTGAAACGGCGGAGAATGTCAGCCCACTGGCTGCTTATCGGGTGTTGAAATGTCTGAGGCGTTTCCTCCGTTAAGAGCATGCCCTTTTTGAATGAAGCCTTTCAGGTTTGGATGATTTAGTGGGGCGTCTAAGATGCACGCACACAACACACACACACACACAAACACACACCACACAACACACACAACACACACACACACACACACACAACACACACACCACACACACACACACACACACACACAACACACACACACATATATAATATATATATATATATATATATATATATATATATATATATATATATATATATATATATATATATATATGCCTAAACCGTTATGTTTTGTTAGGAATCAAAGCCGGCTCAGCACTGATGACCGTTTTGAATGGTTTCTCGATCGGCCCGATGACATGGCCAACTCTTATTAACACGCGTCCGGGTGGGGGTTAAATCGACCCCCGAAGGTTTTTCCGGAACGGTTTCCGAACGGAGCGGTGTAGCCGCGCCAAATTTTGCATAGCTGTAGACAATTGAATAGCAAATCGTCTGGCATCAGAAATTTAGATGCACCTTGTAAGGTCGGTGACCTATGTAAGATCAAATTCAGACCGTGGTTTCCGCGACGGCAATTTTTAGGGAAACGTTCGATCTGATCCAGCAACTGAGTGTTAGATCCAGTTGTTACATACGACAACAGAGCTGTGTGGGGTAGTTCCTGGTGCTCTTTTCGAATTAATTGATGACAGGAACTGAATAATATACCTCCCATAGACTTTATCAAGGTCAGAATAGGTCACTGACCTTAAATGACCCAGGTGAACATTTTGTTTTTAGGGACATACTGCCTGGCATTATCTTTGTCGCCTATCCAAATGCAAAACTCAAAGAGGTCTTGTATGATTTTGGTCACCATGGCCTTCAAAAGGTCAAAAAGTCACTGACCTTAGATGAACGCGTGATTTTTTTGCATAGAACATTTGCCTGGGTTCTAAGGGCCCTTTGGAGGCCAAGGTGGACTTGACATTGCTTGACCTTATTTGACCCGAAGCTCATGACCTAGGAAACTGAAACTTGGACCCAAGGGAATTCACGTACAGTTCAATACACCCTGTAAATTTGGTGCCTCTAGCTCTCTTAGTTCCTGAGATCTCAGGGGAGTCAAATTGACCCCCGATCAAAGGGTATCCAACCAGCCACCCGGGCGCGTGTTAAACGATTGTTTTGAATAGTGCTAAAGGTCGTGATAGATAAATGGAAGAGACCAATCTTGACGATGAGCGCAGCTCGAAGCATTGGGTTCTGCCATTGCACTCGTTGTTTAACACAATAACGTCGTTTGACCAGAGCCTCGTGGTAAAGAAATATTAAAGGTCGTTAACTCAGTGCAACAACTTTGAACTTGTCGTGCTCTCTCTCCATGTTCCGGCTGGGAGGACAACATTTGACCCATTACGTTGCAGTTAGATTACTTCTCTTACTGTCCGGCAAGCCCTAAAAGGTTGGGCCGCCAAGGGGGTCGCACCCCGAGCTCCTGCTTTTGCGTCGGACTTCCTTACTTCTCAACTACGAAGGACCGGGCTTCCAACACTCTACTGCCGGTAGATGTTCGTTGGGAAATTGGGGATTGGGGATCATTGGGGAAATCCGGAATGATGGGTGTCAATGAAAGGTCAGAACTCCTCGGCGAGGGTTTTCGCGTATATGATGTTTTCTGCCGACGCTCCGTACGGGAGAGATCTTTAAACCTCGGACACTCTCTTGCCCGTGTTGGCCAAGCGGAAAATGGCATGAATCACCACAGCTTGACAGGTCAAATGTGTCATTACAGTCTGTATGCGGAGAGAAAACATCAAACGCATGCAAATCCCATCGCGGAAATGTTCCTCCTTCGTTGACACATGCCATTCCTCCAACGGGTATTGCATCTACCCGGGAGGAGCCGTGGGTCGCGTTGGTTTCTTCCTGGTCCACGGTCAGGAAAATGGTGGCGAAAGCGGGGAGCTGGCTAGACTCTCTGTTACAAACAAACTTCGCTGCTCTTGCTTGATGAACGGTATAATTTCTCAAGAACGCGACAAGTCAAATGATGTCCTCACATTTCCAGTGCGGGGCGTAATGCTGCAAACAAAACATGGAAGTTGATAAATTTCAATCCATCATTTGTGCATGGTTTAAGAAGGGCTTAATCCATTCGAAGATGTATTTCCGCCTAAAAGGTCCAGTCATCTGAATATTAATGTCGCCAGACAGGTGTGCCCTGCTTTTCCATTCGAAACGTGAAGTCCGGTTTTAATAAAATATCCTGCGAAAACTTGATGTTGTTAAAGCTAGCAATTAGTTATCAAAGAACGGCTGCGTTGATGTTTTTCCACCTCTGCGGATAGGATTCATGGTCATCGCTATTTGAGACCTTATTTCCTCAACACGCGCCCGGGTGGCCGGTTGGATACCCTTCTCTCGGGTGGGGGTCAATTTGACCCGCTGAGATCTCAGGAACTAAGAGAGCTAGAGACACTTAATTCACAAAGTGCATTGACCTGTCCGTGATATCACTTGTGCCAAATTTTGAGGTTCCTAGTTTATGATCCTTGGGTCAAATAAGGCCAAACAAGACGAAACTCCAAGCTGGTCTCCGAAGTGGGTCCAGAACCTAGATACCTACTCTAAGCAAAAGGTCACATGCTCACTTAAGGTCATCGATCCTGCTTGACCTTTCGGAGGTCGTGGTGACAAAAATAGTACAATACTGCTTTGGGTTTTGCGTTTGAATAAGAGACAAAGATTACTCTAGGCAGTATGTTCCAAAAAGGAAATGCTGACCTGGGTCATTTTAGGTCAGTGACCTATTCTGACCTTAAATAGGTCCATGCAAGATGCATAACGCGGCTCCTGTCGTCAATGAATTCAAAATAAGCACCAGAAACTAACCCAAACAGCAAGTCTCAGAGCAATAAAACAGGTTGGTTTTGGCCTTGGCCTGACCTTCATACCTGACCCTAGGTCAATGAAATTTGTTCTTTCAGTTGTTGTGTTGCCTAATAAATTATTTCAGAACTGTACGGCTTCGTCTAGCACTCCGTTGTTGCATCAGACTGAACGATCCCCTAGAAATTGACTTCGCTGAATCCATGGCCTGACTTTGACCTGTCGGAGGTCAGTAACCTTACAAGGTACAGCTAAAGTTGGGATACCCAACGATCCGTTATTCAATTTTCTACAGTTATGCAAAATTTAGCCCGGCTATGCCACGACATTCGGAAACCATTCCGGAAAGACCTTCGGGGGGGGGGGGGAGGGGGTCAAATGACCCGCATCCGAGCGCAGGTTAACATAGGTTTAGATGACGTTCCACAAAATAACTGTAATTAACCTGCTTGATTCACAAATAGTGGGCTTAATAAGCAATACAGCAGCCCATAATATTTCAATACGACCATACAAAGCAGCCCTGAACCATCTCAGCGGCACCCAATCCGTCACGATCACTCTGGCTGCGGCTTTATGCGCTTGGGAGTAGCGTCTTTATGGAGGCGCGGGACAATGGTTGCCATGCTCCGGTGCGAATACTGCGGACGTTTGCTGGGTTTGGGGCTGGACCGACCAGGGCTATTGCCGTGAAAGCGATTTTTGGCAAGACATACATGAACAAACGTTTAAAGCTAATGGCCAGTGGTAGCGGTGGTATATGGCTGATTCATTGAAATGATTTGAATGCTTTTGACAAATGACAATGAGAGCGTGCAGCAAAAGCATTTGAGGCATGGGAAAGCCGCTATGGCCCGGTGATAACAGTGGTGTTTATAGCTGTGACAAAGCTCTCGGGACTTACGTTTCCAAAAATGAATAAAAAGTAGCTTATTTATGTACTGTTTTATATGGTTTCAGTGCATATTTGTGCGTCGTTAAAAGTGATTGATTCCCTCCATTGCAGCGTTGCTTAGCGGGCTCAGAGCTGGAACCATCACCCGTAATGAGCACACAGTAGTAGTTTTGGGCGTGCGTTACAGTTGGCTTTGACGACCCTGAAGCGGAGTGGTGAAACGCCAATTCCAAACGACCGTCCATTATCCAAAGGTAAGGATTCGTCCACTGGTCCTGCAGGTGCGAGTCCCAGACGGGGCGAACTGAGCTGGAATACTGGTAAACGTCTGCTGTACCGGCCTCCCATAGGACCCAGGTTGAAAGTAGCAGAAACGCTACGACATGGAATCCGAGCAGCTTGCGAAAAGAAAGCTGCGAAGAGAGCCTCTGAGAGAAAAAGTATAGATTCGCAGGTAAACACGGTGTTTGCGTTGTGCGACTGAAACATTTTCATGACTTACCCTTAAGTAGCATAATCCAGATATCTCAGGAAAGAAGGGAAGGTTTCTTTTCTTGGTCTTTGACGACGTTTTCTCCCTATTTGGGATACCTGGTGTACCACTGGTCTGGGACATCATTGAATATGAATAAGCCAATACCTCTTTAGATTGATTTTGACATCGTTTGGAAGCGTATGTAAGAATTCTGGGCATCAGAACATAATACCAAATATGTACATCAGAATATTGCAATGCTTACAGACTGAACGTTTTGCACTAATTTGAGATGCACTACCTGCCAGCCCCAAACACAGTTATAATTACTCGGAAGGCTGCCGTAGTAAACAGGGTGATGGCGATACAATGGACAAACAGAGAGCGAACCCGAACTACTGGGAAGTGCGGAAACTAGCTCTATTCTGCACGGTCCAGACCTAGTTGAGAACCTGTCAGAAGCAGGCAGCGGTCGGCAGCCGGCGCAAATCCGTCCCCTGCCGGCCAATCCAATCCAAGCCAGCAGCTGGATATGCCGCAGTTCAGCGTAATTAAATCGTGAAGTCAAGCTAGGCAGCAATCCAGCCAGGGGTCTGTATAAAGTTGTTCTTGTTTGAATTTGACATCAGTCAGCCAGGCAGAGCTGATTGGAAGCTGCACAAGGTTTGTAGCAGGAGGAAAAAATTGTTTTGTTCGCCCACCCCAATCCAAGCCAGTTTTACAGAACGTGTCCACGGCTAACGGATGGGTGATGAATTCCCTATCATAACTCCGCTCAGATGATGGCACGGAACACCGTAACTTAGATGGTTACATGGTCCCAGTCGCCGAAAGAAAGCAAGCCCTAAAGCCTTAGAACCCAGGGAGGAACGCGAATGTGGCACTGACTGAATATAGGTACGAGAGTCACTGGACGGTGGCACAGATCACCACAGCGCCTGTTACTAGGCTTATTTGGCAGGCAAGGCCCGATGATACTCTTCTCGATGATGCCAAGTGGTTCCTCTCGTTTGATGGAAATAATGATGGATAATATCAGACACCAGCGTAATGCCTCGCCACACTTGCGAGCCATACCGCTGCGCACTTGTTCAAACACACTGTCCATTCACCGCATTTTACTTGGCAGCAGCTCAAACTAATATGAGCATGCCGATGAGCTATGGCGATGTCATGCCGTCGGCAACTCGCGATGCCTGGACAGCGCAGTGGGAGCCGCAGGACATACCGGTGGCGACACTCAGCGGACAGTTCTAGAAACTGGGCTCGGCCGACGCGACAGCCGGAGCGCTGCAATCCCGCGGGCGGAACGCCCGCGCCCCCCCCCCCCCCCCCCCCCCCCGTACCCCACGTCACCCCTTCCTATCCATGATTACCACTGAGACGGGAGCAAGGGAAAAAGCAGGCATTTGAGAGGTGAAGAGAACTGCACCACGCAAGCCTCGGCGAGCGGCTGGTTTCCAAAACTGCTAAGTGGGGAAGGTGAGGAAAACAATTTCATCACTGAATCAAAGGGTTTCTGCCGAATATGACATTTGTCATGCAAATTCGAGGTAAGAATGATTGGTCGGTACGCGTTAAAGCATTTACACCACTTAGAACCCGATCCGGAAGCTATCAAAGTATCACAAAAGTAATTGGAATATTGGAAAGGGGTCAGCGGTGCCAGTGTCTTGTAATGCCTAGCATTTCTTGCTCCAATTCCGTATTAAACATTCCTTTTGCCACAAACTCCGTGCACTTCCAATTCAACGGAAATTGGGATAGGCCACAGAACGTTATACGGCGCAAAGGGACTCAAAATACATTCTGCCCAGCCATTTTTTTCACAGGATTCCCCCCCTCCCGCTTTTCATGTGATTCAAATCAGTTAACACATTTTTGAAACAACAACGTGCTTGACTTGACAAGTTGCTGCCATCATGAGCTCAATGCCTGTGCGGAGCATCTGCAGATTTCGTTCTTTCAAACTCTGCGGTCTGCAGAGTGTTTTCATGTGGAGGCCAGACAGAAGATACACGTTGTGGCCCTCACCACTGAGAGCTTGCAAACAGAAAACAAGCGTCATTAGAACCCTTGTCTGGCCTAAGCCTCTACTTCCACAGGAACATGAGTCTTCTGACTTCTCTGCCGTTCGTAGTTCCCTTGATACTTTTCACAGAACGCTGGCGGCACGCCCACGACTCGCGCCCAAAGCATCTGACAACAGCCCGGCGACGCGCCGCCATCTATCGGCACCCCAGTGGCGCGCTGTCGCACGGGTCACGCCCTGTCGCGCCACAATCATGCCGCCGCTGGCGTCCCCACCCACGCCGCCGCTCTCACCACCGGCGGATCGGAGCCGGCAGTCACGGCGGCTGAGAGACGATGCATCACACTGCGGCGGAACGGGAAACAGCACAGGCTCGATGGCTCCGATGGGCCATTCGTCTCCGTCCTGGCGACCGCACGATTGTGCGAGTCCCGCCCATCACAGCGGAGCGCCGCCTCGATAGTGTCACCGGTGCTGCCGGAGGCCCGGGATCGTTCATCACGTCACCAAACACCGCCGGCCGTCAACAAAAACGGCGAATAATCGAGAACGCCTCGGCACGGACCACTGTGACGCGAGCTCCGCGGCTCTGGCGATACGGGGATTAATGATGTCGGGAGAGTGGAGGTCGCGGTGTTGAGAACTCACAGCTTTTTGCCAGAGGTTTGTGCGATGCAGTTTCTTGAGCCTGTTCGTATTTTCGTATGAAGCGAAGGTCACCCGTCTGCATGCAGTACATACGCATTTGGACTGTTGCGGTAGGGTATAATGACAATACCGAGCTGTCACCTGATAACAAAAGAATGTGAACTATGAAACTTGAGTGCCGCTGACAATATTGTTAGCTTTTTCCAATAGCTGGTTGCGTAGGGGCTCCAGAGTAGGTACTGACGTTACAGACCCATCTAGCCTGAAGCAAATTTATTCATGTGTCTACGGAAACGTTTGTGGAAATACTGAATGTTCAGCCTGATGCATTCTGCACATGTTTATCTAATCGTTGAAGGGAATCGAGCCCAACTATAGAAAAAGAAATTGAGATGAAAGGCTGCGTCATCCACCCTGACACATGGCACGCTTTCTGTGTCTGACCTTTGCTATTCGCAACGCTATAACTCTGCAGTAGCTCTTCTGACTTCACCGTAGGGTGCTCCCGGAAGGCCAGCAGTATTTTCAAATCACAGCATTCATAGTGCAATTTTGAAATATGCCAGCAGTTACCAGCTCCAGCTAAAATATTTTTCACAGTGTTACAGCAAAAGTTAACTGAACAAAACACTTCAAAAGTGGCAATGTTTCCTTTGTCCTGCATCTGTAACAGCTAGCCTGGTGAGAATACAAGTTCTCGTGCGTAGTAGGAGCTTTTTCCTCGTCCAAAGCAAAATAAAAAAACACAAAAAAAAACAAAAAAGAAAACAAAACCGGAAAACTTTTTGATAATCAATGGTCGTTTGGTGTGATGAACAAATTAAATGACGCATGTATAAAAATTATTGATAAAGCTTATAACCCATTATTTGCTACTGGTCGCTTGAGCATTTTTCGCATGCTGCGTTGACCCTACTGGACCGCTCTAAAAGTAATTGCAAATTGATTAGTAGCAAAACGCATTAAGCGCAGCTGGAAAATGATTACAATACACTTAAAGGGAATGTTCCACATTTAAAGATATTGAGGCAAGCATCAGATGTAATGAAATAAGCTAACTTGTAGCTATTGGTATGCCTAAAATGCAAGGACTGCTGCAGTCAACACAATTTGATCAATAAATAAATATAAGTAATAGGCTCCTAAATAGGCCATCGTCTGATTACGTCATGGAACGCTTGCAAGACACCGGAGTCGCTGATGGTCGTGTTATGTCACTGAAGCTGATGGTCGTGTTAGAATTGCCACTGAAGTGAAATGGCTGACTGACTTGTAGTGTTTCATTCTGCCAAGAGGTGACGAGCGTGTTGGTGAGTGCGAAGCTCTAATATCGTTATAAGCGCGTATTTTTCCATTTTCTCGTGGTGTTCTTGAGTATTTCCCCGTGGGATGGGTTGTTTTATTGCGTTCACTTGCTCTGTTAGGGCGTTATTCTCAAGTAATTCTATTCACCCAATCTTACCTTCGTCACAACTCATATCACTGCCAATATTCCTGTAATACATACCGCAAAACGCGACTTTTGTCCGAAGCTTGCACACGACGCGTGAAAATAGTCGAAGGCCAGCTGGTGACTGTTGATGCCACAAATCATGCTGACGTATGCCAGACAAGATTGATTCGATGAAAATATTTGTTCTCGGCCTTGAGTATTTCATAGTCATTGAAATGGCAGTGCTTGCGTGGCGTTTGTGTGGCGTCGTGACTGTCTGGGTAACTTTGAAATATTCTGAAAAAATAATCTGCACAGGTTCACGGGCATCACGTTCAGAAACATGAGGGATGTAAACATTAAAAATGGCTTTAAACTGCGGTGAATTATATCCACAATGACTATCTCAGTTCAAAATCCCACGCAACGGTAGCCTTTATAACAGCATGCCCTTTCAGGTATACTGTTGGCGATTATTCAACTCGTGTCGCAGTGGCAATTCCAAAAACTAGCTTCAGAAAACGTGCAAGCGATATGTAAAACTATAAGCGAGTAGCAAACATGAGCTGCGCGCAAATGTGCAGCGCACGTGACGACCAGGGTAGGGCTCAAATATGTACCATAAAATTACGTGTACTTAATTGCTACCATTTCAGCAATTAATCTACATGCTGCATGCATTGTTGCCGTTATGTTTCATGGCAATATACTGCTCCCATAAGCCTAGCGTAATTGCGCACTTGGCAGCTCACTAGGCATCAGCAATTTCATAAAGATCCTTTGCAGGCTCCACACAATACAGTGCCGAATAATTTCGCGTGAAATCGCCTTATTACAATGGGAAATCATGACAAAGCCATAACATGTTCAATGAGCACAGATGGAACAGCCGTGTTCAAGAATGCCTCCAGATATGCCAGATCCGACACCAGATCAAACTCGAATACAATATATGCTTTCCGTGGGACAAAGGGATCCTCTCATGACGAGTTCAACTATGACATAAAAACCAGGTCAACCTCTATTCACTACCACATTCAATTTATGATAAATTGATTTCAGCTATACAGTTAGTCGCACACATTTGCATATTTACATATCGGGACAAAGATAATGTTGTGTGTGGAGGGCTGCCTCGGAAACGTACCATGCACACACAAGTCATATTTGTCAATAAGAAGAGCGCGATGCATGGAATGCTGATTGATGGGTAGATGGAGGGAAGGGAAACTAGCAAGGAAGACAGACAAAAAGTTAGGTTGAGAAAGAGAGCAAATAGAGAAGGCAAAAAGATGAGGGGGCGTTTGGGGAGAATGTCAATCGTTTGGTCATTTATCAATGCACGAAATATTATTGGTACTCATCAGTGGTGTAATGTGGATTAGTGAAATACCCCTGACGTGAAGCTGATGCTGAACATGAATTATGCGGACACCATAACGCCGACATGAATGCTAGCCTGCACAGATTCTTTGAGTATTGGTGCATTGAGCTTCACTGCGAGCTTTGATAAATGATACTTATTGCTGAGGGCGACTCGGCTGCAATGCACCGATTGGGGAGATCAAGCAGTGGGGGGCTTACAGTGTTTTTTTTTTGTGTAACCCTCGGGGCTAATGCTCATCTGTTCCGGTAATGGCGGCGGTTTTCCCTTTGCTTCCTCGGAAGCAGTGGAGGGGGGGGGGGGGGGCTTACAGTGTGTTTTGTGTAACCCTCGGGGCTAGTGCTCATCTTTCCCGGTAATGGCGTCGGCTTTCCCTTTGCTTCCTCCCCCCTCTCAATCCGCTCTTAATGTGCCTGGAGTGACTGCAGAAACTGGGCCTTCAGTCTAGAATCTCACGGTCATTAGTAAGCCGCATTCTTCCAACCACTCGGAGGCACGTGTCGCTCACGTAGCCTACGAGGGAGCGGGGTAAGGGACAAATCGTAGACATGACTGCATTCGTGCTACATTCATACCACATGCCGCTCGACTGAGCTGGGTCGCTGCCTGTGGCGTGCTGGCCCAGCCCGCTCGGAACGCATCACTGCATGGGGGCGCGTGTCGACTCCTCCCGGCCCATCGGATGACGAACTACGGCGACCGGCCGCGCTCCAGCGGCGGCCGGCCAGCGGTCATTAGCTGCCGAGGAGAGCGACCCATTGCATGACCCGGCGTCGTTAGAGCGCCGCCAGGACCGCCGGGCTTGGGGCGGCGCAGCGCGCGGTAGAGCTGCCACGTGGGCCGCTCTCTGTGACGACCGGTCCCGGGAAGTCCGACGCCGAGTGTGTGTGTGTGGGGGGGGGGGGGGTTATGTAATCAGAGGGCAGGTGGAGATCTGGTTTTGTGATTTCTCCGGCTTGCCGCGGTTTCGAACTCCAAATAAACCTAGCGACAACGGGCACCAGCCTTTTCTACATCAGGGTGCAGTAAGAAATTGTTTTCCATGACAATATCTTGTGGTCATCGCGTTTCATGTGGCCAGTCGTGATTCGTTTGTGTGAAGAGACTAATTGGCATGCAGAAAACACAGTAACAGTATGTAAAATAAAAGCACTCAGCATGCTGCAATTTCAAGACTGATCTGGAACGGTGGCAACTATATGCTGGTCATTAAAACGGCATTATACAGATTCGGAGGATGATCCACACTTCAGCAGAGCCTAACAGAACAATGCCGTTTCATGACTTGAAAGAAATGTCCAGGAAGTGATTTGGGGACAAAGGGAAGTTATAAACGAGAACACTGAGCCCCAGCCTGCTCACTGGCCAGCCAGATCGCTGGCAACTAAACCTGCCGTGTAAAATAGACGTCTCACTATCACCTGCATACGAAATCGGGCACACCAACGCCCCATCCCAACAACCACATCAACAGCACTGCGCCAACAAACCGTCCGGCGCTACCCCTGTATTGACGTCCGCCGTCCCCTCTGTCTGTCGCGTCTGAAGCGCAGGCCGGACAGTGACAAAAATCGACGGCCCGAGGCGCGGCCCCTGCGGCCAGCCCTCCCTGGGGTGCCGCCGCTAACGAGGCCGGTCTTTGTCTGCGTGGCCGCTCACACGCCGGCTGTCGATGCCCAGTCGTCAGCGGGGCTGCAGTAATGAGGAGGCCCCCGTCGAGGCCGACGGCGTGGCGCCTCGGCCACCGTCGAACTGGGCCAGAGGCTCGCAATGTCGAGTTGTGGGAAGTGCGAGCAAGTGCAACATCCAAAACGGCTCACATCATGCACTGCCTGTAACCAGGGGCGGCAACACCGGGGGCAGGGGGGCGTCCCCCCTGTTGTTGGACAAGATGGAACAGTCCCCTCTTATCCTAACGACCGTCTTACAGGCGAAACCTACTTTCGCACAGGTTTTCACTACGCGGCCCCTATTTACAATTTTGTATCACTACAAAGTTCTCTCACATCGGTAGCATCGCATTGTCAAAATACTGGTACGGTGCTACTGTGACTCCACAAAAGCAGTCGTCGAGCATTAGCGGGCACAGCGAGCGCGCGAACACACGGGCGGGCAAGCGGATTCTAGCCGAGCTCATCCAATGTCTTTAGTGTTTAAGGTTTAAAGCCGGATTAGTTGGTCATGACGTGCCTACAACCTATGGCTATAAGGCAATTTCAACGGTAAAGTAAAAGTGATATTGAATTGCAGTTTGCTTACTACGATGCAATATCTAGTATTCTATGGTCATATAACTTGTAACGGGCTGGGCTTCACTGAGTTTTCTGGCCCTGGTTACCCGGACTTGCCGGAGCCAGATTTGGACTACTACCCCTGTGTGGTCGTGGTCGTGATTTGAATTACTGCCCCTGTTCGGCCGCGGTCGTGCTTTCTGCAGCAATGCCAATGAAACACTTTCATAATACGCTTTACCTGTTTCGATTCCCGAAACGTCTTTAAAATAATGAACTTAAGTAGCAAAATCAATTGAACCAAGCGAAATATCAGTTGCAGCTTTAATAAAGCATACACAGCTATAAGTAGTTGTTTT
The DNA here is from genome assembly GCF_011947565.3 of Pollicipes pollicipes. Lineage (NCBI taxonomy): Eukaryota > Metazoa > Arthropoda > Thecostraca > Pollicipedomorpha > Pollicipedidae > Pollicipes > Pollicipes pollicipes. The sequence continues at coordinate 21,429,710 of NW_023596420.1, read as the reverse complement.
CTTAGACTCTATCACATGACTTAGCCTTTGTCAATGACCAAACCTGCCATGGCGTTTGAAATTGCCGACAAGACGCAAAAAACATTCAAGGAAATTCTGAGATGCAGACAAGCATGGGCCCAAGAAGCACACGACCTTGACCCCAGAGTTTCATACTCGGGACGGGATGATTTGGCGGGAATTTGGTCTGAATCTGCAGGATTCTAGGCCTTCGGAAGACGCTTTTCTTTTGACCTGGCGAGGAAAATTTCGGTTAGTAGTCTGTGAAAATGCTCACATTTCGCAGGTTCTGGAGACGCTTCATTTTTATGGTCCACTGGGACATCTTTAACGTTGCCTCAAATGTACGCCCTCCCTCACGAATCTGGCACGCGTTTTTGGCTCATAGCAGATAGCAGGTTCATATCAAAGCATACAAAGCGAAATGTGCTTTATTTCAAACCGATCGCGTTGTAGCATGTCGCTCATGTTATATGGAGAGACCCCATTATTAATTAATTTCCTTTTTTCAAACATGCAGCATTTTTATTCCGGGCTGCAGAGAAGCTGCGTATACTAACCCTATGGAGGCGCTCGGGGACAGCGATACCAGGAGGGGGGGGGGGGGGGGGTAAGAGGAACCGCCTTCTTACCATTTGTCAAAAGGGAATATATTCCCCTCCTGTCCGTTCTCCACAACGGGAGGGGAACGCACAGGAACCCATCCCTGAGGTCGTCAAAATCCCGCTCGCCAGTTCAGCCACAGCTGAACACAATTTCACCCCGCAGCAAAGGCTGAAAGCTTGCTTCACTTAACCTGCACCTGAGCAGGGGGGGGGGGAGGGGAAAGCTGGCTTCTCCTACGATTTTTCGAACGCAGGTAAAAAATAAACGCTCGCAGCAACAGGAGATGTTCAGTACCTTTTTATCTATCAATTTGGCATCCTTCGTGCACATCTAAAGAATTGATTTCTCAAGATCAGTGACCTAGGCCAGCTCAAGGACGTGAACGTATAAAAAATGACCACACAACTTATTTACGGGCCACTTGCGATTGCTCAAACTTGCTATAATAACAGAACAAAATAATAACTACGATAGCCTTTCCAAAAATTTTGAAAACAGGCGAGTTGCGTGACATGAAGTCAGATCAATTTTGCTATTTTCGCACATGACGCAAATTCGTACGGGCTTTTGTTAGTCTTAGCGCTGGTATGTGAGGGAAAGAGTAATATGTCACTTGCACAACCATCATGTGACAGCAGAGCACATGAAGTTAGCCCACAGGTACCTTCTGCAAAACACATGCTCATCTCAAAATAGGCAGTCTTAGAAGGTAATTTTGGACGCAGAATTAGTACATTCCGCTGAACACATGTGATATCATTCCAGTGCATCAAAAGGTCACAGTTGGTCACGAGAAGACACGTAAGGTCGTATGAGATCATACAAGGCCAATGACCTACGTTGTCAGTAGCGGAAAGGCTAGATGGACGAGTGATGTGCGCTAGATGGGCCACGCGCGTAATCACCTCTTGATAGTGTTTGGAAGCTGATGGCGCATAATTTCATGTACCGACATGCTTGTTTTCAGTTTGTTGCAATTACATCGCCAAACGTCAAAGGAACTATATGCAATGTGGACAACAGCTTTGCAATCTGAAGTACCTGTAGATGTACAATACACTATTTCTGACTATAGGAAAGCATTGTACTGGTCCCATAGGCCCGGCTAGCACTTAGAATGTTTGCATTTGGACGGTTGGAAAATTTAATCTAAGTTGATATCGGATGATCTCCAGGTCAACCTAAAATGGTATTTTTGTATCTGGAAGGCTTTTGTCCCACAGCTGTACTTAATGAAATAAACGTAGTCAGAAGCACATGATGAGAAAGTATCGTCCTTGCATGCCACTGATAGACCAATTTTGAACGGTGACCTGATCTGGCCTGACCCTTGTGGGAGAACGTAAATGGTTGGAACAGACTCCCCACAGTCTTTACATTTGTTTCCGTGGCCTTAATATTTTTGACGTGTTAACATAGCTTTTAACAGCATTTATCAGAGTGACCGTTTTTGGCCTTTCGTGACCTCTGGTGATCTTCACACTTGACGTAAGTTTAAAATTTGGTGTGCATTCTTCATGATATGACGAGACCTTCACAAAAGTGCCTTTTTACTCCAATGGCGTCTGGAAGTTGGCAATCCCGGGGGAAATCAACTAACTTCTCCCGGACGGGCGCGGTTGTCTCAGACCCCCGGCCGGATCAGGTCAATTGTGACGCAGAGAAGGATCACCGCTAGAACAGCGTGTCACGTGCATCGTCTTCGCCTGGATCGGGTGGATCCAGCTCATGCCGATGCTACACGCCAAAGAACGTTTGGCTGCGTGTAGAGTCGCACAACAAACGGTGGTGGTCCAGACGTGGAGGGAGTATGTGAACTCTGTGACCTTAAGCAGCGTGTCGTTTGGATACTTTATCGAAACCGTTATAAATAGCCAGATTCACCCTTTGTTGTTATTTTTCCATAGGCAAACACGAACTTTGGCGCTGGAAACATGAAAAGGACCTCCAGCTGCTGATTTTTCGGCATTATAAGATGACAGTTCTCATGCTGAGGTAACGACCTTCAGTACATCAAGAGGTGCCGGTTAAACGGTGTTGCAATATAGATAGCGTTTATATTGACGATACGCAACATTTCAAGTTCCCGGCTCCTACGCCCCAATTGCTTACGGTGGTGCAGCGCAAGGCATATGACGAATTCGCATGGCAATGATCATTTACAAGAACTTCAGTTGCTAAACGCATAGTTTCTCACTTTTTAGTAAGTGTCACGATAGTTCTATCGCTTCATCCCCCCCCCCCGCCCTTATCACAAATTAGTGGCGCTGCCCCTGCCTGCAACGGGCTTTCGCATTGTGTCACATGAGATCAACGGAGGGACAAGAAAGGAAACCAACCAAATGAACCCAAGTTTCCGACAAACGGCCGGTCTTCTGTCGTGTCGCGTGCTCCACACACGCGGCAGCCCCACCTGCCCGCCCTCGCCTGCCGGATTCGATCGAGTCGGAGTTCCAAGAGCGCCGCTGACGAGGTCACGCCGTGCCAGCGGTCGCAGCGGGCGGCCGGCGCCGCCCCAAACGGCCAGTAAAGCTGGCCGGCCGGCGGCGCCGCGGTCACATCACACGGCCCGGTGGTGACTGTGCGGGCCGCGTGTCCCGTGGGGGTGCTCGCCGCCCCAGCCGCAGCTGCAGCGGTACAGGGCGCTCACCTGTCGCTGCGCCGGCTGCTGCTGCACGCTCTGCAGCCCACCGCCAACGCAGTGGTTTCTTCTGAGAAGCGGATTGACTTTCTTTGACAAGAGCGGTGTTGTCCGAATGCTTATCCAGGAACTCCGTGATGATTCGATCTGTTACTCTTCATCGCACCTGAAAAGCTACGTAGCTATCAAATGCTGACACCTACTGAGGCTTGAATATGCCAGTTCGTATGCGCGCCATTGTAGGACTACATGCCACGTTTCTTTATTCACGCTTCACAAACTTCACACTTCACGCACTTCATGCACTTCCCTTTATTTCACACACTCATTCCGCTTGTTCCTAGCTCCACGCCTTTGCCTTGCCTTACTCGCCGCTGCCTCATTCTGGACTACCGCACTGCGCACTGCTCTGTTCTATCCTCTTCCACTCTGTGTTTTTATGTCTCATGCTTCCATGCAAGGGCGTATGGAGGGAGTGGGGCACCGGGGTACGTCCCCTCATCCAGTATGCACGTGTCTTAATGGATGTGCATGCCAAAAGATGTGGACAGTGAGAAAATTGAGACAGAGAAATGGGTGTAAATTGAATAAAGCCGTGCGGTGCTGTACGCCATGCTAGTAATTTGGCGTGCCTGCAGCGCGCTTAAATCGTTTTTACTGCAAATTTTGGATTTTGTGATCTGGTGTAAAATCCTGCACACGCTTTCTGCTTCCACACCTACATGTCCAAATTCTCGCAGTCCGCTCTCCGCTATAATTCCTGACAGCGTCCTCAACCACCCGGGTCCGGTCCTGTCACTGCTTCGCTACTCTCCAGTAACAACAATACTTCTTTTCAGCCCACTTTTTCATCGCACCCGCTCGTCTCCCCTTTCCTGTCTAGCCGTTAATCCGTCGCACGTCGCCCGCCACCGCAGCCGGTCCGTTCAGCGGGCCCACTCGCCCCTGCCCCTGCCCCACTGATAATCCGTCGCATGTCGTCCGCCACCGCAGCCGGTCAGTCCAGCGAGCCCACTCGTGACCACTCCTGATTGACCGGGCGGCGGCGCCGGGCGGCCGTGAACCTGGGAGCACGTGTCCGCACGTGCTGTGCCGCTGTCGTGGTCCCTTCAAGCCGAGCCTCCAACCCAGCCGGGGACCTGCGCGATTTTTTCGCGCAACGGGGCGGGAGCGACGGTTGCGGCGACGACACGGCTGATAATTTATTACAAGCGCTATGGACCAAGGGGCTTCTCCGCGGATGTTTCCGCGGTGCCACGTCTGCATCGTAGGTCTTTAACATACATTGAACATGATTTCTCTCTCGCTGAAACCCAGGGTGCATGCCGTAGTACTATCAGCATAAATGTAATGTCATAGCATACAGCAGCGAATTTGGTGCAGATTTAAAGGCAAAGAGCTCTTCTGGTCCAAGAAAAAAATGGCGTACAGAAGACATGGTAACGAATAGCCGCATGAACACTAACTTCTCCACTAACTTTCTCACTAGCCCTCACATTAAGTTATCACGGATTTTCTCGCGTCTGCACATACTACACCATGGCGTTGACCACCTCCGGCTCCCACGTCCCGAAGTAAGCAGCCATCAGTCGCTACGGATGTCGTCCCCTGCACCGGAGAGCAAGCGACAAACTGCACGGCCGTCCCTTCGCTGGCGGCGTCTCCTCACACGCGGAGGAGGACGTGTGGTGTTCCCCCGCCACCGTGGTCTGCGTCTCTGAGACCCCAACCACGGAAGGGGAACGGCCTGAATTTTATCGGGCAGGGCAAAGTGGGACCAGGGGGCAGTAAACAGTCCAGCGGCTGTTGCAACCAGGGAAAGGGTGTGTTCATGGATCTCCTAACCGACTTCAGAAAGCAGTCTGTCACAGACTTGTCGGAGGGTGATGGTCTGGCCGGTGTTTTGACTGGAGAGAAATCCTGACAGCGGCCCCATCCAGCGCGGCGGATCGTCAGGCTGAGGTCTAAGCAGGACATTTCCTCACAGAGCTCCCCACCTCTGCCTAAGCATCCTCTCAATCGTTGTGCTCAAAGGATTCTGCAATAATTCTTCTGTGCACGCCATAATGCTTCTTTTCACACACAGTCGGGTGTCACGCAATCAGCCACGGTCGGAGCAGACCGGAGCTGCCACATGTGGTCGGCTAAATGGAAAATATGACCTTTTCAAAACAGCAGTTCGGATATTAGCCTATTTGCATGAGCGTGACGGCCGCTGGGGTGGGTAGAGTCCTAGCCCCAGTAGCTTCTGAGCAGGTAAGGTCATTTGTATATGTTGCCATATAAAATGGCATCAAAGCGGAATTCGACCCAGTGTCTTTGAAGGCCTGGCTACATCTCGGATTACGTGGTCCACATGTTAGCGGCCATTTCGAGTCTGAACCTGAGGGCGCTGCGGATTATCACCACTTGCTTTTTAGTTGCCTTGAATTAACCTCTACCCTTCACTGGTTACCTGTCGTGTACTACATTGGACTTCGACATAAAGACTGCGCTTGCGCTTGTGGCGTTGTGACCCATCATTGAAGAAATTCATCAACGGAGCATCATGCATCGTAAAATCTTAAGTGTGCGCCTGTGGTCCACAGTGATTTAAACTCTGATCCCTTCTGGCGAGCAGGCTTTTTAAAGGCACTGTCAAACGTACTTAGGTATTCTGTTTCCTAGACTAGCAGAGCATCCGAACTTAACAGCTGTACACCGTACACCGTAACAGCTGTATGTACACCGGGCCCATTGTCCTGTTTTTTCAGTCTGTTGTCCCGTCTACGCGAAGAACGCGACTCTCCACAGCATTCCATGTGGTCGAGCTCATTCAGCCCTGCACAAAGAGGACGCTGTCAAGAATTTATTACTAGTGCCGCGCGTTAGTACGCGTGTTTTGCACGGCGGCCAAGGCCCACGCAATGAGACTTTATGGCTAAACGACCGAGGCGCAGTGCAATTTGAGCCCTATACATCACCCGAAATCCGCACAGAACCGCTTTATTTAGTTTCTCATCACTGCCTGAGACATTTGTTGGCGCTCTGCCAGGTAGGCCGCAATTTATTTCCGTCGTTTAATCTGGGAGCTGCCGAGTCCTGATTCATGAGTGTTGTCATTCGACTTCGGAGTTCTGCACCTTCGCACCCTGTGATTCATCCACGTGGATGTGGCTCGCCGAGAAATACGCCCGCATAAGCAGTAAATTGCTGGGACTTCGCCGCTGATAGCCGAAACGAAAGAACAAGTGAAGCCCTGCAGGTTGCACCCAGCAGTCTGCGGTAGGCGCCGCCGGCGGCCGACACCACGCCGTCCCCCTCTGCGCAGTGACTCAGCGTCGCCAGTCAGCGATTCGCCGCGAGTGTCGGAGACGGCTCCCCTCTGGGACGCACCCCTGCTCGGAATAATCAGATCGAGCGGGAGACGGCACTCACCCAGCGATCCCCGACCATTGAACAACCCTCCCGGTCATGACGACGGTGCCTCTGACGCCTTCTCGCTACATCTGACGGAGGCCTTCGACGGTGGCCTGCGCACGTGGAGGCCCGCCCGCTGCGCGGATTACAGCAAGGCAGCGTTGTGTCAGTGGTGTGTGCGAATGTGTGTGTAAGGAGGAGGGCTGGGGGGGGAGGGGGGGGGGCGGGAATCCCGACTACCAGCATCTAGTCACATAGAAATAGCAGACGTCCCAGGCGCGCAGGCGTGAACGTGTGTCGACCGTAATATCATGTGCGAGCCTGTACGTCACACATCACTTCCACGACATGTCCCCTCTGTCGCAGAGACGACACGGCGACGCTGATTGAACGCACTATTTCTGCAAAGGCCAAACACAAAATGGGAGAAAATGTCCGTTGCTGCAGCTATATGGGCTTCTATCAAGTATGCATATAACAATTTGATGAGTACAAACAAGTATCGACCCAGCTGTTCCTGCCCTGTTTTAGAGCGTTTCAAACTAACATGGGAAATTGTAGCTGAGCGTGATAAGTCATGGACGTTGAGATAAATATTCAAAATCTTGCTGCTATCTTGGCGAAATCAACACTGTCAGCATTTCTCTTTCTTTCTAACTTTATGTTTAAAATGAGGCTAATAACAATGAATCTCCTGAAGTGCACCGAACGTTGATCGGCCGTCTTAATTAATAGCTGACGGACAGCATTGGGAAAATAACCTTGATTGATGTTAACCACCTTCACCACGATCAGAGGTCTCGCCAGCCTTGCCTACAGTTGTGAAGCATGTCAGATCAACTGCTGCCGCTTGAGGCCTGGCTCAACTCATGAGTTGCCGTGCATGCTGTTTGTGTGGTGCTCTGGAAGCAGACCAAGCCAAATATCGAGTATGTTCCAGCGTCAGTCTTTGCGGAACTCTTTACATGCCTGAAAAACATCAACACGGCCTCCGTGCGACAGACAGCCGGCTCCGTTCCAGAACAAGGCGCGACCTACGCTGTCAGCGAGGGCCAAAGCGAGCTCCGCCAGCGCCGACGCTTCCTGATGACACATCTGCAGCGGTCATCGAGAGGTCATCGAGAGGTGACCTGCACGGGCCAGACGGGAAGCTTTGTCATCGGTCTGGTACGCGTTCACCCCGGGTGCGAATCCCACCGTTCCGGAACTTGCACACCCTTTGAGCACATAAATTTTGAAATACGGGCCAAACTGCCATGCGCTGGCTGGATATTTAGAGTAACGTTCGCTAGATACTTTATTGTCCTGGAATTTACTCTCCAGGTCAGAAATAAGCCATCCCCATGAGATCAGACAAAGGTTTGTGGCAGCAGCGTTACTGGCCAAGTCCATTCCAGCACAGAAATGATCACTCTGATAAATCACTGTGGCGTTTCAACGAGCACAGCGCTTACGCAAGCTCACATACCGCACAACTCAACCACAAACGTGACGCCGGATCTACCAGCCAACTCGGAAATCCAGCGGTCTGACACAGTTGGACCCAACTGACGACCACCCAGCCGACGGCCAGACTGTTTACCACCTCACACTGCAGCCAAACAGAGCGCTGGCCGGCTCTCGGTAATCATTTTAGCGGTGTGGGTCTAACTCGCGCCGTCCACACGCGGTGCCGTCTGGGGATATGTACCCACACGATGCCACGCTCGGCCTCTCAGCCGGCCAAACTCGTGCTTGATTTCGCTCAACGGGCATGCATTCCGAGTCCGATGGACTGAGTCACAACGTCGACTCAGAAGCTGACTCCGAGCGAGACATCGCCACTGGGAGTCGACGACATTCCAACTCAACGGAATATGGCTTAATCTCGGAATCAGCTTTAATGTAGGCGATTCAGGTGACACAGCGTACGAGATAAATAGTTTATGGACCATGTAATGGCCTGCGCAGGGCATGTATTTGATTACGAGACAGTTTTACGAGAAGCGCTCAATTCGTTGCACGTTCAACAGCTGTTAGAGTGCGAGAATATTTCTTAATTCCAATTTTAGCAGTGTCGGCTCAGCGATGTTTTGGAATAAAACGCCCCTTCCTCGACCCCAACTCACACAGATTTCGAACGGAATCAAATCCAACTTGACTCAACTAGAATGCGGCAGATTTCGGCGTTTACGTTAGACGCACTTAGAGACAGGCGAGCGGGCAGACTGCCTATAGCGAGCAGTATACCGCAATCGAGTGACAGCAGAGCTGGCGAAGAAGCAGCTCGGTTAATCACACGGTTGTCACGAATGTCGACAGCGCTGTCGCGGTCGTTGACCTCTGGCTTCCGACGCAGCCACGCTCCAGGGTGACTACGACAGCCGGCGTGTGCCACGCACCCACGAGAGCCACGACAGCCAGCCCCGCAGCGTCGATCCCGTTTGACCCCTGGCTCCGATGGCATTGACGCGCACCGCAGTTCAAACGTTATCAACGCTCTGAAGTGGCTGCAGTCCGCTGCCGCCGCAGCCGACAGCGGCGCGGCATGCGGCCCAGACGCGACTCAGGGCGCTCCGCAACTGCGGCCAGCCAACGCCGCCAGAAGCGGCTGGCCCCTTCGCCTGCTGGCGCCGGCGGAGGCCTCTAAGCCAGAGAGCCGGCGCCCACGCCGCTGACCGTGCCGGCGCGTGCAACGGCACGTGATAAGATGAACGGCGTGCCTCCCATTCCTGGCGGCGCCCCGGACGCGCCGGCCAGCCGCACGTACCGTGCAATTACGCCGCTGATGGACAATGCGGCGGGTGCAGGTTCGGATCCTGTCACGGGAGACCTACAATCAGAGGTCCGCTGCCGGCGACGGCCCGCTCGAGCTAATTAATCGATCTGAGTTATAGCCGGCTAATGCACTTATTAGCCGGCTCTTTTATTGACAGTTGATGCCTATAAATAGCGCTCGGTCCATCATTGTTTGGTGTTACGAAGGCTTGATGACGTTACTTAGGAAGCGATAAATTAGCTTCGGTAATTAATCGGTGCCAGCGTTGAGCGTTTGTGGCCAATGGTACATCACACAGCACGCCATGTGTCACGCTCACATTGCTCGATGTGGAAAATGAAATACATATCCCAAGAATGCGTTGACATGTTATGTCCTTGTGGGTGAAGCAGGCCAATGAGTGTTGCACGCAGTGAAGGAAGAGTGCTGCATTTTGCGTTGAAATGTAACTGTACCTTCACGTGCTAGAGGATATGTAACTGTGTTGATGTGAATAACGTTTTCCTAAATCATTGCTTAGGAGCTGTCATTTTCCACACAAAACAACTTTTACAGCGTAATTTTTGTAATGAACTTATCCTGGTGGTTCTGTTAGGCCATCCTCATTTCCGGTTGTGGCGATATTTACAACCTCGTGATAGCTTGATGACACAGAACAAGAGTTATCGTGCCACGCCGTCGGTGTTAAGACAACACGTGCCACTAAATTAGAGCACGTCTTCGTCAGCTCTTCTTGATCGAATGAGCTCCAAAGGAGCGTAAACGTACAGCCCGCGTCGAAGGACAGGCCGCATGTGATTGTCCATGTCGTGTAGCTAGAAAAAGCCTCGCATGTGGTACCCGCAAACGGGACCCATTATCGAATTGGGTCGGGCGATCGTAAACAGATTCATGCGCCGATTTCCAACAATTTACGATTGCGCCAACAGCCTATTTTGACAGAGGCTATCACACCAGCGAACGTGCGCTGGGAGCTGAACAAACACACACACCCGACCAAGGTCTCCCACCACATCCTAACCGCCTGAATGTGTGCCAACGCCGTCGTACCAGTTACCACAACAACGGCACCCGCAAACACGGAACAGAGCTGTCCGGGCGCGGCCCGCGCGACGCCGCGAGCGGGTCGGGTTACGCCGGAGGTGCACGGCGCACACGCGGCCGTGTCCCGCCGCAGAGCGCTGGGTGTAACCGGAGAGGCCGCGTGACGACACGGTGGGCCCGGCATCTCGCCACGCGCGTGTAAATTTCTCCGCGACGTGCAACAGAGCAAAAAGCATCGCTTGATCTGGAGATACGGCGGCGCAACAGTGACGTACAGGGAATGGAATGAGCGAGGCTCCCTTTCAACGTTCATCCATCTTCTTGTCGCTTTCGTTTTGCACCGTTCCTCCGCGCAAATACTAGTAAACACGCGCGTCGATTTGTATTCATTGCATCTGTTCCGCCGCCGGGAGGAAATTATGTTGAGGCCGGACGTGCCAATCACCCTTCACTTCTTAATTAAAATGACCCGGCAGGAGCTGCCAGGGAAGGACACAGCACGCGCGGAAGGCCCCCCGGCGGGACTCCTACCTGTGACGGCCCCTCGCCGCCAGCGTCGCCTCGTCACCCGGCCCAGGTGAGCGCCAGTCCCACAGTGCCCAAGGGCCTGCCTGCATCGTCGCTCGCTGCTTTACAGCGCGCTACCGCGTGGTCCGGGGCGCTGAGCGAGACGCGAGCTCGGCGACCCCTCGCTAGTCTCTCCCGGCGAGCCCGGACTTTGCCTGCCGACCGGTCTGATGCATGTTTCATGGCCGGGATGCCAGCTGGAAGTCGCCAATGAATCGCTGAGTGGGGAGGGATCTGGTCTCGATACCATCCGGATTAATGCCTTTCTGATGGCGTGCACAATAATGTTTGATAGGGATCACGGCGCAGCGCTGAACAATTGCGTTGAATTCACCTCGTCTGAGTTTCACACGTGTCCGGGGGGGGGGGGGGGGGAGGCAGACCCATCTGGTGGCAGGCGTGGTTCTCGCCTCCCGTGGGACCCCAATCCGATTACAACTGTTTGCGGGGCAGCTATGACAAGTTGCGGAACTCTTTCCTCATGCATATTATATATTGTTTACTGGGAGCTTTGTCTTTACGCGGATTTGATTGTATGAAGTCTGGCATTAATTCTGGCACAGTTTGGGAGGCTGGTAACATCGGTGCTAGGTGGAGCATGCCACGACAAATCGACAGATCGAAGGGTCAATTTTACACACTCATCTCTTGGATTTTTATAGAAATGGGTCTCAAAGGTTGCCAGTGGCTCTGAAGACACCTGTAACATTTTTAGATCTATCAGTTGGGCAGTGTTGGAGTTTCAACCCCCGGCATTTTCGTGTTTGAAGCACTTTGCACCGTGGCGATTTTTCATGTCGATGAAAGAAAATCGTGAGTCAAAATAATTTTTAAAAACTTTCTAACTACGTGTGTGTCGTGCGTGGAACCGTCATTGCACAAGTCATGTTGATTGTGGCATTATTAACATGCAAAACCATTTTCTTGCATAAATTTGAACCACTTCGCAGTTGCGTGTAAAGGAGCGTAATTTGAACCCCGCAATTTAAAAATAGAAAGACGGCTATTGGCTTGAAAAGGGTGCGGGAAAATGTCTCAGTATGGGCCTACGCCTCATTCGCGCCATCCGCACTCGGCTGCCGGCGCATCATCTCCCACACGTCTCTACACGGGCGGCTGCCGTTTGCTGTAAGGAGGCGGTGGGGTTGGGGGGTTGTGGGGGGGGGGGGGGGGGCGCTAGTGGCGGGATGGTGGCAGACAATAGTCGGCATCAGTGACGACAATCGCTGGGTCGTTATACAGGTGCCTCGTGACCTGGAACCGCAGTACTCCGCGCTTACTGTGCGATCAATCAATCCCGCCATCTCTGGTCAGGCCTGGGCCCTTCATTTTGTCTTCTGCTGCCGGAGACCAGGCGAAAGACTCCACAGTTTGTCCATGGCCTTCTTAAAGAAACGGGGCAGAACAACAAAACACAATTAAGTGCGATTATTTCTATTGAAAAGAAAATGGTGGCAGAATGAGACAGCACTTGGCTTAACGACACGATGGTTCGCATGCACGTGGAAGCTGACTCAGCACGCCAGCGGCTCAGTCTGACTCACTTACTCCCACTCATCAAAAGTCGTGAAAGCAGGCGGCCACTTCCTCCCTCCCAACGGCTGACGCTTACTCTCGGACAAAGACAGGTTGAGCACTTACTGGACCTTGAATGGAATATCCCACATTTGAAGATAATGAAGCAAGCATCAGATATGATCCTTATATATGATGTTGATGCTTACAAGCTCTGTTATAACTATTGGTATAGTTTTGAGTGGAAAAGACTGGTCTAGACAGTGCAATTTTTCTGTTAAGTACATATTCTCTTCAATATTTATGTATGTCTATTGTTTGATTAAGCCATCGTCTCTTGCACAACGTTTATTAAGAGCCAATTGACGGTGTTATATCTGGAAGTTGTGCCCACAAACGCCAGATATGAACGACTCAACAATCATGTTTCTTGGCCTTAATCGCAGCATGGGTAATGCAATGACAGGATTTGAATGGCATTATTATGGCATCATGGATGCCTGGGTGACCCTGAACTAGTCTCCCCGAAACACTCTCCCCATCTTCGCGAGCATGTTGCTCAGAAACTAAAGGGGTTTAGGTCTTAAGAGGGGCAGGGCTGTGAACTGCACCGAATGATCTTCAAGGTGGCTGTTCCAGTTCCAAATCGCACTCAAATGTGGAACACCCCTCGAACAGTCTAACAGTCACTCCCTCTAACAGTCCCTCTGACAGTCTTGGCCGTAGCCAATCTGATGCCAAGCTCATCCTCTGCACAAAGGACTGCTCCTTTCAGTGCGAAGAAACATACCGTCTGCACATTAGACATGCTCTGCAAGCACTAGCATAGCCTCTCAACAAAGAGAATATGATAGGAATGGAGGCGCGACAGGATGGCACCACCATCCACCCTTTTCAAGGTTCCCAACCCCGTTACAATAATTTTTATCACGGAATGTGGACTACTCAGGAAATGTGGAAAAAGTAATGTCACTCGCACTTCACGCCAAAGCTCTCTTCATGAATGCAACCGTTCAACAAAGTTAACCTGTTGATGTATCTGAAAAGTAATGCACTTTTTCCATGTATGGAACGAGGCTTTTCACTTCTGGTAAAATCTACTGTACAAATATACGGACCGTAACAGTGCTGGGTTTCATTGCGTCTGACAGTGCGCCATACCTGTTGTGCATAATCTGTGCAGCTTCTCGCCAATGTACCTCAAAAGGTTAATATACTACGAATTGATGCAGCTCGCTTTGCGATGCATCCCAATGAAACTGCTGAACTTCGTCTTGAACGACGAAGACATAGCTTTCTGGAAAGTCTAAAATGGCCAAAGCTTCGTTCTCGGGCAATCGTTATTTCAGATCATTCAAAAATTTATCCTGTGAAGGTTTGTCTAGTCAGTGCAGCTATGACCTAAGATAATTTTGCTAAAACCTCATACATTGGCAAAACAAGTTCAGTTTAAGTACAGCGGTCGGTGCTCACCCAATGGCTAAATACGATTTCACCGACCGATTCCGAAACGCGTTCTGCTTTTGCATTGATTGCGTCAATCAAAAACGATCGTACGCCATCCTGACCCGCACAATTCCCTCACCCCTGCATCATGCAGGATTCCCTGCAAACATCACACACGGTGCGACTCAGTAGATCGTTATAAGCTACGCTTGGCAAGCCAAGAGATCCTACCATCAGCTTCGCGTTCTGCTGAAAACAACTCACACAAACTGCGTGAGTGCCGCCGCTACCCATCAGGACGCAGCGTACCGGGCGAAGACTAGCAAACTTAGAAAATCCGACTCGTGGGTTGCTCTCGTCTTCCTTATACAGTGGATAAATCTCGTGCAGATTGCCTAGAATTTATCGTTTTGCTTTTTTACCTTATCACCATTCTCATCTATCACAGACACAGTCCTTCTTTCCGGGATATATCCTACCAAGTGCATTTAATTCGTAAAACGAGACAATCTTTTGCCTTTCTTCCTGAGATATTTTTCTCCCATCTCTGAATAAAATGGTATGTCTGTCTTTGAATGTGGGGCTACGACGATGCACAACATACTGCGTCGTTCCAAAAATTCGGCGGTTCTCTCTATCGTAAATGGGGGCAGCCTAAGAATCCGTAGGCTGCGCTGACAGATATCAGTCCTTCGGAGTTCCTCCTTCAGCTCATCCAACACGCGGTGGCATCTGAAACACAATGAAAGAATACTTGAAAGTTAGTAACGCGGCTTAAAAACATGCACTAGAAATCTGCTTTTAGCAATGTGTTTTATGGTCTTATAAACTGGGCTAGTCTTAACTCGTTAGCACCAAGAGAAACTGTTATTATTTGCTAGGTACTTCACTTTATAGCTGTACGTGTTTTGGCCTTCTATTCATCGCCTTGTCAGAGTGATACCTAGATGTGGGCGCTATTTGACCAATGTAGTCGATGCGCCCCTTAAAATCTCAAGCGCTGCAACTGCTTCAAGGTGTGCGAGCAATAAACCTTTCCAAACCGTTTTCCTTTGCCAGCCCCTGTTTCCTCATGAGGATGGCATTAGGAATCGGAATATCCACGCTGAAAGATTGTTCCAGGTGACGATTTAGTGACCTGATCTGGTTGCCTTCTTCAGCTTTTCTGCTCTATTGGTCTGCTTCTGTGATGCAGCTAAGCCTTCTGCAGCGAAAAGAAGCATGTGCGTTGCGAAAACGGCACTCTTGAAAGATGTATGATTTGCATAGAAATAGACTTGTACTTGCACTTTTTGTGTGATATGCTCGTTAAGAAATTCACCTAGCTATCCGTCCTCTTTGAGCATAAACGTATGGGCATGGTTTTGCTTCTCACAGTCATCGCAAATTTTGAAGGTTGCTGCAAACCGGATTGAAAGTTTTCGAAAAACGAAGATGAGAGACTTCGTGATGAATTACATGGCATTAAAAAATGCTCCTACCTTACTCCAATGCGCCGGCAAGGGTTTATGCTGTTTGATCTTAACTGCTCAAGACCCTCCGAAGCGGCTTGCCCATTTTCTTCGGCCATATTCGAGTCTTGGTAGTCGGAGCTCGTTGAACTTTGTCCCTGGGACTGGGAGCTGGATAACTGGTATTCTGGTTTCGAAGAGGTTCCGGATTATTGCCCCCAGGAAGACTCCCATGTTAGCAAGTTTAGTGCGACATTTGCTGTACAAAAGTGTTAAGACTGTTACGCGCTGATCATGGACACGCTCTCGTTTTGTGTTTACCAAATGAATCGGCGTAACTGACGTTGTTTTGCGGTTTCATTGTTGCAAGACAGACTGCCAATACACCCACGCGCTCCAACCGCACAACAGGCACTGACTCAAGGCGTTATCACTGGGCCTTTGTCTGACTTCACATGTGTGTGGGGAGGGGGCGGGGGGGGGGGGGCAGTCAGTCGTTGTGGCGGACCACGCGCCTCGTCTTCGCGCGTTATCCATGATACGTGAATGCATGGACCCTGTCTTTCCAAGCGCCTAGCCACCTTTATATTTTTTAAATCTGGAAACCAAACTACGCTCTTTCACATGCAAATGAAAAATATCAAATCACAAAGAGCAGTTGTTCGTCGTGCCTGCAAAAGTTCATTAATCCGTGATTATACTTGTTGTATAATGGCGCTTCGAAGAATGACATGAAAAGTTCTTGACAGGCTTCTGTTCAATTTAGCGTTTAGGCGCGCCAAGTTAACTTTCAAGCCAGTGGAAAAATCGCCACCGAAGGTAACCTTGTGACCACGCAACTCGAAATTGCCGAAGGTTTTAACTTTGGAACTGTGCGACTGAGAGATTAAAAAATGTCACAGGCAACTTCAGCGCCGATGGCGATCCTTGTGACCAAATGTTATCACGATCCGAGCCGATGGGGTGTAAGGCACATGTCAATTTATCGTGGGTGCCCCAGGTAGGGGAGAGTAGGTGAGATGCACCATGTCCAGGTAGTATCACGGTGATGTATTTCAAATCTATGAGACGGAAGGCAGTCCTGAGTCACTCAGCTGACGCACAGCAGCTCACTCTGCCTCTCAGTGTACTTCCAGCCGCATACGAGCGCACATCTTAGGGGTGAGCACAGTAAATTCGTTGTTGCATATCGTTGACAGCTAAAGTGATTGAAGTAAATGTGCGCTTCTGGGCTTACGGCATGACTAAACCAATGTGGATGCTTACTGAGGGGTGGAGAAACATATGTGCCGTACATACTGCCAAAGCATTTGGTTTCTGTCGGCCAAGGATTTTGGAGTAATGTGCAAACATTCTTTTCAAGATGTCGGGTGGTACATATTTTACCAGATATGTATGGGGCACGTTGCATCGTTGACACAATGCAATGACAATGTGGCATTGACTGGCTTACTGTCAACGATTGGCTGACATGATTGTTATGACGCATTGTCATCCAGACAAGTCGACATTTGTATTACCTATGCAGATCCATGCTTTCTACCTGAGTAACTGAAACACAGACTGCTGTGCTCGCAAAACAAAGACAGACTGATAGAAATGGCAAAATATGTATCATGTCGCAATTGCGGCGAATTACGAAAAGGCACAGACAAGCGCATTTTGTCTACATGTCGTAATGCGTTCAGCTTGCTTGCGGTACAACTTATCATATGCCAAAAAGCACTCAAGCATAACTTCTCTCACCATGTGATGCAGTTAACCCCCCCCCCCCCCCCCGGGTGGGGCAAGTTGCTTAATATGAAAGGAGTTCATCCATAGGTCATTTACCAATCAAACGAAGACGTACTCTCCAAAACTTTACTGATTTAAATGAAACCAAAGGTTATAGCTGTCTGCAAGTATAATAATCTAACTTTTCCCCGAGTAGTTGTAAAGCAGAATGGAGCTCAGAGTAAAGCTGACATGAGTCTGCCCACTCTCTCCTACTTCATTACGGCGATGTTTTAGTCCGTAGCGTTGCTGTCAATGACAAAGATCAAGACGAGCAGTGTTTCAGGTGTTTGGGGTTCGTTGGGGGTAAAACAACTCCTTTGAGGTAAGCGCAATGTGTTTATTTGATATATTAGCTTTTGATGGAATCAAAAAATACATTGTCAGATGACGGTCACTTGGAGCTGAGGGACGTGAAAGCACGTTAAATAGATTCATAATTAAATGGGGAACTGTGTCCTAAAAGCTGTTCTTCATATGCAACAAACCCTAGGCAACGGAAATTTTGCAACAGCAACCTCAAGGTGCACCGGACTTTGATAAGATCAATGTCAAGGACCATATTGCAGAATGATTACGGTGTAAACGGAAATTTCCTGACAAAACAACGACATCCCAAGAAACAGGAGAAAATGCGTTAGCTCTTTAAAGTACCAATTTTATTTAACACCGATTTTTGTCAGACCCAATCCCCGTTAATGAGTACAAAATGCGACACACTCCCATGATTGATTTAATATCTTCCTCTTTCCAGGAAGTTTTCACATAACGTTGCAATAAGTTTGCTAAGTTTTGTCATTAGGGCGAACTCTATGGGAGATGAGCACGCGATAGCGGTTTTTCATTATGACAGTGTTCTAATCCGTGTTGTTCCCGCCGAAGACAGCTCGCAAAAGTGGCAACATTTCGGCTGTTTGGAATTTGTTGGAGTTTAAAGGCTGCTGTTTTAATCAGACCGCTCTGTTCATTCTAGGTAGGTCCATTCTCTTAAGTCTTTAGAACTTCTTAAGCTTCTTATGTGGCTTCCTGGCACCTAAGTTTTTTGGGGGAAGGGCAAAAAATTCATTGGACAATCGAATGGCCACTTTCATGAACAACATACAAACTGTGATCAGCAACTGAATCAGCAAGCCGAAACGACCAGTTTATCACCAGAGCGGCTGATTCACCACCAATGGTGCCAGTTGAAATCTGGTATAGTGCACCGACCAGACATCAGCGCTAAGTCAGTGCACCGACCAGACATCAGTCCTGGAACATCCGATTGCATGTGGAAGGGCATAAACAAGTGCCAAAATCAATTCAATCGTAACTCAAAGCTCAAATCAGCTTGTTGTACTCCGCAGCTTGATTGGTGCCAGCTCAATCCCAACCCAACCGTGGCGGCCTTTGGGGTTCAGTTCGCTATGCACGTGCTCGCAGGGGGCACATCCAGGATAATCAAACACGGGAGAGGGGGAGACATCCCAATGAGAACGCATCACGTAGGGGTGATGGTGGGTTGGGGAGGGAGGAGGTCTCTGCACGCTCGATCTTGGCTGCGTCTGGGTGCGCTTGCTATTTGACTTTTGACCTGGATGATCTTCGGCCAGTAGAAGCGGCTGTTCAATGGCAAGGAGTTGAAAAACCTGGGGGCCCGTGCCAAGCATTACCGTGCATGCAAATTTGTTCGTACAGCTCAACTATGGAATTGAAATTTCACAAAAGGACAATGGAGTCCTAGAGCACACACAACAATACCGCCTTGCGTGAGCTCTGATCTCAGAGCCCATCGAATCAAAAAGGATTTAGAGATAATTATGACAATATCAAAACATGCCATGCCAAGCACGTATATGGACCGTAGTATGGACCAAAGCTAGGGTTTTCGGGCCCCCGGCTCAAACGGCGCCACGGGTCCGTTTTAGTGTCCGGGCCCAGGGCTCTGAAGGCCCCTGTTCGGTACTAGAGTCCGTAACTGCCCAGGCCACTCTATTTTCTCATTGCAGACGATTGTGCTGTAATTTTTCATATTTCCATTCCATGTCAGGAAAGAGGACCTCGACCGACGCAAGTGGCTCTCTGACATTCAGGGTCCCGGCCTGTTCCTCTTCAGCAAAATGTGGCTCTGGACGGCTAGGAGTCCCTGCCGACGCAGCCTCCCTTATTAAGCATCATGTACTTTGATACAGGGAACCCGTTTGTTTCAGGAGCCCGGCCAACGCAGGAGACTTTCAGTAACAATCCCGGACACCAGCTTCGTAAATGGGCTCTTAGGGTCCAAGTCAACTCAGAGCCCACCACTCAACATTGCTGCTCTCGGATCTACATAGGCGCCTTTGTCGTCCCGGGGACACCTGACAGGCGCAGCGAGTCCCTTTTGCTGACGTTTAAGGGCCAGAACTTCGCCCCGGGATTGTCCCCCGGCCGGTCCTTGGGGTCCTCCAATCGGACCCTTAATAGTGCGTGCCGAGGTTCCCGAATGCTACTTAAGGCCTGGCGGGAGGAGTGTCCTCTGTGCCTCCTCCCCCCCCCCTCCCACACCACCTGGCTGCGCCCCTGGATGTGTAGGCAGGTGAGAAACTCAATGCTAGTCAGCGACGTACTCTCAGAACGCAACTCCGATATGAATAATGGTGTCTGCGTCCCAAAACACTCATGACATGACATTAAATATGTCATGTGTTAAATGTCATGACACGTCTCAAAACACTCGAAAGCTGATGTCAGTTCGGTTCAAAATGTGGTCGTCTTCGCTGGGGGGGCTGAATATCCCAGATTCTGGTACGAATTATTGATTTCCTGCTTTATGTTAGTGCTTTGTTTCACGTATTTGGTGGTAACTCAGCCAATATGGTGAATAATATTATATATATACATATATATATATATATATATATATATATATATATATATAAAATATTCTTTCTGGACATTTCTTTCGTATATTTGGTGACTGGGCGGACCGGGCTTAAGTAACTGAAGAAATGCACAATATTCTGAAGCATTTTGGGTAAATATATTCATCAAACCTAACAATACAAGTGCTTACTCAAAAGTTTGAAAAGTTTACGAAAACTACAGCTTACATTTTAGACATTTTGCATATGTCCAAAAGTACAACTTGGCTCAGATATTGTGCACATTAGAGATACGAAAGCAAGTGACCCGTATCTGTATTACAATGATTCCGTATCACAGCACCAGGCAGAATCTCTACCTGTTCCCTTGCATCCGCTCTTATACTCTCGACAACATTCATAATGTCGTTATGCATCAGCGAAGCACAGCATTTCAAAGAAATCATATATTATGTCAGAAACCACACTATCTACCTCACAATGGCTGCAGGCTTACGAAAATGGAATGACAGTTTCTTAATCATGTTTCCGTCCCCCTCCCCACCCCACTCCCAAGCCTACCCCATCACGCATCTCACTCCTCCGCTGATGCTGTTGACTGCCACTTCATTGATGAGAGTGCTGAAATCTGTGGTGTGTAAACAAAAGATATCATAAGCTGCCAAGTCATAAGAATGCCTCACATGTAGCTCAAAACTACAATCGCGGAAGGTTGGGGCGTCTTTCTCCATCCCCATCACCGAAAAAAGGAAACTAAAATTGTCAAGTTAGGGAAAATGAACTGATCTCAATCGTATATGCACAGATGGCCTTGGCTTGACCATTCAAAGTCATTGCTGAATGCAAGTCAGTCGCCTGAGGCAATAAAAGGCATCACCATATCTGAGTACAGAAGTCACTGGGCATCCGTTTCCGGTGTTCACGCTCTACAGTTCCTATGCCGGCGTGACTGTGTGGTGGCCAGTGGAAGCAGTCAATGTAGCGGTCCTTTAAAAGATCGCCGATGCAGGCGCAGTAAGCGGTCAAATGCTTGCAAATATAGTTGGAATAGATTAAAGAGGTAATTAAAATTTAAAACAAGACTTTATTTTTTACCTAATTAAAGACACTTGTCCAACGTAACGACATTCTTACTTCCCTAAGCAAACGGGAAACGATGACTACACAGAACAGTTTTTTCAATCCCAGCCGAAAAACTACAATCTTTCCGCTGATGCGCTTTACACAATGCCTATCGTAGCACAGTGTGGAACAATGTAGCATAATGCCCTCGCAGGGTCAACAGAGCAAGCCTCACGCAAACGGCGTTCGTCGGAAGGTAATCTGGCGCGAATGGTTCGAGCCACTGCCCCGAGAATTTGGCGCGAATGGCCCGAACCACTGCGCCATTCGTCACGAGCACGCAGGCCAGTGCGGAGTGTTTGGAGGACGGTCTTCATGGCTGAGGCAGTAATCCAACCAGTTCCAATATCTTAACGGTACAGTTGCTGCTCACGCAGCAGCCCCACGTTTGTCCCGCCTTCCTTCCAGAGAACACGTGTGTCTCATGGTATACGGGGTCACGGCTTCCACCTCGGACACGAGTTGACGGCCTTCACCACGGACATGCGGTAAGAACCACCCGTGTTTGGCCATTGCAGTTCTGTTGACGGCCGCGCGTTTAAGTCGCCGTTTTCACGAAGGATTAAGGCGCACAACTTCTTCGAACTTTTTAAAAACTTTCAGTGTTGATTTAAGAACCACACACCTTTTATCAATTATTTTCGGCTAGATATGTTCCGCAGATTTTTAAAGACGTATTTGTAAAGGCGCATAATTTCATAACACTGCGGTCAACCGACTGTAAGTATGCTCATGCTTTTACGGACAGGCATGATGCCAAGTCTCTTGCTACCGAAACTTTTCAAATTTATAGGTGACATCTCTGGCGCGGCTGCGACAAAAAAAAACTCCCATGTCCCTGTAGGGTACCCGTTCATAGATATGCAGTGCTTACAGAACTTACTTACAGGGCTGGCTCACCGTAATTACAAAGCTTACAGGGCACACATGCCTTAACATGATCCAACACGAATGCTTATTGAATGAAATAATCTTTAAAGCCCAGTTGGCTTCACACAGCACCGATATAAGCCATGATGGGGCGGCCGGCATCGAACGCACTCTGTCGATGCGCATAGCTGATTGCCAGGTCTAATGTTTTCCCAGAATTTAGGGGAACTAAGGGCATGGGCTGAAGAAATTGCTACAACGGGTCTCATTTTATACAACAAATGTATTCTTTGTTGGAGACATGTGGTTAACCTATTGCATGTTGGTGAAATGGCATAAAGGCAATCTTTTCCTGGTGTGAGTGCCTCGTTATGCTAAAACAACATTAAAAACATTTTATTTCAATGCATTAACACGCGTTCGTGAGGGGTTGAATTTAACCCCTCAAAGGTTTTTACAAAATGATTCGCGAACGGCGTGGCGTAGCCGGGCCAAGTGTAAAGCAGCTGTAGACAACTGAATAGTGAATCGTCTGATGTCAGGTGTTTAGATGTACCTTACAAGATCGCTGATCTATGGCAGTTCAAAGTCAGGCCATGGATGCAATAAATACAAGTTTTAGGAAAGCGCTCAATCTGATGCAAGAACGGAGTGGTAGACAAAACCGGACATCTCTGAGATGTTTTCTTAGGCAACACAACTATTGAATCAACAAAATTCAGCGTACCTAGGGTCAAGTGTGTAGGTCATACCAAGGTCAAAACCAACCTGTTTCATTACTTTACGGGCTCCTGCGTGAGGTAGTTTTTGGTGCGCATTTTAAATTTGTTGATAACAGGAACCGCATTATACAGCTTCTATGGACTTCTCAAAAGTCATAACAGGTCACTGGCCTAAAATGACCCAGGTCAGCATTTTTTTTTTAGGAATTCATCCCATATAGGAATCCATTCGCCATAATAGGAATCCATTTACCTAGCATAATCACTGACGCTCATTTCAACGTAAATATAGAAGCTGATGTAATTTTGGCTACTATGACCTTCGAAAGGTCACACAAGGTAACTGACCCTAAATGAGCACCAGTGACCTTTTGGTGTGAGATAGGCGCGTGATCAAAGAATGAAGAACAAAGAACACGTCTCCTTGTCCTCCCAAATTGATGAAATCGGTCTAGCATACAAATCACATAGACAAATTATGCATCATTCCAGAAAGATGACGCTCGGTATTGTTCAGTCCAAAGTCATCCGCACGCTCTTACACAAATGCGTAACGTTTTTCGCGCCATTGTGATCCCAACCCGACTAACGCTCTGAGCGTTCATCTGAGCGTATCTGACTCCACATCGACGAGCGCTCTCTGACGGGGCTCCGACGAACCTCTGCCCGCCGCTGCAGTCAGCCCGCTCCGCCGCCGCCGCCAGCCTGTCCCGCCGCCGCAGCCAGCCTGTCCCACCGCCGCAGTCACCCCGCTCCGCCGCCGCAGTCAGCCCGCTCCGCCGCCACAGCCAGCCTGTCCCGCCGCCGCAGTCAGCCCGCTCCGCCGCCGCAGCCAGCCTGTTCCGCCGCCGCAGCCAGCCTGTCCTGCCGCTGCAGTCAGCCTGTTCCGCCGCCGCAGCCAGCCCGCCCCGCCGCCGCAGCCAGCCTGTCCCACCGCCGCAGCCGGCCTGTCCCGCCGCCGCAGCCAGCCTGTCCCGCCGCCGCAGCCAGCCTGTCCCGCCGCCGCAGTTGGCCCGCTCCGCCGCCGCAGCCAGCCTGTCCCGCCGCCGCAGCCGGCGTGTCCCGCCGCCGCAGCCAGCCTGTCCCGCCGCCGCAGCCAGCCTGTCCCGCCGCCGCAGTCAGCCCGCTCCGCCGCCGCAGCCAGCCTGTCCCGCCGCCGCAGCCAGCCTGTCCTGCCGCCGCAGCCAACCTGTCCCGCCGCCGCAGTCGGCCCGCTCCGCCGCCGCAGCCAGCCCGCTCCACCGCCGCAGCCAGCCTGTCTCGCCGCCGCAGCCAGCCTGTCTCGCCGCCGCAGTCAGCCTGTCCCGCCGCCGCAGTCGGCATGTCCCGCCGCCGCCGCCAGCCTGTTCCCGCCGCCGCCAGCCATCCTGTCCCGCCGCCGCAGCCAGCCTTGTCCCGCCGCCGCAGCCAGCCTGTCCCGGCCGCCGCAGCTCGCTCCACCGCCGCAGCCAGCCTGTCCCGCCGGCCGCCGCGTCGAAATGGTCGGGCTTGCGCCAGCCACGTCGCCGCTCCCACAGCATGGTGACGTGGCAGAAGGTCCGCCGAGGCAAACGGCTGCCTGTCACCGCGGACGGGACGGCTGTCACCCGCGGATGGACGGCTGTCACCGCGGACGGACGGCTGTCACCGCGGACCGACGGCTTGTCACCGCGGACTGGACGGCTGTCACCGCGGACTGGACGGCTGTCACCGCGGACCGGATGGCTGTCAACGCAGGATCGACGCCTGTGACTGGAGGAGTGACGTCCGCCAGCGTGAGATATCTCCCGGCGGCCACCAGGTGCGCTCCCGGCGCCTCCCCAGCTGTGGCCACGTGGTGGGACAGCGTGGATGGACACCGTTATAGCTCTGGGTCAGTGGAGTGATTACGGGGCGCCGCATGTGACTCCACTGTGTAAGGATAGGTGCCCTGACAGAGTTTCATTCAGTGGGTTGACCTCTTCTATCAGAAGCCGGTATAAATAGACAGAAGTTGGTGACTGGCTCTCTGTCATTGCATAACTGTCAGATCGATGAAAAAACGCTCGAGAAGACGATTACTGTAACAGCGTGTTTAGTCTGGTGTAAATATGATATGGTCTACCTCTACTTGGTTCGCAAAAGAAAATGAGGTACACAAAAGAAACACACACAGACATTCCAGCGTGAAAATGATGCACACATGGGAGCTTGACTGAAGCTTTTCTGTTGACTTCTGAAGTAAGTCGTAACGAGGGATTCTGTGGTCATATGCCCGTAGCCTGACGCAGTATGACTCGTGACGTTTGTTTGACACAACAGCGACATTGTAATGTGACACTATCCCAGCATTCCATTCGGTACAGAAGGCAAAAAGAGCTCTGCGTCATTTCAGCCGAATTTGACGAACTGCGCGCGGAATTCTTGATGCAGCGCTCCTTTTTAAGACTGTGCTGATAACGCTGATAACGATGCCACCGTCTGTCACACTGACACCCAATGACCGCTGCATATGTACTTGTCAGAACGCCAGCTTTCAACACCAGACCTCGGCATGTAGTGATCCTGTTACAATCACCGCGCGATGGCGTCATTACGATGGCGGCATCACCGTTTCACCGATGTATCGGAATGGATCATGGCGGTCTATCCACTGCGAAAAGACCGACCATTTTCTCAATATATGAAGGCTCTCTACTCGCAACCGAATCGGTCGTCCGCACTTTGGCCATCTTCAGGTGGATGAGAGGATGAAAGGAACAGTGGTCTCGTGATGACGCGGCTTTGCGTGCCTTTCAGCCAGCCGATGTCGCCATGGTGACAAATCGACGTCAGCTGAGCGCGGGCCGCCTGTCCGGCCGCAAATATACGCAATATGGCCGCCCTAATACCAGCAGAATTGGCGGTGACAGATGCATACCAATGAAATAGACGGTCCCTCGCGCGCACGGGCGCCAGCGCCCCTCGGCCATGTCATAAAACTCTGGTCTGGAATGCCGGAGATCGCATGCGGCCCGCTCAATAAATTAGCGGCGACGAGTTAATTGCATTAGCATCGCGGGGCTCTTTACCGCAGAGTTGACCCCTGATCCGGAGAGGGGCGCTCCCCACGGGAGGGTACGAGGGTGACCGCGGGAGCGACCCCGCCGGCCCTGCCACCTGCCAGAGGGCGTAGCGTGCAACACGGCTGGAACAAAGAGGGGGTGGTGACTGCTGAAGCCTCGGCTGCAAGCCGCACGTTGTTTACGAGGCCGGCTAGGACAGGGAGCTCTGTCTGTGTGCAGCCAAGGATACTTATTTATCAGTTAAGTGGTGTGGTTGGTAGCTGTGCCATGCAGTGCATTCATTTTAAGGTGCTTCATGTTGATTTATAACAGATGAAATGACCTTTTGCACATTAGTCCCTCAAATGCGGTGCTTCCACCGACAGGCTCACGGAAACATGTACAGTGCACAGCATGACAGATGTGCTTTAGGTGGGGTGCAACGTGAGCATGATGCGGATCCGCGCACGCACGCACGCACGCACTCACGCACGCATGCACGCATGCACAAAGGGACTTCTTTACTCCTCAGGACACTGCGATAAGTATCGGAGTCATAATTTTTAGAGACATTCATTGGAAGGCGCCGCAGCCGATGATGTTAAGACGACCTTTCCGCTGTCAGTTCAGCGTCAAAAATGTGCCGGAGCTGTCTTTAAGGGGGTCTCAGGTGCCTATCAGCCTAATACCCTGTAAAGACATGACCACCTGCCGCCAGCCGCACCGACGAATGCCACCAGCGACCCCAGCGGACGGCAGGGGCAGCGCTGGGGGCGGGCGGGCCTTGCGTCTCCGGCCGTGTGTCTCCGTTTTGGCGCGGCGGTAACTCAGTCGGCCCGGATCCCATAGCCGGCTCCGGGACGCACTAACCCCGAGTTATCGTCGGCGCCCCCCGGACCGCTGCATCTGTATGCAGTTCGTCAATGAATGGGCGACCTTCGGAGAACGGCCGGGTCGCGGGGAGCATGACACCGGGTCACAAGGCGCCATCAGTACCCAGAGGCCTTTTGTTTACGATGTATATCACCCGGCAAGGTCCATTCTTTCCAGTTGGACCCGCTTGCTTTAAATTCCTCACTAATCTACTTTAGCCATCGCAGTCGGAAAGTCATTTGCTCTACGCTTAGGGCCACGCATGGCGGACTTTCAGGGGATTGGTGCTTCTGCTGACTTCGCCACTTTTCAAAAGGTGGTTGGCTTCCTTCCAGCTCATCTGGCAATGCATTGCTGAGTGGCAGGCTTCCCGGCATGAAGCTTTACAATATGCCCAGCAGCCTGAACCACCTGCGCGAGGTGCGTGCAGGGCTCCGTCGCGGCATGTTCCGCTTCAACGGCGCACAAATCACGGCCTAATGGCCGAGAGTTCTCCTCATATGGTGTGCAATGGGAAGGCCTGGTGGGATAAGCCAGTCATTGAGGACATACACTTGTGCAGAAACACCTAAACCAATCAACGTCAGGCACCTGCCTGACAGGGTCAGTCTGACCTGTAAACCGGCGTCTATTTCCCAATCTGCCGATCACACTCCCCTATACGCCAGTAGATGAGGGCACGCAGTGTCAGTGCACGCCCGCAATCGGTGTTTGCGCCGCGACTCTAGCGCTTGGAACCGTGCGTCACGTTCCAAATGCATGACGCCCGTCAACGCCCGATGCATAAAGACCGCCTGGAGATTGTTTCGAATTACCTCTACGACTTTGTTGACGGCGTCGGCGGCGTGCTGACGGCTGTGTGTGACGGGTGACAGGCGGAGGCGGACGGGCGCCGCGCCGGGTGCGGCCACTGGAGACGGTGACGGCCTGCCGGCGCCGGACGCGGCTGCGTGACGCGTGTGGTGAGGCCACGTGCTGCAGACCGCGGCCGCGGCTCTGGTGCGCCGGCTCTTGTGAGCTGAGCTACATGCAGTAGCATTCCCTCATTTCTCGCCCAAGTCTATAACTGAAAGGTGGTGCGTACCACCGTGTTCCACACCGATCATGCAAACGTTCATTCAGTGGTTTTACAGTGCTGCTTAAAACCGGTTGTGTTCTGTTCAGCATGAGTGAAAAAATCCTCGCCATCTCTGGTGTGGCAGCCTGTCATCAGTACCGGTCACCAGATGCCAAGCACACGTGTGTCGCTGTGTGAGGCGGCAGCAACGCCTGAGCTAGCATGTGCTGCGCAACCATTGATGCATATCACGGTACGTCGAACACGTATAGGTCTCGGCTCATCACACCAGGTTACGTGGTGTTTATGACTGGTGTAAGGTGCTCTGACCCGTGACATCAAACATTCAGGACGTGTTGAATTGTTGGCAGGAAGCCTCGTAGGTAGAACCAGAGGCGTCGTCGGAGGCGGCGGCGTCCACACCAGTTGCATAACAATCTCTATCATTTGCAGTTAGGCACAGGTAATAAATTAGAGCCGGCAACAATGAGGAGAGAGGTGTGCTATTACTGGGTCCTGCACGGCATACAAAACAACTCGTGTTGCTACAGACTGTCAGGTAACCCAGAGCAGGGCTGAATGAAGGTCAAGAGCAGAAACGCTATTGTCACCAATTTCCCGAATCTTTTGTTTGTACCAGGCATCTATATGGGCAAATTCAATCGGTATTTTGTATGTGAAACACGTCGATGAAGTTCCAATCACCACCAAGCCCTGTCAGGAAGTAAGCACATATACAGTGAGCTGAAACGCTCCGTGCGGCTGGCGTGTGGTCAGTGACAACGGTTCCATCTTCCTCTTGTTCCACAAGTAGCGGTAATGGCATTCGCCTTGCCAGCATTTCAGTGCCAGGGCTACGGTCTCACAGTTTGCCGTTCCACCGATGTGACGGTTGGCGCGAGATTCGGCAAATTATAAGCGCATTAGGTTAATCCAACGCAGTCTGGCGCGGCGCAGCACGCGGTCCAAGTTTGGGACCGGTCGGGGAATGTCACTCCTCCCTGCGAGGCGGAGCCGTATTCGGGGCACGCTCACAGCCAGCTCCTGGCGGGGCTCAGACTACCCCAGCTCCAGCTCCGAGATCAGTCGCCCCCACCCCTCTCGCCGGCCACGACCCGCCTGCTCGGAAGCCGCGGACCTCTCCCCGGCCACTGTCGCGGACCTCTCCCCGGCCACTGTCGCGGACCTCTCCCCGGCCACTGTCGCATTCGCGCCGCCGGCACGTCTTGACCCAGGGCACCGCTGAATCTTTGGAGCAGGGCAGGTCAGGGACAGGGGACGAGCAGCCGTTTGTCTCCGCTGACTCTCGCCGTTCGTCGGCCTAATGTGCCCCTGAGACTGACTGATCGCCGGGCATGTGGACAGGTACACAGGTGGACAAGTGGACAAGTAAACGTGTGGACATGCGGACATGTGAACAGGTAAAAATGTGGATGAGTGGCCAGGTGAACAGTTGGACAGGTAGACAGGTGAACGGGTGGATATGTGGACAGGTGGACAGGTGGACGGCTGGCGTCCGGCAGGGGGCGCCGCCGCTGATTGGCTGCCGAGTGAAGAAGTGACGCCTGCGGGAGGGGTGACGTTTTTGTGCCGGCGAGTGCGTGGAGAGTGATGGTGCAGATTTCCGTAATCGATGGCGCTGGGCATCATCTGCGTTAGTCGTTAGCTCCTGTCCCCCCGGGGCTGGTGTGTTGGAAAGTCTCCTCGGTGGGCGGCGCGGCGGGGAGACTAGCCTCGCTTAAGCACTGGACCGTGCCTGAGGGTGTGAAGGGGCTTTCCCTTTGCAAGGCATCGAGCGTGGCTCTTGGGCGTCTGGATGCGAGATTGCACATCCGTCGTAGTGGGGACAGAGATGACATCAGCAGCTTGACGGACTATGAGGGCACAGCGCGGAAGGCTGGAGGGTGCCTCCACATCGAACAGCAGGAAGCTGAGGAGGAAACTGGGACGGAAGACCACGTGTCTTTCTGTCAGGAGGGGAGCCTCAATAAATGGGATATGTGTTCCGCCCCTCCAAGAGTGGGAATAACTGTTGGCGGCGAGGTTGTCCGTCTGGGCAGGGGAGGAAGCCGTTAACAAAGACAAACGCGGTCCCTTGTCACATGAGTGTTGGCTCAGCAACCGCGTGACCACTCAAAAGCGACAGCTGACAAAAGTCACATCTTTGTCGAGGCTCTGGGGCTGGTCCCAATGTGTCCGTGTCTGCCAACGCGCAACGCACACCGTGTACAGGATTATCTTGAAACAGAAGAAAGCGATTGTGTCGACCTATAACCAGGTATTAATTCAATCTTTTTTCTCTTCTCTCTCTCTCTCTCTCTCTCTCTCTCTCTCTCCTCTCTCTCTCTCTCTCTCTCTCTCTCTCCTCTCTCTCTCTCTCTCTCTCTCTCTCTCTCTCTCTCTCTCTCTCTCTCTCTCTCTCTCTCTCTCTCTCTCCCTCTCTCTCTCTCTCTCTCTCTCCTCTCTCTCTCTCTCTCTCTCTCTCTCCCCCTCTCTTACACTCTCTCACATACTTCCTCGAACTGCAGCACAGTCGGTAGCCCCCGCCGCCCGAACACGTCAGTGCGGCGGCCGCTCTGACAGAGGCGCCCCGGGCTATCGCTCCGGCCAGCGATGCAGTCAATCAGAAGAAGGATGAGCCGGTGCCAGCATCTGTCCAGCCAGCACCGTCCCCTCAGCCATAGCCAAGCACTACCGATATTTGTCGACGCAGCCTCTGGTACCAGCAGTGCATCGTGAACTATGAACTTGTGTTTATGTTTATGACATTGTGAACAATGTCATGAACCTAAATGCAAGCGCGGCTATGATCACAGGTGCGGCGTACAGTTACATGCAAAGCCATATCGTATGTCGTAACAATTTGGCAACACTGCGTAAGCTGTTAAGCGCATTTGTGAGGAGCATCATGCATGTAGATAAGATAGTAGCTATAGTCAGATTTCTCTTAGAAAAACCAGGAGTGTGAGATAGATGCGTTGATATTTCTGTAGCATGCTTTTACCGAAAAGAATATCAGTAGTAATTATATACTTGCAAGTATAAATTTACTACTGAAAGTGTGTTATATATATATATATATATATATGTATATACATGCGAATATACATATATGTATATATATATACATATATATATATATACATATATATATATATATATATAAACAGCAAATATATACTTGAAACAATGTGTATCTTGTTTCTTTAGCTTTGTGCTTGCCTGTCGATCCAACTCGGTTTTTAGGTCTATTTTGGAAATGCGAGCAACAGTTTTGACAGGACACCATCATCCAGGGTATTAAACAAGGAGTAATGGCTAGCTATTACTATGATACAGCGCATATCTAACTAAAAACAGAAATGTGCGAAAAATACATGTGCATGCAAGCGAACTCAAGTAAACAGGCTTCACGCATCATGCTTCATTCAAACAGCAAGCGATTTCAAGGAAGCAGACATCACGTATTACGCATCAACTATACATGCAAACGACTTCAACTGAACAGGCATCACACATCACTCATCAGGCATCGCTCATGCATGTAAGCGATTTTGACACGCACCCGGGTGGCCGGTTGAATACCCTTCGCTCGGGTGGGGGTCGATTTGACCACTCTGAGATCTCAGAAACTAAGAGAGATGGAAGCACTAAATTCACAGGGTGTGTTGACCTGTACGTTAACTCACTTGTACCATATTTTAACATTCCTGGGTCATGACCTTGTTTGACCCTTCAAAGGTCATGGTGACCAAAATCATGCAAGAATGCTCTGAGTTGCATTTGAATAAGCGCCAAAGTTTACCCTAGGCAGAATGTTTCCAAAAATAAAGCGTTGACATGGGTAGAAATACCCTAATTCCTCGAAGAAAAAGCAGGAGAATGGAGATATAGATGTCTTTATATTTCGGCAACATGCTTTTATCGAAACAACAGAAGTGAATTCCCTTCACTGACATGCATGCTAGAAGCATCGACACGTTTCGATAAAAGCATGTTGCCGAAATACCAACATATCTGTATTCCCCTGGTTTTTCTCCGAGGAGTGAACCTATTGCTACTGTCTTAGACATGCATTGTATCGTAGCAATGGTCACGTTGTCACTTGCTCCTTGTTTAATCCCCGGGATGTTGATGACCTGCAAAAACTGTGGCTCGATGTTTAAAAAAAACCCTGAAGAATCGGGTCAGATCGGCAGGCAATTTTAAATCTACAACTGATATTTGTTTCGATAAAGGCACGTTGCCCAAATATCAACGCATCCATGTCTCCATTTTCCTAGTTTTTGTACGAGGAATAAGGCTATTGCCAGTGTCTTACTTCCAAACAGGGTCAAATTCGTTCATTAATATAGCACGCATGGTCACCATTACACACCATTAGAATAGCTTTACATGGCACGCTGAAGGTACCAGTTGTGCTAAATATTATGCCGCTCGGAACTGGATTTTTGTCTCCCACGTTTGGTTCTTCTACAATGAATGCCTGTAACACTTCCACCGGATTTTATATGCATAGAGATGGCTTTAGCATGGTGCGGAAACGCCGCACCTTGCCCACGAACGTTATTAAACTAAGTTGGTGCATAAACGGACGGTTTCAGAACTTCATCACTGATCTTCGGACGCAATGTTTTTGAGATTGCCCCGTGTTACACGCAAACAGGAAATATTTTTTGCGCCGTCGCACTTACATGCAAAGTATAACTGTCGGCCCAAGGCAGAACTGCGACCCAAACCAATTTCGTGGCCCCGTTCTTTCAAGCCGCATTCCGTGACTTCTGAGGACAGGAAAGTATTGATGTTCACAGCGCAATCGACGTTCGAGGGCGGACGCAGAAGCATTGCAGATTTACGTTGTGTATGGAACACTGTTGCCGTAACTGTGTAGCCCATCAGCATTCCATTCCCAGTCGAATGACGGTTCTAGAGTGAGGGCAGCTCAAGAGTTCGCGTTCGCGTCAATGCTCATCTCACTGGGTTCAGGAAAACGCCTTCACGTCAGCAGTCGTGCGCGGTTCGAACGTTGGCCTAGGGGAGGGGGTGCCGCCATGAGCCGCTGCCGGCTGGTTTTTGTTTGTTTTTGGTCATTGTTATCAGGGGCCACGCCGCAGACTAACCTGATGAATGCAGTCCTCCATCCGTCACTAATAACCGCTGGCAGTAGAGCGATTGATGCACGCTCGCTTCGGGGCAATATCGGTGAGCAGGGAACTGGCGTAAATTAATTTTCCTCTCCGTTGGCACCACCCGGCAAACGTGGCGTAAAATATGCCGATGCATGATGCATCATGCGATTGCCGGAAAATTAAAAGTTCGGTTTATGAGTGTTTCCTACCACAAACATGGAGAATACGTATTGGCAACCGCATTTCCATGCCAGTCCCGGCCTTGATGTTTCCATTTCCATGCCAGTCCCGGTCTTGATGTTTCCATTTTTCAGATGAGGCCTCTGTGAATGGATTGGTACTGTCTGCAGCGCACCAAGCGCACGGTAACACTAGCCGAGTGCTACTGCGGCTGCCATGTCTTCGATGCGCATGCAGCCCACTTCTGTAAACAACGTTCCAACTACCAATCTGGGATCCGCTAGAGGGCACCGGTTGGCGGGATCGAGCTTTCCTCCCTTTTACACACACAAAAAAAACATGTCACCAGTATTTCGACACAAGTCTGTGAGGACGCCAATGGAGACCACCAAAACAGCACCATGCCCTGGCACAAGCCATCGGAAGCCGACGGCCAACGTTCAAACCTCCCGTGTTGTTCTCGCCGGATGTCGTATCAATAACGTCGCAATTCCAGCGACGCGCAATCAGCCCAATGCGCCTGGGGAGGAGGGGGGGGGGGGGGGGGGGCTACGAGTCGCTTACCGCGACATGGCCGCCCCTGTCGTAATCAATCCTCAATATTGCGAACATTGGGCGCCATCAGCGGGCAGCGGGGAGCGGGGTTGTGCCGGTGCCAGAGCTGACTTTCCAGCTCGTCGGGTCCAGCTGACCCTGCCTCACCCTCCCGAATACACACGCTTGTGGGAGGACGATGGAGTCCTCACTTCGCAGCTCGTGTGGGGGGGGGGGGGGGGGGACGAGGGCATGGAGGGGTAGCCGTGCATTTACACAACATAATTCTGATAATGATCCTGGGTAGAAGTATGTGGCAATTTTGATATATTATCATTTAATTGTTTCCGTCAGGAATTCCTGGACAATCAATCACCCATGTATGCATATTAACTTGCAATATAAAAAACCCAGATATTACAAAAGCGTATAAAAGCAAATTGAGGATAGTCTGGGACACATTTCAGAGGCAGAATATTATTAACCTTCCAGAAATATCCTGCTCCAATTCGCTTAACCACACGACACACCATGTAATCCGTCCCCGATTCCCGGCATTCGGCGAGCGGCCACTGAGTGACGCCTGTCTCGCCTGTAAGCCGGCGGGACCGCTCAGCGCGTGACCTGGGTCACGGACGGGGTGCGCGGAGACACGCCCCGCCGCGGCGCCGCGGTCAGCGGCGGCACGGCCGGATGGATTTCATGCCACCCATGACTGCCGGCCTACAACAACAAACAGACTGACGGCCGGAGCGGGCCGGCGCGTGTTTTGCTGCCGAGCTGCTATCTCCGCCTCCCGATCTTGATCCCTGGAGACCGCCCCGTGAGGGCTGTCGGATCACCGACCTCGCCACGGGGGCTGCGGCGCGCCGGCACCCGCCCCACACTGCCCACGTCGCTTCCAGCTCTGGCGTGTCGGTGGCCGTGTGAAGCGGCATGGTCAGGGCGCCGCGGATCAACATCTGCAGAGGAGCTAGCCAAGCTATTGAGCCGAGCACTTACACTGAAGAGAATGTTCGTGAGCTATGAACCTATGAGCTATGAACCTAACCTATGAGCTATGAAGAGAATGCGTTGGTGAGCTATGAACCAGCCGGTGGCTTGCACTTCAAAGGGTATGTTCCACATTTGAATATATTGAAGCAGCCATCAGATATGATGGAACAAGCTCACTTATGACTGTTGATATACTTTTAGGTGGAAGGGGTTGCCTTAGACAACACATTTGCTCTGTTTAGCGAATATGCTGCAAACTCTGTCATTGCTTACGCTACCGCATTTTGCACAACATTGATTGAGAGCCAAATGACGACCGTAATATCTGGAAATTGTGCTCACGAGCGACAGATATGAGCGATTCGACAAGTTATTTTTTGCCTTAATCACACCATTCCTATAGGGATTGCAGGGCTTCAATAATGTTGCGTTGGTGTCATGGATGTCTGGATGGCCTTGAAATACTCTTATCTGCACATCCTTACAGGCATATATCTCAGAAACTAAAGAGGTAAGGTCTTGAGAAGGGCAGAGCTACGATCTGCACAGAATGATCCTTAATGTTTCAGTTCAAACTCCATACAAATGTGGACCACTACCTTTAATTCGGGTAACTACTCCACGCAGAGACGAACCCACGTCCACGGAATCAGCCAGATCGCCTCCTGTACCGGGGACCGGGGCGAGACGGTCGGCGCGTGCACGGAGTCGGACCGTCTCGAGCGGCTGCCGCCGGGAGACCGGCCGCGCACCTGGCACCGCCAGAGCGGCCGGCTGGACCGAGGACCGGCGCGAGACGGTCGTCGCGTGCACGGAGTCCGACCGTCTCGAGCGCCTGCCGCCGGGAGACCGGCCGCGCACCTGGCGCCGCCAGAACGGCCGGCTGGACCGAGGACCGGCGCGAGACGGTCGTCGCGTGCACGGAGTCGGACCGTCTCGAGCGCCTGCCGCCGGGAGACCGGCCGCGCACCTGGCACCGCCAGAACGGCCGGCTGGACCGCGATGAATAATGCAGCTGCGATGCGGCTATGCGAACACGGCACGCATCCATGACTGCCGGCCGGCCGGTGTCCGGTGTCCCGCTGGGCCATCCGGGTGGGAGCCTGCGCGATGCGGCGCCGGGCGGTCCTCGGGACGCGCGCCGGTAAAAACGGCGGCCGAGAGCGCGCCTTTGTTGGTGCGGGCGCCGCCCGTGGGAGGTACCGTGGGGTGGAGCCGACAGCGCGGTCTGAGCTGTGAACCGTCAGGTGGAGGCGGTGAGGCGAGACCCTCGGGTGCTGCTCGTCAGTGGTGTGCCGGTCGACTCTGGGCTACTGATGCTAGTCCAGTATTTCCCTGCGCTGCCAATGCTTTTGTATAGAGGGCTCGTATGACCCTTCCATGAAAAGTGGAGAGGGGGACCAGAACCAAGGTCCTTTCACCACACGAATGTTACAGGTCATCACGACCTGTGCAAAGCCACATATAAAGCAGGATCGCACATGACAAATAAGCTATCCAAACAGCAATTTTGCAGACTAAGCCGACAGATCAGAGCGACGCCAACCACCCCAACGTGACTCACCGTGCGGTGGCGGCGACTGGCGCGACCATCTGAGGTCTATCGAGCGGCTCCCTGGCGATCGTGCCGCGGTGTGTGCCGTGGTGTGTGTCCGGCGGTCACTGTGTCGCTGGAGCAATGCAGTGCTCCTGTTCGGCGACCGCTGAACCACGGTGCTTCTGTTCGGCGACGGCTGCAGCGCGGTGTTCCTGTTCGGCGACGGCTGGAGCGCGGTGCCCCTGTTCGGCGACGACTGGAGCGCGGTGCTCCTGTTTGCAACGGCTGGAGCACGGCGCTCTGATTGGTGATGACTAGGACGCGGTGCCCTCGTTTGACGGCTGCGTACGATGCTATGGTGTAGTGGTATATGGGCTCTGGCGGAAAGCAGCGGAAAAGTTCCAGCGCGAGACGATCCGTAGGGCTTGAAGGGATGTGGGCTGCTGAAAAATCGTCCCGGGTAAGATGACTGAGTGATAAGCTCTGCCAACTTTCTTGTTTCACCTAGCGTCGTTCTGCTTGCTAATGGCTTTCTTTTTTGTGCCGTAATAATTCTGCAGGGTTTTGTTCTTACCATGGGAGCCATGGAAGGCCGGTACTTGGCGCTGCAACTTCCATGATTGCAGCACTTTTAGCGAAGAAAGCTGCGGAAAAGGAAAAACTTGATAGTGGCTGCGTCTTTATGTTTACTGGTGAAACGCTTCCCCGAGCCGGTGATTTGGGTACGCCCCCGCGCTGGCGAGTGCGTCGGGGCCCGTGTCATTGCCTGAGGCGCCGACGTCCGGGTCAGCGCCGCCCGCTGTCCGTTCGCTGAATACGGTCCTCGCCTGGCACTGGTCCTGTCTGGTCCGACAGAGCACGGGCGATGTAGCACCACATGACGCTTGAACAATGACGATATTTGAGTTTTTGAGAAGTTTTTGTGGCAGTTGAGCGGATGCTTTGAAATTTTTGCTCTTTTTGCTGGTTCAAGAGAAATAAAATTTGAAAATGATCTCGGCGTACGCTACCGCTCTTTAAGTTGTTACCGAGTACCGAGCGCGTGTATATAGCCCCAATGACCAGCTCCCTTGCGTTCAGGGTGCTTGCAGTATCCCCGTCGCGGGGCATCTGCGATTCGTCTGATATCTCAACTTAGAAATGGAATGAGCTGTTTGAAATGAAATGAAAAACAAATAACTGTTTTACGTGAGCTCAGAACAACTTCTCGGTATACCAATAGGCAGGCAGCGGAGCCGCTGTTGAAAGGCCAATAGCTCCAGCAGCTGTCTGCGGTTGTGCAGATACCTCCGAAAGCCAAGCCAACGTGACCTAATCTGTTCACCTCTCACGTCGCTGGTGGCATCCGCAAGCGAACAAACGACGATCGCGCGGCACGGGTGAGGCACTGGGGAGGCTGGCTGGGCTTCCTCGGCCTGCAGGGGTCTCAATAAGTCGAGTGTCTGCCATTGAGGTGGGGATGGGCGACGGTCTAGAGCGTCCCTCGGATGCCGCCAGCGTCGTGAGCCTGGGCGGTACATGCAACGGGACGAATGTAATCACCAAGGTCCAGATGTCGACGGACTCATTCAAAAGAATTGCTGAACTCCGAGGCCATAACGCCTTGAACCAGACAGCGCTCCTGATGGGGACATCACGAGACAAATTTACTGCGGATAGATACATTTTAACACGGCACTCCCTCCAAATTTGACGAGCACATTGTACGAGTAATTATGCTGCCCCAACACGAATCTGAAAGCTCAGAGTGTTACGCCATATCGATAGCAGATGAAAAAACGCAATGAGCTCACGAACCCTACCTTTCAATTCGCTCTAGAGACAACAGTTTGCGGAGTATAACGTTTGGAAGAAGAGCACAGTAGCGATAAGTGCCTATATGTGTCTTAAGGATAAGTCATCATAATACTCAATTTTACGTAGGTACATATGGCGACCTAGTTTGACCTTCGACCTAATTTTCGGTAAAACATAATACCTTCAATTTTCTTAAAGCCAAAGAAATTGAAGACCAATTTATTACCACTCAGGCTAAAAAAGAACTTGATTTGATCTCTTTTGGATCTGTCGCCAATGGAATCTGTCCATTGGCGGACCGCACACGTCGTTAGCACGTCACGATGAGACGGACCGGGTGACCGGGCACGATAGGTTCACTGCGTCGGGAACCGTGCCCGCGACCTTGAAATCAACCGAGACTCCGTAGTACTGTGTGAATGGAGAATGCGTGACCTTACGTACATGTCATCTTTCACGAGTCACGTAGATTGAGTCAGATCATATTTCTATAACATGGTTTGCAATCAGTTATGGACGGTTCCAAAGAAGTCGTTAATTGCAAGTTGTGTTGATGCTGATTTGTTCATATCTATCGACATGAACAACAAAACGCTTTTCACCGTGTTTCTCGTTCAACTAACTCGTTGCATTTGTTTGTGTTTGCGCTGCGTTCATTCCTAAAAGGCATTACTTTGGATGTTCGAGAAATCACACTCATCGACATGAATGCAACTGAGCGACGTCTCCCCAGGGCTAATGACGGCTGTAGCTGCACATCGCCTTCAGTGTTCGTGCGTTTTGTTAGTCTATATTCTAA
Source organism: Pollicipes pollicipes (assembly GCF_011947565.3). Taxonomy (NCBI): domain Eukaryota; kingdom Metazoa; phylum Arthropoda; class Thecostraca; order Pollicipedomorpha; family Pollicipedidae; genus Pollicipes; species Pollicipes pollicipes. The sequence continues at coordinate 21,391,052 of NW_023596420.1, read as the reverse complement.
TCTATATTCCAGGCGTTATCCCCTTTTGTGGATGTCATCAGCTGGCACGCAGATGGAAAGTATGCCTAACATAGACATTAAACGGCATGTTAGGCTTCGTGAGTTAAAAAAACAAACTACATTATTCGTAGAGACAGCGTGCGCGCAGGCGCGTGGCAGATAAGCTGTGAGTCAAACGTACAAAGTTGTGCTATCCGTGCTGTGCTTCATAGAGCTTTTCATCACCTGTCCATCAGTGATATGTACACTTACCAACAATGTGGTCGGTACAGCTACAAAGCGTATCTTGCGACTTCACTTTTTATCCGCTCATGGGGATTACAGATTTCCACATCTTGTGAGGCATTTAACGGTGTCACACTTTGTTGCGTGGGTCCTTTCTCATAAAATGTCGCAAGGACGTGCAATACACAGTTGAGGCCCACATCTTCAGTATAGTGACAGATAGTGGGGTAGTTACATTTGTCTTATGATGGGTCAGGGAGCAAAAGGAAGAACAATGGTTTTGTTTTTAGACCGGAGTGGAAACTTTTCAGCATGGGTAGCACCTTCACCTGGCGAGCGTATACTGCGGCGTTAACTAGCGAGTGTATACTGCATCTTCACCTGGTGAGTGTATATTGTGGCTTTACCTGGTGAGTGTATACTGCAGCTTCACCTGGTGAGTGTGTACCGCATCTTCACCTGGTGAGTGTATATTGTGGCTTCACCTGGTGAGTGTATACTGCAGTTTCACCTGGTGAGTGTATACTGCAGCTTCACCTGGTAAGTGTATACTGCAGCTTCACCTGGTGAGTGTATACTGCAGCTTCACCTGGTGAGTGTATACTGCAGCTTCGCCTGGTGAGTGTATACTGCAGCTTCACCTGGTGAGTGTATACTGCATCTTCACCTGGTGAGTGTATATTGTGGCTTTACCTGGTGAGTGTATACTGCAGCTTCACCTGGTGAGTGTATACTGCAGCTTCGCCTGGTGAGTGCATATTATGGCTTTACCTGGCGAGTATATACTGCGTCGGTTGAACGGGAAAAACTTACACTGATGATACAGATAATCTGGCTGGGGAGGTCATCGGCAGTTTCGAAGCATGACACGAATGGATGCATATTGTAAACTCGCTACTCGTTTGAATGTCTTCGTAATGATTACCTTGGAGGGCGTCTTGTGCGATGAAATATTTTTTCCCAGAAAAACTAGTGGCCAATGGACAACTTTCTGTCGCGCCTTTCGTTACAACGCCTAACTTCCTTCGTCCCTTCTTGACTCATTTTGTTTCCAACAGCCCGCGTGCAAAGAGCTGAACGGCCCATTTACGAGCACGTGCCGTTGTCAACCTGCCAAACTAAATTCAACATATGTTTAGTGTTTGTGCCGAAGATTTATTTACAAGGCACAGCACACAAATGCTGCCATAATCATTGCACCCGATTAGCACACGCAGATGAGTGGCGGGCAGTGAGGGTGGGGTTTATGGGAACACGGTCATCCCGCCTGTCGAGCATTTGTGTGTACAAAGGACATAGGACTGCATTCATACGAACGGGCAAAAATTTCCCCAGCCGCAGACATCACGGTGCGTAATTGTTTGAAGGTAATCTCGCGATCCGGGCTTGTTCTTCTATGGTGGAGCTCGATCACACCGCTGATAAGGAGCTTGCGTCCACAGATTTTGTGGCTCCGACAAACCCACTCATGCAAGGATCGCATCAATATTTAAAATGGTGGATGATGATATTTTTCTGGCAGACCGTATGCGATTTCTCACCAATTTCCACCACACGCTTTTGAGCTGAGTCCTTTTCTAGATAAGCAATCGATGATTTTGCGCAAACTTCTGCTTGTTGCCTTATACTCTAGATCAAATGGCCGTAGAAATGTTTTCAGTTTCGTACGGCAATTCTGCATATTTTAGCAAATTAACACTACAGGTTGAGGCTCTCATTCTTGACCATAGCAAATGGTTTGCACCGCGCTCGCCGTAACACCGCTGCGCCGCTCGAAACACTTTTGTTCTTCGACTAGTTTCAGCGGTTTTTTATGCAGCATTCCGTGAAGGCACTCGCTGAAAGCGGAAAAACTGGAGATCTTCATTTTCCCGTTCTCTTGGGAACACGGCTCTTCACAGCCGACCCATTCTCGGACCCTGCCTGGTTTTCTCGGAGTTGGCGTCCAATTGAGTGCGTCCTGTATCACATTACATGTGTGTGGTTCCAGACCTGCTGGAACAGAACGCAAGGCGACTGTGCCCCGGCTCAAGGCCAGATGGGACAAAATAATGTAACTTTGGACCAGTTGTTTCTCTTCCTGTTGAGCTCCAGCTCAACTTTATGAAATGGTTATCGGTGTGCTATGAAATCTCGCTGCCCACGACGTTGCCAGCTACGCAACTCCACGAGTTGCGTGGCTGGCAATGCGTCTTAATCAGCCGTACAGGTGCGTTCGGCTGATAATGACGCATTCGTCATTCAGGCATTGTCCTATATTTGTGGAAAAACGTCTAGTGAATGGCTTTAAAATTGAAATGAATGGCAAGGTCGCAGTCACGATTCCCGAAGCAGTGAGCCGATCGCGCCAGGTCATCCGATACCGGCCCGTCGGCTCCTGCCGCGTCGTCGAGCGCCATCCGCCAATGTTCAACTTCGATTTACGACCGACCTGGAAGGGATATCATCCAATTCTTTTATTAGCCTGAACAAATATAAATTGGTTTTCGTTTGGAGGAAACACGGGCAAAAGAGAGAGAGAGAGAGAGAAAGAGAGAGAGAGAGAGAGAGAGAGAGAGAGAGAGAGAGAGAGAGAGAGAGAGAGAGGAGAGAGGGGGGGGGAGGGGAGGAGAGAGAAGAGAACGCCAAATGCAAATATCTGCACTCAAGTTTTGTTCGCTCAGTCGACGTGCCGGCGGCTTGTTGACTTTCTGAAGTACTCTGAAAACCAGCACTGCGGTGGGATCAGAAGAGACGCAGCTTTCCAACGCTCCAACCCGTGACATTTGACTCGCAAGAATCCGTGGGCTTTTGACCGGCTTATGGATCAGGCTTGCGGGCTTGTGTGGAGTTGATATTTTAAGAAGCAAAATAACGCATTTATAGCCAGCACCTGAGGTTTATTACACGCATTTATACACGCATTTATAACCAGGCACCTCCATAACTTGAACTGTCCTGCCACTACACAATGCAATTGTTTAAAAAATCACATTTCGTTTTGACGTTTATAGCAATGACCACAGCAGAAAAAGGGATGGTATGGACTGTGTATAAATGGCACACCAAAAGCTCCAAAAATGCGTCTGAATTTGGCCTAAAATTGTCCTAATCTTCAATTTGCCGACCAGTTGACCTTAGTTCAATGAGCAGCAGTTATTTGGGTCATTTGCATAAACACAGTAACCTACCGCGCGTGGGTGAGAGTGAACCGGTGAGTTGCACACAAGTTTTATCTGTGCTCTTTGCGCATTTTATTTATCTGTGTTTGTGTAGTGTAATAAGCTGAAAAGACCTCCCACCATTTAAAATATTTATCATTTCTTTACTCATTGTCAGTGCAAGGTCATTAGTTGCCACAGGTAGTTTTAGAGGATCTTTCGTACTCAGCTGAAGTACAAGGATAAAATCGCTCCTGCGTTTTGGCAAGAAGCCATTTTGATTCCACCCCTTGGGTCTCATCTTTAGTTAGACATCTCATTATTTAATGCGTAAGTTGGTACTATTAAGTTTCATAGTCCACGGTGATCTACATTGCTCTTCAAACAACACTGGTATAAAGCGAACAGCGACATGTATTTGATTACATTGGTCACATTTTTCGTGTACATTTCTGATGTGTCTAGAATTAAGAAATCATGCAATGATGTATATCAGATGGCACTTGGTCACATTTTTCGTGCTCATTTCTGATATGTCTAAAATTAAGAAATGATGCAAAATGCAGAATGCACTTAACGTAACACTCGCAGGTTAATACCAGGTCAGCATGGTGGCGCTGCGGGTTTTGCTGACCAGATCCCCAGCTGGTCGCGGCGGCATGGCCTGCGAGCTGACATTTGAGAAAAGTTACCTCTCAAAGCGGGACACTCATCCTCGTCCGACCACGGGTGATATTTAGCGGTGTGTCTGCTTGTCAGATACAACAGAACTTGCCGTGATTGTTCTTAATTACATTTTACATTCTGACGCCGTTTTATGTTTCACAGCAGAACAGTGTCGAACCAACTTGATAGCGTAGAATCCGTGGCCAAGACACAGTTTAGTTTACACCGCACGGCGAACGCTTATCTGTGACGAAGTTAACGTTCGGCGATTAAGCGGCTCCGGGAGCTTCTCTGAGCTCCGTCGTCCCGTTAGCCACCAGAGCACGCCGGCGGCGTCCCGCGGCGCGTGGCGGCCGCCGCGTCCCTCACGCGCTGACAGCAGGACAAACAGGACGGTGACGTCACGCGGCCGCCGCCAGTCAGTCAGCCGACGGGCGCGCAGGCCGCGGCTTTGGCTGCGCCACCGGCGGCACGGCCCTGACCTCGGTCAACACTGGCCCGCTGACGAGAGCAGGGAGAGCTGGGGGTGATGTGACGTTCCATCGTCTCCCCGTGTGCGATTCAGGGTGGCTTGGACGGCTGCCTCTGTCGTCTGATGACACGAAGACCCATTGGCTAGAGCAATCCACTCCCATGCCAAGAATACCAGCCGACTAATGAAGGCGAATAATTGTGATAATTCCCTAGGAAAAGAACAGAGCTAAAAAGTGGGCTCGCTCAGAGGCATGGGCTCGTGTCGTGGGAACAATGGCCAGACCTGCGATCGTAGCACGTCATTCCGAATGGTGTATTGCGCTAACTTGAGAAATATAGACGTGAGATAGTGTTAATAGCTGTATTCCTCGTAGTACAAACAGAAGAATGGAGGGAATAGATGTGATATTTTAGCTATATCGAAAGAATATCGGTCGTAAATTCAACATTGCCTGCCGACCCTTCTCGATTATCCAGGCTCATATATTATCTTGAAACAGTGAGCCTCAGCTTCCACATGCCACTTAATAAACGACTTAAAGTTAGCACGCGTCACACACCAAGGCATTAATCACATTCGCATAATTGGCCATGATCAGCCCTGCACGTTAAGGTCTGGTCGCCGACTTCTTATAAGAAAAGATTCACTTATTTTCCTGTCTGGGTGGCTCTGTGCTGCGCGGAAAACTTGAGAAACAATATAAAAGGGCTTGAGCCGTGTTAAAAATGGCATAACCCACCTGGCCCACGCGATCCACACATAAACGTGCAAACCACAGGATAACCTCACTTCACTGATCGGGAGCTTTCGATTAAACAATTTCCCACATTGCGAACTTCGTTTGAATCAAAGTAAAATCAAGTTCAAATCAATGAATTCAAATCGATGCTTCAGGAGAGCTCACCAAGTTTCCAATGCCATAACCGAAAGGCTTATGGGTGATGACATGGGAACAAAACAGGGCAAGCCGATGCCGCCCCCCGCACGAAAATAAGGTTATAAGAGCTAACAGCATGCGTACACGAAAGGAAAGGGTGTCAACAGGCATACAGTGTTTTTAGAAATTGTGGCTTGCGGAGCCCGGTCCTAATACGCGGAAGGCCTAAATACGCATTATGACGAGTTTTTCGAGAGCAAAGTTCACCGTCAGGTCCTGTCGTTAAGAGACAAGCTTGATCATCAAAACCTCCGAAACATTTCATATGCACACATGCCGGACGTGCTTAACGGGTGTCCGCGGTATGGCTGCCAGCCTGCACGGTTCCCGCGCGGAGGAGCAAGCAGTGTCCTGTTTGGGGCCACGACACGCGGCATCCCACCCAGTGCCGTGCGTCCGCGGGGTGGCCGCCAGTTTGCACGACTCCCGCGCGGAGGAGCAAGCAGTGCCCTGTTTGGGGGGCACGGCACGCGGCATCCCACCCAGAACTGATCCGACAAATGGCCTACATTCAACCGCATCCGTCAACGATTTAATCCAGAGCGGCGCGATTCTCCACACAAACAGCAGCCCCCGCCACGTAGACCGCTGTTTTCCGATGCATGTTAACAGTACCCCCGGTGGGGCCGCACGCAGCGCGCGGCGGCATGCAGCGAGAGGTGTTTGTTTGCACGGCGCGTCGAGATCCACTGGGCAAACACACGCAGCGGCCGCGAGTCTTCGAGGTGTGTTGAGTCGTTACAGCATGGCGCTGGGAGGATCTGGTGACACATGTTGAACTTTCTTCTAGCTAGAACAAGATGTGTACGCCCACCTGCCGTCCTAAAATTCCACTTGAGGGGAAGGCAGCGCAATTCGCGCATTAGCCGGTCTGACATCCTTGGGTCTTCTCTTAGTGCGATTTGAGAGCTGAACGTATATTCGGCATCGTAACCCAAACGTTTTCCGCCGATACGATAAGACAAAAGCTCGGAAGGTTCTTATATCTAAACAACTGTTTCGTGAACGCTGTAAGCGAAGTCTCACTGCGCCGGTTAAGGTCAGACGAATATTTCCACCAGACACGACGGATACACGTCACAATACACTTTGTCCCGCAAGAACAAAATATAATATTGAAGAACCAAAAAGGTAACTTCAATGACAGTCTGTTTCGGTTGGCTCTGCCCGGCTCACCGCACCTGTAACGTTTTCACACGTTAGTTCTCACACGGAAAGTGATATTGAGAGCGCTTACGCTCTTGGCGGCTCAGGGCGTTTCCTGGGGCAAATTCTCCCCAAAAAATGAATCACGAGAATGGTTCATTATGTATGTTGCATCTTTTCGAAGAGCTCCAAGAAAACGTTTCAGAAACCACATTTTGCTTTTTCTTAAGTATGATGAGCCAGTTAAGAGCCCACCGCCTTTTTTAGTACCAGCGTACGAGGGCCTAATTAGGCCACGCTGTTAGTGAGAGTGGTATCACGCTAGTGGTGCCAAATGGCATCACTTGAATGACTCACGGGAGTGCTGCCCATCTTACTAATCACTGCCGCCTCGTTATTATTATTATTACTTTTTATTATTGCAAACCCTGGCGAAATTCAGCGAGTGGTTTTTCTAACGCCGCGTCGCTACATACTATATAGATCAACACAGAACGCGCAGCACATGCAAATGAGACGCAACGCCAGCGATACATATACGATGTTAAAAAGCTGGTGCCATCTTCGCTTAGATATCAGACATCGTTCACGCTTTTTTGCTGTTAATGAGCCTTTCCCCCTGTTGTATCGTTTTCTGTGTACCAAATGACATCTCCTATGCCTTCATATGTCCCATTTTTTTTTCTTTCTCCTGCTGCACTGCCTCTTTCTCTCTTTCTCTCTCACACCCTCTTGCCTGCTGCCCGTCTCATTCTCCTCCGTTGTATCCATGCGTCTCTGCCTCACGTCCGGTTTTTGCTCGGCTTGTTTGGCTAACGCATCCGAAGAGAACAATGGTGACATATGGGCTAGAGGAGTTGGAACAATCTTCTACCTTACCCCACTGTCAGCTCTCAATCCTGTTCACTTTTCATCCTGCTTAGCTCAGCGCCATTTCGGCGCCAAGTGAGCGAGCCCGGTGTTCCTCTCAGTGACCTGCAGACCACAATGACTGACACTATGCGAGACGTCCGAGCCACGCTGGCACGTCGCTTACAGCACTGGCGGACAAACGTACCATCAGAGGCCTTCGGAGACAAACAAGTATTCCGTGTTTATCCCTGACCCTACAGTGGTAGTGCTAGATAGTTTCCTTTGCTAGTCGTGGAGAGCTACAGGGCCGTCTCTCACGCTTAGCGTGCTCCACAGGCTCCAGCGCGACATCTGTCATGAGATGTAGTGGCGGCAGTACCCCTTTCAGCGTTTTGGGAGGGCCCATTAAGTGTAAATTTGACCATTCCGACCTTATTTAATCTGTCAAAGGCAACATTCAGCTCTGTTCAAGCACACGCGTGCAAGCTTGACGAGAGCTCCTTCCATTGCCCGTTTCCGTGTGGCTCTAGCTTGCTTAGTTTTTTATATTTAGGGGGCCCTATGGGGCCCTTCGAAGGGCGAAGAAAAAGAACTCCGTAGGACGAGGTGTTAATCATATTTAATCCATGAAACTGGGATGCATTCTGTGGGCTCGTCGTACTTCAACTGCACTGTTCAGCTGCACTCTTCGTCCATCGCGCGCAGCTTGGGCCACGGCCAGAAAATGTGCAGCCCCTGAGGCTCAATGTGCGCACTCAGAGGCCTGCAGTCCCTCCTGCAGTAGGTCAGTTCTGTGGCGGCAAGCCTCGGTGGGAGTCTGCTCCCCGGTCCAAACCGGGCGCTTGAACAAAAGGCTGGATGAAAACTCTCTCAACCATGCAACACGGACCCGCGAAGGTCAGCGCCGGAATCGATGCAAACTCGTGACTAGGCGGCCAGCTCTAGAACTATTTTAGGTGCTGAGCTTTTGCCACATCACCAGGCTTAACAGTGCTTTTTGTCATTCACTAGCTGCTGAGGTGCTGAGACCCTCTTTAGGCTTGTACAAGACAACTCTAAGACTCAGAACCTTTCCACAACACATGTTTTCCGTAGACGTGCCCCGCAGCTGGTGCCAGCCTGGCCGCGTTCCCTGCTACCCCAGCCGTTGCAGCCCGTGCATGCAGTCACTAACCGCTGTCCGATTTTCATGGAAGTCGATGCCCGCGGCTGCGGTAGATCATCGGGCCATTTGCTCAACTCTCGGATACTCGACCCGGTTAAGAGATCCAACCTGAACCATTAAAATGGTCACGGGTCTTGACCTGTGGTCGTGACCCCGGGCTGTGGCCCCCGGCTATGATCTCGTAGTATGGGGTCATTGACGGTGGCCTCTCTGATGACCTGAGACGAGAGTGAGGAGGGTAACAGGGCGTCCGATGTCGTATTCGTTGGGAAAGTTCCCAGCAACAAAACGTCCTTGAATTACTTCATTGCTAATGCCGTAGTGTTTGTTGAGGTATTGAGGTGTTGAAGAAGTGTTTGCACGATGAGACGCATGCCAATATCGCGTCATTTACAAGGACAATAAGACGAACTATGCCAACATTTTCGCAGTGGCCTTGATCTGATGGCTCTTCTCTCTTGTTCAAAATGCGCTGTTCGGGTCGATTGCTCCCAACAAAGATGTTTCAACTTGTTTGGTCCCACTCGAGTCAATGAACGAAGTCGAGGAGGGTGTTTTTGGCCTGTCGGCCGTTTTTAGCGTCAGACGTCAGCTATCGAGCCGAATAACGCTCTAACTGAACCGAATCAACTTTGGGCTCAAAATCTGCGTTCCCTGACCTGGGCCCGAAAGAGCTGCAACGCAACAAGCAGAAATGGCAGTGATACGATTCGTGACCAACTGCGATGGGTGCTATAGGGCGGCGCGAGTACAGGATTCGATTCGATTCGTAACCACGCGTCATGATGTGGCGCGACCGTACGCGAACGGAATCCAAAGCAGCCCGCGGTGTCCGGATTCCCGGATCGTACGCGCCCGGCATAAACCGCGGCTCCGCGCAAGGCCAATCTGGTAACACCACCGCGGCCGCCTCCAACTCAGAGCGTGGTATGTAGTTACACTGACGTGAGCACGAGAAAATCGCAGGTTTCCCGCGCGGGTGTTCGGGACATTGTTGCACGTCTGCACTGTCGGGAGCGCCAGCTGTCAGCGGTCACGTGACAGGTGTGCATTACTCAGTAATCTCCTCGCCACGTGGTGAGAAGGTAAACACCAATACCGCTCCAGCCAGCGACACCATGACACTTTAATGCTGTGTTTGCATATGGCGATTGAGGCATGTCTTATCCTTGGCAAGATCGCTGACAACCACGTGTAAATTCACTTAGCGTCACTTCATCGCGTGAGCAAATAACGTTTTGAAGATATGGACACCATGTGGCGATTCTTTCCGCGGACGGCCGCGATTATCATGGTCCAGCGCGGACAGTGCATTGCCCAAACATAATCTGTTCTCGCTTTCCTGCAGACGCCCAGTCCATCATATGGGGGGATGAATAAGTGGTATTATGTAGTATGTGTCAACAAAATTCCCAGTGCACGACCGGCCATATGCGAGCGAGCAATCACCATGTCTAGATAGGAGAGATTAGATTAGATTTACCACACGACGAATATTTATAAAGTACCCGTTATGTTAGTTCATGCATGTTTGAACAAAGACCACGAATGACGTTTGTAGTTCTCAAGCACATCAACGGGATTGGTACAGCTTTAACAATGTATACCACGGTGACACTAGATACAATGAATGTGTGTAAGTGCATTCTTGTTTCTAACACTTCAAAAGCCTGTAAGATTTACAACTAGCGCTACGTTCACTCTGCCGACTTGACGCGACGTCCTGATTTTCATGTGGAATGTGAAACTGACATTTCAGTGGAATGCGAAACCTGCGACAATCGTCAGCAGCTACGCTGGAGCGTCGGCAATCGCACAGCTCTCGCGACCACGTCATAACACGAGCTCGGTCAGCTGCTGGGGAACCTAGTCGATGAGACGACCAGGTCAACGCGTCGTCCAAAAGAGCTCCACGACACCGACGCATTGATGCTGACCGGGACATATGTATGCATATGACATACGGGGCGCGCGCTGACCGCCTCTAGAGGCCCCAGCCAACGGCCCACCTAAGTACTAGATACCCAAGCCAACGGCCCGACGTACTGCTAGAGGCCCGAGCCAACGGCCCGACTAACTGCCAGAGGCCCGAGCCAACGGCCCGACTAACTGCCAGGGGCCCGAGCCAACGACCCGACTGACTGCTAGAGCTCTTTCACGACTCGCAGCACGTGGACGACACACGTCTGCTGTTTGCGTTTTCGCCTGCAACAAATGCACGACTCACGATGAACAAATCGGAAAAATAAAAAAGATAGTTCGGAAACTATACAGCAAACCGGGCACAATATAAGAGCATTGCGCTTGGCGTGAGCATCAGCAATAAGTCAATGATACGGAATTTCCATACTTCACGATTGTGCATGACTTCGGAACGTTTCTCATTGGACCATCCCAGGGCTTCCAGATCTCACCGTTCCCGGTTCGTTTTGCTGACCTGTCGATCGGAACATTTACCATATCGTTCCAGTCTGGCTGCCAAAGAATGCCCTGAAGGACGTCGATAGCATCAGGGATGCGATTCTTTTGATTTCGGAGAGCCGATAATGTGAGGTATCCAGCGGGCAGTGCGCTAATGGGTAGCCTGATGTCCCTGGGCTGTTTTTTGTAGCCGCCAATTATGTTCTGGAAATTCGAAGCAAGGCATGCCCCAGCGGCCGGCAGTATGGAACCCGTCCTAACGTGGATAAGTGAAATATGTATCGATTTCATAGTGCACAACGTGGTTATCGCCAGTTTGCACATCATTTGGCAGCACGTAATTTTCGGGTTTCCATCACGCAACGGGCATCAGCTTTGAAGGTCAGGCATGAACAAGAGTAATGACGAGCGTTAAATTCTAATTCGATAGTGGAAACGAGCTCTGTGCATGAATGAAGTGCTGTTGTTGGTGCTGGTATCAGTTAGGGAGAATGTGTTCGCTAGGTATGTGTGGAAGAGCCGCCCTGTGAGATTATACGCATTACCTCTACCCGAGCCCGCAAATGTGATACTGACTCCGGTCAGTCGAACACCTTCGGACTTCATGCCCATCGCTATCAACTGGCTTGTGAGGAACGTTGGAGATATTTTTGAAATGCTCAGAGGCAGCAACATAATTTTCTATACATAAATATATATATATTTATATATATATATATATGAATTTTGTATCACTTTCGTCATGTGTTCTCCCAAATTTGATGAGATAGGAACGGATTGGCCTGGAGCTGTAACCTTGTATGGAGATATGATTTAGTGGCACAATTGTGCTTGCCGACCATCCTAACCGGGACACTTCCCGCGAAATTCGTTTCGCCTCCTGTCCCTAAAATCGTTAAGAGACGCCAGTATTCCTTCTAGACAGGTGGCACTCGCCATGTGGGATCGCTATGGGTATTGCTAAGGCCAGGAGCGCTGAGGTCAGCTGGAGACTATGTTCCACGAAAGCCACATTTTGGGGCGACAAATATGCTTGCTTGACAATGTATGCGACTCATCACAGCGCTCCAGGTCAACACGCCAACAACGAACGGCGCAATGGCTAGTTGACAATTTGGGATTGGAGACCAAATGTGCCAAACATGATATCAATTCCCTGCCGGTTTGGTATCTTTTTTTTAAAATTCGGGACTTCCAACAAAACTTAGGGTGCGGAGACAGCCCTAAATCTTACAAATCCGCTCTAAAAGAATCATCATTTGATCATCAATCATTTCATCAATGGGCCAATCATATTTCACTTAGTCTGTCCTGTCCCTCAGTTTCATTCATTTCATTGTACTCATAGCAGCCGTGAACATCCCACCCAAAACACAAAAAACAAGTGGCGGATGTCGATGCAATGCAACACATCCGGCCTACCGATACTCATACTCATACAGAATAATGGCGTCACTTCATGGCCGCATCGACTTTGTTTAAAAGGACCGTGACCACCGTCAGGTATGTGCTAGAAATGACGTCGGTATCAGTTATCATGCTGAAAATAGAGGACCTCCAGCATGCCATGACCAAGAGGCGCACGTTTAAGCGAAGATACGAAACATTAAGTGGGATATATTATGAGAATACCTAATTTCCAAGGTAAGATACCCTTGTGAGTGACTACTTACATCCTGGAGGTCGTTTGCTTTGAGCATGGGAACTCATAATACACACAAAAAAACAAGAGCTTGACGCGTTTCTTGCCAATCGCAGTCAGCGACGTAACGCGAAACACGTACTGCTGTTCGAGCACTTTTGGGGGAACCGAACCAGCGATGTCCAAATGTAAGGCAATGCGACTTTACGAAGACGGCCAACTAATGTCAAATATGTTTACTGGTTCAGCACAAATCTTGCCCCGATTATAACAAGTTTGCCAAGTGTGTAAGCCGTCATGCGTGAACGCCGCTCATTAGGAGGCTGAAACGCTCGCGCTTGCTTTGGATTGAAACTTGGGCGTCAAGAGGCACGACAAAGCTGACAACAACCACACCGCGCTGGTCTGGCCCCGGTCCGGCCTAGTTCTGAACTAATCTGGCTCTAGAGTGGTCTGGTCATGGACTCGCCCGATTCCAGACTGGCCTGGCTATGGGTGAACCTGGCCCTAAACTGGCGGGGCTCTGAACTGACCGGGCTCTGGACTGACCTGGTTCTGGACTCAGACGGTTTTGTACTGGCCTGGCTATTGGTTAACCTGACCCTGCACTCCTGCACTGACCTGGCTCTGGGCTGACCTGGCTATGTTCTGGCCTGGCCCTGGGTTGACCTGTCTCTGAGCTGGTTCGGCTTTGAACCGGTCTGCGTTCGTGTCGACCAGTCCGGGACTGACCTGTCCCCTGACCTGACCTTTGACCGACCTGGCTCTGGGCTGACCCGGGGGCGTGTGACTACCGCCGCGCCACCCGCCCATCAGCCGCACAGTGCTCATCACTGGTCGCCGCCGGTCGGGGACACCCTGAATACAATTAGCGTGTGGGCGCACCCACCAATTACGGCCCGATGAGGGATGTCCGATAGGCCGCGTGCAGCGCGTACAAACAATACAGCGGCGGGTGGGTGGGAGGCGGCGGGCGGCTGCACGCGCGGGGGCGTGCCCGACGCCGCACGCAGCCCCTCCCCGCTCTCCTGACAGCAGTCGCTGCCGACCAGATTGGAGCCGAGGATTGGGCAATGCCTGGACTCGGGTGAGGCGAGCTGGAGGTGGACGTGCTGCCGGTGGGTCGGGTGGTGTGCTCGCTGCAGAGCGGTATGCGATTGGGGGGCTTATTTGCAAACTTGCTTTTTATGAAAGGCTTCGGGTCTGGAAACAACATTACGGGCAAAATATTGAGTGTTTTCGTTTCAGGTAATGTCATAACCCACAAACCCACAAACATATTTTTGTAGCGTGAGAAGCACCTATCGATCGGACGCGTCAGGAGCACAGTCCCCTGCAGCAGTGTTCCCCTGGATAAATATTTTCTCAGCCCCAGCCCGTTCGATAATCCCGTGGCGTCTGCATGTTACTGACTGCAGTTGGCTGCAAGAGGCGAATTGTTTGTTGCACACTGCAGCTTTGTTCAACGAGGAGGAACAAGATAGATCGCACCACTCATCTCTGGTGCACGAGTGCCGATGCCCCAGGGAAAGAGCAAGCTCGTGTTGTCGGGGCGTCAGGCCGCGACTCTGTAACAATCGTTGGTAATGGGGTGGACAGTCGTGCTAGTTCACAAAAGCCGAGGTTTGCGCCCATCCAAAGTTTGGAGGCATCGTAACTGGCTTGGCTCCAGCCTTGTGACAGCGCTTCCCAGTCAAGCCAGGAGAACCAGGCTGTTGGTTGTCAGCCTCCTCCATGGCATTGAGATGAAGACATTAGCCTGGACTGGAGCCCCTCAAAGACAGGGTGGTGATATCAGCCTGGATTAGAACCCCTCGGATATAGCGTGAAGACGTCAGCCTGACCGGAGCCCCTCGGAACAAGACATCAGCTTGGACTGCAGTTTCTCGGGGACAGGGTGAGGATATCAGCCTTGACTGGAACCCCTCGTAGACAGGGTGAGGCATCAACCAGGAGTGACGCTCCCCGGAGAGGGGTGAGGACATCAGCAGGAGTGACGCTCCCCGGGGAGGGGTGGGGACATCAGCCAGGAGTGACGCTCCCGGAGAGGAGTGGGGACATCAGCCAGGAGTGACGCTCCCCGGAGAAGGCGGGTGGGGACATCAGCTAGGAAGTGACGCTCCCTGGGGAGGGGTGGGGACAGCAGCCAGGAGTGTCGCTCCCCGGAGAGGGGTGGGGACAGGAGCCAGGAGTGTCGCTCCCCGGAGAGGGCTGGGGACAGCAGCCAGGAGTGACGCTCCCCAGAGAGGGGTGAGGGCATCAGCCAGGGGTGACGTTCCCCGGAGAGGAGTGGGGACATCAGCCAGGAGTGACGCTCCCTGGGGAGGGGTGGGGGACGGCAGCCAGGAGTGACGCTCCCCGGGATGGGTGAGGGAGCGGCCTCCGGGCCCGGGCTGGCGGTCCCGAGGTAAGCGTGAGCAGTGAGCAGTCCTACCTCGCGTAACTGGTAGTGACGGGCGTCTCCATCAGACCACAGCCTCCGGCCTGGGGACAGCCCACCGGCCGAGGAGGCGTGTGATCCGCGGCTAAGCACAGCAACCAGATGGCAGTCCATCAGGAGCTATAGCATAGCGACGGCAGATCACCACTATCACCAATGGGGTTTCCAGCCTTGAGAGCCCCTGGGCACTGGGATAATGAATGTTGCTGCTGGTCTGGAGCTGGAAAGAGTCGCCCATTCGTGGACGTAATTGGCAGTTGCCCCGCTATGCAAAATATATGACTTTTCTGCTAAGTTAGTGCGGCGTGCTGGCGGATGCTGCTCAAAATTGTACAACAATATCTACCTAAAAACAGGACATTGTACTACTTGAATGGGATCGGACTTTGGGCGAGAATGAGAGCAAAGTAGGTTCTCTTCTTAACGCATTTTAGTTCACACAGGACGTGAAAACGATGCTCCATTACAGCTTGCAAGAAATGTAGGACACCCCGACGGTAGCAGGTAGTGTGCGCTGGGTCACTGACCTTCATACAAGGGCAGGGGGCGAAGGACGCGGCATGCACTGGAGAGGGTGAACTGCGGGTGCGGCTGAGTGGGGCCTGGGTCCGATGTTCTGATGGCATATGATGCGTACCGCCACTCTGGTGATGATGTTCATGCCAGTTCGAGCTTGTTTGCTTTGAAGTACTTTGCTTGTTTGCTGCCTTACAAACTTGTTCAGAACAATTCTTAAGTGTTGACTTACTAATTTTCATCGCAATTGCCAAACGCATTCACTCGCGTTTCGGTTCGTGATAGTCTTTAAATGTTTTTTGAAGTCCTATTTTTTGAAAAGCTGTATGCTTTTCTGCGTACCGCCGATTGTTCTAAACTGGTTTTGCTTTATCCAAACATGCATTTCCGTTTGTGCTCGTACCCGCAACCTGACCATTGGCTCCGCAGACACATGGCGTCGGTCCACTCCGTGCTGCCTGCCCATCGGCGAGACGGCACAGTGGCTCTCAACGCCACTCGGCCGGGTGTTCTGCCGACGCCCCACCAGCGGGAGGGCGGCGGCTCCCCACCCCACTCGGCCGGGTGTTCTGCCGACTCCCCACCAGCGGGCAGGGCGGCGGACTCCCCACCCCATCGGCCGGGTGTTCTGCCGCCGACGCCCCACCAGCGGGGCAGGGCGGCGGGCTCCCCACCCCACTCGGCCGGGTGTTCTGCCGACGCCCCACCAGCGGGGCAGGCCGGCGGGCTCCCCACCCCACCCGGTCCCGTCTTCTGCCGACTCAGCGGCTGACACTGCCACTGCGCCGACGTCCGCTGTTCCCGAGGACGCCGCCACCAAATCACTCAGCCGTGCCGCCAGCGATGAGCGATGTTCGTGTCTCGCCGCGGCGGCTCGTTTGTGCTGGCGCCGCTCCTGCAGTGGCGCAGACAGGAACACTGGCCGGGAGGACTGGTGTGAATGCGTTGCCGTAGTCGGCTACAATGCTTAAAGAAGGTGTCTGCTGATAGCTAGCTGCGATGAATACCGCCGCCCCTGACCTGAGTTTTGCAAATGCCTTTGATGATGGTAAGTGCCCGCAACGTTTAGTTTTGTGTATAAAAAATGACTGCCACTCTACTCTCTGCTGCAGATTATTCCAGCGCGCCTCAATCTTGGCATGGCTAGACATGAAAGGACCCCCGCTGGTAGAGACAATTGGGTAAGGGTTGTGGGAGATGGGAGGGAAGGGACAAGAGCACGCCATGTGATGTCAAGCCGAATACATTATTGAAACATGCAGAACATCTCCATTCAGAATCCTGAACGATGACTGAGCTGTTTGGGTTTCTCCAGGGCTCCAAGTTTTGTTCTGAATCAGGCAGCACCACACTCTTCTGTAAGAACGGTAAAATATTCCACACAAATAATATAACAATTATCATTTATGCCTCTGCATACACTCAACGCCCTTCACTGGCCAAGATGATCATCACACATCATCCATCACATTCAGTGGGCCAAGCGTACGCCGCCGATTCGCGCTGGTTTCCGACGGCACCGAGCGCGGCGGATCGAGAATGCTCCGGACGGTCCAGGTTACGAGTTCGCCGCCGCCGCCTCAGTGCACATATCCATGCACAGCCTGGCGGGGAATTCGCCGCACCCTGCGGCTGCTGTGTGCAGCGGCTCCCTACCGAACCGCCGTCACGTTCTTGGCGCCACGGCCAGCGGCTAAGCACGGATATTGCCACTTCATTAGGCGAACGCCAGTAACTACTGCAGGCGGCCGGAGCGGGCCGGCTCCTCTGAGCGTGCCGGTGCCGAGCTGTCCGCCCCCAGCCGGCGTCCGAGGACCACCAGCCGCAGCGGGGGTCGCCGACCGGGCAGCTCGGCTTTGTGGCGCAGCAGGCCAGATGGCCCCGGCGTTTGTGCCCGGTGATCGTTGCCGATCCGGCCCATCCCAATGAACAGCCGCATATACCACAGCCACGGCTGGGCATTGTAATGGGCTGGGAGAGCAAGCGCCGCCTCTCTGATCGGATCTCCCGTTGTCCCGGGCGTTGCGATCAACATGGTGTCCTTTCAGCCGCCCTCCGTCACCGGGCGGCCTTTCAGTGGGTGTCGCGGTGCGGGGAGAATGTGATTATTCGCGGCCCATCACCACTCCGGCGGGCACAACACGCCGGCGCCGTCGGCCGGCGGTCCGTGCCGGGAGAGGGGGGGGGGGGGGGCGGTGACCTCGTCCGTCTCCCCAGCGCCAGGTGACCGGATCTGACCGCGGGGGCGCCGCCCATGACTCGCAGATCGTACCGATCGCTACAAATACCGTCCGGCCGGCAGAGAAACGCGGCGGGCTCCCGCGTCGCCCGTCTCGTCCGAGCCAGAAGACGGGACCGGTGTTGGCACGTCAGCAGGCTCGACTCGTCCGTGTCCCACACTCTTGCCCTGCCAGATGCGCTGACTCTTCCCAATCTGGCTATGGGATGAGCATCGGGAGCGAACGTGTCTGCTTCCCTTCGTCTTCGTCTGCCTTGCGTTCGCCTCAGCTCCAACCCTCCTTGACCGTTCTAGCCTGTCAGTGAGACATACAATGAAAACGGCCCATCCTCGATTCGATGAGCCTAGTTACAAGCTATGCTGCGCTCTAAAAACCTAGAGATCATTCTCAAGATATGTCGTTCAAAGTCACTCCATCTTTTTAATTGAAATCACATACTGTCAAACAAGAAGCGTGTCAGTTTTTCGTGCTGCTGGTTCGCTAATCATTTCAAGGATCACACTGAACTGTCATGCAGTTTAAAAATTACATTTAGGAGCATTGACAATTTCATTTGGATCCAACAAATATACTGATATCCGATAAGCGCTCCACGATGTCGATCCGCGGCAGTATGGCCATCTCTCACAGCTGTTCCATAATGCCCATTTCAAACTCGACGCGTCGCAAAAAGATATTGCGTCGTAAAGAACGCACGTCTTGTAAAATCCAAATAGCAATGAAACCGAAGGAGATGCAAAGACATTATGTACCTAACTAACAATATTTTCGATGGCCAGATCCGTTTCGGTAGCACCATCCGTTTTGGCGGCCAGGTTTTCGGTAGTCGGCTTCCGGTTAGGTGGAATAGCTGGATCAGTTTTCAGTACGTACTTTGTTATTGGAATAGCGCCATGGCCTTATCCCGGCTCCCTTTTTATTGGTGATGGTTTATTGCTTGAGCAATGTAAGACATGCTTGCATTTAATGGAATTAGGATGACTTTTTTAATAACAATTATGTACGTTTAGTCATTGAGTAACATATATGTCGAGTGCGTTCCGGCCAAAAACCTCACTCTGCAGTGGATGTTTGGAAACATAAAACAGTCTCCACTGTCCATGTCATGTTTGTACATTTTGACTCTGTGACCGAAGTCTGTAAATACATTACAAATGCATACATTTTATTCACCTAACTGATGTAATCGCTGTGAAGAGGCCATTTTAATTTACTTGACTCATTGTGCGTTGAAAAGGCGGTGGAACAAAACCCGCTATATGTCATACAAAGGGGGTGCGTGACGTTCGAAAAGTGAAAACCTTAATCGCAAAAAGGAAATTGCACGCTCTTTCTTAGGGGGGTGAAAGGTTGCATTTTTCTGGAACTGCATGTTAATACCTAAAAGTAATTCATAACGGAATCATAAAACGAGATCTGTGGTCTCATTGAGTTAGACATGGCGTAAAAAGCCGGATGGTCTAGAAACGGCAGCTGCTCAAACATCAATGCAAATATCGATGTCACTTTCCACCGCTTGGAAGCACACAATCTGGCATAGCTAATCGCTTCCGAGTGCCCACTTGAGCGTATCTCTTGAAGAAGTCATAGACGCCATGGAAATGAGCCTGCTGACGTGCCAGCACCGGTCCCGTCTTCTGGCTCGGACGAGACGGGCGACGCGGGAGCCCGCCGCGTTTCTCTGCCGGCCGGACGGTATTTGTAGCGATCGGTCACGATCTGCGAGTCAATGGGCGGCGCCCCCCCGCGTCAGATCCGTCACCATTGCGCTGGAGAGACGGACGAGTGTCACCGCCCCCCTCCCCTCCCTGCAATGGACCGCCGGCCGACGGCACCCGCGTGTTGGTCCCGCCGGAGTGGTGATGGGGCCGCGAATAATCACATTCTCCCCGCACCGCGACACCCACTGAAAGGGCCGTCCGGTGAGGAGGGGGAAGCGGCAGAAGGACAGCGTGCTCGCAGCTCGTGAGCACGGCGGAACACGACGAATCGCGGGGGCAAGAGCGAGACGCTCTCAATTGCAATAACAGCCTCGGCCCAACGTAATGACGAGGGAACCGTTACCCGGCGGATGCGAGTCGCTACAGTTGGCGGACAAATTGGAGTGGTACTTCGGCTTGATGACGGCACAAAGCTGACGCTCATACACCGGTTCGTCGGAGAGGCGGATCAGTTTGGCCGCGTTATCGGTGGAGGTGGGCGGCCAGGCTAGCGGTGAACATTCCATGGAGCACCGGGCGGGTCCCCGCCCCACCCCCCGGGCCGCCTGCAGTAGTTACGGGTGCAGGCCTGATCGTTTAGCTAATGAAGTAGCAATATCTGCGATCCGCCCCCGGCCACCATTACCGAAGACACGTGGACTGTGCTACAGTTGAAGGCCGCTAGCCGCCATAGCTTCAGGACACGTCGAATCCCTCGGACCAAACGATCGCCTGAACCGCCTGAAAAAACGTGATATGAAAACCCACATCTCAACGCATGGGGATATGTGTGGCGCTCCAGTGCAAATACATCGCAAGGGATGAACGAATACAAATACAAACACATGGCGAAAATGGAAGGAGAGAGCAGGAACGCTCACAGCAGACAGATTGGTTCCCCGCGTTGCCACGGATCGTGCCGTGTCCATGAACCCTGCACGCATCCCAGATTTGTGACCTGGCCCGTCAGAGCATTCCTGATTGGTCGCGCGCCGCGCGCCGCGCTGGGGAAGCTGAAAACGAATCGGTGACGGATGAGGACGGGTTTGAGCCGCGCGGAGCCCCAGATGAGGACGGGTTGAGCCAACCGGAGCCCCAGATGAGGACGGGTTGAGCCGCCCGGAGCCCCAGATGAGGACGGGATGAGCTGCCCGGAGTTCCCGATGAGGACGGGATGAGCTGCCCGGAGTCCCAGATGGGGATGGGTAGAGCCGCCCGGAGCCCCAGATGAGGACGGCTTGAGCTGCCCGGAGCCCCGGATGAGGACGGATTGAGCTGCCCGGAGCCCCACATGAGGACATCTTGAGCTGCCTGGGGTCCCAGATGGGATGGGTTGAGCTGTCCGGAGTCCCAGATGGGGATGGGATGAGTCGCCCGAAGCCCCAGATGGGGATGGGTTGAGCCGCCCGGAGCCCCAGATGAGGACGGGATGAGTCGCGCGAAACCCCAGATAAGGACGGGTTGAGCCGCCCGGAGCCCCAGATGAGGACGGCTTGAGCCCCCGGTGTCCATGCCATGCGCGTTGTGAGGTGGGCCATTTGTGGACACCTGTGGGCTTCAACTCTGAGGATGGCGCCTGCGCAACATAGCCATGTGCAGGGGTGTCACTTTCTAAAATAGGTTGTGGGGACCTAACCTGCCCCGAAACCTGATTTCTCCCCGGATTTCGGTCAATTGTGTTGCGTCCTCGATGCTATTTCTTGACTAACATTTCGTAGCTTAATGCATGTTTTCTGTGGAGGAATTTTTCCACATTTTAAGGTAATGCGAGATGACTTTTGTGAAAAACTTAGAATGGGATGTAACTGACAAAAGATCGTCTCAGTAAATCTTAGTAAGGGATCACTGATGACTACCACTGTCGCTGATCCTCTTGCATAACCACCACAGTTACGATTATGTGACTGATACACTTGCCACTGTTGGGAAAGCATGCGTTAACTTTTATCTGGGCCATCCCGTGCTTTTTTCAACCGCCGCATATTGCAGTCAATTGTTCCTCATCCCAATCCATGCATTATCATTTGAAAACCTATCAAACTATTGCAGAATGCCATATTACATGAAGGAGTTAGCACGACAAAACATTTGATACAGGATGTTATGTGGTACCAACTTAACATGATACTAATAGTGGCACTTACTGCCAAGTACACCTATAGATAGGAAACTTGTCATGTATTTATTTGACCCAATATTCCCTCTTTGCTCACATTCATTGAGGAGGCACAGACGTCCATCTGGGAGTTCAAGTCAGCACTGGGGCTCAGGACACCCGAAAGTGCATGAAGTGATGCCCCTGGCTATGTGTGCACGTATTGTGCGCGATGTCTGATGCGTGACATATGAGGGGAATTAAAGTCAATCATCAAAATCAATCAAAATCAATCAATCAAAGCCTAAACCGAAGCCTCGATCTGTCACCTTGCTGCAAAACATGTCGACCAGATGTCGTATGGCAAGGCCAATAATTTAAGTAACTATTGGCAACGCCATATGAAATAAAATCATTTCATGCATCTCCTCTTAATTTCATACTGCCACGTTTAGACAGAAGGTTGGCGCAAAAGATCTACTCAGTGGTGAATGTGCAGCTGGTGGCGACGCAGCGTGCGCGGAGGGGTGCCGACCAGTCCGAGAGGATGGACGGCCATGTTTGGCCTGGTGTCCCGAACCAGCCATTGCGGTGTACGGGCGCTACGTCCCTCAGCTCGCACCTCACACGGTGGTATATCATCCAAAGCGAATGTCGCGTCACGCTTGGAAAAGCACGACGTCGGTCCAGGCCTCACTCTTCTCTTTTACAGGTGAAGTAGATTCATTGGGCGTCAGGGTGTACCATGTAAGGAGGCGACGATGCAAGTTTCCTTATATGGGATAGTGTGATTGCATGACGGGAAGGGAGCGGACAGGAAACAACAAATGAGGAGTGTGGAGAGGAGGAGGTGGGGATGTAGATGATGAGGAGGGAAAGGGAAAAGATTGAGGGCGA
>NW_023596420.1:21363817-21367495 GCF_011947565.3 Pollicipes pollicipes | reverse complement strand
ACCTTGTGGGCATTAAAAACTTCTTAAATAACTTTTTGAGCGAAATCAGACAGCATGTTTTCCAAGAGTGCTTCTGGATCACAGCTTCCCTAAGCATAGCATGTGGGGGGGGGGGGGGTCCAAAACCCACACTCGGTGGCAATATTCAAGTCAGCCGACAGTTTTTACCAAAATATTTCAGGTGTCATGCAACGTCACGACGCAGTCATCTTGTGCCAGACCGACCACCTCATTGCCAGTCGCCAGTCGCCTATGGTGACTTTAACAGCTGTATGCGTTTTCCTTGGCGCGAGCACGCAGCCCGCCACCCTAGCGGTCAGGCCTCCGGCTCACCTCCAGCAGAGGTCATCCGACGGCACCAGTCGCTTTGTAGGTATGAACGAGGTACATCTGTGACGAGAACCCTCATGCAGGTCATAGGGAGCGCGAGTAAAGCGTTCATGAACATACTGCATGCGCTGGTGGACAGTGCACCATATGTACTCGACTGTGTGCATGAGAGGCGCCAGTGGACAGCTGGTGAGCCCCTGTTCACAAGAGGTGAACGTGATAGCAGTGTCTCCGTACGTACCCGCATGCGCACCATAACGTACCGCTTGACAGCCCCTCTGCTCATGCCTTCTCTCTGCTGATGCTTCACTCCTTGCAGCGTGGCGGCGAGCTGCACACGTTGCCTCCACGTGAGGCGTGTCCGCACTCGGGAGCCCATTATCTGCAGTGGACGGGGTTGTCTACAGTCGACGACGGGTATCTGTAGTTGACTGGGTCCCCCATCACCTAACACAGCGGTGGCTCGCAGCTGGAGGGATCTGCTCGCTAGTCTGACCAAGCTCAGCCCGATAGGAGAGTGTTTGCAGAGTCGCAGGATCATAAAACTGAGGTAGTGCCCGTATCAATAGCCCATCTTGTTTGCACAGCCGCCTTCACTCTGTCTCAGCCAAGGGACGTTTACCCTCATGCATACGTTTACATTCATGCATATGGAACGATATCATTCGCCGCCGTATCTGTCTACTGTTCCCGCCGCTGTTAGCGCTAAAGACGACGGGTCTCGTGTTTTGTCACGGTTAACTGGATGGCACATTTGTGTGACGCTATCACCGACAGCGGTCCGAACATCGACAGCGGATGAATGTGCCATGTCTCTGACGACCACCGATAAACACCGAGAAAAATACGGTGACAGGAGCGGGACGCGGGCCGAATTCCTGCTCCTGAGAACCTCCGCCTGATTTGAACCAGATAGCGGCCGCGTCGCCGGCCTCCTGGTGCGCCTCAGCCTGGGGCGACCGTTCAGTGTTTGTACCGCTCTCACGACACAAATTAATTCACCCTGCCACAGAGCTTTGTGCGTCACTTAGAGCCTCCCGCATGTGGTGCCGTTCTCTGGAAAGCGTGGCCACTGAAGGAACAGGTAAATACGCTGGTGATGAAGAGTGAATGGGGTTTTCATTGGGCCGCTTTTCGTCCAAGGCCACACGCGGATCGAGACAAATGCTGCTGACGGCGAAGAGATGCCGCTCGTCCGTCCCGCCTCGCTTTGCGCGCGCAAGAAGCGCGCTGTAGAGCCCGTCTCCAGCGCGCCACGTGGCCCGGGCCCCGACATCGTTACCCGCAACGTTGCCGTTTAGGCAACGCCAGAAAGCCTCCAGGCACCCCGTCTCTGCTGCTCCTGTCCGTGAGAAGTGGTTTTCGGAGCGAGCCTCACTGCACTATGTGCCTAGGCGGGCACTTCGGACAGTGATCGGAGGCCCAGGCCACAGTTTGGTCCGACCCCCCTCGACTGCAGGATGCGGGCCGCCCCATCTGATACGGGCCTCTCCCGTCGAAATGGTAATGAACGCCGCCGCGCGACGGCCTCGCGGCGCCGCGCGGTCGGCGGTGTCTGGCGTGGATCGCTTCATGCCGTGGCGGGCTTACCCGGCGGCCGAGCGGGTGCGGTATGACTTAGTGTCATGTCAATGGCACTGATGACCTTCCCATGAATGCTGCCAGTTTGGTGCCACACAGTCTAGTGCCATGTTATTGTGGCGGACGTGAATCACGGTGGGGCAATACGGAGTCTAATGATCACTCACAGTCCAGGCTGGCATTGTACCATTTTCCATGCGCATACGGCGCAATCAAAGCGTGTCTACTCATCACACAAACACACAAACAATTGCGCATTGCATCGATAACAAGTCACGCAGTGCTTATCATACCCAATGACTAATCATACCCAATGCAGTGCCATAAAACCGACTGCGCCTTATACAGAAGGCCCCAGCTCGGTGGTTCCGCCCCGGGCCTGGTGGACGTGGGTCCGACTCTCTGCCAGGCTGCCAGAACACGGCGGGCGTCCGCAAGCCCATAGACAATGGAATGCCGATCGGCCGCGATATCTCGCCAGGGGGCGGCATCTTTTGCCTGCTCCCGGGCTGGGGCGATCAAACGGAACGATAATATCCTAATTCTCCATGGTTTATGGCCTCCACCCATTGACTGCATCAGTGTTTACGGACCTTTATAGCGCAGTAGGGTCGTACAGGTCGAGATCTGAAGTCTCCCCGGACAATTGGCTCGAGCCACCTTGCCCTTTTATGGGACGTGACGGCACATCTCCAAGTGAATACAGGTGCGCGCCACGGCGGTAACCGGCCCCGTAAAACACCGGTCTGCCTGTCGCGGCCAGTAAATTACTCGACAACCTTTCCAGGGGCTGTTGGAGAAGTCCTCTCTCTCCCCCGCGTCGCGCCGGCTCCGGCCTCCGGCCGCGCCCGGACTGGCTGCAAGCGAGCGAAAAGATGGTCGTGCGTAACGCAGAGCGACGCGAGCGCCCCGGCGAGCCCAATGGCACCCACAATGATTTAATTAGACCGCGCTGGACGCGCAGGTCGGCAAAAACAGCACGGTCACGCCCGTCACCGCATCGAGCGGCTCCGTCGACCGCGGCCGTGTAATTATCAACAATTATCTCCACCCTTGTTCGTGCCTCGCGCCGTGTTTTGGGCGAAAAGTCATCAGATGGGCGCAGTCCTGGCCGGCGGCGACGTTTAGACGTACTATGGGATCATTACCGGCATACTTGGGTCGGCCGGCGCGGCCAGGGCCGAGGGAAAGGATCCCAGACGGAAGTTTCGCGACCCAGTGGAAACGTCGGCCACGCAGCAATAATTACCATGCTATATATGGCCGCGACGAGGCGGGCGTTATCAGATAGCAGTCACGGGACGCGCCGAGCGAAGCGCCCTGGCGAGGCAACGTAACCATCCGAGCTATGCTGACCAGCGCGGTAGATTGAGCTGTTCGACTGACAGACCACGTGATGTGAGCGCGCTTGGTTACACCAACCACGTGAAAGGGAGCGACAGGCGCAGCAGGAGAGCAGCAATAAATTTTGACGAGGAGTTGGGAAGGCTCTCATCCCATTATGATGATTATGTTGCCACCAGTAGTCTTCCGATATCGGTCAAATTACCGATGACACTTAATCCCAATCATTCACTTGCGCTACTATGAGGTGTGGGATCACTTACGGGAACCATTGCAGTGTGTTACAACATAAATGGACCGAAAACATTGATCATGATTCTTAATGTTGCCAAACTATTTCTGTCATCACATTCGCCGCGAACACAGCATCGTTTGAGCAAATCAGACAGCGGTAAAGCAGGCTGAAAATACCGACATTTTCAG
>NW_023596420.1:21211317-21361317 GCF_011947565.3 Pollicipes pollicipes | reverse complement strand
CGCGTATGGTGCAATCGAGAGGCATGGTGGAAAGACCACCGCTAAACCAGTTTTGTAGTGGTCGCATCGGACAAACCTCCCTTCTTTTCCATTTCTCATTTTGTTTCAAGATTAGATCACATGCCAGGGCGGCCATTAAATAAATACCAACATTTCGATGTCTATCATTTCCTAACAGCCTTCCAGCGCGTCCTTGACAGAATCTGCCCCCAAATTGCACGCGCGCCACCCAACGCCTGTCAGCCGCGTTTGGTGGCTCTGAGCCGGGGGCGTAATTTTGAAACGATGAGTTAGGGAGGGGGCTGGACAGTAAAAATGGACACAGCCTGCTCTCGAAATAAGTCAAAAACGGGTTTCTCCACGAATTTGGCCCATTTTTCCAAGTGTGCGTGGAGCAGGGTGAAGCACCCTGAACTGATCAGGAACTTCTCTACAAAACCGCTCTGCATTATTGCCGGGCGGGGCTGCTCGTCCCGTCTGCAGCATGTCTGGACGCTGCACTGGGATGTCCGATGATGTCCCATGTCCAATGCTACGTCGCCTTCAGCGTTTGGACGCAACACTGGGAAGTCCAGTGATGTTCCATGCCCAATGTTACGCAACCTACAGTGCCAAATAATGTCTGCAGACTCGCCGATCAATGCGATTGCGCAGGCCGGTGTCCCTCCCCCCCTCTCCCCCAGCACTGCGGGTCGGTCTGTGTCAGCCGGGCGGCAGCGTCTTCTCCCACGGCGCCACGCAGAGGCACATCCAGGGGGCGTTGTCCCGGTACCTTAGCACCGAAAACAGGGGAGCCATAGGGACACCGCTGCGACTCCCGCCCAGCTAAAGTTTAAGCGACAAGCACCGACAAATGCGCTGTTGATGAGGATGAGTGATAAGTAGGGACTATTGAGGGCAAGGACGAGTATTCACAAGGTTGGCACGCATTTTTGTATTGGGAAATATTATGACAAATGAGTCTGCGACGTTTAAACATTTCAGTGCATGATATATGTGTATGAAGAGATGCATCCGTCGCGGATTTAAAGCACGTTGCAACTTTGGGCGCTCCTTAAAAGTCGCTTAAGCACCGACTAAATGATTTGTTTATATGTCAATATGCGACATGTGTCACACTGGGTTTCGCTGGGCGATGGTAACACAACAGTGCATTATCCTCAGAGGCGTCCGTGAACAGTCAGCCTAGTGGCGTCAGTGGCGGCTTGCGTGTCGTAACGATTACGCTATTTTGGCGGAGCGCGGTTGCCAACCTTGCAGCTCAACCTTGGCCTCATCACCGTCACGCTTCGGTCTAGGTGGGAGAACAGCGAATGGCACAATCGAGACGACGGCACGGATTCTCCTTGTTGGTCGCCAGAACCTTGTATTTGGTCTACCCTCCGCTGGTCCACCACTGGGGACCAGCTCGACTCGCTGTGGACGTCTGGGGACCGCGGGAGGATGCAGTACGTCTGGGAGGGGGGGGGGGGGGTCTGATCCGCGCCAAAACCGCCACCGGCCGCAAAAAAGGCGCGCTGCAGACCGGTGACAGCGCCGGTCCGTAGACTCTGGGATGGTTCCCACGCTCTCGGCCGGCCGGCGCGCGGCAGCCACGGCTCACCGGCACACAATGGACGGGGCTGAGCACTTTTTGGTGCTGTGAGGACGCCTGCACCGGAGCGATTGCGGTCTGGCTGCATCTCAGCCGTTCTTTCCAGATTTTCGATCGATATCGCGGTTCGATGATGACGTAAGACTCGGAGAGTGGTCTCCACGCAGCGGACTTGCTGTCGCATTTGTCAGTGGTCTGATTGTCAGACGGCATAATGAACTGTTGATTGGAACTGAACTGCTAGATATTAAAAAAAACGACCCCGTTTCACTCTCGTCCACGACGTAGCACCACATAAGCATTCCGAAACATGACCAGCTGATACGGTGAGACAACGGCAGCGATTACTGCGGTGAGATTATGAACAAGGAGACGTGATGCCGCGGCGATAACATGCCGTAACCCTGGATTGCATTAACGGCTCAACAGACAGCTGCCGTAAGAGTCAGCTTCTAATCCTGCAGCGTGCAGGATAATTATAAGATAAAGAATGTAGAATTCTCCTGTTTCCCCGACAATACAAGGGCATCCCAGTGAGCAGCAATGTAGGGGGAGGAAAAGCACTCAACCCATCGCGTGCAAAAGCCATGCACTGCGAACAGCTGCCATCTCATATACGCCTTGTGCCAGCTGATTTATTGGCCGAGCTGAGATGAGCTTATGTCATGGACCCACTCCTATTTCTCCACCAGTAACCTGGGAAAGACCATTCAGCTCATTGTCTTTCCACGAGTTCTTAATTTCACAACGAAAAGAGAACCTCTTCTGTGTTCACTTCATCAGTTCCTTAACGCATTTTCCGCACAGGAACCTCTTCATTTTTCAGCAATGAGTACAGAGTGGCTGGGTTGAGTGCTGGGATGGATCATGGACCTCCTCGAGCCAGCACGAAAGCGATGAACTCCCGGCAACAACACCCATCAGGGGTGAGGAGATGAGTGATGTGTTTTGAATGATATGATGGGTGGCCACGCTGCCCTGTTCCATCCGAGCTCGAACCGCTGGCAAACAGTCATTATACAAGGTGTGAAGACCGGCTGGCATAATAGAGGATGCCAAACCAACTCAAAACCCTCATGCTCTATCGGAGCACATGAGTGCCACTTTTACCGAGCAAAGGAACGTCGATCCCATTTTGCTCCCCCTGAGCATTCTTCATTTCTGCACCGAAATAAGATTACGTTTTTCGTCATGTCAGGAACTGGAAACTCCCTTTGAATGGAGTGTGCGGGATTTCGGCATGACAAGACATGCTGCTTTCGTATTTGTACGAACTGCGAATAGCTCAGAGTCAAATAACTTAACCATTGGGCATGTCATGGATTACTTCATAACCATTCAGCATATCAACTTCGTCGATTTTCAGTAATTTTTGGGTAGGTAAAGCGACCATTCAAGTGGAGACTCTGCTCATCACTTTATCATTCCCTCGCATGAGTAAAGGGAATGTTCTGCATTTGAAGACGTTGAAGCAAACAATCAGATGTGCTGTAATAAGCTCACTTACAGCTACTATAGGAGCATTTTTAAGTAGAAAAGACCGCTCTAGACAACAACAATGTCTCTACTTAGTAAATATGATATATGTTAATTATGTAATATTACACACACATATAATATATATATATATAATATATATATATATATATATATATATATATATATGATATAGTGCAACATCCCATTTAAGATGTGCGACTGACGATACAAAACCAAGTCCCAGCAATAGGATAAGCTAATTTGCTTGATGACACCTGTTAGCGAATATATATATATATATATATATATATATATATATATATATATATATATATATATATATATGTGCAACGTCCCATTTAAGAGTGCGACTGACGATACAAAACCAAGTCCAGCAATAGGATAAGCTAATTTGCTTGATGACACCTGTTAGCGAATATATATATATATATATATATATATATATATATATATATATACATATATATATATATATATATATATATATATATATATATATGATATATGTGCAACATCCCATTTAAGAGTGCGACTGACGATACAAAACCAAGTCCAGCAATAGGATAAGCTAATTTGCTTGATGACACCTGTTAGCGATACTTGTTCTGTTGGCAAATATTCCAATTATGAGGGAGTACATCAACAATTTTAAGCAAAATGTTTGCTGCTTTTGGACTGCCACGGGTAGGCACGCTGTATAGTATTAGGTATATTAGGCATATGCAGGCATAATATTCTGAGGCGAAGCCCAAACGTTCCCCTGAAATCCTCTCCCCGCTCACTCAGACCGCCCGTCGC
The DNA here is from genome assembly GCF_011947565.3 of Pollicipes pollicipes. NCBI lineage: Eukaryota > Metazoa > Arthropoda > Thecostraca > Pollicipedomorpha > Pollicipedidae > Pollicipes > Pollicipes pollicipes. The sequence continues at coordinate 21,357,425 of NW_023596420.1, read as the reverse complement.
ACCTCATCATCCCTCCAACACTGACTCCCCCCCCCCCCCCCAGACATTCTGCACCGCCAGCAGCCCAGCAGAATCCACACGATGCCCGCGGGTACACATCCGGCTCAGACGCGTGAGGTGTCCGCCGCACGTGCGCCACATCCGCCGCCGTGCGCCGGCTGGCAGCAGCAGCTGAGCGCGCCGTGTTGTAACGCCGGGGGCGTTGTCAGCTGACGCGACGCCGGCGGGCGCCCAGGCGCAGGCGGCGGCACCTTTGATCGACCGGCCGACGCCGGCGTCGCCCGCCAGGTCTGACCTCTTCGGTGAGCGTGACATGGTGAAGTGGGTGGCACGTGGATCGACGAATGACCTGAGTCGTCGGCCCGACCGTGCGATGCATGATGTCTGTCAGGAGGGGGGTTATGTAGTGCTCAATTATGGAGCGCGCTGGGGAGCTGGGCATACAACAGGTGGTGTGCCAATATGTGCCGCCATTTCCGCACGTGACTTGACAGCCGCAGCCCGACACATTCCATCTCGCTTTGTTATTGGACCCATACACTAGCCCTGGACCAAACTTGAGCGGAGGCGACCTAATCTGACCTGATCTGACCCGACTTGACTTGACCTTACCTGAATCGATCAAGCTTCTTGAGCCTCACAGCGCAGGACTTTTGGGGAGCACAATTGACCTGTCTCACGACGCTTCGGTTGTCCATGAAACTGACAGGTGACCGTGAGGCTCGGTAGCTGTAATTCCTCCGTGGAAACAGAGCACGCAATCGGCGTAGAGTTCGCTTGGCACATCGTCCGTGCTGCGTCATAGTCTCGGTTGTAACCCACGTGAACGGCTCTGAGCGCGGATTGGCAACCGATTGCAGAACGACCTCATTCTCCCTGTTGAGTATCCACAGAGCCCTTCGCAAGATGTTTGTCTCAGGTTAAGGTTGCTCGGTGTTATACTGTCCGTTCTCTTTTGGCCCATCTCTAACTCCCAAATGTTGAGTCGAATATGTATCCATATATTTGTTGGATTACAGCTGTTCAAACTGCTGCCGCTTTGAAGTTGATTTTCCTTCACTCACTGTCACGCTGCACAGCCTCATGGCAGATTCGCCGGCCGTTCAGACGCAGCGTTCAGGCCAGCCGACCACGAATGACACCCACGATGCTAGATTACTTCGCGAACAGCAGAACGACCTCGCAAAATTAGCCGGTGCACATTCGACACATTCAAAGCCAGGTGCTAATTGGCAGCAGTTTTAGCACGCAGCGTTGCGCAGACAGCGTCCAGCCGTGTCGCTCCCCTTCCCCCCCTCCCCCCCCCCCCCCTGGATCCGGCTCCAGCAGTGGAGGACGTGCAGCGTTTGACGAACTGACCCCTGCGCCAGGTTATGAGGGAGAGAGGGGTCAAAACAGACCTACGATGGCGCGGCCACTCGGCTAGTATATGAAGAAAGTTCATGTTTGATCATCTGCTTCGATTTGCATCCAAGAAACTTCGATCTGCGGAAGTTCTAGTAGTCTCTCGAGTCTGAGCCTGGGGCACAGGGGGGGGGGGGGGGGGGGGTCTGGAAGCAAAGCGAAGACAAAGGTCAGGGGAGCATAGCTGTAGCAGTTGGCATTGCGAGATAAGCGGGCCTCAGGTGACAGGATCCTAACGCTGTTGTCTGGTGAGTGGCCTCATGAAACTCGGACGAATCGGAGGTCGCTGGAGGGAAGAGTGAGTCTAACATCTACTAGTTTCTAGTGATTGGACGGGTAACGATATCCGCAAAAACCTTTCAGCTCCTGGTTATTCGGCATTATGCGGTCAGAAATCTCATGCTGAGTCATCGACATTCAACAGACGAGGGAGTACTGGCAAAACAACATTACTGGGCAAACATCGGTTATATTAGTGTTACTCGACGCTTCAAGCCGTGCTTATATACGGCCGCATGGTACCAGCCGTACTTCTGTACTAAGTACGGCTTGTAATGCCGAGTGCTGCTAAGGAAGCCAAGGTTTGCTCTATAACGTCGCTTAACCAGTAGCTCCTGGTATACTGACGGCCGATAGCTCAGCGTTGAGACCTCTGAACTCAGAACCGGGGGCAGATCCATTACCCTTGTGAACGAACGCTACACTTACGACCTAGCGTTATTCCGCTACACTGACGACAACTTTGTGACTTAAGTTTGCCGTAGTTGTGTACGTGAATGAAGTTGCGGTGGTTGTGGACGCGAATACAGTTCACCGATTATCTGAAAAAAGTAAAATAGCTTCGGCCAAATTCGCTTAAGTAAACGAACAAAAACTGCCCTGAACGTGGCAGGATAATCACCAGGAGCATGGCAAAAATGGATAATGAATCAGTGAAGATCCGGGTGAACATTTGTTTAGTTTTGATGATTAGACGCAACATTTCGTTGACACATGGGATGCACACCACATGGATACAGGCGCCGCTACGTCAGTAACTGCCGCACGCCAGGTCCACAGAGAGACCTCTTTCCAAATTAAAGTGCACTGTCCAGCGCAGCTTTCTGATCCAAGCTTGGATAATGTAATGCAGCGACTGTTGAAACATTCTTAAGAAGAAACTCGTGAATTTCATGATTAAAGTGTCATCGGATGGAGCAAAAAATCGTTATCACTGTTCACACGACGGGTCTCACGCTCAAGCAACAAAACGCGACGTGACAACATGACAATCGTGACGATCAACACGCGACAGCTGGTCTCACTCACAAGCGGGTATCCAGCAGTCGGCGCTGCACCACCTCACGGCAGCGAGCGGCCGCGGCGCGCAGCCGGGTCAAAACACCCGGCGGCATGCCGGCAGCGATTGCGCACGACGCGAGGAAGCCGTTACGGTTCCGTGCTGTCGTAAATCCGTACCGGGAATACGGCACGGCGGCGCAGCCAGCGGAAATGTTGGCCGGCGGCGCGCGCCATATATGTCGCACGATGGCGCGCCCCCCGCCGGCGGCGCCTTATTAACTCCCCGGCCGAAAGGCACGATGGATTTATCAGCCATTCAGGCGGTGATGGCGGCTGGCCACGGCCGTAAACTGGCGTGTCGTTCTCGGGCCGGGGCGGTCGACTGCAGACGTCCGACTGCAGCCGCCTGATCCCCGGTCGGCGGGGGGTGACGCCCTGGCACGTGCTGTCGGCCCCAGGCGGCTCCGGCCACCGCCGGTGGGGCGGGGGCGGCGCCCAGACGCGGTGCGACCCGACCTAGGGACACGACCGGCGAACGACCGGGCGTGACCGTGGTGGCGACGGCGAGCTCGCGGGTGACGAAACGCGGCTTGTTTCTTTTTCTGTAGGGCATGGTGAACAGACCATTGACTGGCGATGGCGTCGCCTTTTGTTTACGTGTCAACGTGCCGGTTTTAGGACTAAATATCTGTCTGATCGATTGCTTCGGAGTCGGCAGTCTGGTGGACTCTGTGTTCATCGATTGCGCCGGAGTCGGTAGTGTGGTGGACTCTGGGTTGATCGATAGCTCCGAAGTCGGTAGTCAGGCGGACTCCGGGTTGATCGGTTGTTCCGGAGTCGGTAGTCAATTGGACTCTGGGCTGATCGATTGCGCCGGAGTCGGTAGTCTGGTGGACTCTGGGCTGATCGATTGTGCCGGAGTCGGTACTCTGGTGGACTCTGAGCTGATCGATTGTGCCGGAGTCGGTAGTCTGGTAGACTCTGGGCTGATGGATTGCGCCGGAGTCGGTAGTCTGGTGGACTCTCACTGACTCGTCTGATCCATTTGCCTGTCACTTCTGAACTGTTTCTGACGAAACGTCACGGTTGTCATTAGCAGTTGCGTCCTTTACATCGCCGCACGTCAAACACGATATGAAAGATTGCCACATATCGCGAAAGGCGACACACATCTTTGTCAGCACGTGCCTCAAACACCAAAACCTCCTCCCGTGGTCATGACTGACGGCAGATGTAAAACCCGTAGCGCAAGCGGGAATCGAACCAGGCTCTCAAACGCGACTCGCAAACGTCGCCGGCGATGCCCCCATCCGCCAGCTGCTGGAGCGAGCAACGGCGCCGGGCCCCGGCACCTAACACCGGTCAGTAAGTGGTGGGCGGTGTCCCAGTCGGACGGCGAGGGGCGGCCGACCTCGGACGCGTCAGCCGAGCGGGCGGCAGATCCGGCCCGAGAGTGCCGCCTGTCGCCGGACGTTACGCCGAAGAGCGGCTCCGATGCGAGGTGTCAGGTACGGAGGCGGCCACGTGCAGATACTCTGCTGCCAGAGCGGTGTCGGGCCGCAGCAAGCTGGACACGGAGGTGTCAGGTACGGAGGCGGCCCCGTGCAGATACTCTGCTGCCAGAGCGGTGTCGGCCGGAGCAAGCTGGACACGGGGGTGTCAGGCGCGGAGGCGGCCCCGTGCAGATACTCTGCCGCCAGAGCGGTGTCGGCCGGAGCAAGCTGGACATGGAGGTGTCAGGTGCGGAGGCGGCCCCGTGCGGGTACTCTGCCGCCAGGGCGGTGTCGGCCGCAGCAAGCTGGACACGGAGGTGTCAGGTGCGGAGGCGGCCTCGTGCAGGTACTCTGCTGCCAGGGCGGTGTCGGCCGGAGCAAGCTGGACACGGGGGTGTCAGGTGACAACATCACCACGCTGGGCAAGGGCCAGCATGGTTGACCTACAGTGCGGTGTGAGGTGGTGTCATGCTGCGGTGAATCATGTAGCCTCTCGGGTCGCAAAACAATGGTACTTTGGCACGCCTGTAAACATCGAAAACATTAATATTATTGGCAAGGTGCGGGGAATTACACCTCAAAGAAGCATGTGACTGGCCTTCCTTTGGACACTACCATAATACTACTCGGCACTGAATGCGTAGGCTAGCTATGACGGTCCTAAAATGTAGTTTGCAAGAAACGTCCTTGGAGGCTATCATAAACTGTTATGCATTGAAAACGTAGGACTTCAAACACGGCAACGGAAAGTGTGCCTGGTTCCCTTACATAATGCAATAAGCACGCGTTCTGGATGAAATTTCGCATAAACACTCGGTGCTATAGGATGCACTATCTCACTTAAAGATATGACGTCTTCGTACTCACAAGTATGGCGGCGCCACTAAATTCGGTTTGAACGGACCAATAAATTCCACGCAAATCGGAGGCGAGTCTCTGGTATTGCTGATGACAAGTGGTATGCATAACTCACGTAGAAGCCCAGGTCGCCGGGGCCTCGCCAAATTGGAACGTTTTGAAAAGCATGTTCATTCCAGAATATGATGTGATGGTGACAAACTAATACATTGATAATTACAAAAGTAGTTTGGCCTCAATGTATCCGTAGGCCTTTAGAGGGTTTTTAGAGGCCTTTAAACCACACATTGGAAGCCTCCCTGACGCAAGTGGCTTTCCGATCAGTGCAGTTGGCTCCGGAACGACATAGAGCGCCACATTGATGCAAAAAGATCTTGCATTGCCGCGGGCGGTCCGATATTTGGCACAGAGACTTCAATACTCCTTCATGACTACTTGCTCCCAAGATTGCGAGCGCGCAACCCCAAAACTTTTTAGGTAATTTCTTTCTCAGGTCGATTTTGAAAAAGAGTAAATTTGGATGGGGTTTTCATTTTAAGCCTTATTTCCGTCCGCCCTTTTGACCACCAAGGAAACCCCTTACCTCTGCCAGGCAAGGTGCCGGCGAGTATTATACTGGATGGCACATTATATTTCCCGGTCAGAATCTGAAGGACCATTTCGTTCTAGCGCAAGGAGCATACCGGATGTCATGCACGAGAGTGCGGTTCAGTGGTCGATCCAGAGGCCCTTAGACGGCTAAACCTCACATTGGTCTTACAGAGGGCCTCCCTGGCGCGGGAGGCCCTTTGACCCGAACAGTTGTCCCCGGATCGACTCAGGAGCCCTTACCGACGCAGAAGCATTTTTGTCGCCGCGGAAGTCCAGTAGTTGGTCCAGTTACTTTAGGTCGACTGGAGTGGGGTAAAAGACCGTTCGGCACTGGGGCCCGGACTGACACGGCCCTTCGATTGCCTCCTTGTAGATTCTCACCGTGAGTACTCTGAACTACTTTCATTGTCAGAGGGCCCCGACCAAAACAAAAGGCCCTTTGGCATCCGGGGCCCCGTTTCCATCACTGCTCAACAAATACTCTCCTGGCCGACTCGGGATCCCTTTCCGACACAGTACCCTCTGTTAGGTGCTGCGTCCTCTGGCCGACAGGGGACCCCTCACTGTTTCCGAGGTCCCAGCCAATACAAATCGCGGTTCCCGGCCTTGCCCATGCATGGAACATGTGCCCCCAGATGTCAGACCGACACGGAGCCGACTCTTCCGCGTTGGTGTGGTCTCTGACCAATTCAGGCTAACATTTGAAATCCCGGCCCCACGGACCGGGACTCCTTAATAAGACCTAAGGCCATCCCTTCCGGCCCTCAAATCGGGCCCTTGATCGTCGGTCCCGAGAGGCACAAAGGGACCTTCTGAACCTAGGTTTTGGTGGGATTGGGGGTGGGAAGCATGTGCCCCTTCTGCCCTCACTCTCCTGCCAGCGCTACCGCGTGTCTGCAGTTTAATTTCGATCCTGAAGATGCCATTGTTACTTGGAGAGCTGTGGCAGCATTGTTCGACTAAATATCCGTGATGTGCTTTCTCCAAATTATATTTTAGACATGTCTTTGGACTGCTATTCCCAATACGTTAATATCACCTTGGAAAATGTGTAAGATTCTTAAAATATGACAAACGCGATCAAATTTCTTACTTTTTTGCGCACCTAGGGCTTCTTTATTGTCATCAATTGGGATATGAGCCAAAAAATTCAATGTGTACGCTCGGATTACGATTTCATGGCAACATACCGTCCAAGATGGCTGATAAACACAATAGAACATCATAAAATGCAACTAACATTAAAAGCAACTACATATAATGAACACGATAATAAATACACACATTATAGCTATACGCAAACACAAACACACGCCAACACACACACACACACACACACACACACACACACACACACACACACACACACACACACACACACACACACACACACACACACACACACACACACACACACACACACACACACACACACACATACACACACACACACACATATATATATATATATATATATATATATATATATATATGTATATCATTTGGCATATATAGTAACCTTCGGAGAGCTTCCCACTTATATGTTGACAGCCACAAAGCAACATATTACTAATGAAACTCACTCAACAAGGCATGGTGAGGAGACCCTTCATCTATCCAAGCCTCATTTTGGCTCACCAACGTAGCAGCTTACTGCAAAGGTATCACTCGGGCAGCGGGACGTTTTATGCCATGCCGCTCATAGACCAATGCTGGGCGCGTTCTCCCTCCGTGAGGTCATGGGGCCTGGCCCTCGCGGGAACCACCGGGCGCCGGTGAATGAATTCCGTCGAGACGGGCGCATAACTTTCACCAATCAGCGTTCTCGCTCACGGCCCGAAGCCTCCGCATACTTCTCACAAGTATGTTTCACGTCAGTCTTGCCGTCACCGGACTTCCGCCTTCCGCGCTTCCACCCGCGGTGACCGGTCACCGACGGGCCGTGGCCGCTTCCACCCACGGTGACCGGTTACTGACGGGCCGTGACCGCTTCCAAACCACGGTGACCGGTTACTGACGGGCCGTAACCGCTTCCAACCACGGTGACCGGTTACTGACGGGCCGTGACCGCTTCCAACCACGGTGACCGGTTACTGACGGGCCGTGACCGCTTCCACCCGCGGTGACAGGTCACCGACGGGCCGTGACCGGTTCCACCCGCGGTGACAGGTCACCGACGGGCCGTGACCGGTTCCACCCGCGGTGACAGGTCACCGACGGGCCGTGACCGGTTCTACCAACGGCGACAGGTCACCGACGGGCCGTGACCGCTTCCACCCGCGGTGACAGGTCACCGACGGGCCGTGACCGCTCCCCCCCCCCCCCCACCACGGCGGCCGGTCACCGACGGGCCGTGACCGTTTCCAACCACGGAGACCGGTCACCGACGGGCCGTGACCGAGAGCCGCTCGCTGTCGCTGATCTAGCTGCCGTAAAAGTGTGCTTTACCAAGCATTTGAAAAACACGACATGGTATTCACACCATTTTGGTTTCGTGGGCTGGTGTCTTGGATTCACTTAACTAGTCAAATGCAAGTTTTTAAATACAATAACAACAGTAATAACAATGAGATGTAATAAATGATATAATAATAATAGTAAGTCTTCTTTCGTTATGTAGTTAAGTACCCATATCGCATTGTCCGTAATTTACTGACAAAGCTGCCCGCCCTACCAATTGCAAGTAAGCTTGTGTGTGGGTAATTACAGTGTGAGTGTGAAGAAACTGACTTAAGCCGCATGAAACTTAATATATAGTTGCTAAGAACGATATCTAGTGGCGCTACCTAGTTCGCTTTTCATGAACGCTGCCTAGTCAAGCCAATTTATGACGCTCGCCGGTTTTCTCATATGACATTACCACATAATTTATCACCGTCATGTGCCACGTGTTTCTGTTTCGCTGTTCTTGTTGAGTTTCATGTTAAATGCGTTTCTTGCCAAGTTATGTCAGTTTTCAACCTTAACAGTCATCTACCATTCTATTTTGTCGTAATGTATTGTGCTATCCATCAACTGACTGTTCAGCTGACATTAATAATCCGTTCTGCATGACGTGATCATAGGAGACATCGCGATCAATGATGCGCTTCATGTGACCTTCCCGGACTCGTCCCAGCTGTTCAGCTGATTACATTCAGAGAAGCACATGTAGGCTGACTGCGCATCACACTCATTCATTCGGAGGTTCGGGACAGAGTCGGAACAGCCAATTGGGCGCAACATTTTGGTGATAAAGCTAAGCAAAACACATGTGTCCTGAAGCAAACGCAAGCGTGCACACATGCACTCTATGACACGATAAATTCACGACATGTCTGAAGACCAGGAGGAAACCATATCGAGATTACGGATGCGAGACGCCCAATGGCGCATTAGGGCCGCTCTCGTGCAGTGTTTAAGAATGCAGCTGCCGGGAGCACATGCCCCCGTCACGATCTCCGCGCTGGTCCGCGTTCCGAAAGGTCAGAGCGCCCATTTCGAGACGCGCTAAGAGATCATATTTTCCTCAGCATTAGGTAGCTAGTGTTCTGCGAAGCGACAAGCCCCTGAACATCACAGGTCATCCGATGGTCCTGCATATGAATCCGGGTACATTTCAGCGGAGATGAGGCTGCATCACCCACCTCCGCACAGGTTTGACTGAGACGCTTGAATGCCGTACTGCCCACGTTTCGTGCCCATGGGCTGCATCGCTTTTAAATCTCATTGCGGACTTCCCGAAGAACGTTCACGTCTTGCGTGCGCATGGCTTTGTCCAGTCAGAGGATCTCTTATTTGCTTATCCAGGTGCCCTGTGAGCCTAAACTGACAATTACGGCTAAGCTCGGGCACGCTTCGTCCGAGCTGATCGCTGGCGCTGGATGAAATCGTCTGTGGAAGCTTTACTGGTGATTGTATATCCTGGGCGGACGATGACTGAAATGAATGGCAATTTACGACCACGGGCATAACTCTCCCGTATTGGCAGTCATTGCCAGAACGAACCGAGTGCCCGATGACGCTGCTCAGCGAGCCGAAAGGCGCAGCGGAGTCGCGGCCTCAACTGACCTTAGAGCACTGTGGAGCGAACCAGACACGCCGACTCATCGACATCTGCGGCCCCGCGTCGCCAGCGATCCCGGATCACCCAGTAATCCCGAGTCACCAGCAATCCCGAATCACCAGCGATCCCGGGTCACCAGTGATACCCAGTCATCAGCGATCCCGAGTCACCAGTGATCCCGAGTCATCCAGCGATCCCTAGCCACTAGCAATCCGAGTCACCAGCGATTCCGAGTCACCAGTGGTCCAGTGGCCCAGCCGCTGTCGGCGGGCTGCCTGCTGGACGACCGGACGCCGTGCGATCCGAGCGTAATGCCTCCGATCGACTGATGCTGAACAGCGCATGCCAATAACTACGCACCAGCCTACGCCTTCCGGGCGGACCGGCCGGGGTATTACTGGTTCAGGCGAAGCTTCTGCTTTTTTAGAGTCAGAGGCACTGACAACCAGAGCAGCAATAATTACGGGATACGAGTGCTCTAAATATTGCGGGTTAGACACTTGAAACAACGTCGAATAAATGTGGAGACTGTCAAAATGGGCAGCATAGCACGACTCAGCATCACACGGCAACAAGACCGGAACTACGTAGAAGCACAACATCAGTTACCAGGTCACTGATGCTGATAATTGTTTACCAGTTAACTGATCCTGATGATTGTTTACCAGTTAACTGATACCTGATGATTCGTTACCGCATATATCCGGTCTTTTTCCGGGTGATATCGGTCGTTGTCTCCGCATTTATTCGACAAGGTCTTGGCCATTCGCATACCGATTGCCAAAGTACAGCGACTCCAGCTGCTCTGATGCTTACCTCCCTGACTTCACGTCATAATATTTCGGGGTGGTCTCCACTCCAGAAGAGCATCTTCCAAGGCCCCCGTCAGTTCATCCGGGACTATCCATCCATTACCATCGGAGCTTTACGGCCGCAATTTTGTCTGATCACCGCAGCACGCCAGTCCCTGCCCCGGGCACGCCTCGGGATGCGACGATTATGGCCGGCCGGGATCCACCGGTGACAAAAGCGGCGCGATCTCTCTGCGCGTCGCTGCCTCTGCCTCTGCCTCTGCTGCCTCAACCGTCACGACGTGTTGGGAGCCGACCGTCACCTGCTCCAGGCGTGGGACACGCCGCTGCCTGCTCACCGCCACGACGTGTTGGGAGCTGACCGTCACCTGCTCCAAGCGTGGGACACGCCGCTGCCTGCTCACCGCCACGACGTGTTGGGAGCCGACCGTCACCTGCTCCAGCTGTGGGACACGCCGCTGCTTGCTCACCGCCACGACGTCTGGGAGCCGACCGTCACCTGCTCCAGGCGTGGGACACGCCACTGCCTGCTCACCGTCACGACGTGTTGGGAGCCGACCGTCACCTGCTCCAGCCGTGGGACACGCCGCTGCCTGCTCACCGCCACGACGTGTTGGGAGCCGACCGTCACCTGCTCCAGCCGTGGGACACGCCGCTGCCTGCTCACCGCCACGACGTGTTGGGAGCCGACCGTCACCTGCTCCAGCCGTGGGACACGCCGCTGCCTGCTCACCGTCACGACGCGTTGGGAGCCGACCGTCACCTGCTCCAGGCGTGGGGCGCGCTGCTGTCTCCTCACCGCCACAACGCGTTGGGAGCCGACCGTCGCCTGCTCTAGGCGTGGGGCGGGTGCCTACCGCCAGTGACCCGTACCTGGAGCGCCATCAGATACAGTGGAGATGTGTGCGGCAGACCAGCCCTGAGCTGCGTGCCAGGCGACATCACACAGCCTGACGCTCCAGATGGCGCCGCATGACATCACTGCGTCGAAAATGATTACAAGAATGTTGCTGTTTTGCATAAGAGCATCACAGTACATCGATATAGAAAAGTTGCACAACATGCGTGCATATTTCGCACAGCTTTTCACACATAGTCTCTTTGGCATTGCCCATCACTTAAGAACAATCAATCCACAAAATCCAGCCGGTGTGTCAGCGACATCAGCGGGCACTGTGCCCCAGTGACAGTGCACAGGTCCTGTTTACTGGCAGCGGCGTTGTCGCGACCGGCAACGGCTGTGTTTGGTTGGCAGCTCCGTTATAAAATTTTCCAAGAACCTCAAATGCTCACTCTCGTCTTTATCACCCGTTATTTCTGACGCGACATGTTATCCCTTTTTCCAGAGCAGGCTGCCCCAACGTTGGTATGAGAATGCCTGGATGGGTTAAGGTCATAAATAATTATTAATACATACCGTAGCACCATGGAGTGGCTAGGCACCTTATCGCGGCCCAATTGGAGCAAATATTTATGGTATTGCTGGACAAAATATTTCCAAAGATGTGTAATTATACCACAAAAACAGAGCAGCAGCAGACTGCATTCAACACCTGACAGCGCCGAGGAATTCGGGCTCGCCGCCGGCGTAGCGGATAGCTTTTGTGATCGCCAGCCCGCACTTAATTCGGACAACCTTCCGATGGTAATTACATCCTGATAAGAGTGCCGCGGAGAAAACACTTTATGCTCGGGATTCCTGCCGTGATTTAATGCGACCGCAGCGTAATTAGGTGGCGCTTGGTAAGTAGCTGGGGCGAGGGAGACCGGCTCAGCTCGCCACCGCCGAGCCGCGGAGGGGACAGCCCCTGCACGGGCCGCCGCGCGGCGCGATTTATGAAAACCGTCTGTCAACAATAAAAAAGTACGCAATCTGCATATTAGATCAGCGATTCACCCAAACAATGGCCATCGTGTTACCCATGCACAGCCACACGAGGGGCAACGCCAAGCTCTACCACCGAGAGGCGGCAGGACTCACTGTCCGGGGCGCGACAGGTAGGCAGCCGTCCTCCGGACTCAACCACCGGAAAGGAGCCTGTGCAGATGAAGCCCGCGGGACTGACCCGCGCCTGTATGGAACACCAGCCGGGCTAATCTGATCAGTTCAGCTCAGCTCGTTTGGATCAAGCGGTTTCCATTTGTCTCGTCGCCGACCGCGCGGCGTGCCGCCCGCTCCGGAGACGCGGACGCGCCGTCTGTTTTTTCGGCTTGGAGCTGGGCTGCTGACGCGGCTCCGGGCCACTTGCCAACATTATTTTCCGCCGCCGACGGCGGGCAAACAGCGCCGCGCCTTGGTATGAAAACAGTCTGATGAATTAGCCTGATATGAGCCCAGTGGCGATGATGTCCTCAAGCACGACCGCACGTCAGCCACGAGTAGAACCGCCGCTGCCGGCACGCAACGCACTTTCTCACACGCGCGAGCTAGGAGCTACCGCAGAGTGCGCAGAAAACAGGACATGGGTTATTCAGCATGGCTCCGTCGAGGGCCAAAAATCACATTTACCAACGTAACTCTGGGATCAACTGCAGCAAGCTATCGCTTGGAATATATTTGTATTACATTTTAAAATGTTGGCGAAGATGGCGCACGCTGCAGACCACACATCGCGACAACGTGCAGCGTCTTATAAGCTTATCTCGTCGTTGTAAATTATCTGTGATGAAATTTGTTGAAAAAAGAAACAAAAGAACGCGATTTTAAAGATAAGAGCACAAGGTGGTCGAGGGAAGTGCACGCAGATGCAGGGGGGGGGGGGGGGGGGAGGAAAGTGGACCGGCGACCGCAATAGCTTAACCGCAGGGTAGTGCGGTCCTAAATGGCCAATGGTCATTATGAAACGGGTTGATGGTTAATTGAGGCGCGCAAGCCCCATTTTCTTTGTTTCGACTGCCAGGAAGTGACAGGTGTTGAGCTGATGTGTTTGTCACAGACAGCGGCAACAGGTGTGTTTTACGACGTTGAGCTGCACCTGCTGCTTACCTGGTGACGAAAGCCATCAGCAAGCAGCAATGGTGGTCTCTTTTGGAACATCCCTGACGACGGCTGCTGGTCGCCACAGACATTAAAAGGTAGACATCTCAGACGTAGGAAAGGAACCCAGCCGACGCCGGAGCTGTGCGGTGATTGGCGCCACACGCTTTTGCTCTGTTCAGCATTTGCCTATGTTGTCCCGTCTTTCATGCACTTTGTCTGCCTCATCCTGCAATAAATCACGACGGGCGAGGCGTCACGCTGCCCATCCGGCGCGCATTCACTGCGCTAGAGCAAAGCTTCTGCCTTTGTCGGCACTTGACAACAAGTAATAAATCAGTATTCCCGCTGATGTACAGAAAACGCGCTCGCTGAAATGCACTCAGCTTAGACAGGCCGCATTTAATGAAAACTGAAAGCGTGAACGATCGAACTAAATTTTGTGCATATAAATTGTGTCAATTATCATGCATCATCTTGAAACGCTAGCCCATAAGATTTGTTGCTACACGGCTGTCTTGCAAAGCCTGCGGGTGTAAAGGCGCATAATGCTTAGGTATACCGTCGAAAGGCGGCAAATTTAATGCAGTCAGCGGGGCATATTAAGTAAGTTTTGATTAACTGATCGTAAACGATGATAGCGCAGGGCCCGCATTACCAGAGGGCATCATTGATAAAATATTCGTTGCTTTTACTAACGTCATCCCATATCAACATTTGGAGGAGCAAGCATTCTTGTAGAGGCAGAGCAGCGCTTTCATCCCTTGAGTTCGCGCGGACTGCATTCAGTCAGAACTGCGATCCTGAAAGTTTTCTCAAGGCAATGAATGAGTCCAGACCGAACAAATCGTCACTCAGGTCCATTCTGCTGGCGGACCATAGTCTGTGGCTGTGTCAGATCGTGACAGTGATCAACAAAGACCCCGGCAGTCGGTAAGCAGGGGACCACATCAGATCGTGATGCGGAAGAGCTTGCAGGAGATGTTATCAGATCCTTGGGATGGATCTGCCAAGAGATAGCGTTAGGTCCTGTGTGTGGGGGCGACAGGGAGATGACTTCAGACTCCGAGCAGTGCAGGTCGGCAGGAGATAATTAAGGTCCTGATGGCTGTGGGTTCATAGTGAGATGACGTCAGAGCCTGATGACTGAGGGTTCGTGGTGAGATGACGTCAGAGCTTGAGTTTGGGTCAACAGGAAAATGACATTAGACTCCGTGTGTAGGTTAACAGAGAAATGTCGTCAGATCCAGACGCTTTAGCAAGAGAAAGCTTCAGGTCTGATCCGTGTGGGTCTGGATCAGATCAGGAGATAGCATCAGTTCGCGGCTGTGACGGCTCCGGAGAGCTGACGTCAGAGCTGACGTCAGATCCGGAGCGCGGCTCAACACGGTCTGGTCCTTGCATCATTAGACCAGGCATATGCAGCGAGCTGGTCCCAAACTCGGGCCTCCCGGCGCTGTGCGATAATGACGTCTGCACTGAAAGGAGCAGACGTCAATATCGCACAGCGCCGCGCCGTGTCCTTCATTTAGTACTCTTAGACGAAGAACACGGCACAAACAGCTCTGGCCCACGCGCAAGCCCTGGACATGCAGGGCGCGTATCCATGGTCGTCGAACCGTGTCCGCTTTCATTCCTGACGAAATAACGGCTGAGAAGATAGGGTCGTGGACTTCAACGTGGGGCGCGGGCCCGATTCCCGGTTGGCGCTGTGGCCCTGGGGGCTGACTGACGTGTTGTGGGTATGTCACCGCCAGATCGATGCCAAGATAAAATAGCGCCCATCCGCCATGACACCTGACACGCGCACCCAAACAGTCTGCCATGACTGTCAGTTGTGAACGCAGGCAACGTTTAACGACCAGTATTGAATGGGTCTTGACGTGCAACTGGAGCATTTTCAATGCATTCATTATAACCAACGTCACTTTGCCCAATGCATTTATTCCGTGGTTCGAGTTTGGTGTGCAACTGGAAGCATTTTAGGAGGAAATAGCAACTATAGGTGATGCATTTCTCACAAAGCCATCAGCACATGCGAGCTTTCGCCTGCAAAAGCTGCTCGTATTGACCAGTTTGGCACGCAATATTGATGTAGGCTGAAGGACAGGTCCGAGGGGTTCAGCGAGACCCTCGCTGGTCTCTCCCGGTCTCTCTGGAGTCAGCAATAGAGAAGACCTTGTTCCTTTTATATCTGATTTTCGGATAAATTGCGTGTCCTTTAGAACATGGCCCTCAGCATGCGAAATTGGATCTGTCTTTGAGTGAGCTTGCAATAAATAACGGGTCAGACAGAAACACTTAGGCTTAGGTCTTTTTGAATCAGAAAAATGGATTCGCACGGATAGAAAGTCATCGCTCCCAAAATCAACAATTGGACGCAGTTTATCTGACTGCTACAATTGGGACGTACGGGGTGCCATGGGGTGCCACCGCCGCACCGCCCGGAGTGGCATCCGGGGTATTGCCTGTGGAGAGCTGCGAGGCCCGGGGCGGCGCCGGACGCCCACTGAGGAGCGGCCACCGCCGCACCGCCCGGAGTGTTGCCTGTGGAGAGCTGCGAGGCCCAGGGCGGCGCCGGACGCACTCCGAGGAGCGGCCACCGCCGCCCAACCCGGAGTATGGCCTGTGGAGAGCTGCGAGGCCCAGGGCGGCGCCGGACGCACTGCGAGGAGCGGCCACCGCCGCCCGACCCGGGGTATTGCCTTTGGAGAGCTGTGAGGCCCAGGGCGGCGTGTGACACACACCGAGGAGCGGCCACCTCCACCCCACCCGGGGTATTGCTTGTGGAGAGCTGTGAGGCCCAGGGCGGCGTGTGACATACACTGAGGAGCGGCCACCTCCACCCCACCCGGGGTATTGCCTGTGGAGAGCTGCGAGGCCCAGGGCGGCGCCGGACGCACTCCGAGGAACGGCCACCGCCGCCCGACCCGGGGTATTGCCTTTGGAGAGCTGTGAGGCCCAGGGCGGCGTGTGACACACACCGAGGAGCGGCCACCTCCACCCCACCCGGGGTATTGCCTGTGGAGAGCTGTGAGGCCCAGGGCGGCGTGTGACACACACCGAGGAGCGGCCACCGCCGCCCAACCCGGAGTATGGCCTGTGGAGAGCTGCGAGGCCCAGGGCGGCGCGAGACACACTCCGAGGAGCGGCCACCGCCGCACCGCCCGGGTTATGGCCTGTGGAGAGCTGCGAGGCCCAGGGCGGCGCCGGACGCACACCGAGGAGCGACCACCGCCCCCCCCCCCCCCCCCGGAGTATTGCCTGTGGAGAGCTGCGAGGCCCAGGGTGGCGCCGGACGCGCACCGAGGAGCAGCCACCGCCGCCCGCGCCCTGCAACTCGGCTCGCAGGTCAAACACAGGGCTCCAAACTCGGGATCAACTGCCGGAAGTTACGGGGCCCGTCCGGCAGCGCTCCTAACGATCGCCTGCGTCGTGACCTGAGGAAACGGGCCCGCGACGACAACGCGTTGGCGAACGACGCCATACCAAGTGGGATTGGTCGCGAGGTACGGACCGGGTTATTGCACGGGGGAGAAGGTGCTGATCGATGTGAAACGGCGGAGAACTTCAGCCCACTGGCCGCTTATCGGGTGTTGGAATGTCTGAGACGTTTCCTCCGTTTAAGAGCATGCCTTTTTGAATGAAGCCTTTCAGGTTTGGATGATTTAGTGGGGCGTCTAAGATGCACGCACACACACACACACACACACACACATATATATATATATATATATATATATATATATATATATATATGCCTAAACCGCTATGTTTTGTTAGGAATCAAAGCCGGCTCAGCACTGATGACCGTTTTGAATGGTTTCTCGATCGGCCCGATGACATGGCCAACTCTTATTAACACGCGTTCGGGTGGGGGTTAAATCGACCCCCGAAGGTTTTTCCGGAACGGTTTCCGAACGGAGCGGTGTAGCCGCGCCAAATTTTGCATAGCTGTAGACAATTGAATAGCAAATCGTCTGGCATTAGAAATTTAGATGCACCTTGTAAGGTCGGTGACCTATGTAAGATCAAATTCAGACCGTGGTTTCCGCGACGGCAATTTTTAGGGAAACGTTCGATCTGATCCAGCAACTGAGTGTTAGATCCAGTTGTTACATACGACAACAGAGCTGTGTGGGGTAGTTCCTGGTGCTCTTTTCGAATTAATTGATGACAGGAACTGAATAATATACCTCCCATAGACTTCATCAAGGTCAGAATAGGTCACTGACCTTAAATGACCCAGGTGAACATTTTGTTTTTAGGGACATACTGCCTGGCAATATCTTTGTCGCCTATCCAAATGCAAAACTCAAAGAGGTCTTGTATGATTTTGGTCACCATGGCCTTCAAAAGGTCAAAAAGTCACTGACCTTAGATGAACGCGTGATTTTTTGCATAGAACATTTGCCTGGGTTCTAAGGGCCCTTTGGAGGCCAAGGTGGACTTGACATTGCTTGACCTTATTTGACCCGAAGCTCATGACCTAGGAAACTGAAACTTGGACCCAAGGGAATTCACGTACAGTTCAATACACCCTGCAAATTTGGTGCCTCTAGCTCTCTTAGTTCCTGAGATCTCAGGGGAGTCAAATTGACCCCCGATCAAAGGGTATCCAACCAGCCACCCGGGCGCGTGTTAAACGATTGTTTTGAATAGTGCTAAAGGTCGTGATAGATAAATGGAAGAGACCAATCTTGACGATGAGCACAGCTCGAAGCATTGGGTTCTGCCATTGCACTCGTTGTTTAACACAATAACGTCGTTTGACCAGAGCCTCGTGGTATAGAAATATTAAAGGTCGTTAACTCAGTGCAGAGAAAACATCAAACGCATGCAAATCCCATCGCGGAAATGTTCCTCCTTCGTTGACACATGCCATTCCTCCAACGGGTATTGCATCTACCCGGGAGGAGCCGTGGGTCGCGTTGGTTTCTTCCTGGTCCACGGTCAGGAAAATGGTGGCGAAAGCGGGGAGCGGGCTAGACTCTCTGTTACAAACAAACTTCGCTGCTCTTGCTTGATGAACGGTATAATTTCTCAAGAACGCGACAGGTCAAATGATGTCCTCACATTTCCAGTGCGGGGCGTAATGCTGCAAACAAAACAAGGAAGTTGATAAATTTCAATCCATCATTTGTGCATGGTTTAAGAAGGGCTTAATCCATTCGAAGATGTATTTCCGCCTAAAAGGTCCAGTCATCTGAATATTAATGTCGCCAGATAGGTGTGCCCTGCTTTTCCATTCGAAACGTGAAGTCCGGTTTTAATAAAATATCCTGCGAAAACTTGATGTTGTTAAAGCTAGCAATTAGTTATCAAAGAACGGCTGTGTTGATGTTTTTCCACCTCTGCGGATAGGATTCATGGTCATCGCTATTTGAGACCTTATTTCCTCAACACGCGCCCGGGTGGCCGGTTGGATACCCTTCTCTCGGGTGGGGGTCAATTTGACCCGCTGAGATCTCAGGAACTAAGAGAGCTAGAGACACTTAATTCACAAAGTGCATTGACCTGTGCGTGATATCACTTGTGCCAAATTTTGAGGTTCCTAGTTTATGATCCTTGGGTCAAATAAGGCCAAACAAGACGAAACTCCAAGCTGGCCTCCGAAGTGGGTCCAGAACCTAGATACCTACTCTAAGCAAAAGGTCACATGCTCACTTAAGGTCATCGATCCTGCTTGACCTTTCGGAGGTCGTGGTGACAAAAATCGTACAATACTGCTTTGGGTTTTGCGTTTGAATAAGAGACAAAGATTACTCTAGGCAGTATGTTCCAAAAAGGAAATGCTGACCTGGGTCATTTTAGGTCAGTGACCTATTCTGACCTTCAATAGGTCCATGCAAGATGCATAACGCGGCTCCTGTCGTCAATGAATTCAAAATAAGCACCAGAAACTAACCCGAACAGCAAGTCTCAGAGCAATAAAACAGGTTGGTTTTGGCCTTGGCCTGACCTTCATACCTGACCCTAGGTCAATGAAATTTGTTCTTCCAGTTGTTGTGTTGCCTAATAAATTATTTCAGAACTGTACGGCTTCGTCTAGCACTCCGTTGTTGCATCAGACTGAACGATCCCCTAGAAATTGACTTCGCTGAATCCATGGCCTGACTTTGACCTGTCGGAGGTCAGTAACCTTACAAGGTACAGCTAAAGTTGGGATACCCAACGATCCGTTATTCAATTTTCTACAGTTATGCAAAATTTAGCCCGGCTATGCCACGACATTCGGAAACCATTCCGGAAAGACCTTCGGGGGGGGGGGGGGTGTCAAATGACCCGCATCCGAGCGCAGGTTAACATAGGTTTAGATGACGTTCCACAAAATAACTATAATTAACCTGCTTGATTCACAAATAGTGGGCTTAATAAGCAATACAGCAGCCCATAATATTTCAATACGACCATAAAAAGCAGCCCTGAACCATCTCAGCGGCACCCAATCCGTCACGATCACTCTGGCTGCGGCTTTATGCGCTTGGGAGTAGCGTCTTTATGGAGGCGCGGGACAATGGTTGCCATGCTCCGGTGCGAATACTGCGGACGTTTGCTGGGTTTGGGGCTGGATCGACCAGGGCTATTGCCGTGAAAGCGATTTTTGGCAAGACATACATGAACAAACGTTTAAAGCTAATGGCCAATGGTAGCGGTGGTATATGGCTGATTCATTGAAATGATTTGAATGCTTTTGACAAATGACAATGAGAGCGTGCAGCAAAAGCATTTGAGGCATGGGAAAGCCGCTATGGCCCGGTGATAACAGTGGTGCTTATAGCTGTGACAAAGCTCTCGGGACTTACGTTTCCAAAAATGAATAAAAAGTAACTTATTTATGTACTGTTTTATATGGTTTCAGTGCATATTTGTGCGTCGTTAAAAGTGATTGATTCCCTCCATTGCAGCGTTGCTTAGCGGGCTCAGAGCTGGAACCATCACCCGTAATGAGCACACAGTAGTAGTTTTGGGCGTGCGTTACAGTTGGCTTTGACGACCCTGCAGCGGAGTGGTAAAACGCCAATTCCAAACGACCGTCCATTATCCAAAGGTAAGGATTCGTCCACTGGTCCTGCAGGTGCGAGTCCCAGACGGGGCGAACTGAGCTGGAATACTGGTAAACGTCTGCTGTACCGGCCTCCCATAGGACCCAGGTTGAAAGTAGCAGAAACGCTACGACATGGAATCCGAGCAGCTTGCGAAAAGAAAGCTGCGAAGAGAGCCTCTGAGAGAAAAAGTATAGATTCGCAGGTAAACACGGTGTTTGCGTTGTGCGACTGAAACATTTTCATGACTTGCCCTTAAGTAGCATAATCCAGATATCTCAGGAAAGAAGGGAAGGTTTCTTTTCTCGGTCTTTGACGACGTTTTCTCCCTATTTGGGATACCTGGTGTACCACTGGTCTGGGACATCATTGAATATGAATAAGCCAATACCTCTTTAGATTGATTTTGACATCGTTTGGAAGCGTATGTAAGAATTCTGGGCATCAGAACATAATACCAAATATGTACATCAGAATATTGCAATGCTTACAGACTGAACGTTTTGCACTAATTTGAGATGCACTACCTGCCAGCCCCAAACACAGTTATAATTACTCGGAAGGCTGCCGTAGTAAACAGGGTGATGGCGATACAATGGACAAACAGAGAGCGAACCCGAACTACTGGCAAGTGCGGAAACTAGCTCTATTCTGCACGGTCCAGACCTAGTTGAGAACCTGTCAGAAGCAGGCAGCGGCCGGCAGCCGGCGCTAATCCGTCCCCTGCCGGCCAATCCAATCCAAGCCGGCAGCTGGATATGCCGCAGTTCAGCGTAATTAAATCGTGAAGTCAAGCTAGGCCGCACTCCAGCCAGGAGTCTGTGTAAAGTTGTTCTTGTTTGAATTTGACATCAGTCAGCCAGGCAGAGCTGATTGGAAGTTGCACAAGGTCTGTAGCAAGAGGAAAGAATAGTTTTGTTCACCCACCCCAATCCAAACCAATTTTACAGAATGTGTCCACGGCTGACGGATGGAAAAAGAATTCCCTATCATAACTTCGCTCAGATGATGGCACGGAACACCGTAACTTAGATGGTTACATGGTCCCAGTCGCCGAAAGAAAGCAAGCCCTAAAGCCTTAAAACCCAGGGAGGAACGCGAATGTAACACTGACTGAATATAGGTACGAGAGTCACTGGACGGTGGCACAGATCACCACAGCAGCCTGTTACTAGGCTTATTTGGCAGGCAAGGCCCGATGATGCTCTTCTCGATGATGCCAAGTGGTTCCTCTCGTTTGATGGAAATAATGATGGAGAATATCATGGCCAGCGTGGTGTCTCGCCACATTTGCGAGCCATACCGCTGCGCACTTGTTCAAGCACACTGTCCATTCACCGCATTTTACTTGACAGCAGCTCAAACTAATATGAGCATGCCGATGAGCTATGGCGGTGTCACGCCGTCGGCAACTCGCGATGCCTGGGCAGCGCAGTGGGAGCCGCAGGACATACCGGTGGCGACACTCAGCGGACAGTTCTAGAAACTGGGCTCGGCCGACGCGACAGCCGGAGCGCTGCAATCCCGCGGGCGGAACGCCCGCCCCCCCCCCCCCCCCCCCCGTACCCCACGTCACCCCTTCCTATCCATGATTACCACTGAGACGGGAGCAAGGGAAAAAGCAGGCATTTGAGAGGTGAAAAGAACTGCACCACGCAAGCCTCGGCGAGCGGCTGGTTCCAAAACTGCAAAGTGGGGGAAGGTGAGGAAAACAATTTCATCACTGAATCAAAGGGTTTCTGCCGAATATGACATTTGACATGCAAATTCGAGGTAAGAATGATTGGTCGGTACGCGTTAAAGCATTTAAACCACTTAGAACCCGATCCGGGAGCTATCAAAGTATCACAGAGGTAATTGGAATATTGGAAAGGGGTCAGCGGTGCCAGTGTCTGTAATACCTAGCATTTCTTGCTCCAGTTCCGCGTCAAACATTCCTTTTGCCACAAACGACGTGCACTTCCAATTCAACGAAAATTTGGGATAAGCCACAGAACGTTATACGGCGCAAAGGGACTCAAAATACATTCTGCCCAGCCATTTTTTCACAGGATTCGCCCTCCCGCTTTTCATGTGATTCAAATCAGTTAACATATTTTTGAAACAACAACGTGCTTGACTTGACAAGTTGCTGCCGTCATGAGCTCAATGCCTGTGCGGAGCATCTGCAGATTTCGTTTTTTCAAACTCTGCAGTCTGCAGAGTGTTTTCATGTGGAGGCCAGACGGAAGATATACGCTGTGGCCCTCACCACTGAGAGCTTGCAAACAGAAAACAAGCGTCATTAGAACTCTTGTCTGGCCTAAGCCTCTACTTCCACAGGTACATGAGTCTTCTGACTTCTTCTCTGCCGTTCGTAGTTCCCGTTGATACTTTTCACAGAACGCTGGCGGCACGCCCACGACTCGCGCCCAAAGCATCTGACAACAGCCCGGCGACGCGCCGCCATCTATCGGCACCCCAGTGGCGCGCTGTCGCACGGGTCACGCCCTGTCGCGCCATAATCATGCCGCCGCTGGCGTCCCCACCCACGCCGCCGCTCTCACCACCGGCGGATCGGAGCCGGCAGTCACGGCGGCTGAGAGACGATGCATCACACTGCGGCGGAACGGGAAACAGCACAGGCTCGATGGCTCCGATGGGCCATTCGTCTCCGTCCTGGCGACCGCACGATTGTGCGAGTCCCGCCCAGCACATCGGAGCGCCGCCTCGATAGCGTCACCGGTGCTGCCGGAGGCCCGGGATCGTTCATCACGTCACCAAACACCGCCGGCCGTCAACAAAAACCGGCGAATAATCGAGAACGCCTAGGCACGGACCACTGTGACGCGAGCTCCGCGGCTCTGGCGATACGGGGATTAATGATGTCGGGAGAGTGGAGGTCGTGGTGTTGAGAACTCACAGCTTTTTGCCAGAGGTTTGTGCGATGCGGTTTCTTGAGCCTGTTCGTATTTTCGTATGAAGCGAGGTCACCCGTCTGCATGCAGTACATACGCATTTGGACTGTTGCGGTAGGGTATAATGACAATACCGAGCTGTCACCTGATAACAAAAGGATGTGAACTATGAAACTTGAGTGCCGCTGACAATGTTGTTAGCTTTTCCAATAGCTGGTTCCGTAGGGCTCCAGAGTAGGTACTGACGTTTACAGACCCATCTACCTGAAGCAAATTTATTCATGTGTCTACGGAAACGTTTGTGGAAATACTGAATGTTCAGCCTGATGCATTCTGCCATGTTTTATCTAATCGTTGAAGGGATCGAGCCCAACTATAGAAAAAGAAATTGAATGAAAGACTGCGTCATCCACCCTGACACATGGCACGCTTCTGTGTCTGACCTTTGCTATTCGCAACGCTATAACTCTGCATAGCTCTTCTGACTTCACCGTAGGGTGCTCCCGGAAGGCCACAGTATTTTCAAATCACAGCACTCATAGTGCAATTTTGAAATATGCCAGCAGTTACCAGCTCCAGCTAAAATATTTTTCAGTGTTACAGCAAAAGTTAACTGAACAAAACACTTCAAAAGTGGCAATGTTTCCTTTGTCCTGCATCTGTAACAGCTAGGCTTGTGAGAATAAAAGTTCTCGTGCGTAGTAGGAGCTTTTTCCTCTTCCAAAGCAAAACAAAAAAACAACGACAAAAAAAAACAAAAAACAAAAGAGAAAACAAAACCGGAAAACTTTTTGGTAATCAATGGTCGTTTGGTGTGATGAACAAATTAAATGACGCATGTATAAAAATTATTGATAAAGCTTATAACCCGTTATTTGCTACTGGTCGCTTGAGCATTTTTCGCATGCTGCGTTGACCCTGACTGGACCGCTCTAAAAGTAATGGCAAATTGATTATAGCAAAACGCATTAAGCGCAGCTGGAAAATGATTACAATACACTTAAAGGTAATGTTCCACATTTAAAGATATTGAGGCAAGCGTCAGATGTAATGAAATAAGCTAACTTGTAGCTATTGGTATGCCTAAAAATGCAAGGACTGCTGTAATCAACACAATTTGATCCATAAGTAAATATAAGTAATTAGGCTCCTAAATAGGCCATCGTCTGATTACGTCATGGAACGCTTGCAAGACACTGGAGTCGCTGATGGTCGTGTTGGAATTGCCACTGAAGTGAAATGGCTGACTGACTTGTAGTGTTTCATTCTGCCAAGAGGTGACGAGCGTGTTGGTGAGTGCGAAGCTCTAATATCGTTATAAGCGCGTATTTTTCCATTTTCTCGTGGTGTTCTTGAGTATTTCCCCGTGGGATAGGTTGTTTTATTGCGTTCACTTGCTCTGTTAGGGCGTTATTCTCAAGTAATTCCATTCACCCAATTTTACCTTCGTCACAACTCATATCACTGCCAATATTCCTGTAATACATACCGCAAAACGCGACTTTTGTCCGAAGCTTGCACACGACGCGTGAAAATAGTCGAAGGCCAGCTGGTGACTGTTGATGCCACAAATCATGCTGACGTATGCCAGACAAGATTGATTCGATGAAAATATTTGTTCTCGGCCTTGAGTATTTCATAGTCATTGAAATGGCAGTGCTTGCGTGGCGTTTGTGTGGCGTCGTGACTGTCTGGGTAACTTTGAAATATTCTGAAAAATAATCTGCACAAGTTCACGGGCATCAAGTTCAGAAACATGAGGGATGTAAACATTAAAAATGGCTTTAAACTGCAGTGAATTATATCCACAATGGCTATCTCAGTTCAAAATCCCACGCAACGGTAGCCTTTATAACAGCATGCCCTTTCAGGTATACTGTTGGCGATCATTCAACTCGTGTCGCAGTGGCAATTCCAAAAACTAGCTTCAGAAAACGTGCAAGCGATATGTAAAACTATAAGCAAGTAGCAAACATGAGCTGCGCGCAAATGTGCAGCGCACGTGACGACCAGGGTAGGGCTCAAATATGTACCATAAAATTACGTGTACTTAATTGCTACCATTTCAGCAATTAATCTACATGCTGCATGCATTGTTGCCGTTATGTTTCATGGCAATATACTGCTCCCATAAGCCTAGCGTAATTGCGCACTTGGCAGCTCACTAGGCATCAGCAATTTCATAAAGATCCTTTGCAGGCTCCACACAATACAGTGCCGAATAATTTCGCGCGAAATCGCCTTGTTACAATGGGAAATCATGACAAAGCCATAACATGTTCAATGAGCACAGATGGAACAGCTATGTTCAGGAATGCCTCCAGATATGCCAGATCCAACACCAGATCAAACTCGAATACAATATATGCTTTCCGTGGGACAAAGGGATCCTCTCATGACGAGTTCAACTATGACATAAAAACCAGGCCAACCTCTATTCACTACCACATTCAATTTATGATAAATTGATTTCAGCTATACAGTTAGTCGCACACATTTGCATATTTACATATCGGGACAAAGATAATGTTGTGTGTGGAGGGCTGCCTCGGAAACGTACCATGCACACACAAGTCATATTTGTCAATAAGAAGAGCGCGATGCATGGAATGCTGATTGATGGGTAGATGGAGGGAAGAGAAACTAGCAAGGAAGACAGACAAAAAGTCAGGTTGAGAAAGAGAGCAAATAGAGAAGGCAAAAAGATGAGGGGGCGTTTGGGGAGAATGTCAATCGTTTGGTCATTTATCAATGCACGAAATATTATTGGTACTCATCAGTGGTGTAATGTGGATTAGTGAAATACCCCTGACGTGAAGCTGATGCTGAACATGAATTATGCGGACACCATAACGCCGACATGAATGCTAGCGTGCACAGATTCTTTGAGTATTGGTGCATTGAGCTTCACTGCGAGCTTTGATAAATGATACTTATTGCTGAGGGCGACTCGGTTGCAATGCATCGACCGGGGAGATCAAGCAGTGGGGGGCTTACGGTGTTTTTTTGTGTAACCCTCGGGGCTAATGATCATCTGTTCCGGTAATGGCGGCGGTTTTCCCTTTGCTTCCTCGGAAGCCGTGGGGGGGGGGGGGGGGGCTTACAGTGTTTTTTGTGTAACCCTCGGGGCTAGTGCTCATCTTTCCCGGTAATGGCGTCGGCTTTCCCTTTGCTTCCTCCCCCCTCTCAATCCGCTCTCAATGTGCTTGGAGTGACTGCAGAAACTGGGCCTTCAGCCTAGAATCTCACGGTCATTAGTAAGCCGCATTCTTCCAACCACTCGGAGGCACGCGCCGCTCACGTGGCCTACGAGGGAGCGGGGTAAGGGACAAATCGTAGACATGACTGCATTCGTGCCACATTCATACCACATACCGCTCGGCTGAGCTGGGTCGCTGCCTGTGGCGTGCAGGCCCAGCCCGCTCGGGACGCGTCACTGCATGGGGGCGCGTATCGACTCCTCCCGGCCCATCCGATGACGAACTACGGCCGACCGGCCGCGCTCCAGCGGCGGCCGGCCAGCGGTCATTAGCTGCCGAGGAGAGCGACCCATTGCATGACCCGGCGTCGTTAGAGCGCCGCCAGGACCGCCGGGCTTGGGGCGGCGCAGCGCGCGGTAGAGCTGCCACGTGGGCCGCTCTCTGTGACGACCGGTCCCGGGAAGCCCGACGCCGAGTGTGTGTGTGGAGGGGGGGGGGGGGGGGGGTTGTAATCAGAGGGCAGGTGGAGATCTGGTTTTGTGATTTCTCCGGCTTGCTGCGGTTTCGAACTCCGAATAAACCTAGCGACAACGGGCACCAGCCTTTTCTACATCAGGGTGCAGTAAGAAATTGTTTTCCATAACAATATCTTGTGGTCATCACGTTTCATGTGGCCAGTCGTGATTCATTTGTGTGAAGAGACTAATTGGCATGCAGAAAACACAGTAACAGTATGTAAAATAAAAGCACTCAGCATGCTGCAATCTCAAGACTGATCTGGAACGGTGGCAACTATATGCTGGTCATTAAAACGGCATTATACAGATTCGGAGGATGATCCACACTTCAGCAGAGCCTAACAGAACAATGCCATTTCATGACTTGAAAGAAATGTCCAGGAAGTGATATGGGGACAAAGGGAAGTTATAAACGAGAACACTGAGCCCCTAGCCTGCTCACTGGCCAGCCAGACCGCTGGCAATTAAACCTGCCGTGTAAAATAGACGTCTCACTATCACCTGCATACGAAATCTGGCACACCAACGCCCCATCCCAACAACCACATCAACAGCACTGCGCCAACAAACCGTCCGGCGCTGCCCCTGTATTGACGTCCGCCGTCCCCTCCGTCTGTCGCCTCTGAAGCGCAGGCCGGACAGTGACAAAAATCGACGGCCCGAGGCGCGGCCCCTGCGGCCAGCCCTCCCTGGGGTGCCGCCGCTAACGAGGCCGGTCTTTGTCTGCGTGGCCGCTCACACGCCGGCTGTCGATGCCCAGTCGTCAGCGGGGCTGCAGTAATGAGGAGGCCCCCGTCGAGGCCGACGGCGTGGCGCCTCGGCCACCGTCGAACTGGGCCAGAGGCTCGCAATGTCGAATTGTGGGAAGTGCGAGCAAGTGCAACATCCAAAACGGCTCACATCATGCACTGCCTGTAACCAGGGGCGGCAACACCGGGGGCAGGGGGGCGTCCCCCCTGTTGTTGGA
This sequence comes from Pollicipes pollicipes, assembly GCF_011947565.3. Lineage (NCBI taxonomy): Eukaryota > Metazoa > Arthropoda > Thecostraca > Pollicipedomorpha > Pollicipedidae > Pollicipes > Pollicipes pollicipes. Next base: position 21,329,336 of record NW_023596420.1, on the reverse strand, counting down.
CAAGATGGAACAGTCCCCTCTTATCCTAACGACCGTCTTACAGGCGAAACCTACTTTCGCACAGGTTTTCACTACGCGGCCCCTATTTACAATTTTGTATCACTACAAAGTTCTCTCACATCGGTAGCATCGCATTGTCAAAATACTGGTACGGTGCTACTGTGACTCCACAAAAGCAGTCGTCGAGCATTAGCGGGCGCAGCGAGCGCGCGAACACACGGGCGGGCAAGCGGATTCTAGCCGAGCTCATCCAATGTCTTTAGTGTTTAAGGTTTAAAGCCGGATTAGTTGGTCATGACGTGCCTACAACCTATGGCTATAAGGCAATTTCAACGGTAAAGTAAAAGTGATATTGAATTGCAGTTTGCTTACTACGATGCAATATCTAGTATTCTATGGTCATATAACTTGTAACGGGCTGGGCTTCACTGAGTTTTCTGGCCCTGGTTACCCGGACTTGCCGGAGCCAGATTTGGACTACTACCCCTGTGTGGTCGTGGTTGTGATTTGAATTACTGCCCCTGTTCGGCCGCGGTCGTGCTTTCTGCAGCAATGCCAATGAAACACTTTCGTAATACGCTTTACCTGTTTCGATTCCCGAAACGTCTTTGAAATAATGAACTTAAGTAGCAAAATCAATTGAACCAAGTGAAATATCAGTTGCAGCTTTAATAAAGAATACACAGCTATAAGCAGTTGTTTTCTTAGACTCTATCACATGACTTAGCCTTTGCCAATGATCAAACCTGCCATGGCGTTTGAAATTGCTGACAAGATGCAACAAACATTGAAGGAAATTCTGAGATGCAGACAAGCACGGGCCCAAGAAGAGGACGACCCTGACCCCAGAGTTTCATACTCGCGACGGGACGATTTGGCGGGAATTTGGTCTGAATCTGCAGGATTCTAGGCTTTCGGAAGACGCTTTTCTTTTGACCCGGCGAGGACAATTTTGGTTAGTCGTCTATGAAAATGCTCACATTTCGCAGGTACTGGAGACGCTTCATTTTCATGGTCCACTAGGACATCTTTACGTTGCCTCAAATGTACCCCCTCCCTCACGAATCTGGCATGCGTTTTTGGCCCATAGCGGATAGCAGGTTCATATCAAAGCATACAAAGCGAAATGTGCTTTATTTCAAACCGATCGCGTTGTAGCATGTCGTTCATGTTATATGGAGAGACCCCATTATTAATTTGTTTCCTCTTTTCAAACATCCAACATTTTTATTCCGGGTTGCAGAGAAGCTTCGTATACTAACCCTATGGAGGCGCTCGGGGACAGCGATACCAGGAGGGGGGGGGGGGGGGGGGGGGGTAAGAGGAACCGCCTTCTTGCCATTTGTCAAAAGGAAATATATTCCCCTCCTGTCCATTCTCCACAACGGGAGGGGAACGCGCAGGAACCCATCCCTGAGGTCGTCAAAATCCTGCTCGCCAGTTCAGCCACAGCTGAATACAATTTCACCCCGCAACAAAGGCTGAAAGCTTGCTTCACTTAAACTGCACCTGAGCAGGGGGAGGGGAAAGCTGACTTCTACGGTTTTTCGAGCGCAGGTAAAAAAATAAACGCTCGCAGCAACACGAGATGTTCAGTACCTTTTCATCTATCAATTTGGCATCCTTCGTGCGCATCTAAAGAATCGATTTCTCAAGATCAGTGACCTAGGCCAGTTCAAAGACGTGAACGTATAAAAAATGACCACACAACTTATTTACGGGCCACTTGCGATTGCTCAAACTTGCTATAATAACAGATAGTAACTACGATAGCCTTTCCAAAAAATTTGAAAACAGGCGAGTTGCGTGACATGAAGTCAGATCAATTTTGCTATTTTCGTACATGATGCAAATTCGTGCGGGCTTTTGTTAGTCTTGGCGCTGGTATGTGAGGAAAAGAGTAATTGTAAAACAGTAATATGTCCTAGAAGGTAATTTAGGACGCAGAATTAGTACATTCCGCTGAAAACATGTTGTGATATCATTCCAATGCATCAAAAAGTCACAGGTGGTCACGAGAAGAAACGTAAGGTCGTAATGAGGTCATACAAGGCCAATGGCCTACGTTGTCAGTAGGGGAAAGGCTAGATGGACGAGTGATGTGCGCTAGATGGGCCACGCGCGTAGCCACCTCTTGATAGTGTTTGGAAGCTGATGGCGTATAATTTCATGTACCAACATGCTTGTCTTCAGTTTGTTGCAATTACATCGCCAAACGTCAAAGGAACTATATGCAATGTGGACAACAGCTATGCAATCTTGAGTACCTGTAGACGTACAATACACTATTGCTGACGGCAGGAAAACATTGTACTGGTCCCATAGACCCGGCTAGCACTTAGAATGTTTGCATTTGGACGGTTGGAAAATTTAACCTAAGTTGATCTCAGATGATCTCCAGGTCAACCTAAAATAGTATTTTTGTATTTGGAACGCTTTTGTCCCACAGTTTTACTTAATAAAATAAACTTAGTCAGAAGCACATGATGAGAAAGTATCGTCCTTGCATGCCACTGATAAATCAATTTTGAACGGTGACCTGATCTGACCTGACCCTTGTGGGAGAACGTAAATGGTTGGAACGGACTCCCCACAGTCTTAACATTTATTTTCGTGGCCTTAATATTTTTGACGTATTAACATAGTTTTTAACAGCATTTACCAGAATGACCGTTTTTGGCCTTTCGTGACCTCTGGTGATCTTCACACTTGACGCAAGTTTAAAATTTGGTGTGCATTCTTCATGATATGACGAGACCTTCACAAAAGTGCCTTTTTACTCCAATGGCGTCTGGAAGTTGGAAATCCCGGGGGAAATCAACTAACGTCTCCCGGACGGGCGCGGTTGTCTCAGATCCCCGGCCGGATCAGGTCAATTGTGACGCAGAGGAGGATCGCCGCTAGAACAGCGTGTCACGTGCATCGTCTTCGCCTGGATCGGGTGGATCCAGCTCATGCCGATGCTACACGCCAAAGAACGTTTGGCTGCGTGTAGAGTCGCACAACAAACGGTGGTGGTCCAGACGTGGAGGGAGTATGTGAACTCTGTGACCTTAAGCAGCGTGTCGTTTGGATACTTTATCGACACCGTTATAAATAGCCAGATTCACCCTTTGTTGTTATTTTTCCACAAGCAAACACGAACTTTGGCGCTGGAAACATGAAAAGGACCTCCAGCTGCTGATTTTTCGGCATTATAAGATGACAGTTCTCATGCTGAGGTAACGACCTTCAGCACATCAAGAGATGCCGGTTAAACAGTGTTGCAATATAGATAGCGTTTATATTGACGATACGCAATATTTCAGGTTCCCGGCTCCTACGCCCCAATTGCTTACGGTGGTGCAGCGCAAGGCATATGACGAATTCGCATGGCAATGATCATTTACAAGAACTTCAGTTGCTAAACGCATAGTTTCTCACCTTTTAGTAAGTGTCACGATAGTTCTATCGCTTCATCCCCCCCCCCCGCCCTTATCACAAATTGGTGGCGCTGCCCCTGCCTGCAACGGGCTTTCGCATTGTGTCACATGAGATCAACGGAGGGACAAGAAAGGAAACCAACCAAATGAACCCAAGTTTCCGACAAACGGCCGGTCTTCTGTCGTGTCGCGCGCTCCACACACGCGGCAGCCCCACCTGCCCGCCCTCGCCTGCCGGATTCGATCGAGTCGGAGTTCTCAGAGCGCCGCTGACGAGGTCACGCCGTGCCAGCGGTCGCAGCGGGCGGCCGGCGCCGCCCCAAACGGCCAGTAAAGCTGGCCGGCCGGCGGCGCCGCGGCCACATCACACGGCCCGGTGGTGACTGTGCGGGCCGCGTGTCCCGTGGGGGTGCTCGCCGCCCCAGCCGCAGCTGCAGCGGTACAGGGCGCTCACCTGTCGCTGCGCCGGCTGCTGCTGCACGCTCTGCAGCCCACCGCCAACGCAGTGGTTTCATCTGAGAAGCGGATTGACTTTCTTTGACAAGAGCGGTGTTGTCCGAATGCTTATCCAGGAACTCCGTGATGACTCGATCTGTTACTCTTTATCGCACCTGAAAAGCTACGTAGCTATCAAATGCTGACACCTACTGCGGCTTGAATATGCCAGTTCGTATGCGCGCCATTGTAGGACTACATGCCATGATTCTTTATTCGCGCTTCACAAACTTCACACTTCACGCACTTCATGCACTTCCCTTTATTCCACACACTCCTTCCGCTTGTTCCTAGCTCCACGCCTTTGCCTTGCCTTACTCGCCGCTGCCTCATTTTGGACTACCGCACTGCGCACTACTCTGTTCTATCCTCTTCCACTCTGTGTTTTTATGTCTCATGCTTCAATGCAAGGGCGTATGGAGAGAGTGGGGCACCGGGGTACGTCACCTCATCCAGTGTGCACGTGTCTTAATGGATGTGCATGCCAAAAGATGAAGACAATGAGAAAATTGAGACAGAGAAATGGATGTAAATTGAATAAAGCCGTGCGGCGCTATAAGCCATGCTAGTAATTTGGCGTGCCTGCAGCGCGCTTAAATCGTTTTTACTGCAAATTTTGGATTTTGTGATCTGGTGTAAAATCCTGCACACGCTTTCTGCTTCCACACCTACATGTCCAAATTCTCGCAGTCCGCTCTCCGCTATAATTCCTGACTGCGTCCTCGACCACCCCGGTCCGGTCCTGTCACTGCTTCGCTACTCTCCAGTAACAACAATACCTCTTTTCAGCCCACTTTTTCATCGCACCCGCTCGTCTCCCTTTCCCTGCTTAGCCGTTAATCCGTCGCACGTCGTCCGCCACCGCAGCCGGTCCGTCCAGCGGGCCCACTCGCACCTGTCCATGCCCCGCCGATAATCCGTCGCACGTCGTCCGCCACCGCAGCCGGCCCGTTCAGCGGGCCCACTCGCCCCCTGCCCCTGTCATGCCGATAATCCGTCGCACGTCGTCCGCCACCGCAGCCGGCCAGTTCAGCGGGCCCACTCGCCCCTGCCCCTGCCCCGCCGATAATCCGTCGCACGTCGCCCGCCACCGCAGCCGGTCCGTCCAGCGGGCCCACTCGTGACCACTCCTGATTGACCGGGCGGCGGCGCCGGGCAGCCGTGCATCTGGGAGCACGTGTCCGCACGTGCTGTGCCGCTGTCGTGGTCCCTTCAAGCCGAGCTTCCAACCCAGCCGGAGACCAGCGCGATTTTTTCGCGCAACGGGGCGGGAGCGACGGTTGCGGCGATAACACGGCCGACAATTTATTACAAGCGCTGTGGACCAAGGGACTTCTCCGCAGATGCTTCCGCGGTGCAACGTCTGCACCTTAGGTCTTTAATATACATCAAACATGATTTCTCTCTCCCTGAAACCCAGGGTGCATGCCGTACTACTATCAGCATAAATGTTATGTCATAGGATACAGCAGCGAATGTGGTGCAGATTTAAAGGCAAAGAGCTTTTCTGGTCCAAGAAAAAAATGACGTACAGAAAACATGGTAACGAATAACCGCATGATCACTAACTTTTCCACTAACTTTCTCACTAGCCCTCACATTAAGTTATCACGCATTTTCTCACATCTGCACAGACTACACCATGGCGTTGATCACCTCCGGCTCCCACGTCCCGAAGTAAGCAGCCATCAGTCGCTACGGATGTCGTCCCCTGCACCAGAGAGCAAGCGACAAACTGCACGGCCGTCCCTTCGCTGGCGGCGTCTCCTCACACGCCGAGGCGGACGTGTGGTGTTCCCCCGCCACCGTGGTCTGCGCCTCTGAGACCCCAACCACGGAAGGGGAACGGCCTGAATTTCATTGGGCAGGGCGGAGTGGGACCAGGGGGCAGTAAACAGTCTAGCGGCTGTTGCAACCAGGGAAAGGATGCGTTCATGGATCTGTTCCTAACCGACTTCAGAAGGCAGTCTGCGACAGACTTGTCAGAGGGTGATGGTCTGGCCGGTGTTTTGACTGGAGAGAAATCCTTACAGCGGCCCCACCCAGCGCGGCGGATCGTCAGGCTGAGGTCTAAGCAGAACATTTCCCCACAGAGCTCCCCACTGCTGCCTAAGCATCCTCTCAATCGTTGTGCTGAAAGGATTCTGCAATAATTCTTCTGTGCACGCCATAATGCTTCTTTTCACACACAGTCGGACGTCACGTAATCAGCCACGGTCGGAGCAGACTGGAGCTACCACATGTGGTCGGCTAAATGGAAAATATGACCTTTTCAGAACAGCAGTTCGGATATTAGCCTATTTGCATGAGCGTGACGGCCGCTGGGGTGGGTAGAGTCCTAGCCCCAGTAGCTTCTGAGCAGGTAAGGTCATTTGTATATGTTGCCATATAAAATGGCATCAAAGCGGGATTCGACCCAGTGTCTTTGAAGGCCTGGCTACATCTCGGATTACGTGGTCCACATGTTAGCGGCCATTTCGATTCTGAACCTGAGGGCGCTGCGGATTATCACCACTTGCTTTTTAGTTGCCTTGAATTTACCTGTACCCTTCACTGGTTACCTGTCGTGTACTACATTGGACTTGGACATAAAGACTGCGCTTGCGCTTGTGGCGTCGTGACTCATCATTGAAGAAATTCATCAACGGAACATCATGCATCGTAAAATCTTAAGTGTGCGCCAGTGGTCCACGGGGGTTTAAACTCTGATCCCTTCTGGCGAGCAGCCTTTTTAAAGGCACTGTCAAACGTACTTAGGTATTCTGTTTCTTAGACTAGCAGAGCATCCGAACTTAACAGCTGTACAACGTACACCGTAACAGCTGTATGTACACCGGGCCCATTGTCCTGTTTTTTTTCAGTCTGTTGTCCCGTCTACGCGAAGAACGCGACTCTCCACAGCATTCCATGCGGTCGAGCTCATTCAGCCCTGCACAAAGAGGACGCTGTCAAGAATTTATTACTAGTGCCGCGCGTTAGTACGCGTGTTTTGCACGGCGGCCAAGGCCCACGCAATGAGACTTTATGGCCAAACGACCGAGGCGCAGCGCAATTTGAGCCCTATACATCACCCGAAATCCGCACAGAACCGCTTTATTTAGTTTCTCATCACCGGCTGGGACATTTGTTGGCGCTCTGCCAGGTAGGCCGCAATTTATTTCCGTCGTTTAATCTGGGAGCTGCCGAGTCCTGATTCATGAGTGTTGTCATTCGACTTCGGAGTTCTGCACCTTCGCACCCTGTGATTCATCCACGTGGATGTGGCTCGCCGAGAAATACGCCCGCATAAGCAGTAAATTGCTGGGACTTCGCCGCTGATAGCCGAAACGAAAGAACAAGTGAAGCCCTGCAGGCTGCACCCAGCAGTCTGCGGTAGGCGCCGCCAGCGGCCGACACCACGCCGTCCCCCTCTGCGCAGTGACTCAGCGTCACCAGTCAGCGATTCGCCGCGAGTGTCGGAGACGGCTCCCCCCTGGGACGCACCCCTGCTCGGAATAATCAGATCGAGCGGGAGACGGCACTCACCCAGCGATCCCTGACCATTGAACAACCCTCCCGGTCATGACGACGGTGCCTCTGACGCCTTCTCGCTAGATCTGACGGAGGCCTTCGACGGTGGTCTGCGCACGTGGAAGCCCGCCCGCTGCGCGGATTACAGCAAGGCAGCGTTGTGTCAGTGGTGTGTGCGAATGTGTGTGTAAGGGGGAGGGCTGGGGGGGGGGGGGCAACCCCGACTACCAGCATCTAGTCACATAGAAATAGCAGACGTCCCAGGCGCGGAGGCGTGAACGTGTATCGACCGTAATATCATGTGCGAGCCTGTACGTCACACATCACTTCCACGACACGTCCCCTCTGTCGCACAGAGACGACACGGCGACGCTGATTGAACGCACTATTTCTGCAAAGGCCAAACACAAAATGGGAGAAAATGTCCGTTGCTGCAGCTATATGGGCTTCTATCAAGTATGCGTATAACAATTTGATTATAACAAGTATCGACCCAGCTGTTCCTGCCCTGTTTTAGAGCGTTTCGAACTAACATGGGAAATTGTAGCTGAGCGTGATAAGTCATGGACGTTGAGATAAATATTCAAAATCTTGCTGCTATCTTGGCGAAATCGACACTGTCAGCATTTCTCTTTCTTTCTAACTTTATGTTTAAAATAAGGCTAATAACAATGAATCTCCTGAAGTGCACCGAACGTTGATCGGCCGTCTTAATTAATAGCTGACGGACAGCATTGAGAAAATAACCTTGATTGATGTTAACCACCTTCACCACGATCAGAGGTCTCGCCAGCCTTGCCTACAGTTGTGAAGCATGTCAGATCAACTGCTGCCGCTTGAGGCCTGGCTCAACTCATCATGAGTTGCCGTGCATGCTGTTTGTGTGGTGCTCTGGAAGCAGACCAAGCCAAATATCGAGTATGTTCCAGCGTCAGTCTTTGCGGAACTCTTTACATGCCTGAAAAACATCAACACGGCCTCCGTGCAACAGACAGCCGGCTCCGTTCCAGAACAAGGCGCGACCTACGCTGTCAGCGAGGGCCAAAGCGAGCTCCGCCAGCGCCGACGCTTCCTGATGACACATCTGCAGCGGTCATCGAGAGGTCATCGAGAGGTGACCTGCACGGGCCAGACGGGAAGCTTTGTCATCGGTCTGGTACGCGTTCACCTCGGGTGCGAATCCCACCGTTCCGGAACTTGCACACCCTTTGAGCACATAAATCTTGAAATACGGGCCAAACTGCCACGCGCTGGCTGGATATTTAGAGTAACGTTCGCTAGATACTTTATTGTCCTGGAATTTACTCTCCAGGTCAGAAATAAGCCATCCCCATGAGATCAGACAAACGTTTGTGGCAGCAGCGTTACTGGCCAAGTCCATTCCAGCACAGAAATGATCACTCTGATAAATCACTGTGGCGTTTCAACGAGCACAGCGCTTACGCAAGCTCACATACCGCACAACTCAACCACAAACGTGACGCCGGATCTACCAGCCAACTCGGAAATCCAGCGGTCTGACACAGTTGGACCCAACTGACGACCACCCAGCCGACGGCCAGACTGTTTACCACCTCACACTGCAGCCAAACAGAGCGCTGGCCGGCTCTCGGTAATCATTTTAGCGGTGTGGGTCTAACTCGCGCCGTCCACACGCGGTGCCGTCTGGGGATATGTACCCACACGATGCCACGCTCGGCCTCTCAGCCGGCCAAACTCGTGCTTGATTTCGCCCAACGGGCATGCATTCCGAGTCCGATGGACTGAGTCACAACGTCGACTCAGAAGCTGACTCCGAGCGAGACATCGCCACTGGGAGTCGACGACATTCCAACTCAACGGAATATGGCTTAATCTCGGAATCAGCTTTAATGTAGGCGATTCAGGTAACACAGCGTACGAGATAAATTGTTTTATGGACCATGTAATGGCCTGCGCAGGGCATGTATTTGTTTACGAGACAGTTTTACGAGAAGCGCTCAATTCGTTGCACGTTCAACAGCTGTTAGAGTGCGAGAATATTTCCTAATTCCAATTTTAGCAGTGTCGGCTCAGCGATGTTTTGGAATAAAACGCCCCTTCCTCGACCCCAACTCACACAGATTTCGAACGGCATCAAATCCAACTTGACTCAACTAGAATGCGGCAGATTTCGGCGTTTACGTTAGACGCACCTAGAGACAGGCGAGCGGGCAGACTGCCTATAGCGAGCAGTATACCGCAATCGAGTGACAGCAGAGCTGGCGAAGAAGCAGCTCGGTTAATCACACGGTTGTCACGAATGTCGACAGCGCTGTCTCGGTTGTTGACCTCTGGCTTCCGACGCAGCCACGCTCCAGGGTGACTGCGACACCGGCGTGTGCCACACTCCACGAGAGCCACGACAGCCAGCCCCGCAGCGTCGATCCTGTTTAACCCTTGGCTCCGATGGCATTGACACGCACCGCAGTTCAAACGTTATCAACGCTCTGAAGTGGTGCAGTCGCTGCCGCCGCAGCCGACAGCGGCGCGGCATGCGGGCCCAGACGCGACTCAGGCGCTCCGCAACTGCGGCCACCAACGCCGCCAGAAGCGGCTGGCCCCTTCGCCTGCTGGCGCCGGCGGAGGCCTCTAAGCCAGAGAGCCGGCGCCCACGCCGCTGACCGTGCCGGCGCGTGCAACGGCACGTGATAAGATGAACGGCGTGCCTCCCATTCCTGGCGGCGCCCCGGACGCGCCGGCCAGCCGCACGTACCGTGCAATTACGCCGCTGATGGACAATGCGGCGGGTGCAGGTTCGGATCCTGTCACGGGAGACCTACAATCAGCGGTCCGCTGCCGGCGACGGCCCGCTCGAGCTAATTAATCGATCTGAGTTATAGCCGGCTAATGCACTTATTAGCCGGCTCTTTTATTGACAGTTGATGCCTATAAATAGCGCTCGGTCTATCATTGTTTGGAGTTACGAAGGCTTGATGATGTTACTTAGGAAACGATAAATTAGCTTCGGTAATTAATCGGTGCCAGCGTTGAGCGTTTGTGGCCAATGGTACATCACACAGCACGCCATGTGTCACGCTCACATTGCTCGATGTGGAAAATTAAATACATATCCCAAGAATGCGTTGACATGTTATGTCCTTATGGGTGAAGCAGGCCAATGAGTGTTGCACGCAGTGAAGGAAGAGTGCTGCATTTTGCGTTGAAATATAACTGTACCTTCGCGTGCTAGAGGAGATGTAACTGTGTTGATGTGAATAACGTTTTCCTAAATCATTACTTAGGAGCTGTCATTTTCCACTCAAAACAACTTTTACAGCGTAATTTTTGTAATGAACTTATCCTGGTGGTTCTGTTAGGCCATCCTCATTTCCGGTTGTGGCGATATTTACAACCTCGTGATAGCTTGATGACACAGAACAAGAGTTACCGTGTCACGCCGGCGGTGTTAAGACAACACGTGCCACTAAATTACAACACGTCTTCGTCAGCTCTTCTTGATCGAATGAGCTCCAAAGGAGCGTAAACGTACAGCCCGCGTCGGAGGACAGGCCGCATGTGAATGTCCATGTCGTGTAGTTAGAAAAAGTCTCGCATGTGGCACCCGCAAACGGGACCCATTATCGAATTGGGTCGGGCGATCGTAAACAGATGCATGCGCCGATTTCCAACAATTTACGATTGCACCAACAGCCTATTTTGACAGAGGCTATCACACCAGCGAATGTGCGCTGGGAGCTGAACAAACACACACACCCAACCAAGGTCTCCCACCACATCCTAACCGCCTGAATGTGTGCCAACGCGAACAGCCGTCGGACCAGTTACCACAACAACGGCACCCGCAAACACGGAACAGAGCTGTCCGAGCGCGGCCCGCACGACGCCGCGAGCGGGTCGGGTTACGCCGGAGGTGCACGGCGCACACGCGGCCGTGTCCCGCCGCAGAGCGCTGGGTGTAACCGGAGAGGCCGCGTGACGACACGGTGGGCCCGGCATCTCGCCACGCGCGTGTAAATTTCTCCGCGACGTGCAACGGAGCAAAAAGCATCGCTTGATCTGGAGATACGGCGGCGCAACAGTGACGTACAGGGAATGGGATGAGCGAGGCTCCCTTTCAACGTTCATCCATCTTCTTGTCGCTTTCGTTTTGCGCCGTTCCTCCGCGCAAATACTGGTAAACACGCGCGTCGATTTGTATTCATTGCATCTGTTCCGCCGCCGGGAGGAAATTATGTTGAAGCCGGACGTGCCAATCACCCTTCACTTCTTAATTAAAATGACCCGGCAGGAGCTGCCAGGCACGGACACAGCACGCGCGGAAGGCCCCCCCCCCCCCCGGCGGTATTCCTACCTGTGACGGCCCCTCGCCGCCAGCGTCGCCTCGTCGCCCGGCCCAGGTGAGCTCCGGCCCCACAGTGCCCAAGGGCCTGCCTGCATGGCCGCTCGCTGCTTTACAGCGCGCTTCCGCGTGGCCCGGGGCGCTGAGCTAGACGCGAGCTCGGCGGCCCCTCGCTAGTCTCTCCCGGCGAGCCCGGACTTTGCCTGCCGACCGGTCTGATGCATGTTTCATGGCCGGGATGCCAGCTGGAAGTCGCCAATGAATCGCTGAGTGGGGAGGGATCTGGTCTCGATACCATCCGGATTAATGCCTTTCTGATGGCGTGCACAGTAATGTTTGATTGGGATCACGGTGCAGCGCTGAACAATTGCATCGAATTCACCTCGTCTGAGTTTCACACGTGTCCGGGGGGGGGGGGGGGGGAAGGCAGACCCATCTGGTGGCATGCGTGGTCCTCACCTCACATGGGACCCCAATCCGATTACAACTGTTTGCGTGGCAGCCATGACAAGTCGCGGAATTCTTCCCTCATGCATATTATGTATTGTTTACTGGAAGCGTTGTCTTTACGCGGATTTGATTGCATAAAGTTTGGCGTTAATTCTGACACAGTTTTGGAGGCCGGTAGCATCAGTGCTAGGTGGAACATCCCACGACAAATCGACAGATTGAAGAGTCAATTTTACACACTCATCCCTCGGATTTTTATAGAAATGGGTCTCAAAGGTTGTCAGTGGCTCTGAAGACACCTGTAACATTTTTAGACCTATCAGTTGGGCAGTGTTGGAGTTTCAACCCCCGGCATTTTCGTGGTATGTGTTTGAAGCACTTTGCACCGTGGCGATTTTTCATGTCGATGAAAGAAAATCATGCGTCAAAATAATTTTTAAAAACTTTCTAACTACGTGTGTGTTGTGCGTGGAATCGTCATTGCACAAGTCGTGTCTATTGTGGCATTATTAACATGCAAAACCATTTTCCTACATAATTTTGAACCACTTCGCAGTTGCGTGTAAAAGAGCGTAATTTGAACCCCGCAATTTAAAAATAGAAAGACGGCTATTGGCTTGGAAAGGATGCGGGAAAATGTCTCAGTATGGGCCTACGGCCCATTCGCGCCATCCGCACTCGGCTGCCGGCGTAGCATCTCCCACACGTCTCTACACGGGCGGCTGCTGTTTGCTGTAAGGAGGCGGTGGGGTTGGGGGGTTGTGGGGGGGGGGGGGGGCGCTAGTGGCGGGATGGTGGCAGACAATAGTCGGCATCAGTGACGACAATCGCTGGGTCGTTATACAGGTGCCTCGTGACCTGGAACCGCAGTACTCCGCGCTTACTGTACGATCAATCAATCCCGCCATCTCGGGTCAGGCCTGGGCCCCTCATTTTGTCTTCTGCTGCCGGAGACCAGGCGAAAGACTCCACAGTTTGTCCATGGCCTTCTTAAAGAGACGGGGCAGAACAACAAAACACAATTAAGTGCGATTATTTATATTGAAAAGAAAATGGTGGCAGAATGAGACAGCACTTGGCTTAACGACACGATGGTTCGCATGCACGTGGAAGCTGACTCAGCACGCCAGCGACTCAGTCTGACTCACTCACTCTCACTCATCAAAAGTCTTGAAATCAAGCGGCCACTTCTTCCCTCCCAACGACTGACGCTTACTCTCGGACGAAGACAGGTTGAGCGCTTACTGGACCTTGAACCTTGAATGGAATGTCCCACATTTGAAGATAATGAAGCGAGCATCAGATATGATCCTTATATATGATGTTGATGCTTACAAGCTCTGTTATAACTATTGGTATAGTTTTGAGTGGAAAAGACTGGTCTAGACAGTGCAATTTTTCTGTTAAGTACATATTCTCTTCAATATTTATGTATGTCTATTGTTTGATTAAGCCATCGTCTCTTGCACAACGTTTATTAAGAGCCAATTGACGGTGTTATATCTGGAAGTTGTGCCCACAAACGCCAGATATGAACGACTCAACAATCATGTTTCTTGGCCTTAATCGCAGCATGGGTAATGAAATGACAGGATTTGAATGGCATTATTATGGCATCATGGATGCCTGGGTGACCCTGAACTAGTCTCCCCGAAACACTCTCCCCATCTTCGCGAGCATGTTGCTCAGAAACTAAAGGGGTTTAGGTCTTAAGAGGGGCAGGGCTGTGAACTGCACCGAATGATCTTCAAGGTGGCTGTTCCAGTTCCAAATCGCACTCAAATGTGGAACACCCCTCGAACAGTCTAACAGTCACTCCCTCTAACAGTCCCTCTGACAGTCTTGGCCGTAGCCAATCTGATGCCAAGCTCATCCTCTGCACAAAGGACTGCTCCTTTCAGTGCGAAGAAACATACCGTCTGCACATTAGACATGCTCTGCAAGCACTAGCATAGCCTCTCAACAAAGAGAATATGATAGGAATGGAGGCGCGACAGGATGGCACCACCATCCACCCTTTTCAAGGTTCCCAACCCCGTTACAATAATTTTTATCACGGAATGTGGACTACTCAGGAAATGTGGAAAAGGTAACGTCACTCGCACTTCACGCCAAAGCTCTCTTCATGAATGCAACCGTTCAACGAAGTTAACCTGTTGATGTATCTGAAAAGTAATGCACTTTTTCCATGTATGGAACGAGGCTTTTCACTTCTGGTAAAAGCTACTGTACAAATATACGGACCGTAACAGTGCTGGGTTTCATTGCGTCTGACAGTGCGCCATACCTGTTGTGCGTAATCTGTGCAGCTTCTCGCCAATGTACCTCAAAAGGTTAATATACTAAGAATTGATGCAGCTCGCTTTGCGATGCATCCCAATGAAACTGCTGAACTTCGTCTGGAACGACGAAGACATAGCTTTCTGGAAAGTCTAAAATGGCCAAAGCTTCGTTCTCGGGCAATCGTTATTTCAGATCATTCAAAAATTTATCCTGTGAAGGTTTGTCTAGTCAGTGCAGCTATGACCTAAGATAATTTTGCTAAAACCTCATACATTGGCAAAACAAGTTCAGTTTAAGTACAGCGGTCGGTGCTCACCCAATGGCTAAATACGATTTCACCGACCGATTCCGAAACGCTTTTTGCTTTTGCATTGATTGCGTCAATCAAAAACGATCGTACGCCATCCTGACCCGCACAATTCGCTCACCCCTGCATCATGCAGGATTCCCTGCAAACATCACACACGGTGCGACTCAGTAAATCGTTATAAGCTACGCTTGGCAAGCCAAGAGATCCTACCATCAGCTTCGCGTTCTGCTGAAAACAACTCACACAAACTGCGTGAGTGCCGTCGCTACCCATCAGGACGCAGCGTACCGGGCGAAGACTAGCAAACTTAGAAAATCCGACTCGTGGGTTGCTCTCGTCTTCCTTATACAGTGGATAAATCTCGTGCAGATTGCCTAGAATTTATCGTTTTGCTTTTTTACCTTATCACCATTCTCATCTATCACAGACACAGTCTTTCTTTCCGGGATATATCCTACCAATTGCATTTAATTCGTAAAACGAGACAATCTTTTGCCTTTCTTCCTGAGATATTTTTCTCCCTCGAGTAGGGAAACATCTGTGATAAAATGGTATGTCCGTCTTTGAATGTGGGGCTACGACGATGCACAACATACTGCGTTGTTCCAAAAATTCGGCGGTTCTCTCTATCGTAAATGGGGGCAGCCTAAGAATCCGTAGGCTGCGCTGACAGATACCAATCCTTCGGAGTTCCTCCTTCAGCTCATCCAACATGCGGTGGCATCTGAAACACAATGAAAGAATACTTGAAAGTTAGTAACGCGGCTTAAAAACATGCACTAGAAATCTGCTTTTAGCAGTGCGTTTTATGGTCTTATAAACTGGGCTAGTCTTAACTCGTTAGCGCCAAGAGAAACTGTTATTATTTGCTAGGTACTTCACTTTATAGCTGTACGTTTTTTGGCCTTCTAGTCATCGCCTTGTCAGAGTGATACCTAGATGTGGGCGCTATTTGACCAATGCAGTCGATGCGCCCCTTAAAATCTCAAGCGCTGCAACTGCTTCAAGGTGTGCGAGCAATAAACCTTTCCAAACCGTTTTCCTTTGCCAGCCCCTGTTTCCTCATGAGGATGGCATTAGGAATCGGAATATCCACGCTGAAAGATTGTTCCAGATGACGATTTAGTGACCTGATCTGGTTGCCTTCTTCAGCTTCTCTGCTCTATTGGTCTGCTTCTGTGATGCAGCTAAGCCTTCTGCAGCGAAAAGAAGCATGTGCGTTGCGAAAACGGCACTCTTGAAATATATATGATTTGCATAGAAATAGACTTGTGCTTGCACTTTTTGTGTGATATGCTCGTTAAGAAATTCACCTAGCTATCCGTCCTCTTTGAGCATAAACGTGTGGGCATGGTTTCACTTCTCACAGTCATCGCAAATTTTGAAGGTTACTGCAAACCGGATTGAAAGTTTTCGAAAAACGAAGATGAGAGACTTCGTGATGAATCCATAGCATTAAAAAATGCTCCTACCTACTCCAACGCGCCGGCAAGGGTTTATGCTGTTTGATCTCAACTGTTTGTTCAGGACCCTCCGAAGCGGCTTGCCCATCTTCTTCGGCTATATCCGAGTCGTGGTAGTCGGAGCTCGTTGAACTTTGTCCCTGGGACTGGGAGCTGGATAACTGGTATTCTGGTTCGAAGAGGTTCCGGATTATTGCCCCCAGGAAGACTCCCATGTTAGCAAGCTTAGTGCGACATTTGCTGTACAAAAGTGTTAAGATTGTTATGCGCTGATCATGGACACGCTCTCGTTTTGTGTTTACCAAATGAATCGGCGTAACTGACGTTGTTTTGCCGTTTCATTGTTGCAAGACAGACTGCCAATACACCCACGCGCTCCAACCGCACAACAGGCACTGACTGAAGGCGTTATCACTGGGCCTTTGTCTGACTTCACATGTGTGTGGGAAGGGGGCGGGGGGGGGGGGGGGGCAGTCAGCCGTTGTGGCGGACCACGCGCCTCGTCTTCGCG
This sequence comes from Pollicipes pollicipes, assembly GCF_011947565.3. Taxonomy (NCBI): domain Eukaryota; kingdom Metazoa; phylum Arthropoda; class Thecostraca; order Pollicipedomorpha; family Pollicipedidae; genus Pollicipes; species Pollicipes pollicipes. The sequence continues at coordinate 21,312,571 of NW_023596420.1, read as the reverse complement.
CGTTATCCATGATACGTGAATGCATGGACCCTGTCTTTCCAAGCGCCTAGCCACCTTTATATTTTTGAAATCTGGAAACCAAACTACGCTCTTTCACATGCAAATGAAAAATGTCAAATCACAAAGAGCAGTTGTTCGTCGTGCCTGCAAAAGTTCATTAATCTGTGATTATGCTTTTTTGTATAATGGCGCTTCGAAGAATGACATGAAAAGTTCTTGAGGCTTCTGTTCAATTTAAGCGTTTAGGCGCGCCAAGTTAACTTTCAAGCCAGTGGAAAAATCGCCACCGAGGGCAACCTTGTGACCACGCAACTCGAAATTGCCGAAGGTTTTAACTTTGGAACTGTGCGACTGAGAGATTAAAAAATGCCACAGGCAACTTCAGCGCCGATGGCGATCCTTGTGACCAAATGTTATCACAATCCGAGCCGATGGGGTGTAAGGCACATGTCAATTTATCGTGGGTGCCCCAGGTAGGGGAGAGTAGGTGAGATGCACCATGCCCAGGTAGTATCACGGTGATGTATTTCAAATCTATGAGACGGAAGGCAGTCCTGAGTCACTCAGCTGACGCACAGCAGCTCACTCTGCCTTTCAGTGTACTTCCGGCCGCATACGAGCGCACATCTTGGGGTGAGCACAGTAAATTCGTTGTTGCATATCGTTGACAGCTAAAGTTATTGAAGTAAATGTGCGCTTCTGGGCTTACGGCATGACTAAACCAATATGGATGCTGTGCTGAGGGGTGGAGAAACATCTGTGCCGTACATACTGCCAAAGCATTTGGTTTCTGTTGGCCAAGGATTTTGGAGTAATGTGCAAACATTTTTTCAAGATGTCGGGTGGTACATATTTTACCAGATATGTATTGGGCACGTTGCATCGTTGACACAATGCAATGCCAATGTGGCATTGATTGGCTTACTGTCAACGATCGGCTGACATGATTGTTATGACGTATCGTCATCCAGACAAGTCGACATTTGTATTACCTATGCAGATCCATGCTTGCCACCTGAGTAACTGAAACACAGACGGCTGTGCTCGCAAAACAAAGACAGACTGATAGAAATGGCAAAATATGTATCATGCCGCAATCGCGGCGAATTACGAAAAGGCACAGACAAGCGCCGTTTGTCTACATGTCGTAATGGGTTCAGCTTGCTTGCGATACAACTTATCACATGCCAAAAAACACTCAAGCATAACTTCCCCACCATGTGATGCAGTTTACCACCCCCGGGCGGGGCAAGTTGCTTAATATGAAAGGAGTTCATCCATAGGTCATTTACCAATCAAAGACGTACTCTCCAAAACTTTACTGATTTAAATGAAAGCAAAGGTTATAGCTGTCTGCAAGTATGATAATCTAAGTTTTTCCCCGAGTAGTTGTAAAGCAGGATGGAGCTCAGAGTAAAGCTGACACGAGTCTGCCCACTCTCTCCTACTTCATTACGGCGATGTTTTAGTCCGTAGCGTTGCTGTCAATGACAAAGATCAAGACTAGCAGTGTTTCAGGTGTTTGGCGTTCGTTGGGGTAAGACAACTCCTTCGAGGTAAGCGCAATGTGTTTATTTGATATATTAGCTTTTGATGGAATCAAAAAATACATTGTCAGGTGACGGTCACTTGGAGCTGAGGGACGTGAAAGCACGTTAGATAGATTCATAGATTAAATGGGGAACTGTGTCCTAAAAGCTGCTCTTCATCTGCAACAAACCCTAGGCAACGGAAATTTTGCAACAGCAACCTCAAGGTGCACCGGACTTTGATAAGATCAATGTCAAGGACCATATTGCAGAATGATAACGGTGTAAACGGAAATTTCCTGACAAAACAACGACATCTCAAGAAACAGGAGAAAATGCGTTAGCTCTTTAAAGTACCAATTTTATTTAACACCATTTTTGTCAGACCCAATCCCCGTTAATGAGTACAAAATGCGACACACTCCCACGATTGATTTAATATCTTCCTCTTTCCAGGAAGTTTTCACATAACGTTGCAATAAGTTTGCCAAGTTTTGTCATTAGGGTGAATTCTATGGGAGATGAGCACGCGATAGCGGTTTTTCATTATGACAGTGTTCTAATCCGTGCTGCTCCCGCCGAAGACAGCTCGCAAAAGTGGCAACATTTCGGCTGTTTGGAATTTGTTGGAGTTTAAAGGCTGCTGTTTTAATCAGACCGCTCTGTTCGTTCTAGGTAGGTCCATTCTCTTAAGTCTTTAAAACTTCTTAAGCTTCTTATGTGGCTTCCTGGCACCTAAGTTTTTTGGGGGAAGGGCAAAAAATTCATTGGACAATCGAATGGCTACTTTCATGAACAACATACAAACTGTGATCAGCAACTGAATCAGCAAGCCGGAACGACCAGTTTATCACCAGAGAGGCTGATTCACCACCAATGGTGCCAGTTGAAATCTGGTATAGTGCACCGACCAGACATCAGCGCTAAGTCAGTGCACCGACCAGAGATCAGTCCTGGAACATCCGATTGCATGTGGAAGGGCATAAACAAGTGCCAAAATCAATTCAATCGTAACTCAAATCTCAAATCAGCTTGTTGTACTCCGCAGCTTGATTGATGCCAGCTCAATCCCAACCCAACCGTGGCGGCCTTTGGGGTTCAGTTCGCTATGCACGTGCTCGCAGGGGGCACATCCAGGATAATCAAACACGGGAGAGGGGGAGACATCCCAATGAGAACGCATCACGTAGGGGTGATGGTGGGTTGGGGAGGGAGGAGGTATCTGCACGCTCGATCTTGGCTGCGTCTGGGTGCGCTTGCTATTTGACTTCTGACCTGGATGATCTTCGGCCAGTAGAAGCGGCTGTTCAATGGCAAGGAGTTGAAAAACCGGGGGCCCGTGCCAAGCATTACCGCACATGCAAATTTGTTCGTACAGCTCAACTATGGAATTGAAATTTCACAAAAGGACAATGGAGTCCTAGAGCACACACAACAATACCGCTTTGCGTGAGCTCTGATCTCAGAGCCCATCGAATCAAAAAGGATTTAGAGATATTTATGACAATATCAAAACATGCCATGCCAAGCACGTATATGGACCGTAGTATGGACCAAAGCTAGGGTTTTCGGGCCCCCGGCTCAAACGGCGCCACGGGTCCGTTTTAGTGTCCGGGCCCAGGGGCTCTGAAGGCCCCTGTTCGGTACTAGAGTCCGTAACTGCCCAGGCCACTCTATTTTCTCATTGCAGACGATTGTGCTGTAATTTTTCATATTTCCATTCCATGTCAGGAAAGAGGACCTCGACCGACGCAAGTGGCTCTCTGACATTCAGGGTCCCGGCCTGTTCCTCTTCAGCAAAATGTGGCTCTGGTCGGCTAGGAGTCCCTGCCGACGCAGCCTCCCTTATAAAGCATCATGTACTTGATACAGGGAACCCGTTTGTTTCAGGAGCCCGGCCAACGCAGGAGACTTTCAGTAACAATCCCGGACACCAGCTTCGTAAATGGGCTCTTAGGGTCCAAGTCAACTCAGAGCCCACCACTCAACATTGGTGCTCTCGGATCTACATAGGCGCCTTTGTCGTCCCGGGGACACCTGACAGGCGCAGCGAGTCCCTTTTGCTGACGTTGAAGGGCCAGACCTTCGCCCCGGATTGTCCCCCGGCCGGTCCTTGGGGTCCTCCAATCGGACCCTTAATAGTGCGTGCCGAGGTTCCCGAATGCTACTTAAGGCCTGGCGGGAGGAGTGTCCTCTGTGCCTCCTCCCCCCCCCCCTCCCACACCACCTGGCTGCGCCCCTGGATGTGTAGGCAGGTGCGAAACTCAATGCTAGTCAGCGACGTACTCTCAGAACGCAACTCCGATATCAATAATGGTGTCTGCGTCCCAAAACACTCATGACATGACATTAAATATGTCATGTGTTAAATGTCATGACACGTCTCAAAACACTCGAAAGCTGATGTCAGTTCGGTTCAAGATGTGGTCGTCTTCGCTGGGGGGCTGAATATCCCAGATTCTGGTACGAATTATTGATTTTCCTGCTTTATCTTAGTGCTTTTGTTTCACGTATTTGGTGGCAACTCAGCCAATATGGTGAACAATATTATATATATATATATATATATATATATACATAATATTCTTTCTGGACATTTCTTTCGTATATATGGTGACTGGGCGGACCGGGCTTAAGTAACTGAAGAAATGCACAATATTCTGAAGCATTTTGGGTAAATATATTCATCAAACCTAACAATACAAGTGCTTACTCAAAAGTTTACGAAAACTACACCTTACATTTTAGACATTTTGCATATGTCCAAAAGTACAACTTGGCTCAGATATTGTACACATTAGAGATACGAAAGCAAGTGACCCGTATCTGTATTACAAGGATTCCGTATCACAGTACCAGGCAGAATCTCTACCTGTTCCCTTGCATCCGCTCTTATACTCATTCATAATGTCGTTATGCATCAGCGAAGCACAGCATTTCAAAGACATCATATATTATGTCAGAAACCACACTATCTACCTCACAATGGCTGCAGGCTTACGAAAATGGAATGACAGTTTCTTAATCGTGTTTCCGTCCCCCTCCCCAACCCACTCCCAAGCCTACCCCATCACACATCTCACTCCTCCGCTGATGCTGTTGGCTGCCACTTCATCGATGAGAGTGCTGAAATCTGTGGTGTGTAAACAAAGGATATGATAAGCTGCCAAGTCATAAGAATGCCTTACATGTAGCTCAAAACTACAATCGCGGAAGGTTGAGGCGTCTTTCTCCATCCCCATCACCGAAAAAAGGAGACTAAAATTGTCAAGTTAGGGAAAATGAACTGATCTCAATCGTATATGCACAGATGGCCTTGGCTTGACCATTCAAAGTCATTGCTGAATGCAAGTCAGTCGCCTGAGGCAATAAAAGGCATCACCATATCTGAGTACAGAAGTCACTGGGCATCCGTTCCCGGTGTTCACGCTCTACAGTTCTATGCCGGCGTGATTGTGTGGTGGCCGGTGGAAGCAGTCAATGTAGCGGTCCTTTAAAAGATCGCCGATGCAGGCGCAGTAAGCGGTCAAATGCCTGCAAATATGGTTGGAATAGATTAAAGAGGTAATTAAAATTTAAAACAAGACTTTATTTTTTACCTAATTAAAGACACTTGTCCAACGTAACGACATTCTTACTTCCCTAAGCAAACGGGAAACGATGACTACACAGAACAGTTTTTTCAATCCCAGCCGAAAAACTACAATCTTTCCGCTGATGCGCTTTACACAATGCCTATCGTAGCACAGTGTGGAACAATGTAGCATAATGCCCTCGCAGGGTCAACAGAGCAAGCCTCACGCAAACGGCGTTCGTCGGAAGGGAATCTGGCGCGAATGGTTCGAGCCACTGCCCCGAGAATTTGGCGCGAATGGCCCGAACCACTGCGCCATTCGTCACGAGCACGCAGGCCAGTGCGGAGTGTTTGGAGGACGGTCTTCATGGCTGAGGCAGTAATCCAACCAGTTCCAATATCTTAACGGTACAGTTGCTGCTCACGCAGCAGCCCCACGTTTGTCCCGCCTTCCTTCCAGAGAACACGTGTGTCTCATGGTATACGGGGTCACGGCTTCCACCTCGGACACGAGTTGACGGCCTTCACCACGGACATGCGGTAAGAACCACCCGTGTTTGGCCATTGCAGTTCTGTTGACGGCCGCGCGTTTAAGTCGCCGTTTTCACGAAGGATTAAGGCGCACAACTTCTTCGAACTTTTTAAAAACTTTCAGTGTTGATTTAAGAACCACACACCTTTTATCAATTATTTTCGGCTAGATATGTTCCGCAGATTTTTAAAGACGTATTTGTAAAGGCGCATAATTTCATAACACTGCGGTCAACCGACTGTAAGTATGCTCATGCTTTTACGGACAGGCATGATGCCAAGTCTCTTGCTACCGAAACTTTTCAAATTTATAGGTGACATCTCTGGCGCGGCTGCGACAAAAAAAACTCCCATGTCCCTGTAGGGTACCCGTTCATAGATATGCAGTGCTTACAGAGCTTACTTACAGGGCTGGCTCACCGTAATTACAAAGCTTACAGGGCACACATGCCTTAACATGATCCAACACGAATGCTTATTGAATGAAATAATCTTTAAAGCCCAGTTGGCTTCACACAGCACCGATATAAGCCATGATGGGGCGGCCGGCATCGAACGCACTCTGTCGATGCGCATAGCTGATTGCCAGGTCTAATGTTTTCCCAGAATTTAGGGGAACTAAGGGCATGGGCTGAAGAAATTGCTACAACGGGTCTCATTTTATACAACAAATGTATTCTTTGTTGGAGACATGTGGTTAACCTATTGCATGTTGGTGAAATGGCATAAAGTCAATCTTTTCCTGGTGTGAGTGCCTCGTTATGCTAAAACAACATTAAAAACATTTTATTTCAAATGCATTAACACGCGTTCGTGAGGGGTTGAATTTAACCCCTCAAAGGTTTTTACAAAATGATTCGCGAACGGCGTGGCGTAGCCGGGCCAAGTGTAAAGCAGCTGTAGACAACTGAATAGTGAATCGTCTGATGTCAGGTGTTTAGATGTACCTTACAAGATCGCTGATCTATGGCAGTTCAAAGTCAGGCCATGGATGCAATAAATACAAGTTTTAGGAAAGCGCTCAATCTGATGCAAGAACGGAGTGGTAGACAAAACCGGACATCTCTGAGATGTTTTCTTAGGCAACACAACAATTGAATCAACAAAATTCACGTACCTAGGGTCAAGTGTGTAGGTCATACCAAGGTCAAAACCAACCTGTTTCATTACTTTACGGGCTCCTGCGTGAGGTAGTTTTTGGTGCGCATTTTAAATTTGTTGATAACAGGAACCGCATTATACAGCTTCTATGGACTTCTCAAAAGTCATAACAGGTCACTGGCCTAAAATGACCCAGGTCAGCATTTTTTTTTTAGGAATTCATCCCATATAGGAATCCATTCGCCATAATAGGAATCCATTTACCTAGCATAATCACTGACGCTCATTTCAACGTAAATATAGAAGCTGATGTAATTTTGGCTACTATGACCTTCGAAAGGTCACACAAGGTAACTGACCCTAAATGAGCACCAGTGACCTTTTGGTGTGAGATAGGCGCGTGATCAAAGAATGAAGAACAAAGAACACGTCTCCTTGTCCTCCCAAATTGATGAAATCGGTCTAGCATACAAATCACATAGACAAATTATGCATCATTCCAGAAAGATGACGCTCGGTATTGTTCAGTCCAAAGTCATCCGCACGCTCTTACACAAATGCGTAACGTTTTTCGCGCCATTGTGATCCCAACCCGACTAACGCTCTGAGCGTTCATCTGAGCGTATCTGACTCCACATCGACGAGCGCTCTCTGACGGGGCTCCGACGAACCTCTGCCCGCCGCTGCAGTCAGCCCGCTCCGCCGCCGCCGCCAGCCTGTCCCGCCGCCGCAGCCAGCCTGTCCCACCGCCGCAGTCACCCCGCTCCGCCGCCGCAGTCAGCCCGCTCCGCCGCCACAGCCAGCCTGTCCCGCCGCCGCAGTCAGCCCGCTCCGCCGCCGCAGCCAGCCTGTTCCGCCGCCGCAGCCAGCCTGTCCTGCCGCTGCAGTCAGCCTGTTCCGCCGCCGCAGCCAGCCCGCCCCGCCGCCCCAGCCAGCCTGTCCCGCCGCCGCAGTCGGCCCGCTCCCCCGCCGCAGCCAGCCTGTCCCGCCGCCGCAGCCAGCCTGTCTCGCCGCCGCAGCCAGCCTGTCCCACCGCCGCAGCCGGCCTGTCCCGCCGCCGCAGCCAGCCTGTCCCGCCGCCGCAGCCAGCCTGTCCCGCCGCCGCAGTTGGCCCGCTCCGCCGCCGCAGCCAGCCTGTCCCGCCGCCGCAGCCGGCGTGTCCCGCCGCCGCAGCCAGCCTGTCCCGCCGCCGCAGCCAGCCTGTCCCGCCGCCGCAGTCAGCCCGCTCCGCCGCCGCAGCCAGCCTGTCCCGCCGCCGCAGCCAGCCTGTCCTGCCGCCGCAGCCAACCTGTCCCGCCGCCGCAGTCGGCCCGCTCCGCCGCCGCAGCCAGCCCGCTCCACCGCCGCAGCCAGCCTGTCTCGCCGCCGCAGCCAGCCTGTCTCGCCGCCGCAGCCAGCCTGTCTCGCCGCCGCAGTCAGCCTGTCCCGCCGCCGCAGTCGGCATGTCCCGCCGCCGCCGCCAGCCTGTCCCGCCGCCGCAGCCATCCTGTCCCGCCGCCGCAGCCAGCCTGTCCCGCCGCCGCAGCCAGCCTGTCCCGCCGCCGCAGCTCGCTCCACCGCCGCAGCCAGCCTGTCCCGCCGCCGCCGCGTCGAAATGGTCGGGCTGCGCCAGCCACGTCGCCGCTCCCACAGCATGGTGACGTGGCAGAAGGTCCGCCGAGGCAAACGGCTGCCTGTCACCGCGGACCGGACGGCTGTCACCGCGGACGGGACGGCTGTCACCGCAGACTGGACGGCTGTCACCGCGGACCGACGGCTGTCACCGCGGACCGGACGGCTGTCACCGCGGACCGGACGGCTGTCACCGCGGACGGGACGGCTGTCACCGCGGACTGGACGGCTGTCACCGCGGACCGACGGCTGTCACCGCGGACCGGACGGCTGTCACCGCGGACGGGACGGCTGTCACCGCGGACCGACGGCTGTCACCGCGGACCGACGGCTGTCACCGCGGACCGGACGGCTGTCACCGCGGACCGACGGCTGTCACCGCGGACTGGACGGCTGTCACCGCGGACCGGACGGCTGTCACCGCGGACTGGACGGCTGTCACCGCGGACTGGGCGGCTGTCACCGCAGACCGGACGGCTGTCACCGCGGACCGGATGGCTGTCAACGCAAACCGGACAGCTGTCACCACGAATCGGAAAGCTGTCACCGCAGGATCGACGCCTGTGACTGGAGGAGTGACGTCCGCCAGCGTGAGATATCTCCCGGCGGCCACCAGGTGCGCTCCCGGCGCCTCGCCAGCTGTGGCAACGTGGTAGGACAGCGTGGATGGACACCGTTATAGCTCTGGGTCAGTGGAGTGGTTACGGGGCGCCGCATGTGACTCCACTGTGTAAGGATAGGTGCCCTGACAGAGTTTCATTCAGTGGGTTGACCTCTTCTATCAGAAGCCGGTATAAATAGACAGAAGTTGGTGACTGGCTCTCTGTCATTGCATAACTGTCAGATCGATGAAAAAACGCTCGAGAAGACGATTACTGTAACAGCGTGTTTAGTCTGGTGTAAATATGATATGGTCTACCTCTACTTGGTTCGCAAAAGAAAATGAGGTACACAAAAGAAACACACACAGACATTCCAGCGTGAAAATGATGCACACATGGGAGCTTGACTGAAGCTTTTCTGTTGACGTCTGAAGTAAGTCGTAACGAGGGATTCTGTGGTCATATGCCCGTAGCCTGACGCAGTATGACTCGTGACATTTGTTTGACACAACAGCGACATTGTAATGTGACACTATCCCAGCATTCCATTCGGTATAGAAGGCAAAAAGAGCCCTGCGTCATTTCAGCCGAATTTGACGAACTGCGCGCGGAATTCTTGATGCAGCGCTCCTTTTTAAGACTGTGCTGATAACGCCGATAACGATGCCACCGTCTGTCACACTGACACCCAATGACCGCTGCATATGTACTTGTCAGAACGCCAGCTTTCAACACCAAACCTCGGCATGTAGTGATCCTGTTACAATCACCGCGCGATGGCGTCATTACGATGGCGGCATCACCGTTTCACCGATGTATCGGAATGGGTCGTGGCGGTCTATCCACTGCGAAAAGACCGACCATTTTCTCAATATATGAAGGCTCTCTACTCGCAACCGAATCGGTCGTCCGCACTTTGGCCATCTTCAGGTGGATGAGAGGATGAAAGGAACAGTGGTCTCGTGATGACGCGGCTTTGCGTGCCTTTCAGCCAGCCGATGTCGCCATGGTGACAAATCGACGCCAGCTGAGCGCGGCCGCCTGTCCGGCCGCAAATATACGCAATATGGCCGCCCTAATACCAGCAGAATTGGCGGTGACAGATGCATACCAATGAAATAGACGGTCCCTCGCGCGCACGGGCGCCAGCGCCCCTCGGCCATGTCATAAAACTCTGGTCTGGAATGCCGGAGATCGCATGCGGCCCGCTCAATAAATTAGCGGCGACGAGTTAATTGCATTAGCATCGCGGGGCTCTTTACCGCAGAGTTGACCCCTGATCCGGAGAGGGGCGCTCCCCACGGGAGGGTACGAGGGTGACCGCGGGAGCGACCCCGCCGGCCCTGCCACCTGCCAGAGGGCGTAGCGTGCAACACGGCTGGAACAAAGAGGGGGTGGTGACTGCTGAAGCCTCGGCTGCAAGCCGCACGTTGTTTACGAGGCCGGCTAGGACAGGGAGCTCTGTCTGTGTGCAGCCAAGGATACTTATTTATCAGTTAAGTGGTGTGGTTGGTAGCTGTGCCATGCAGTGCATTCATTTTAAGGTGCTTCATGTTGATTTATAACAGATGAAATGACCTTTTGCACATTAGTCCCTCAAATGCGGTGCTTCCACCGACAGGCTCACGGAAACATGTACAGTGCACAGCATGACAGATGTGCTTTAGGTGGGGTGCAACGTGAGCATGATGCGGATCCGCGCACGCACGCACGCACGCACTCACGCACGCATGCACGCATGCACAAAGGGACTTCTTTACTCCTCAGGACACTGCGATAAGTATCGGAGTCATAATTTTTAGAGACATTCATTGGAAGGCGCCGCAGCCGATGATGTTAAGACGACCTTTCCGCTGTCAGTTCAGCGTCAAAAATGTGCCGGAGCTGTCTTTAAGGGGGCCTCAGGTGCCTATCAGCCTAATACCCTGTAAAGACATGACCACCTGCCGCCAGCCGCACCGACGAATGCCACCAGCGACCCCAGCGGACGGCAGGGGCAGCGCTGGGGGCGGGCGGGCTTTGCGTCTCCGGCCGTGTGTCTCCGTTTTGGCGCGGCGGTAACTCAGTCGGCCCGGATCCCATAGCCGGCTCCGGGACGCACTAACCCCGAGTTATCGTCGGCGCCCCCCGGACCGCTGCATCTGTATGCAGTTCGTCAATGAATGGGCGACCTTCGGAGAACGGTCGGGTCGCGGAGAGCATGACACCGGGTCACAAGGCGCCATCAGTACCCAGGGGCCTTTTGTTTACGATGTATATCACCCGGCAAGGTCCATTCTTTCCAGTTGGACCGGCTTGCTTTAAATTCCTCACTAATCTACTCTAGCCATCGCAGTCGGAAAGTCATTTGCTCTACGCTTAGGGCCACGCATGGCGGACTTTCAGGGGATCGGTGCTTCTGCTGACTTCGCCACTTTTCAAAAGGTGGTTGGCTTCCTCCCAGCTCATCTGGCAATGCATTGCTGAGTGGCAGGCTTCCCGGCATGAAGCTTTACAATATGCCGAGCAGCCTGAACCACCTGCGCGAGGTGCGTGCAGGGCTCCGTCGCGGCATGTTCCGCTTCAACGGCGCACAAATCACGGCTTAATGGCCGAGAGTTCTCCTCATATGGTGTGCAATGGGAAGGCCTGGTGGGATAAGCCAGTCATTGAGGACATACACCTGTGCAGAAACACCTAAACCAATCAACGTCAGGCACCTGCCTGACAGGGTCAGTCTGACCTGTAAACCGGCGTCTATTTCCCAATCTGCCGATCACACTCCCCTATACGCCAGTAAATGAGGGCACGCAGTGTCAGTGCACGCCCGCAATCGGTGTTTACGCCGCGACTCTAGCGCTTGGAACCGTGCGTCACGTTCCAAATGCATGACGCCCGTCAGCGCCCGATGCATAAAGACCGCCTGGAGATTGTTTCGAATTACCTCTACGACTTTGTTGACGGCGTCGGCGGCGTGCTGACGGCTGTGTGTGACGGGTGACAGGCGGAGGCGGACGGGCGCCGCGCCGGGTGCGACCACTGGAGACGGGTGACGGCCCCGCCGGCGCCGTGACGCGGCTGCGTGACGCGTGTGGTGAGGCCACGTGCTGCAGACCGCGGCCGCGGCTCTGGTGCGCCGGCTCTTGTGAGCTGAGCTACATGCAGTAGCATTCCCTCATTTCTCGCCCAAGTCTATAACTGAAAGGTGGTGCGTACCACCGTGTTCCACACCGATCATGCAAACGTTCATTCAGTGGTTTTACAGTGCTGCTTAAAACCGGTTGTGTTCTGTTCAGCATGAGTGAAAAAATCCTCGCCATCTCTGGTGTTGGCAGCCTGTCATCAGTACCGGTCACCAGATGCCAAGCACACGTGTATCGCTGTGTGAGGCGGCAGCAACGCCTGAGCTAGCATGTGCTGCGCAACCACTGATGCATATCACGGTACGTCGAACACGTATAGGTCTCGGCTCATCACACCAGGTTACGTGGTGTTTATGACTGGTATAAGGTGCTCTGACCCGTGACATCAAACATTCAGGACGTGTTGAATTGTTGGCAGGAAGCCTCGTAGGTAGAACCAGAGGCGTCGTCGGAGGCGGCGGCGTCCACACCAGTTGCATAACAATCTCTATCATTTGCAGTTAGGCACAGGTAATAAATTAGAGCCGGCAACAATGAGGAGAGAGGTGTGCTATTACTCGGTCCTGCTCGGCATACAAAACAACTTGTGTTGCTACACACTGTCAGGTAACCCAGAGTAAGGCTGAGTGAAGGTCAAGAGCAGAAACGCTATTGTCACCAATTTCCCGAAGCTTTTGTTTGTACCAGGCATCTATACGGGCAAATGCAATCGGTCTTTTGCATGTGAGACACATCGATGACGTTCCATTCACCACCAAGCCCTGTTGGGAAGTAAGCACTTCTCATACAGTGAGCTGAAACGCTCCGTGCGGCTGGCGTGCGGTCAGTGACAGTGGTCCCATCTTCCTCTTGTTCCACAAGTAGCGGTAATGGCATTCGCCCTGCCAGCATTTCAGTGCCAGGACTATGGTCTCACAGCTTGCCGTTCCACCGATGTGACGGTTGGCGCGAGATTCGGCGAATTATAAGCGCATTAGGTTAATCCAACGCAGTCCGGCGCGGCGCGGCACGCGGTCCAAGTTTGGGACCGGTCGGGGAATGTCACTCCTCCCGGCGAGGCGGAGCCGTATTCGGGGCACGCTCACAGCCAGCTCCTGGCGGAGCTCAGACTACCCCAGCTCCAGCTCCGAGATCAGTCGCCCCCACCCCCCCTCGCCGGCCACGAGCCGCCTGCTCGGAAGCCGCGGACCTCTCCCCGGCCACTGTCGCGGACCTCTCCCCGGCCACTGTCGCGGACCTCTCCCCGGCCACTGTCGCATTCGCGCCGTCGGCACGTCTTGACCCAGGGCACCGCTGAATCTTTGGAGCAGGGCAGGTCAGGGTCAGGGGACGAGCAGCCGTTTGTCTCCGCTGACTCTCGCCGTTCGTCGGCCTAATGTGCCCCTGAGACTGACTGATCGCCGGGCATGTGGACAGGTACACAGGTGGAAAGGTGGACAAGTAAACGTGCGAACATGTGGACATGTGAACAGGCAAAAATGTGGATAAGTGGCCAGGTGGACAGTTGGACAGGTAGACAGGTGAACGGGTGGATATGTGGACAGGTGGACAGGTGGACGGCTGGCGTCCGGCAGGGGGCGCCGCCGCTGATTGGCTGCCGAGTGAAGAAGTGACGTCTGCGGGAGGGGTGACGTTTTTGTGCCGGCGAGTGCGTGGAGAGTGATGGTGCAGATTTTCATAATCGATGGCGCTGGGCATCATCTGCGTTAGTCGTTAGCTCCTGTCCCCCGGGGCTGGTGTGTTGGAAAGTCTCCTCGGTGGGCGGCGCGGCGGGGAGACTAGCCTCGCTTAAGCACTGGACCGTGCCTGAGGGTGTGAAGGGGCTTACCCTTTGCAAGGCATCGAGCGTGGCCCTTGGGCGTCTGGATGCCAGATTGCACATCCGTCGTAGTGGGGACAGAGATGACATCAGCAGCTTGACGGACTATGAGGGCACAGTGCGGAAGGCTGGAGGGTGCTTCCACATCGAACAGCAGGAAGTTGAGGAGGAAACTGGGGCGGAAGACTACGTGCCTTGCTGTCAGGAGGGGAGCCTCAATAAATGGGATGTGTGTTCCGCCCTTCCAAGATTGGGAGTAACTGTTGGCGGCCAGATTGTCCGCCTTGGCAGGGGAGGAAGCCGTTAACAAAGACAAACGCGGTCCCTTGTCACATGAGTGTTGGCTCAGCGGCCGCGTGACCACTCAAAAGCGACAGCTGACAAAAGTCACACATCTTTGTCGAGGCTCTGGGGCTGGTCCCAATGTGTCCACGTCTCCCAACGCACAACGCACGCCGTGTACAGGTTTATCTTGAAATAGAAGAAGGCGATTGTGTCGACCAATAACCAGGTATTAATTCAATTTTTTTTTCTCTCTCTCTCTCTCTCTCTCTCCTCTCTCTCTCTCTCTCTCTCTCTCTCTCCTCTCTCTCTCTCTCTCTCTCTCTCTCTCTCTCTCTCTCTCTCTCTCTCTCTCTCTCTCTCTCTCTCTCTCTCTCTCTCTCTCTCTCTCTCTCTCTCTCTCTCTCTCTCTCTCTCCCTCTCTCTCTCTCTCTCTCTCTCTCTCTCTCTCTCTCTCTCTCTCTCTCTCTCTCTCTCTCTCTCTCTCTCTCTCTCTCTCTCTATATATAATAAATATATACTTCAAACAATATGTATCTTGTTTCTTTAGCTTTGTGCTTGCCTGTCGATCCAACTCGGTTTTTAGGTCTATTTTGAAAATGCGAGCAACAGTTTTGACAGGACACCATCATTCAGGGTATTAAACAAGGAGTAATGGCTAGCTATTACTATGATACAGCGCATATCTAACTAAGAACAGGAAATGTGCGAAAAATACATGTGCATGCAAGCGAACTCAAGTAAACAGGCTTCACGCATCATGCTTCATTCAAACATGTAAGCGATTTCAAGGAAGCAGACATCACGTATTACGCATCAACTATACATGCAAACGACTTCAACTAAACAGGCACCACACATCACTCGTCAGGCATCGCTCATACATGTAAGCGATTTTGACACGCACCCGGGTGGCCGGTTGAATATCCTTCGCTCGGGTGGGGGTCGATTTGACCACTCTGAGATCTCAGAAACTAAGAGAGATGGAAGCACTAAATTCACAGGGTGTGTTGGCCTGTACGTTAACTCACTTGTACCATATTTTAACATTCCTGGGTCATGACCTTGTTTGACCCTTCAAAGGTCATGGTGACCAAAATCATGCAAGACTGCTCTGAGTTGCATTTGAATAAGCGCCAAAGCTTACCCTAGGCAGAATGTTTCCAAAAATAAAGCGCTGACATGGGTAGTAATACCCCAATTCCTCGAAGAAAAAGCAGGAGAATGGAGATATAGATGTCTTCATATTTCGGCAACATGCTTTTATCGAAACAACAGAAGTGAATTCCCTTCACTGGCATGCATGATAAAAGCATCGACACGTTTCGATAAAAGCATGTTGCCGAAATACCAACATATCTGTATTCCCCTGGTTTTTCTCCGAGGAATGAAGCTATTGCTACTGTCTTAGACATGCACTGTATCGTAGCACTTGCTCCTTGTTTAATCCCCGGGATGTTGATGACCTGCAAAAACTGTGGCTCGATGTTTAAAAAACAAACCTGAAGAATCGAGCCAGATCGGCAGGCAATTTTAAATTTACAACTGATATTTGTTTCGATAAAGGCACGTTGCCCAAATATCAACACATCCATCTCTCCATTTTCCTAGTTTTTGTACGAGGAATAAGGCTATTGCTAGTGTCTTACTTCCAAACAGGGTCAAATTCGTTCATTAATATAGGCACGCATGGTCACCATTACACACCATTAGAAAAGCTTTACATGGCACGCTGAACGTACCAGTTGTGCTGAAAATTATGCCGCTCGGAACTGGATTTTTGTCTCCCACGTTCGGTTCTTCTACAATGAATGCCTGTAACGTTCCCACCGTATTTTATATTTATAGAGATGGCTTTAGCATGGTGCGGAAACGCCGCGCCTTGCCCACGAACGTTATTAAAGTAATTTGGTGCATAAACGGACGGTTTCAGAAATTCATCACTGATCTTCGGACGCGATGTTTTTTAGATTACCCCGTGTTACACGCAAACAGGAAATATTTTTTGTTGCGCCGTCGCACTTACATGCAAAGTATAACTGTCGGCCCAAGTCAGAACTGCGATCAAAACCAATTTCGTGGCCCCGTTCTTTCAAGTCGCATTCCGTGACTTCTGAGGACAGGAAAGTATTGATGTCCACAGCGCAATCGACGTTCGAGGGCGGACGCAGAAGCATTGCAGATTTACTTTGTTTATGGAACACTGTTGCCGCAACTGTGGAGCCCATCAGCATTCCATTCCCAGTCGAATGACGGTTCTAGAGTGAGGGCAGCTCAAGAGTTCGCGTTCGCGTCAATGCTCATCTCACTGGGTTCAGGAAAACGCCTTCACGTCAGCAGTCGTGCGCGGTTCGAACGTTGGTCTAGGGGAGGGGGTGCCGCCGTGAGCCGCTGCCGGCTGGCTTTTGTTTGTTTTTGGTCATTGTTATCAGGGGCCACACCGCGAACTAACCTGATGGATGTAGTCCTCCATCCGTCACTAATAACCGCTGGCAGTAGAGCGATTGATGCACGCTCACTTCGGGGCAATATCGGCGAGCAGGGAACTGGCGTAAATTAATTTTCCTCTCCGTTGGCACCACCCGGCAAACGTGGCGTAAAATATGCCGATGCATGATGCATCATGCGATTGCCGGAAAATTAAAAGTTCGGTTTATGAGTGTTTCCTACCACAAACATAGAGAATACGTATTGGCAACCGCATTTCTATGCCAGTCCCGGTCTTGATGTTTCCATTTTTCAGATGAGGCCTCTGTGAATGGATTGGTACTGTCTGCAGCGCACCAAACGCACGGTAGCACCAGCCGAGTGCTACTGCGGCTGCCATGTCCTCGATGCGCATGCAGCCCACTTCTGTAAACAACGTTCCAACTACCAATCTGGGATCCGCTAGAGGGCACCGGTTGGCGGGATCGAGCTTCCCTCCCTTTTACACACACACAAAAAAACATGTCACCAGTATTTCGACACAAGTCTGTGAGGACGCCAATGGAGACCACCAAAACAGCACCATGCCCTGGCACAAGCCATCGGAAGCCGACGACCAACGTTCAAACCTCCCGTGTTGTTCTCGCCGGATGTCGTATCAATAACGTCGCAATTCCAGCGACGCGCAATCAGCCCAATGCGCCTGGGGGAGGAGGGGGGGGGGGGGGCTACGAGTCGCTTACCGCGACATGGCCGCCCCTGTCGTGATCAATCCTCAATATTGCGAACATTGGGCGCCATCAGTGGGCAGCGGGGAGCGGGGTTGTGCCGGTGCCAGAGCTGACTTTCCAGCTCGTCGGGTCCAGCTGACCCTGCCTCACCCTCCCGAATACACACGCTTGTGGGAGGACGACGGAGTCCTCGCTTCGCAGCTCGTGGGGGGGGGGGGGGGCGACGAGGGCATGGAGGGGTAGCTGTGCATTTCCACAGCATAATTCTGATAATGATCCACGGTAGAAGTATGTGGCAATTTTGATATATTATCATTTAATTGTTTCCATCAGGAATTCCTGGACAATCAATCACCCATATATTTTTATATTGCAAGTATGCATATTAACTTGCAATATAAAAAACCCAGATATTATAGAAGCGTATAAAAGCAAATTGAGGATAGTCTGGAACACATTTCAGAGGGCATAATATTATTAACCTTCCAGAAATATCCTGCTCCAATTCGCTTAACCACACGACACACCATGTAATCCGTCCCCGATTCCCGGCATTCGGCGAGCGGCCACTGAGTGACGCCTGTCTCGCCTGTAAGCCGGCGGGACCGCTCAGCGCGTGACCTGGGTCACGGACGGGGTGCGCGGAGACACGCCCCGCCGCGGCGCCGCGGTCAGCGGCGGCACGGCCGGATGGATTTCACGCCACCCATGACTGCCGGCCTACAACAACAAACAGACTGACGGCCGGAGCGGGCCGGCGCGTGTTTTGCTGCCGAGCTGCTATCTCCGCCTCCCGATCTTGATCCCTGGAGACCGCCCCGTGAGGGCTGTCGGATCACCGACCTCGCCACGGGGGCTGCGGCGCGCCGGCACCCGCCCACACTGCCCACGTCGCTTCCAGCTCTGGCGTGTCGGTGGCCGTGTGAAGCGGCATGGTCAGGGCGCCGCGGATCAACATCTGCAGAGGAGCTAGCCAAGCTATTGAGCCGAGCACTTACACTGAAGAGAATGTTCGTGAGCTATGAACCTATGAGCTATGAACCTAACCTATGAGCTATGAAGCGAATGCGTTGGTGAGCTATGAACCAGCCGGTGGCTTGCACTTCAAAGGGTATGTTCCACATCTGAATATATTGAAGCAGCCATCAGATATGATGGAACAAGCTCACTTATGACTGTTGATATACTTTTAGGTGGGAAGGGTTGCCTTAGACAACACATTTCCTCTGTTTAGCGAATATGCTGCAAACTTTGTCATTGCTTACGCTACCGCACTTTGCATAACATTGATTGAGAGCCAAATGACGACCGTAATGTCTGGAAATTGTGCTCGCGAGCGACAGATATGAGCGATTCGACAAGTTATTTGTTGCCTTAATCACACCATTCCTATAGGGATTGCAGGGCTTCAATAATGTTGCGTTGGTGTCATGGATGTCTGGATGGCCTTGAAATACTCTCATCTGCACATCCTTACAGGCATATGTCTCAGAAACTAAAGAGGTAAGGTCTTGAGAAGGGCAGAGCTACGATCTGCACAGAATGATCCTTAATGTTTCAGTTCGAACTCCATACAAATGTGGACCACTACCTTTAATTCGGGTAACTACTCCAAGCAGAGACGAACCCACGCACGCCCGGAATCAGCCGGATCACCACTGTCCGGGGACCGGGGCGAGAAGTCGTCCGTGCACGAGTCGGACGGTCTCGAGGGCCGGCTGGACCGACGACCGGCGCGAGACGGTCGTCGCGTGCACGGAGTCCGACCGTCTCGAGCGCCTGCCGCCGGGAGACCGGCCGCGCACCTGGCGCCGCCAGAACGGCCGGCTGGACCGCGATGAATAATGCAGCTGCGATGCGGCTATGCAAACACGGCGCGCATCCATGACTGCCGGCCGGCCGGTGTCCGGTGTCCCGCTGGGCCATCCGGGTGGGAGCCTGCGCGATGCGGCGCCGGGCGGTCCTCGGGACGCGCGCCGGTAAAAACGGCGGCCGAGAGCGCGCCTTTGTTGGTGCGGGCGCCGCCCGTGGGAGGTACCGTGGGGTGGAGCCGACAGCGCGGTCTGAGCTGTGAACCGTCAGGTGGAGGCGGTGAGGCGAGACCCTCGGGTGCTGCTCGTCAGTGGTGTGCCGGTCGACTCTGGGCTACTGATGCTAGTCCAGTATTTCCCTGCGCTGCCAATGCTTTTGTATAGAGGGCTCGTATGACCCTTCCATGAAAAGTGGAGAGGGGGACCAGAACCAAGGTCCTTTCACCACACGAATGTTACAGGTCATCACGACCTGTGCAAAGCCACATATAAAGCAGGATCGCACATGACAAATAAGCTATCCAAACAGCAATTTTGCAGACTAAGCCGACAGATCAGAGCGACGCCAACCACCCCAACGTGACTCACCGTGCGGTGGCGGCGACTGGCGCGACCATCTGAGGTCTATCGAGCGGCTCCCTGGCGATCGTGCCGCGGTGTGTGCCGTGGTGTGTGTCCGGCGGTCACTGTGTCGCTGGAGCAATGCAGTGCTCCTGTTCGGCGACCGCTGAACCACGGTGCTTCTGTTCGGCGACGGCTGCAGCGCGGTGTTCCTGTTCGGCGACGGCTGGAGCGCGGTGCCCCTGTTCGGCGACGACTGGAGCGCGGTGCTCCTGTTTGCAACGGCTGGAGCACGGCGCTCTGATTGGTGATGACTAGGACGCGGTGCCCTCGTTTGACGGCTGCGTACGATGCTATGGTGTAGTGGTATATGGGCTCTGGCGGAAAGCAGCGGAAAAGTTCCAGCGCGAGACGATCCGTAGGGCTTGAAGGGATGTGGGCTGCTGAAAAATCGTCCCGGGTAAGATGACTGAGTGATAAGCTCTGCCAACTTTCTTGTTTCACCTAGCGTCGTTCTGCTTGCTAATGGCTTTCTTTTTTGTGCCGTAATAATTCTGCAGGGTTTTGTTCTTACCATGGGAGCCATGGAAGGCCAGTACTTGGCCGTGCAACTTCCATGATTGCAGCACGTTTAGCGAAGAAAGTTGCGGAAAAGGAAAAACTTGATAGTGGCTGTATCTTTACGTTACTGGTGAACGCTTCCCCGAGCCGGTGATTTGGGTACGCCCCTGCGCTGGCGAGTGCGTCGGCCCGTGTCATTGCCTGAGGCGACGACGGTCCGGGTCAGCGCCGCCCGCTGTCCGTTCGCTGAATACGGTCCTCGCCTGGCACTGGCCCTGTCTGGTCCGACAGAGCACGGGCGATGTAGCACCACATGACGGTTGAGCAATGACGATATTTGTGTTTTTGAGAATTTTTGGGGGCAGTAGAACGGATGCTTGAAATTTTTGCTCTTTTGCTGGTTCAAGAGAAATAAGGGGCATCAAGGGGGGCATCAAGGGGCATCTTGCGATTCGTCTGATATCTCAACTTAGAAATGGAATGAGCTGTTTGAAATGAAATAAAAAACAAATAACTGTTTTACGTGAGCTCAGAACAACTTCTCGGTATACCAATAGGCAGGCAGCGGAGCCGCTGTGAAAGGCCAATAGCTCCAGCAGCTGTCTGCGGTTGTGCAGATACCTCCGAAAGCCAAGCCAACGTGACCTAATCTGTTCACCTCTCACGTCGCTGGTGGCATCCGCAAGCGAACAAACGACGATCGCGCGGCACGGGTGAGGCACTGGGAGGCTGGCTGGGCTTCCTCGGCCAGCAGGGGTCTCAATAAGTCGAGTGTCTGCCACGGAGGTGGGGATGGGCGACGGTCTGGAGCGTCCCTCGGATGCCGCCAGCGTCGTGAGCCTGGACGGTACATGCAACGGGACGAATGTAATCACCAAGGTCCAGATGTCGACGGACTCATTCAAAAAAATTGCTGGACTCCGAGGCCGTAACGCCTTGAACCAGACAGCGCTCCTGATGGGAACATCACGAGACAAATTTACCGCGGATAGATACATTTTAACACGGCACTCCCTCCAAATTTGACGAGCACATTGTACGAGTAATTATGCTGCCCCAACACGAATCTGAAAGCTCAGAGTGTTACGCCATATCGATAGCAGATGAAAAAACGCAATGACGTCACGAACCCTACCTTTCAATTCGCTCTAGAGACAACAGTTTGCGGAGTATAACGTTTGGAAGAAGAGCACAGTAGCGATAAGTGCCTATATGTGTCTTAAGGATAAGTCATCATAATACTCAATTTTACGTAGGTACATATGGCGACCTAGTTTGACCTTCGACCCAATTTTCGGTAAAACATAATACCTTCAATTTTCTTAAACCCAAAGAAATTGAAGACCAATTTATTACCACTCAGGCTAAAAAAGAACTTGATTTGATCTGTTTTGGATCTGTCGCCAATGGAATCTGTCCATTGGCGGACCGCACACGTCGTTAGCACGTCACGATGAGACGGACCGGGTGACCGGGCACGATAGGTTCACTGCGTCGGGAACCGTGCCCGCGACCTTGAAATCAACCGAGACTCCGTAGTACTGTGTGAATGGAGAATGCGTGACCTTACGTACATGTCATCTTTCACGAGTCACGTAGATTGAGTCAGATCATATTTCTATAACATGGTTTGCAATCAGTTATGGACGGTTCCAAAGAAGTCGTTAATTGCAAGTTGTGTTGATGCTGATTTGTTCATGTCAATAGATATGAACAACAAAACGCTTTTCACCGTGTTTCTCGTTCAGCTAACTCGTTGCATTTTTTGTGTTTGCGCTGCGTTCATTCCTAAAAGGCATTACTTTGGATGTTCGAGAAATCATACTCATCGACATGAATGCAACTGAGCGACGTCTCCCCAGGGCTAATGACGGCTGTAGCTGCACATCGCCTTCAGTGTTCGTGCGTTTTGTTAGTCTATATTCTAATCTATATTCCAGGCGTTATCCCCTTTTGTGGATGTCATCAGCTGGCACGCAGATGGAAAGTATGCCTAACATAGACATTAAACGGCAGATTAGGCTTCGTGAGTTAAAAAACAAACTACATTATTCGTAGAGACAGCGTGCGCGCAGGCGCGTGGCAGATAAGCTGTGAGTCAAACGTACAAAGTTGTGCTATCCGTGCTGTGCTTCATAGAGCTTTTCATCACCTGTCCATCAGTGATATGTACACTTACCAACAATGTGGTCGGTACAGCTACAAAGCGTATCTTGCGACTTCACTTTTTATCCGCTCATGGGGATTACAGATTTCCACATATTGTGAGGCATTTAAGGGTGTCCCACTTTGTTGCGTGGGCCTTTCTCATAAAATGTCGCAAGGACGTGCAATACACAGTTGAGGCCCACATCTTCAGTATCGTGACAGATAGTGGGGTAGTTACATTTGTCTTATGATGGGTCAAGGAGCAAAAGGAGGAACAATGGTTTTGTTTTTAGACCGGAGTGGAAACTTTTCAGCATGGGTAGCACCTTCACCTGGCGAGCGTATACTGCGGCTGTAACTAGCGAGTGTATACTGCATCTTCACCTGGTGAGTGTATATTGTGGCTTTACCTGGTGAGTGTATACTGCAGCTTCACCTGGTGAGTGTATACCGCATCTTCACCTGGTGAGTGTATATTGTGGCTTCACCTGGTGAGTGTATACTGCAGTTTCACCTGGTGAGTGTATACTGCAGCTTCACCTGGTAAGTGTTTACTGCAGCTTCACCTGGTGAGTGTATACTGCAGCTTCACCTGGTGAGTGTATACTGCAGCTTCACCTGGTGAGTGTATACTGCATCTTCACCTGGTGAGTGTATATTGTAGCTTTACCTGGTGAGTGTATACTGCATCTTCACCTGGTGAGTGTATATTGTGGCTTTACCTGGTGAGTGTATACTGCAGCTTCACCTGGTGAGTGTATACTGCAGCTTCGCCTGGTGAGTGCATATTATGGCTTTACCTGGCGAGTATATACTGCGTCGGTTGAACGGAAAAACTTCACTGATGATACAGATAATCTGGCTGGGGAGGTCATCGGCAGTTTCGAAGCATGACACGAATGGATGCATATTGTAAACTCGCTACTCGTTTGAATGTCTTCGTAATGATTACCTTGGAGGGCGTCTTGTGCGATGAAATATTTTTTCCCAGAAAAACTAGTGGCCAATGGGCAACTTTCTGTCGCGCCTTTCGTTACAACGCCTAACTTCCTTCGTCCCTTCTTGACTCATTTTGTTTCCAACAGCCCGCGTGCAAAGAGCTGAACGGCCCATTTACGGGCACGTGCCGTTGTCAACCTGCCAAACTAAATTCAACATATGTTTAGTGTTTGTGCCGAAAATTTATTTACAAGGCACAGCACACAAATGCTGCCATAATCACTGCACCCGATTAGCACACGCAGATGAGTGGCGGGCAGTGAGGGTGGGGTTTATGGGAACACGGTCATCCCGCCTGTCGAGCATTTGTGTGTACAAAGGCATAGGACTGCATTCATACGAACGGGCAAAAATTTCCCCAGCCGCAGACATCACGGTGCGTAATTGTTTGAAGGTAATCTCGCGATCCGGGCTTGTTCTTCTATGGTGGAGCTCGATCACACCGCTGATAAGGGGCTTGCGTCCACAGATTTTGTGGCTCCGACAAACCCACTCATGCAAGGATCGCATCAATATTTAAAAAGGTGGATGATGATATTTTCTGGCAGACCGTATGCGATTTCTCACCAATTTCCACCACACGCTTTTGAGCTGAGTCCTTTTCTAGATAGCAATCGATGATTTTGCGCAAACTTCTGCTTGTTGCCTTATACTCTAGATCAAATGGCCGTAGAAATGTTTTCAGTTTCGTACGGCAATTCTGCATATTTTAGCAAATTAACACTACAGGTTGAGGCTCTCATTCTTGACCATAGCAAATGGTTTGCACCGCGCTCGCCGTAACACCGCTGCGCCGCTCGAACACTTTTGTTCTTCGACTAGTTTCAGCGGTTTTTTATGCAGCATTCCGTGAAGGCACTCGCTGAAAGCGGAAAAACTGGAGATCTTCATTTTCCCGTTCTCTTGGGACCACGGCTCTTCACAGCCGACCTTTTCTCGGACCCTGCCTGGTTTTCTCGGAGTTGGCGTCCAATTGAGTGCGTCCTGTATCACATTACATGTGTGTGGTTCCAGACCTGCTGGAACAGAACGCAGGGCGACTGTGCCCCGGCTCAAGGCCAGATGGGACAACATAATGTAACTTTGGACCAGTTGTTTCTCTTCCTGTTGAGCTTCAGCTCAACTTTATGAAATGGTTATCGGTGTGCTATGAAATCTCGCTGCCCACGACGTTGCCAGCTACGCAACTCCACGAGTTGCGTGACTGGCAATGCGTCTTAATCAGCCGTACAGGTGCGTTCGGCTGATAACGACGCATTCGTCATTCAGGCATTGTCCTATATTTGTGGAAAAACGTCTAGTGAATGGTTTTAAAATTGAAATGAATGGCAAGGTCGCAGTCACGATTCCCGAAGCAGTGAGCCGATCGCGCCAGGTCATCCGATACCGGCCCGTCGGCTCCTGCCGCGTCGTCGAGCGCCATCCGCCAATGTTCAACTTCGATTTACCACCGACCTAGAAGGGATATCATCCAATTCTTTTATTAGCCTGAACAAATATAAATTGGTTTTCGTTTGGAGGAAACACGGGCAAAAAGAGAGAGAGAGAGAAAGAGAGAGAGAGAGAGAGAAAGAGAGAGAGAGAGAGAGAGAGAGAGAGAGAGAGAGAGAGAGAGAGAGAGAGAGAGAGAGAGAGAGAGAGAGAGAGAGAGAGAGAGAGAGAGAGAGAGAGAGAGAGAGAGAGAGAGAGAGAGAACACCAAATGCAAATATCTGCATTCAAGTTTTGTTCGCTCAGCTGACGTGCCGGCGGCTTGTTGACTTTCTGAAGTACTCTGAAAACCAGCACTGCGATGGGATCAGAAGAGACGCAGCTTTCCAACGCTCCAACCCGTGACATTTGACTCGCAAGAATCCGTGGGCTTTTGACCGGCTTATGGATCAGGCTTGCGGGCTTGTGTGGAGTTGATATTTTAAGAAGCAAAATAACGCATTTATAGCCAGCACCTGAGGTTTATTACACGCATTTATACACGCATTTATAACCAGCACCTCCATAACTTGAACTGTCCTGCCATACACAATGCAATTGTTTAAAAAATCACATTTCGTTTTGACGTTTATAGCAATGACCACAGCAGAAAAAGGGATGGTATGGACTGTGTATAAATGGCACACCAAAAGCTCCAAAAATGCGTCTGAATTTGGCCTAAAATTGTCCTGATCTTCAATTTGCCGACCAGTTGACCTTAGTTCAATGAGCAGCAGTTATTTGGGTCATTTGCATAAACACAGTAACCTACCGCGCGCGGGTGAGAGTGAACTGGTGAGTTGCACACAAGTTTTATCTGTGCTCTTTGCGCATTTTATTTATCTGTGTTTGTGTAGTGTAATAAGCTGAAAAGACCTCCCACCATTTAAAATATTTATCATTTCTTTACTCATTGTCAGTGCAAGGTCATTAGTTGCCACAGGTAGTTTAAGAGGATCTTTCGTACTCAGCTGAAGTACAAGGATCAAATCGCTCCTGCGTTTTGGCAAGAAGCCATTTTTGATTCCACCCCTTGGGTCTCATCTTTAGTTAGACATCTCATTATTTAGTGCGTAAGTTGGTACTATTTAAGTTTCATAGTCCAGGTGATCTACATTGCTCTTCAAACAACACTGGTATAAAGCGAACAGCGACATGTATTTGATTACATTGGTCACATTTTTCGTGTACATTTCTGATGTGTCTAGAATTAAGAAATCATGCAATGATGTATATCAGATGGCACTGGTCACATTTTTCGTGCTCATTTCTGATATGTCTAAAATTAAGAAATGATGCAAAATGCAGAATGCACTTAACGTAACACTCGCAGGTTAATACCAGGTCAGCATGGTGGCGCTGCGAGTTTTGCTGACCAGATCCCCAGCTGGTCGCGGCGGCATGGCCTGCGAGCTGACATTTGAGAAAAGTTACCTCTCAAAGCGGGACACTCATCCTCGTCCGACCACGGGTGATATTTAGCGGTGTGTCTGCTTGTCAGATACAACAGAACTTGCCGTGATTGTTCTAATTACATTTTACATTCTGACGCCGTTTTATGTTTCACAGCAGAACGTGTCGAAACCAACTTGATAGCGTAGAATCTGTGGCCAAGACACAGTTTAGTTTACACCGCACGGTGAACGCTTATCTGTGACGAAGTTAACGTTCGGCGATTAAGCGGCTCCGGGAGCTTCTCTGAGCTCCGTCGTCCCGTTTGCCACCAGAGCACGCCGGCGGCGTCCCGCGGCGCGTGGTGGCCGCCGCGTCCCTCACGCGCTGACAGCAGGACAAACAGGACGGTGACGTCACGCTGCCGCCGCCAGTCAGTCAGCCGACGGGCGCGCAGGCCGCGGCTTTGGCTGCGCCACCGGCGGCACGGCCCTGACCTCGGTCAACACTGGCCCGCTGACGAGAGCAGGGAGAGCTGGGGGTGATGTGACGTTCCATCGTCTCCCCGTGTGCGATTCAGGGTAGCTTGGACGGCTGCCTCTGTCGTCTGATGACACGAAGACCCATTGGCTAGAGCAATCCACTCCCATGCCAAGAATACCCGCCGACTAATGAAGGCGAATAATTGTGATAATTCCCTAGGAAAAGAACAGAGCTAAAAAGTGGGCTCGCTCAGAGGCATGGGCTCGTGTCGTGGGAACAATGGCCAGGCCTGCGATCGTAGCACGTCATTCCGAATGGTGTATTGCGCTAACTTGAGAAATATAGACGTGAGATAGTGTTAATAGCTGTATTCCTCGTAGTACAAACAGAAGAATGGAGGAATAGATGTGATATTTTAGCTATCATCGAAAGAATATCGGTCGTAAATTCAACATTGCCTGCCGACCCTTCTCGATTATCCAGGCTCATATATTATCTTGAAACAGTGAGCCTCAGCTTCCACATGCCACCAATAAACGACTTAAAGTTAGCACGCGTCACACACCAAGGCATTAATCACATTCGCATAATTGGCCATGATCAGCCCTGCACGTTAAGGTCTGGTCGCCGACTTCTTATAAGAAAAGATTCACTTATTTTCCTGTCTGGGTGGCTCTGTGCTGCGCGGAAAACTTGAGAAACAATATAAAAGGGCTTGAGCCGTGTTAAAAATGGCATAACCCACCTGGCCCACGCGATCACACATAAACGTGCAAACCACAGGATGACCTCACTTCATTGATCGGGAGCTCTCGTTTAACAATTTCCCATATTGCGAATTTCGTTTGAATCAAAGTAAAATCAAGTTCAAATCAATGAATTCAAATCGATGTTCAGGAGAGCTCACCAGTTTTCAATGCCATAACCGAAAGGCTTATGGGTGATGACATGGGAACAAAACAGGGAAGCCGATGCCGCCCCCCGCACGAAAATAAGGTTATAAGAGCTAACAGCATGCGTACACGAAAGGAAAGGGTGTCAACAGGCATACAGTGTTTTTAGAAATCGTGGCTTGCGGAACCCGATCCTAATACGCGGAAGGCCTAAATATGCATTATGACGAGTTTTTCGAGAGCAAAGTTCACCGTCAGGCCTGTCGTTAAGAGACAAGCTTGATCATCAAAACCTCCGGAACATTTCATATGCACACATACCGGACGTGCTTAACGGGTGTCCGCGGTATGGCTGCCAGCCTGCACGATTCCCGCGCGGAGGAGCAAGCAGTGTCCTGTTTGGGGCCACGACACGCGGCATCCCACCCAGTGCCGTGCGTCCGCGGGGTGGTCGCCAGTTTGCACGACTCCCGCGCGGAGGAGCAAGCAGTGCCCTGTTTGGGGGCACGGCACGCGGCATCCCACCCAGAACTGATCCGACAAATGGCCTACATCCAACCGCATCCGTCAACGATTTAATCCAGAGCGGCGCGATTCTCCACACAAACAGCAGCCCCCGCCACGTAGACCGCTGTTTTCCGATGCATGTTAACAGTACCCCCGGTGGGGCCGCACGCAGCGCGCGGCGGCATGCAGCGAGAGGTGTTTGTTTGCACGGCGCGTCGAGATCCACTGGGCAAACACACGCAGCGGCCGCGAGTCTTCGAGGTGTGTTGAGTCGTTACAGCATGGCGCTGGGAGGATCTGGTGACACATGTTGAACTTTCTTCTAGCTAGAACAAGATGTGTACGCCCACCTGCCGTCCTAAAATTCCACTTGAGGGGAAGGCAGCGCAATTCGCGCATTAGCCGGTCTGACATCCTTGGGTCTTCTCTTAGTGCGATTTGAGAGCTGAACGTATATTCGGTATCGTAACCCAAACGTTTTCCGCCGATATGATAAGACAAAAGCTCGGAAGGTTCTTATATCTAAACAACTGTTTCGTGAACGCTGTAAGCGAAGTCTCACTGCGCCGGTTAAGGTCAGACGAATATTTCCACCAGACACGACGGATACACGTCACAATACACTTTGTCCCGCAAGAACAAAATATAATATTGAAGAACCAAAAAGGTAACTTCAATGACAGTCTGTTTCGGTTGGCTCTGCCCGGCTCACCGCACCTGTAACGTTTTCACACGTTAGTTCTCACACGGAAAGTGATATTGAGAGCGCTTACGCTCTTGGCGGCTCAGGGCGTTTCCTGGGGCAAATTCTCCCCAAAAAATGAATCACGAGAATGGTTCATTATGTATGTTGCATCTTTTCGAAGAGCTCCAAGAAAACGTTTCAGAAACCACATTTTTGCTTTTTCTTAAGTATGATGAGCCAGTTAAGAGCCCACCGCCTTTTTTAGTACCGGCGTACGAGGGCCTAATTAGGCCACGCTGTTAGTGAGAGTGGTATCACGCTAGTGGTGCCAAATGGCATCACTTGAATGACTCACGGGAGTGCTGCCCATCTTACTAATCACTGCCGCCTCGTTATTATTATTATTACTTTTTATTATTGCAAACCCTGGCGAAATTCAGCGAGTGGTTTTTCTAACGCCGCGTCGCTACATACTATATAGATCAACACAGAACGCGCAGCACATGCAAATGAGACGCAACGCCAGCGATACATATACGATGTTAAAAAGCTGGTGCCATCTTCGCTTAGATATCAGACATCGTTCACGCTTTTTTGCTGTTAATGAGCCTTTCCCCCTGTTGTATCGTTTTCTGTGTACCAAATGACATCTCCTATGCCTTCACATGCCCCATTTTTTTCTTTCTCCTGCTGCACTGCCTCTTTCTCTCTTTCTCTCTCACACCCTCTTGCCTGCTGCCCGTCTCATTCTCCTCCGTTGTATCCATGCGTCTCTGCCTCACGTCCGGTTTTTGCTCGGCTTGTTTGGCTAACGCATCCGAAGAGAACAATGGTGACATATGGGCTAGAGGAGTTGGAACAATCTTCTACCTTACCCCACTGTCAGCTCTCAATCCTGTTCACTTTTCATCCTGCTTAGCTCAGCGCCATTTCGGCGCCAAGTGAGCGAGCCCGGTGTTCCTCTCAGTGACCTGCAGACCACAATGACTGACATATGCGAGACGTCCGAGCCACGCGGGCACGTCGCTTCAGCACTGGCGGACAAACGTACCATCAGAGGCCTTCGGAGACAAACAAGTATTCCGTGTTTATCCCTGACCCTACAGTGGTAGTGCTAGATAGTTTCCTTTGCTAGTCGTGGAG
Organism: Pollicipes pollicipes; assembly: GCF_011947565.3. Classification (NCBI taxonomy): domain Eukaryota; kingdom Metazoa; phylum Arthropoda; class Thecostraca; order Pollicipedomorpha; family Pollicipedidae; genus Pollicipes; species Pollicipes pollicipes. The sequence continues at coordinate 21,282,590 of NW_023596420.1, read as the reverse complement.
AGCTACAGGGCCGTCTCTCACGCTTAGCGTGCTCCACAGGCTCCAGCGCGACATCTGTCATGAGATGTAGTGGCGGCAGTACCCCTTTCAGCGTTTTGGGAGGGCCCATTAAGTGTAAATTTGACCATTCTGACCTTATTTAATCTGTCAAAGGCAACATTCAGCTCTGTTCAAGCACACGCGTGCAGCTTGACGAGAGCTCTTCCATTGCCCGTTTCCGTGTGGCTCTAGCTTGCTTAGTTTTTTATATTTAGGGGGCCCTATGGGGCCCTTCGAAGGGCGAAGAAAAAGAACTCCGTAGGACGAGGTGTTAATCATATTTAATCCATGAAACTGGGATGCATTCTGTGGGCTCGTCGTACTTCAACTGCACTGTTCAGCTGCAGTCTTCGTCCATCGCGCGCAGCTTGGGCCACGGCCAGAAATGTGCAGCCCCTGAGGCTCAATGTGCGCACTCAGAGGCCTGCAGTCCCTCCTGCAGCAGGTCAGTTCTGTGGCGGCAAGCCTCGGTGGGAGTCTGCTCCCCGGTCCAAACCGGGCGCTTGAACAAAAGGCTGGCTGAAAACTCTCTCAACCATGCAACACGGACCCGCGAAGGTCAGCGCCGGAATCGATGCAAACTCGTGACTAGGCGGCCAGCTCTAGAACTATTTTAGGTGCTGAGCTTTTGCCACATCACCAGGCTTAACAGTGCTTTTTGTCATTCACTAGCTGCTGAGGTGCTGAGACCCTCTTTAGGCTTGTACAAGACAACTCTAAGACTCAGAACCTTTCCACAACACATGTTTTCCGTAGACGTGCCCCGCAGCTGGTGCCAGCCTGGCCGCGTTCCCTGCTACCCCAGCCGTTGCAGCCCGTGCATGCAGTCACTAACCGCTGTCCGATTTTCATGGAAGTCGATGCCCGCGGCTGCGGTAGATCATCGGGCCATTTGCTCAACTCTCGGATACTCGACCCGGTTAAGAGATCCAACCTGAACCATTAAAATGGTCACGGGTCTTGACCTGTGGTCGTGACCCCGGGCTGTGGCCCCCGGCTATGATCTCGTAGTATGGGGTCATTGACGGTGGCCTCTCTGATGACCTGAGACGAGAGTGAGGAGGGTAACAGGGCGTCCGATGTCGTATTCGTTGGGAAAATTCCCAGCAACAAAACGTCCTTGAATTACTTCATTGCTAATGCCGTAGTGTTTGTTGAGGTATTGAGGTGTTGAAGAAGTGTTTGCACGATGAGACGCATGCCAATATCGCGTTATTCACAAGGACAATAAGACGAACTATGCCAGCATTTTCGCAGTGGCCTTGATCTGATGGCTCTTCTCTCTTGTTCAAAATGCGCTGTTCGGGTCGATTGCTCCCAACAAAGATGTTTCAACTTATTTGGTCCCACTCGAGTCAATGAACGAAGTCGAGGGGGGTGTTTTTGGCCTGTCGGCTGTTTTTAGCATCAGACATCAGCTATCGAGCCGAATAACGCCATAACTGAACCGAATCAACTTTGGGCTCAAAATCTGCGTTCCCTGACCTGGGCCCGAAAGAGCTGCAACGCAACAAGCAGAAATGGCAGTGATACGATTCGTGACCAACTGCGATGGGTGCTATAGGGCGGCGCGAGTACAAGATTCGATTCGATTCGTAACCACGCGTCATGATGTGGCGCGACCGTACACGAACGGAATCCAAAGCAGCCCGCGGTGTCCGAATTCCCGGATCGTACGCGCCCGGCATAAACCGCGGCTCCGCGCAAGGCCAATCTGGTAACACCACCGCGGCCGCTTCCAACTCAGAGTGTGGTATGTAGTTACACTGACGTGAGCACGAGAAAATCGCAGGTTTCCCGCACGGGTGTTCGGGACATTGTTGCACGTCTGCACTGTCGGGAGCGCCAGCTGTCAGCGGTCACGTGACAGGTGTGCATTACTCAGTAATCTCCTCGCCACGTGGTGAGAAGGTAAACACCAATACCGCTCCAGCCAGCGACACCATGACACTTTAATGCTGTGTTTGCATATGGCGATTGAGGCATGTCTTATCCTTGGCAAGATCGCTGACAACCACGTGTAAATTCACTTAGCGTCACTTCATCGCGTGAGCAAATAACGTTTTGAAGATATGGACACCATGTGGCGATTCTTTCCGCGGACGGCCGCGATTATCATGGTCCAGCGCTGACAGTGCATTGCCCAAACATAATCTGTTCTCGCTTTCCTGCAGACGCCCAGTCCATCATATGGGGGGATGAATAAGTGGTATTATGAAGTATGTGTCAACAAAATTCCAGTGCACGACCGGCCATATGCGAGCGAGCAATCACCATGTCTAGATAGGAGAGATTAGATTAGATTTACCACACGACGAATATTTATAAAGTACCCGTTATGTTAGTTCATGCATGTTTGAACAAAGACCACGAATGACGTTTGTAGTTCTCAAGCACATCAACGGGATTGGTACAGCTTTAACAATGTATACCACGCTGACACTAGATGCAATGAATGTGTGTAAGTGCATTCTTGTTTCTAACACTTCAAAAGCCTGTAAGATTTACAACTAGCGCTACGTTCACTCTGCCGACTTGACGCGACGTCCTCATTTTCATGTGGAATGTGAAACTGACATTTCAGTGGAATGTGAAACCTGCGACAATCGTCAGCAGCTACGCTGGAGCGTCGGCAATCGCACAGCTCTCGCGACCACGTCATAACACGAGCTCGGTCAGCTGCTGGGGAACCTAGTCGATGAGACGACCAGGTCAACGCGTCGTCCGAAAGAGCTCCACGACACCGACGCATTGATGCTGACCGGGACATATGTATGCATATGACATACGGGGCGCGCGCTGACCGCCTCTAGAGGCCCCAGCCAACGGCCCACCTAAGTACTAGATACCCAAGCCAACGGCCCGACGTACTGCTAGAGGCCCGAGCCAACGGCCCGACTAACTGCCAGAGGCCCGAGCCAACGGCCCGACTAACTGCCAGGGGCCAGAGCCAACGACCCGACTGACTGCTAGAGCTCTTTCACGACTCGCAGCACGTGGACGACACACGTCTGCTGTTTGCGTTTTCGCCTGCAACAAATGCACGACTCACGATGAACAAATCGGAAAAATAAAAAAAAGATAGTTTGGAAACTATACAGCAAACCGGGCACAATATAAGAGCATTGCGCTTGGCGTGAGCATCAGCAATAAGTCAATGATACGGAATTTCCATACTTCACGATTGTGCATGACTTCGGAACGTTTCTCATTGGACCATCCCAGGGCTTCCAGATCTCACCGTTCCCGGTTCGTTTTGCTGACCTGTCGATCGGAACATTTACCATATCGTTCCAGTCTGGCTGCCAAAGAATGCCCTGAAGGACGTCGATAGCATCAGGGATGCGATTCTTTTGATTTCGGAGAGCCGATAATGTGATGTATCCAGCGGGCAGTGCGCTAATGGGTAGCCTGACGTCCCTGGGCTGTTTTTTGTAGCCGCCAATTATGTTCTGGAAATTCGAAGCAAGGCATGCCCCAGCGGCCGGCAGTATGGAACCCGTCCTAACGTGGATAAGTGAAATATGTATCGATTTCATAGTGCACAACGTGGTTATCGCCAGTTTGCACATCATTTGGCAGCACGTAATTTTCGGGTTTTCATCACGCAACGGGCATCAGCTTTGAAGGTCAGGCATGAACAAGAGTAATGACGAGCGTTAAATTCTAATTCGATAGTGGAAACGAGCTCTGTGCATGAATGAAGTGCTGTTGTTGGTGCTGGTATCAGTTAGGGAGAATGTGTTCGCGAGGTATGTGTGGAAGAGCCGCCCTGTGAGATGATACGCATTACCTCTACCCGAGCCCGCAAATGTGATACTGACTCCGGTCAGTCGAACACCTTCGGACTTCATGCCCATCGCTATCAACTGGCTTGTGAGGGACGTTGGAGATATTTTTGAAATGCTCAGAGGCAGCAACATAATTTTCTATACATAAATATATATATATATATAATTGTATTATATATACTTGCATATATATATATATATATATATATATATATGAATTTTGTATCACTTTCGTCATGTGTTCTCCCAAATTTGATGAGATGGGAACGGATTGGCCTGGAGCTGTAACCTTGTATGGAGATATGATTTAGTGGACAATTGTGCTTGCCGACCATCCTAACCAGGACACTTCCCGCGAAATTCGTTTTGCCTCCTGTCCCTAAAGTCGTTAAGAGACGCCAGTATTCCTTCTAGACAGGTGGCACTCGCCATGTGGGATGGCTATGAATATTGCTAAGGCCAGGAGCGCTGAGGTCAGCTGGAGACTATGTTCCACGAAGGCCACATTTTGGGGCGACAAATATGCTTGCTTGACAATGTATGCGACTCATCACAGCGCTCCAGGTCAACACGCCAACAACGAACGGCGCAATGGCTAGTTGACAATTTGGGATTGGAGACCAAATGTGCCTAACATGATATCAATTCCCTGCCGGTTTGGTATCTTTTTTAAATTCGGGACTTCCAACAAAACTTAGGGTGCGGAGACAGCCCTAAATCTTACAAATCCGCTCTAAAAGAATCATCATTTGATCATCAATCATTTCATCAATGGGCCAATCATATTTCACTTAGTCTGTCCTGTCCCTCAGTTTCATTCATTTCACTGTACTCATAGCAGCCGTGAACATCCCACCCAAAACACAAAAAACAAGTGGCGGATGTCGATGCAATGCAACACATCCGGCCTACCGATACTCGTACAGAATAATGGCGTCACTTCATGCCGCATCGACTTTGTTTAAAAGGACCGTGACCACCGTCAGGTATGTGTTAGAAATGACGTCGGTATCAGCTATCATGCTGAAAATAGAGGACCTCCAGCATGCCATGACCAAGAGGTGCACGTTTAATCGAAGATACGAAACATTAAGTGGGATATATTATGAGAATACCTCATTTCCAAGGTAAGATACCCTTGTGAGTGACTACTTACATCCTGGAGGTCGTTTGCTTTGAGCATGGGAACTCATAATACGCACACAAAAAAAAACGAGAGCTTGACGCGTTTCTTGCCAATCGCAGTCAGCGACGTAACGCGAAACACGTACTGCTGTTCGAGCACTTTTGGGGGAACCGAACCAGCGATGTCCAAATGTAAGGCAATGCGACTTTACGGAGACGGCCAACTAATGTCAAATATGTTTACTGGTTCAGCACAAATCTTGCCCCGATTATAACAAGTTTGCCAAGTGTGTAAGCCGTCATGCGTGAACGCCGCCCCCCAGGAGGCTGAAACGCTCGCGCTTGCTTTGGATTGAAACTTGGGCGTCAAGAGGCGCGACAAAGCTGACAACAACCACACCGCGCTGGTCTGGCCCCGGTCCGGCCTAGTTCTGAACTAATCTGGCTCTAGAGTGGTCTGGTCATGGACTCGCCCGGTTCCAGACTGGCCTGGCTATGGGTGAACCTGGCCCTAAACTGGCGGGGCTCTGAACTGACCGGGCTCTGGACTGACCTGGTTCTGGACTCAGACGGTTTTGTACTGGCCTGGCTATTGGTTAACCTGACCCTGCACTCCTGCACTGACCTGGCTCTGGGCTGACCTGGCTATGTTCTGGCCTGGCCCTGGGTTGACCTGTCTCTGAGCTGGTTCGGCTTTGAACCGGTCTGCGTTCGTGTCGACCAGTCCGGGACTGACCTGTCCCCTGACCTGACCTTTGACCGACCTGGCTCTGGGCTGACCCGGGGGCGTGTGACTACCGCCACGCCACCCGCCCATCAGCCGCACAGTGCTCATCACTGGTCGCCGCCGGTCGGGGACACCCTGAATACAATTAGCGTGTGGGCGCACCCACCAATTACGGCCCGATGAGGGATGTCCGATAGGCCGCGTGCAGCGCGTACAAACAATACGGCGGCGGGTGGGTGGGAGGCGGCGGGCGGCTGCACGCGCGGGGGCGTGCCCGACGCCGCACGCAGCCCCTCCCCGCTCTCCTGACAGCAGTCACTGCCGACCAGATTGGAGCCGAGGATTGGGCAATGCCTGGCCTCGGGTGAGGCGAGCTGTAGGTGGACGTGCTGCCGGTGGGTCGGGTGGTGTGCTCGCTGCAGAGCGGTATGCGATTGGGGGGCTTATTTGCAAACTTGCTTTTTATGAAAGGCTTCGGGTCTGGAAACAACATTACGGGCAAAATATTGAGTGTTTTCGTTTCAGGTAATGTCATAACCCACAAACATATTTTTGCAGCGTGAGAAGCACCTATCGATCGGACGCGTCAGGAGCACAGTCCCCTGCAGCAGTGTTCCCCTGGATAAATATTTTCTCAGCCCCAGCCCGTTCGATAATCCCGTGGCGTCTGTATGTTACTGACTGCAGTTGGCTGCAAGAGGCGAATTGTTTGTTGCACACTGCAGCTTTGTTCAACGAGGAGGAACAAGATAGATCGCACCACTCATCTCTGGTGCACGAGTGCCGATGCCCCAGGGAAAGAGCAAGCTCGTGTTGTCGGGGCGTCAGGCCGCGACTCTGTAACAATCGTTGGTAATGGGGTGGACATCGTGCTAGTTCACAAAAGCCGAGGTTTGCGCCCATCCAAAGTTTGGAGGCATCGTAACTGGCTTGGCTCCAGCCTTGTGACAGCGCTTCCCAGTCAAGCCAGGAGAACCCAGGCTGTTGGTTGTCAGCCTCCTCCATGGCATTGAGACGAAGACATTAGCCTGGACTGGAGCCCCTCAAAGACAGGGTGGTGATATCAGCCTGGATTAGAACCCCTCGGATATAGCGTGAAGACGTCAGCCTGACCGGAGCCCCTCGGAACAAGACATCAGCTTGGACTGCAGTTTCTCGGGGACAGGGTGAGGATATCAGCCTGACTGGAACCCCTCGTAGACAGGGTGAGGGCATCACCCAGGAGTGACGCTCCCCGGAGAGGGGTGGGGACATCAGCCAGGAGTGACGCTCCCTGGGGAGGGGTGGGGACAGCAGCCAGGAGTGACGTTCCCCGGAGAGGAGTGGGGACATCAGCCAGGAGTGACGCTCCCCGGAGAAGGGCGGGGACATCAGCCAGGAGTGACGCTCCCTAGGGAGGGGTGGGGACAGCAGCCAGGAGTGTCGCTCCCCGGAGAGGGGAAAAAAAGTTGGGACATCAATCCAGGAGTGACGGCTCACCGGAGAAGGCGGGACCCAGCCAGGATTGACGGCGCCCTGGGGAGGGTGGGACATCAACCATGAGTGTCGCTCCCCGGAAGGTTTGGGGCAGTGATCCAAGAGTGTCGCTCCCCCGGAGAGGGCCTGGTCACAGGCAGCCAGGATGACCGCTCCCCAGAGAGAGGGTGAGGGCAATCAGCCAGGGGTGAACGGTCCCCGGAGAGGAGTGGGGACATCAGCCAGGAGTGACGCTCCCTGGGGAGGGGTGGGGGACGGCAGCCAGGAGTGACGCTCCCCGGGATGGGTGAGGGAGCGGCCTCCGGGCCCGGGCTGGCGGTCCCGAGGTAAGCGTGAGCAGTGAGCAGTCCTACCTCGCGTAACTGGCAGTGACGGGCGTCTCCATCAGACCACAGCCTCCGGCCTGGGGACAGCCCACCGGCCGAGGAGGCGTGTGATCCGCGGCTAAGCACAGCAACCAGATGGCAGTCCATCAGGAGCTATAGCATAGCGACGGCAGATCATCACTATCACCAATGGGGTTTCCAGCCTTGAGAGCCCCTGGGCACTGGGATAATGAATGTTGCTGCTGGTCTGGAGCTGGAAAGAGTCGCCCATTCGTGGACGTAATTGGCAGTTGCCCCGCTATGCAAAATATATGACTTTTCTGCTAAGTTAGTGCGGCGTGCTGGTGGATGCTGCTCAAAATTGTACAACAATATCTACCTAAAAACAGGACATTGTACTACTTGAATGGGATCGGACTTTGGGCGAGAATGAGAGCAAAGTAGGTTCTCTTCTTAACGCATTTTAGTTCACACAGGACGTGAAAAACGATGCTCCATTACAGCTTAAGAAATGTAGGGCACCCCGACGGTAGCAGGTAGTGTGCGCTGGGTCACTGACCTTCATACAAGGGCAGGGGGCGAAGGACGCGGCATGCACTGGAGAGGGTGAACTGCGGGTGCGGCTGAGTGGGGCCTGGGTCCGATATTCTGATGGCATATGATGCGTACCGCCACTCTGGTGATGATGTTCATGCCAGTTCGAGCTTGTTTGTTTTGAAGTACTTTGCTTGCTTGCTGCCTTACAAACCTGTTCAGACATTTCTTAAGTGTTGACTTACTAATTTTCATCGCAATTGCCAAACGTATACACTCGCGTTTCGGTTCGTGATAGTTTTTAAACGTTTTTTGAAGTCCTATTTTTTTGAAAGCTGTATGCTTTTTCTGCGTACCGCCGATTGTTCTAAACTGTTTTGCTTCATCCAAACATGCATTTCCGTTTGTGCTCGTACCCGCACCTGACACATTGGCTCCGCAGACACATTGGCGTCGGTCCACTCCGTGCTGCCTGCCCATCGGCGAGACGGCGCAGTGGCTCTCAACGCCACTCGGCCGGGTGTTCTGCCGACGCCCCACCAGCGGGACGGGCGACGGGCCTCGCACCCCACTCCGTCGGGTGTTCTGCCGACTCCCACCAGCGGGGCAGGGCGGCGGACTCCCCACCCCACTCGGCCGGGTGTTCTGCCGACGCCCCACCAGCGGGGCAGGCCGGCGGACTCCCCACCCCACTCCGTCGGGTGTTCTGCCGACGCCCCACCAGCGGGGCAGGCCGGCGGGCTCCCCACCCCACTCGGCCGGGTGTTCTGCCGACGCCCCACCAGCGGGGCAGGCCGGGGGACTCCCCACCCCACTCGGCCGGGTGTTCTGCCGACGCCCCACCAGCGGGGCAGGCCGGCGGGCTCCCCACCCACTCCGTCGGGTGTTCTGCCGACGCCCCACCAGCGGGGCAGGCCGGCGGACTCCCCACCCCACTCCGTCGGGTGTTCTGCCGACGCCCCACCAGCGGGGCAGGGCGGCGGACTCCCCACCCCACTCGGCCGGGTGTTCTGCCGACGCCCCACCAGCGGGGCAGGGCGGCGGGCTCCCCACCCCATTCGGCCGGGTGTTCTGCCGACTCCCCACCAGCGGGGCAGGGCGGCGGACTCCCCACCCCATTCGGCCGGGTGTTCTGCCGACTCCCCACCAGCGGGGCAGGGCAGCGGGCTCCCCACCCCACTCGGCCGGGTGTTCTGCCGACGCCCCACCAGCGGGGCAGGCCGGCGGGCTCCCCACCCCACCCGGTCCCGTCTTCTGCCGACTCAGGGCCTGACACTGCCACTGCGCCGACGTCCGCTGTTCCCGAGGACGCCGCCACCAAATCACTCAGCCGTGCCGCCAGCGATGAGCGATGTTCGTGTCTCGCCGCGGCGGCTCGTTTGTGCTGGCGCCGCTCCTGCAGTGGCGCAGACAGGAACACTGGCCGGGAGGACTGGTGTGAATGCGTTGCCGTAGTCGGCTACAATGCTCAAAGAAGGTGTCTGTTGATAGCTAGCTGCGATGAATACCGCCGCCCCTGACCTGAGTTTTGCAAATGCCTTTGATGATGGTAAGTGCCCGCAACGTTTAGTTTTGTGTATAAAAAATGACTGCCACTCTACTCTCTGCTGCAGATTATTCCAGCGCGCCTCAATCTTGGCATGGCTAGACATGAAAGGACCCCGCTGGTAGAACAATTGGGTAAGGGTTGTGGGAGATGGGAGGGAAGGGACAAGAGCACGCCATGTGATGTCAAGCCGAATACATTATTGAAACATGCAGAACATCTCCATTCAGAATCCTGAACGATGACTGAGCTGTTTGGGTTTCTCCAGGGCTCCAAGTTTTGTTCTGAATCAGGCAGCACCACACTCTTCTGTAAGAACGGTAAAATATTCCACACAAATAATATAACAATTATCATTTATGCCTCTGCATACACTCAACGCCCTTCACTGGCCAAGATGATCATCACACATCATCCATCACATTCAGTGGGCCAAGCGTACGCCGCCGATTCGCGCTGGTTTCCGACGGCACCGAGCGCGGCGGATCGAGAATGCTCCGGACGGTCCAGGTTACGAGTTCGCCGCCGCCGCCTCAGTGCACATATCCATGCACAGCCTGGCGGGGAATTCGCCGCACCCTGCGGCTGCTGTGTGCAGCGGCTCCCTACCGAACCGCCGTCACGTTCTTGGCGCCACGGCCAGCGGCTAAGCACGGATATTGCCACTTCATTAGGCGAACGCCAGTAACTACTGCAGGCGGCCGGAGCGGGCCGGCTCCTCTGAGCGTGCCGGTGCCGAGCTGTCCGCCCCCAGCCGGCGTCCGAGGACCACCAGCCGCAGCGGGGGTCGCCGACCGGGCAGCTCGGCTTTGTGGCGCAGCAGGCCAGATGGCCCCGGCGTTTGTGCCCGGTGATCGTGCCGATCCGGCCCATCCCAATGACAGCCGTATATACCACAGCCACGGCTGGGCATGTAATGGGCTGGGAGAGCAAGCGCCGCCTCTCTGATCGGATCTCCCGTGTCCCGGGCGTGCGATCAACATGGTGTCCTTTCAGCCGCCCTCCGTCACCGGGCGGCCTTTCAGTGGGTGTCGCGGTGCGGGGAGAATGTGATTATTCGCGGCCCCATCACCACTCCGGCGGGCACAACACGCGGGTGCCGTCGGCCGGCGGTCCATGCCGGGAGGGGGAGGGGGGCGGTGACCTCGTCCGTCTCTCCAGCGCCAGGTGACCGGATCTGACCGCGGGGGCGCCGCCCATTGACTCGCAGATCGTGCCGATCGCTACAAATACCGTCCGGCCGGCAGAGAAACGCGGCGGGCTCCCGCGTCGCCCGTCTCGTCCGAGCCAGAAGACGGGACCGGTGCTGGCACGTCAGCAGGCTCGACTCGTCCGTGTCCCACACTCTGCCCTGCCAGATGCGCTGACTCTTCCCAATCTGGCTATGGGATGAGCATCGGGAGCGAACGTGTCTGCTTCCCTTCGTCTTCGTCTGCCTTGCGTTCGCCTCAGCTCCAACCTCCTTGACCGTTCTAGCCTGTCAGTGAGACATACAATGAAAACGGCCCATCCTCGATTCGATGAGCCTAGTTACAAGTCTATGCTGCGCTCTAAAAACCCTAGAGATCATTCTCAAGATATGTCGTTCAAAGTCACTCCATCTTTTTAATTGAATCACACCTGTCAAACAAGAAGCGTGTCAGTTTTTCGTGCTGCTGGTTCGCTTATCATTTCAAGGATCACACTGAACTGTCATGCAGTTAAAAATTACATTTAAGGAGCATTGACAATTCATTTGGATCCACACAAATATACTGATATCCGATAAGCGCTCCACGATGTCGATCCGCGGCAGTATGGCCATCTCTCACAGCTGTTCCATAATGCCCATTTCAAACTCGACGCGTCGCAAAAAGATATTGCGTCGTAAAGAACGCACGTCTTGTAAAATCCAAATAGCAATGAAACCGAGGGAGATGCAAAGACATTATGTACCTAACTAACAATATTTTCGATGGCCAGATCCGTTTCGGTAGCACCATCCGTTTTGGCGGCCAGGTTTTCGGTAGTCGGCTTCCGGTTAGGTGGAATAGCTGGATCAGTTTTCAGTACGTACTTTGTTATTGGAATAGCGCCATGGCTTATCCCGGCTCCCTTTTTATTGGTGATGGTTTATTGCTTGAGCAATGTAAGACATGCTTTGCATTTAATGGAATTAGGATGACTTTTTTAATAACAATTATGTACGTTTTAGTCATTGAGTAACATATATGTCGAGTGCGTTCCGGCCAAAAACCTCACTCTGCAGTGGATGTTTGGAAACATAAAACAGTCTCCACTGTCCATGTCATGTTTGTACATTTTGACTCTGTGACCGAAGTCTGTAAATACATTACAAATGCATACATTTATTCACCTAAACGGATGTAATCGCTGTGAAGAGGCCATTTTAATTTACTTGGACTCATTGGTGGCGTTGAAAAGGCGTGGAACAAAACCCGCTATATGTCATACAAAGGGGTGCGTGACGTTCGAAAAGTGAAAACCTTAATCGCAAAAGGAAATTGCACGCTCTTTCTTAGGGGTGAAAGGTTGCATTTTTCTGGAACTGCATGTAATACCTAAAAGTAATTCATAACGGAATCATAAAACGAGATCTGTGTCCTCAATTGAGTTAGACATGGCGTAGAAAGCCGGATGTCTAGAAACGGCAGCTGCTCAAACATCAATGCAAATATCGATGTCACTTCCACCGCTTGGAAGCACACAATCTGGCATAGCTAATCGCTTCCGAGTGCCCACTTGGAGCGTATCTCTTGAAGAAGTCATAGACGCCATGGAAATGAGCCTGCTGACGTGCCAGCACCGGTCCCGTCTTCTGGCTCGGACGAGACGGGCGACGCGGGAGCCCGCCGCGTTTCTCTGCCGGCCGGACGGTATTTGTAGCGATCGGCACGATCTGCGAGTCAATGGGCGGCGCCCCCGCGGTCAGATCCGGTCACCTGGCGCTGGAGAGACGGACGAGGTCACCGCCCCCCTCCCCCTCCCGGCATGGACCGCCGGCCGACGGCACCCGCGTGTTGTGCCCGCCGGAGTGGTGATGGGGCCGCGAATAATCACATTCTCCCCGCACCGCGACACCCACTGAAAGGCCGTCCGGTGAGGAGGGGGAAGCGGCAGAAAGGACAGCGTGCTCGCAGCTCGTGAGCACGGCGGAACACGACGAATCGCGGGGGCAGCGAACGCTCTCAATTGCAATAACAGGCTCGGCCCCAACGTATGACGAGGGAGCCGTTACCCGGCGGATGCGAGTCGCTACAGTTGGCGGACAAAATTGGAGTGGTACTTCGGCTTGATGACGGCACAAAGCTGACGCTCATACACCGTGTTCGTCGGAGAGGCGGATCAGTTGGCCGCGTTATCTGGTGGAGGTGGCGGCCAGGCTAGCGGTGAACATTCCATGGAACACCGGCGGGTCCCGCCCCACCCCCGGGCCGCCTGCAGTAGTTACGGGTGCAGGCTGATCGTTTAGCTAATGAAGTAGCAATATCTGCGATCCGCCCCCGGCCACCATACCGAAGACACGTGACTGTGCTACAGTTGAAGGCCGCTAGCCGCCATAGCTTCAGGACACGTCGAATCCCTCGGACCAAACGATCGCCTGAACCGCCTGAAAAACGTGATATGAAAACCCACATCTCAACGCCATGGGGATATGTGTGGCGCTCCAGTGCAAATACATCGCAAGGGATGAACGAATACAAATACAAACACATGGCGAAATGGAAGGAGAGAGCATGACGCTCACAGCAGACAGATTGGTTCCCCGCGTTTGCCACGGATCGTGCCGTGTCCATGAACCCTGCACGCATCCCAGATTTGTGACCTGGCCCGTCAGAGCATTCCTGATTGGTCACGCGCCGCGCGCTGGGGAGCTGAAACGAATCGGTGACGGATGAGGACGGGTTGAGCCGCGCGGAGCCCCAGATGAGGACGGGTTGAGCCAACCGGAGCCCCAGATGAGGACGGGTTGAGCCGCCCGGAGCCCCAGATGAGGACGGGATGAGCTGCCCGGAGTTCCCGATGAGGACGGGATGAGCTGCCCGGAGTCCCAGATGGGGATGGGTAGAGCCGCCCGGAGCCCCAGATGAGGACGGCTTGAGCTGCCCGGAGCCCCGGATGAGGACGGATTGAGCTGCCCGGAGCCCCACATGAGGACATCTTGAGCTGCCTGGGGTCCCAGATGGGATGGGTTGAGCTGTCCGGAGTCCCAGATGGGGATGGGATGAGTCGCCCGAAGCCCCAGATGGGGATGGGTTGAGCCGCCCGGAGCCCCAGATGAGGACGGGATGAGTCGCGCGAAACCCCAGATAAGGACGGGTTGAGCCGCCCGGAGCCCCAGATGAGGACGGCTTGAGCCCCCGGTGTCCATGCCATGCGCGTTGTGAGGTGGGCCATTTGTGGACACCTGTGGGCTTCAACTCTGAGGATGGCGCCTGCGCAACATAGCCATGTGCAGGGGTGTCACTTTCTAAAATAGGTTGTGGGGACCTAACCTGCCCCGAAACCTGATTTCTCCCCGGATTTCGGTCAATTGTGTTGCGTCCTCGATGCTATTTCTTGACTAACATTTCGTAGCTTAATGCATGTTTTCTGTGGAGGAATTTTTCCACATTTTAAGGTAATGCGAGATGACTTTTGTGAAAAACTTAGAATGGGATGTAACTGACAAAAGATCGTCTCAGTAAATCTTAGTAAGGGATCACTGATGACTACCACTGTCGCTGATCCTCTTGCATAACCACCACAGTTACGATTATGTGACTGATACACTTGCCACTGTTGGGAAAGCATGCGTTAACTTTTATCTGGGCCATCCCGTGCTTTTTTCAACCGCCGCATATTGCAGTCAATTGTTCCTCATCCCAATCCATGCATTATCATTTGAAAACCTATCAAACTATTGCAGAATGCCATATTACATGAAGGAGTTAGCACGACAAAACATTTGATACAGGATGTTATGTGGTACCAACTTAACATGATACTAATAGTGGCACTTACTGCCAAGTACACCTATAGATAGGAAACTTGTCATGTATTTATTTGACCCAATATTCCCTCTTTGCTCACATTCATTGAGGAGGCACAGACGTCCATCTGGGAGTTCAAGTCAGCACTGGGGCTCAGGACACCCGAAAGTGCATGAAGTGATGCCCCTGGCTATGTGTGCACGTATTGTGCGCGATGTCTGATGCGTGACATATGAGGGGAATTAAAGTCAATCATCAAAATCAATCAAAATCAATCAATCAAAGCCTAAACCGAAGCCTCGATCTGTCACCTTGCTGCAAAACATGTCGACCAGATGTCGTATGGCAAGGCCAATAATTTAAGTAACTATTGGCAACGCCATATGAAATAAAATCATTTCATGCATCTCCTCTTAATTTCATACTGCCACGTTTAGACAGAAGGTTGGCGCAAAAGATCTACTCAGTGGTGAATGTGCAGCTGGTGGCGACGCAGCGTGCGCGGAGGGGTGCCGACCAGTCCGAGAGGATGGACGGCCATGTTTGGCCTGGTGTCCCGAACCAGCCATTGCGGTGTACGGGCGCTACGTCCCTCAGCTCGCACCTCACACGGTGGTATATCATCCAAAGCGAATGTCGCGTCACGCTTGGAAAAGCACGACGTCGGTCCAGGCCTCACTCTTCCTTTTACAGGTGAAGTAGATTCATTGGGCGTCAGGGTGTACCATGTAAGGAGGCGACGATGCAAGTTTCCTTATATGGGATAGTGTGATTGCATGACGGGAAGGGAGCGGACAGGAAACAACAAATGAGGAGTGTGGAGAGGAGGAGGTGGGGATGTAGATGATGAGGAGGGAAAGGGAAAAGATTGAGGGCGAGGGGGAGAGGGAGAATGGGAGAGAGAAGGGAGTGTGTGTGTGTGTGAGAGAGAGAGAGAGAGAGAGAGAGAGAGAGAGAGAGAGAGAGAGAGAGAGAGAGAGAGAGAGAGAGAGAGAGAGAGAGAGAGAGAGAGAGGAGAGAGAGAGAGAGAGAGGGAGAGAGAGAGAAAACAAGAGGGAGAAATGTTTCATGTGGGGAGAGGGCCAGTGATGGAGTCGGGAGGGAAAAGAAAGGATGATGCACCTGTGGGCATTTCACCTGCATCCCGATCACTGCTTAGTGGCTCCCCCCCCCCCCCCCCCCCAGTCAAGTCCGCTGTCAGTCAACGAAGATTTCCTACTCAGCGCGAAAGGCGACTGTTTTAGCTATTGCATTTTCCTCCATTGGCTTCTTATTCCCACACTTTCATTCCTGTTAGCCGTCGTTCACAAACATTCACTCATTTTTCGCATTTATTCATTTATTCTTTATATTTTCATTCATAATCCCCGGCGCTATTTTGGTACCTGACCAGAAGAGCAAAGAACAAAGGACACGTGGAGATGAAGCTGTTATACTGCATGGTGTGATGGCATTTGGACGGTAGCGCATACCGGGGCACAGAGGGCACGTGCCCCCTGTCCCATCGCCCCCCCCCCCCCTTATTCCGGGTCCCAAGAGGTCCAAAGGGCCTCTTCCCAAAGGGCTCCTCGGGACCAAAGATCAAGGCCCGGCTGCGTCAGGGCGTCTCTTACACCAAATGGAACCCCTGGGACAACACGGGTCTTTATTTCGGCCGAAGACTACCAGTACCAAACAGTCGGCTCCGTGTCGGCCTGATCCCTGGGCGCCCATTTTCCAAGCAGCGTCGCGGCCGGGTTCCGAGATTTGCATTGTTTGGGACTGCAACAATGAGGGCCCTGTGAAGGTCGGGGCGCCAGTGCTTAAAGGGAATGTCTCACGTTTGAACATATTGAAGCGAGCATCACACCTGATGAGACAAGCTCACTTAGACCTATTGGTACATCTTTTAAGTGGACAAGACTGCTCTAGACAGCACAATGCTCTGTTTAGTAAATGCGCTCCTCCATGCGTCATGGTTTGACTGCGTAATCGTACCTTGCACAACATTGATTTGGGGCCAATTAGCGGCCGTTATATCTGGAAATCGTGCTCACGAACGCCAGATATGAACGCCTCAATAATTATATTTGCCTGGTCTTCTTGATCGCCGCATGGCTTATGGAATGACGGGATTTGAATGACACCATTGTGATGTCATGAATGTCAAAATACCTTTTGAAATATCATCCCCAAAATACTCTCCCCTCGTTTCGCCGGCGTGGAGCTCAGAAACTAGAGGAGCTTAGGTTTTAAGGGCAGGGTTGTAAACAGCACCGAAAGGTCTGCAAGATGGCTATTTCAGTTCAAACCCCCATATAAATGTGGGACACTCCCTTTAACAGGGGCTCTGTGTCTGCAATGGGTGCTGAGTGGGCGGGGAACACTTATTGATCAGGGATGCGGACGGGACCTTGAATGTCAGAGGGCCTAAGGCGTTGGTCCACGATGAAACATTGGAAATGCCCTGCGTCAGTCAGTTCCCAGGACCGTGCGGGAGACCCTTGACCCGATTCCATCCAACGGCCCGTTGAGCCGAGCTTAAGCATCTTCTGTGCCAATGTTTGGACCACCTGCAGCTACAAGGGATGTTGTTACATCACTGAGTGCTCCTGCGTCGATCCAAATCTGAGCCCAGCTGTCCAGGTCAGAGAGCTTCTCGCGTCAGGGAGGGCACCCATGTATGATGTATCTGTCTAAGGGCCCCCGGTTGGTCCAGGGACTCCGCCCGTGTCGTCAGAATGAGAACCGGAAGGCACTTCGTGCTGGAACGGAATGACCTTCAGCCCTCCGACGGGAGCGATAACTCCCCCCCCCCCCCCTGTGTTTTACCCACGGCGACTCTTTTTAACCCGGAAACAGGTATGTGGTATCAGAATTATTCAGCAGAGTGGATCAAGATGGATTAAAAGGCCAACTAACAAAGGACCAACTCATGTTTGCCTGAGGAACGCTCATCCTGTTGCAGACTCGACTTGTGACCATACATAGCAAACACCATACATAGCGAGTTTTGAGCCTGCGAGCTCGCCGTCTCAGGAGTAAGAACACCGATGGCCGGGAATGCGGCCTCCCTAAATCAGAACGGCGTTGGCCGCTACAGACAACCTCGAGCGGCAACACTGGGCGCGTGAGAACGACCGTGTGAAGTAACGGTTCCCAAAGCCTTTCGAAATTAGTTCGTACGGTCCAATGATCGGACTGGGACGTATATTTCACCATTCTTATTTAGAAGTTGTCCTCTGAATAGATTAACACTCACGGCAGCACGAAAAGTTAAGGTTCTGCGTTTGCTTTTTCAGTTCCACAATCAGATTCCAGGACCCGTTCGAGGTGCGGTAGTTCCTGTGTTTATGTTCCTGCTGTGGGCATGCTAATCCGCTAATATTATTAATTTACAAATCGCACAGGCAAAGCATACGTCAAGATTGAGTTCTAAACGAACAAAGTGATGTTGTAAGGCGCTCACGGGTGCTTACTTCAGATGCGTCGTCATTTTCGCCTGCCTGTTTGCCATCAGCTAGTGTTAGCCGCAGGACCGAAGCCGCGTGGCCAATGAAGATTGCATCACCGGACTTCGGATTTCTTCTTTCTAAGGCTTGCGAGCGCGCGTGTTCAAAACTGTGGCATAATTTTTATCACTTATGGATTCCGACTGAAGGATGGATATCCCCAAATCAACATATGTTGGGGACATAAATATTGTTTCATGGCCCCATTGTGATCTGAACTCAGTGTGTCTGTAGAACAAAGTTCACGCACAGCATCTGAGTTTAATCGGCTTAGAAAAATTGCGCTGAACTATTGTGAAATGATCATCGCCGACTGATTTTTCCATGTCGTCATCTATCGCTTTCCTCAGTTTACGGCCTTAATAATGCAAACACAATTGCACATTCCGGTAGCTCCCGGTCTATTTTGCAGTTAAAGATTTTCAAATTATGAAATACGAAGACATCGTGCCTCTTTGAAGTCATTCGCCGGACATGACCGATGACTTTTGTTGGGGGCCTTTCGCCAGCCGGGATCCCTTTGTTAACTCTGTGCCCCCCCCCCCCCTCATAACCAAGCCTCTGGCCGCGCCCCTGCATGCGGGCGTTCGCAACAAGACACGCTTAGGGATAGGGCTAATCCCGGAAGCATTCCCTGGAAATGCTCGACTTATTTTTAACGCTCCTGTCCTTATGGTTTCAAGCCAGTCTTACCCGTGTATATGTGTATATATATATATATATATATATATGAATATATATACGCATGCATATGTATATATGCATGTATATGCATGCATGATTGATAAAAAATAAATGCTGACTCATCATTGACGAGCTTTTTGACGCATCGGTCTAGTTCAGGGCTTTTGACTTGCCATTATCGTTAAGATCTTAGACACACTGTTTAGATTATAGATACATTCTAACATTTCGAGATCCTATCTCATCTTTAGAGAAGACTGAATGACACCAGAAATAAGTTTTGACTTTTAAAGGATAAAAAACTGTGCACCCCTATTGGAAAACATATTTTGGGACGAAGAACACAAATGAGGCATGGCTAATTGAAGCAAGACATAATTCTATTTTCACTTTGACGCATGTAAAGTGCACGCACAACGGGAACACTACAAAGACACAATGAGAACATTATTGACAAAATTACATCAATAGCGTTCACCGCCTACCACCTAATAGTTCAAGAGTTGTCCAAGAATGCGTTTGTCTGTTTAGGGTTGGTGAGAGTTCGTTAAAGAATAAACTTTCTCAAATTTGAAGGCGTCCTCTGTCATTGCACGTCCCTAAAATGTCAGTGTTGCCTGTCAATTGTTTTCGTGCCAATGTCCTGTCGTGTTTGTGTCGCATGTGGTCCAGAGGTGCCCCGGCACGTAAGTGCATTGTCAGTCGTCGTGAGAGCGTCGTTGTGGTCACACCAATGTAGTAAATGGAACGAAGTTTGCAGCCTTCGATGTTGCATTTGAATTGATACACTACACTGGTGCGTTTTAGTTTGTCGGGTTTGTCCGGGTTGTTCCTCATGAGAAAGTTAGAGATTTTCTTATGGCGATAATAAATGACAATGTCTATTTTGTGGTCGTTTTTACCTTTTACATGTCGAGAGATAATTTCCCGTAGAGCTTTTTCGTTTGTGGGCAGATGTGATTTGATTTCGACAATACAGTTTGACGGCTGGTTGCATGTCTTGTCTTGGTTTGCTGCCAAAGTGTCTGGTCATATGTCGTTGTATATTGCTTTCAAGGTCAGAATTTGAAACGCCGTTGTTCACCAATATCTGCTAATTCTTATCAAGTCTGAATGTAGTCCTGCCCAATCAGAGCAGTGTTTTACCTCACGTCTAATGAATAACTTTATGACGCTTATTTTGTAGCGACGAGGACACTCACTGTCATCACTTAAGCACAGCCCGTTTTTAGCCTGTTTTCGGTACACAGTCGTGTTAAATTGCTGTCCTCGTCCATCAACAGCCACGTCAAGAAATGGTTTATGTTTTGCACACTTAGTTCTTTTGTGAATTTTAAGCCAGGCTGTTCTTCAAAGGTGTTTTTGAGACGTTCTATTTGGTCAATGTCCCTAAATTCCACAAAGATATCTTCTACATAGCGACAGGTTATGTCGATATATACATATATGTGCATATATATATATATATATATATATATATATATATATATATATATGACGACGTTTGACGTGAACAGTACTACAGAAGCTTTGTCAGTCAATTGATCAAATTGGTCAAGTCCTGACTACGAGGCCATTCCTCAAGTCTTCCTTAAACACGGAATGATTCAAGCGCAAGCGCTGAACTAAGTTCTCCTGAAGGCTGTCTACTTAGGTCACCACTTTGGCGACGGCGTGGCCGCATGTGGCAAGAGTTGGAGTGGCCGTAGTGATTGGAGTTAACCTGACCGATAGGTTTTGACACAGGCTGAAAGAAGAATTGGGGTTCTGATTCTTTAAAGCCGGAAACGAGATAACGAGCCCTTTTTCAGATAGATGTAATGACTAATTTTTGGATGAATCCTTTAGTTGAGTTGAAGCGCGCGCACCCGGAACAAAGTGTTCATGGCGTTAAAATGTCCCACACATGCCAGGTATCCGCCTGTTTGAGTGTCATCTCCCGCTAGTACTCATCGTCCCCTCCCTCCCCATGGGCTGCTCCCCGCACCAGCAGCTGTGCTCTAACCCGCGGGCATCGCCCACCGAAGCGCACATTCCGCCCCGTTTTTATCACCGCTGATACTGTCGCCGAGTCGGCCCCCGATAATTACCGCTGTCACCTGGGCCTGACCGCCCGGCCGCCACCTCCAGCCGGGAATACTAATCCCGCTGGGAGGCAGATGGAGCTCGACCCCCACCGACAGCAGTCGCCGCCCTGTGGTTAGGCGCCGGCCGCGCGCCGCCCTGGTAACCCTTCATTTCGCCATGCTCTGATATCGGACGGCGTAAAGTGGCGGCTGGCGACGGTCCGCAGACGCTGCCGCCCGCGCTTCGCTACCGCGCGGAATTGGCGGCTGGGTGTCGGCCAGGGACGCGTCCTGGGACCGCTCCAATACCCGGCGCCGGCCTCTTTTATTACCGCCCGCCGAAGGTGAGCGAGACAGTTCCGCGTTCGTGCGCCAGGTATACTGCTATGTTTACGATCGGTACGTCAGATGGAGTAATACGGCCGCGAGATGGGAAAGTTGTCCGGCTGGCCTGCACAATTACGTGGATGTTCTTTTTCCCTTCGCCAATACAGAGGAGCACTTCAAACGTCCTCGCCAATGTGGTCGTGGCTTAGCGTTTCACCATCTAAATTGATTGCGCGCAGCTTTACGTAACGCGTTACACAAGGTGCAAGTTAAGCGCGTTACAGCCTACTATCGCAGCGCTTCTCCCGCAAATCACAGCCCTCAGCATCTGTTCCGTGTGTAGAATCTTATGTCGAGCCGTGGACCCTGCAGCCTAGGACACCGAAGCCCATGACGCCGAAGCCTATGATGCCGAAGGCTATGACGTCGAAGCCTATGACGCCGAAATCTATGACGTCGAAGCCTATGACGGCGAGGCCCATGTTGCCGAGGTCTACGGCGCCGAAGCCTATGCACCGAGACCTATGACACCGAAGGCTATGACACCGAGGCCTACGACACCGAAGTCTATGACGCCGCGGCCTCAGAAGCCGAAGCCTATGACGCCGAGGCCTCGGAAGCCGAGCCTGCCGCTGATTGAGCTGCCGCTATGCCCCAGGTGCCGTTACGGTCAATCCGTCATCACTGTCAGTCACCAATCACGCCGGTCAGGATTCAAGCTTCCAACTCTACGCATTCGCCGCTCCGCCCATCACTCACCTTCGGCCAATTAGCAGTCACAGTGGCTTAATGACCCGCCCGATACGCGCCCGTTATTCACGCGAATTAACGAGCGCCGCTGTCGCGTGTCAATTACCCGCGATGGCGGGGGGCTGATCGATTCCGGCACCTCAGCGTTGTGACGCGGCGGCCGGCGGCTCGCAGCCTCCGCCGCCGACCCGCGCGACGCCCCCGGTGTCCCGCCGTCACCACTTGCCGGCCACGATCCCGCCACGATAGGGACGGGAAGGCGGCTGCGGCGGCCAGCTGCAGGTCAGCGCAGGGAGAGCTGGCTAAGCTCCCTCACCTGCCATCCGCGGTAGGCAGGTGAGGCAGGAGTGATGCAGATGTTGTGAATCGGGAATTGCACGCTGTTGATGCGAATACAAGAAAGCTCTACTGTTGTGAATACAAAAATGCAACAGATTATTAGCTCCATATAATGTACCACTCACTCACTCACGCATTGATCGCCCAAGCAACATAAGTTCGCCATTGTCATTGTCGAAAAGAAAAGAAAGCTGTAATGGGCTGTGCTCTGAGGACTACAGTGACTATGTTTCCCGATGACATTCATGGAGATCTCAAAAGACGATACAGACATCCCCACAACTAACAAACTACACCGACTAAAGAGCTAAAAGGCTAGCAAACACTACGCCGACTGACTCAGCATCTGTAGGTCTCTCTGTCCCTCTCCATCAGTGCCAGATATGGCAGCACAAGCAGCGCGGTCCTTACCGGCCATGTAAATCCGTCCACCGCGCATCGACCTTTGACCCTTGCCGCCGTCAGATTGAGCCCTATTTCACTGCGCGCACGGCGACAGCGGATCGTAAACATGCCATTGGAAATTGGATACAGCTCCATCCATTTCGAGCGAAGAGTCTATAGCTTCGCCACGCAGCCGACCGGCGGCCAGGTCAGCCTGACCGGGCCAGCCTTTTGTCAGCTCCGAGGTAGGTAGGCCTGGCTAGGTCAGCCTGACTGTGCCAGCGTTTTGTCTGCTGCCCTGCGGTAGGCAGGCCTGGCTAGGTCAGCCTGACTGGGCCAGCGTTTTGTCTGCTGCCCTGCGGTAGGCAGGCCTCGCTAGGTCCGCCTGACTGGGCCAGCGTTTTGTCGGCCCTGCAGCGGACAGGCCTGACTAGGTCAGCTTGACTGGCCCAGCGTTTTGTCGGCCCTGCGGTAGGCAGGCCTCGCTAGGTCAGCCTGACTGGGCCAGCGTTTTGTCTACCCTGCAGCAGGCAGGCCCGGCCAGCTCAGTTCGACTGTTCGCCACTTCAATCCCGGCCCCCCGTCTCACGCCAGAGGAGGTGATGATGATGAACGACAGCAATTCATGGTCGGCGGAGGAGGGAGCCGAAGAACTATCGACCGCTGGCTGCCACGCGCCTTCGACGTGTCTCTGTCCCTGCTCGGGCTACTGCACGAACGAACTGCTACCGCCTGAAGTCCCCTCCTTTGGTAGCCGTGGGTTGTTATCACCTACATGTATGCGGGGTGCAGCTTAATGCACGGATTATGCTACTCATTCATGTATGGCAGCTCACAGTTACAGTCTTGTTCATTGATCATGATATGCTTCGTACCAGTCTCAGAATAATTTTGGAACACATATCATCCACTTCCCCTTCCATGCTTTTTGTCATGCATCACGTCTATGACGATTTTAACTATAAGTTGGTATTTATTTACAACCGAAGTATACGTTTTTGAAATCATGGTCAAAGTTTAATCTCCAAACTTTGTTGAGTTTGAGGTTGAGTTCAACGAGCCGGCATGAAATCACAACATGCTTCGAATCGCGCATTTATGATATCGCATCGTATCGCTATAGTGTTACACTTCCATAAAATCCACGCAGAGATGCAGCTAGCCTACAGTTCTGTGCCGCCCCGCAGTGCGACGTTGGCGAGTCCGTTGACGACCACAACGAACCCCTGCGGGCCTGGAGTCTGCCGAAGTTTTCATCGTGGTGAACACCTCAGTTCGAATCGACACGTGGTGTGCCTGGTCCACACACCAGCGCGACCGACGGCCGGGGGCCGCCCCCCCCCCCCCCCCCCGCCCCGCTGTGACAGCGCTGTCAGCACAACGCGTCAATTATTGGGACACCTGATGGGCCGACAACGCTTGATGGGGAGGGGAAAGGGCAGAGCTGTACGGGCGGGTGACCGCATCGGAGATTGTTGTGACCAGCTGTCGCCCAAGCTGACAGGGGACACGCACTGTCGTTTCTGGCCCGAACTGACAGGGGACACGCACTGTCGTCATTGGCTCGAGCTGACAGGGGACACGCACTGTCGTCACTGGCCCGAACTGACAGGGGACACGTGCTGTCGTCACTGGCTCGAGCTGACAGGGGACACGCACTGTCGTCACTGCCCCGAACTAAAAGGGACACGCACTGTCGTCACTGGGGCAAGGACTGTGGCCGCTGATTGGCGGTAGCAATGTGCTCTTTATTGTAGTTAAGATGTGCAGATGGGGGAGAGCACCCAGTGCGGCAGGGGTGGACCGAGTAACTGTCGGACACACTGCAGTGACGGGCAGAACTAAAGTCATGCTCAATGCAAACTACGGTCACGAGCTGTCCCTGCTGTGTTCGTTTCTGGTTCGTCGTCGTCACTATTGGGGCGTTACGACGAACTCGGCTGCTGATGCTACATGCTGCTACTTGTCTCTTACACTGGCAGGAAGGGCGGGCATCGCGGAGAATCGAACCCCGTATCTCAGGTTTCTCAGACGCGCAGTGCGTCCCTAGTTAGGTCGGCGGCTGGCACTGTACTGACACATGAACGAAGAACAAATATTGGAAACGACCAGGAACAAACACCTAAGTGCTTAACCGTAATCCATGCACCAACAGACAGCATATTAGCTTTGGGACAGCTGCGCGTCACAATCTTGCAAGCCCTGGCCTCCATGTAAAATCGCCCCGGGCGTCTCCGGACCTCAGGTCAGTCGGCCGCCGCTCCGACGACCGACGGACGACGGTCGGCCGCGTCTGCTCGCCAGGCTGGGCCGCTGTCTACGCCCAATCGCTCTCTATTGTTCTCCTTGAGATGTGTTAGCTAAACAAGAGGCGCAAAAACAGCTGGCCGGACGCCGAGGCGGGATGTGTCGGCGCGTGGTGTTTGCGCGGCGGTGGGTGGCTCCGCGAGCTAGTGGTCCACATCGAGGAAAAAACCAGGACGATCTGAAAGAGACTCGACAGAAAACCGGAGAAAAGGGGCAAACGACAACAGACCATTGAAAAGCTCTCAGATATTTGGGTCGCAAGCTGTCGTTCCAGTCTGCAGCCAAGGAAACCAAAGCGCACTTGACCATCAATCATTTCTTCTGTTGGCAAAAAGCTCCGCCGAGTAAAGCCCCTCCACCGTCGGCCTGGCACGCCATGTGCGTCCTCACTCGCCACGTCCCGGCCAGTATCGAAGAAACTCGGGATCCCGGCAAACACGAGGGGTTTGTTTGTTTGTTCAGTGCCGCGGTGATCGACGCGCAAACAAATATCTCTCGCGCCGGGCGGCGACGCCCTCTGATTGGCTGGTGCCGCCGTAGATCGGCATTCAGTGGCAACAGCGTGGGAAACGAACACCCTGAGCCGCGTCTGCGGCCGGTTTTTGTTCGGTGCGTGCGATCTCAGCGGCCCATTCTCATCGCTCACCAGGCTCGCGGTGCCGGCCGCCGATTTCCGCACGGCGGCAGCGGCTGTCGCTCCCGCCCCGCTTCTTCGCCCGTCGAGGGGCTTGTCCGTCGCTCCCTCTCCGCTTCTTCGCTCGTCGAGGGGCTTGTCCGTCGCTCCCGCTCCGCTTCTTCGCTCGTCGAGGGGCTTGTCCGTTGCTCCCGCTCCGTTGCTTCTTCCGCCGAGGGGCTTGTCCGTCGCTCCAGTTCCGCCGCTTCGCCCGCCGAGGGGCTTGTCCGTCACTCCTGCTCCGACGCTTCACCCGCTGAGGGGCTTCACCCGCTGAGGGGCTTGTCGTCACTCCTGCTCCTCTGCTACGCCCGCCGAGAGGCTTGCCTGTCGCTCCCGCTCCGCTCCTACGGCCGTCGAGGGGCTTGTCCGTCGCTCCCGCTCCGCTCCTACGGCCGTCGAGGGGCTTGTCCGTCGCTCCCGCTCCGCTCCTACGACCGTCGAGGGGCTTGTCCGTCGCTCCCGCTCCGCTTCTTCGTCCGCCGAGGGGCTTGTCCATCGCTCCCGCTCCGCTGTTTCGCCCGCCGAGGGGCTTGTCCATCGCTCTCGCTCCGCTGTTTCGCCCGCCGAGGGGCTTGCCCGTCGCCCCCGCTCCGCTGCTTCGCCCGCCGAGGGGCTTGCCTGTCGCTCCCGCTCCGCTGCTTCGTCCACCGAGGGGCTCGTCTGTCGCTGCAGCGGTTCATCTCACCGGCCGGGCCGGGACCACGTGGGCGGCTGGTGACACCCGTCAGCTGTGGTCCGATGGTGAGGCCGAGCCTCGCCCTCGGGCCGCTCCACCGGCACGACGGATGGGTGTCACGTCGGGCGGCGCCAGGGTGGTCCCCGTCGGTCTCTATCAGCCGGACAGGCGGCTGGTGACGCCCGCGCCGGCCCGTCCGCACGCCGCGGGCTCGCCGGCATTGCTTGGGACGTAGGTGCGTACATCACGCGGCGTGCGGACTGGGGGGCGACACACTGCTTCGCCCAACAGCTGGGCGAGCGCCTCCTGTTGGAGGCGGTCACTTCTGCTGTCATCGCGGGCTGGATATCCTCACTGTTTGGAGAGTGCCCTAGACATGCCTATCAGATGTATCGTATTCGAATGCGACACAGCTGCCGGGAAGACCGGACCTTTGGAGTTCAATTATGTCCACGACCCCTGCAGCCGGTCTCAGCATTCACTCCATACGATCCTCGTGAACTGCGGGTGATTCCATCTCGTCTCACGTACAGAGAGCTCAAACTTTTATATCGGATTCATGGCTTCAGTCTCGTCGGACTCCCGCCGCGGCGCCAGCTCTGATAAGCCATTGCATTTGATGGCCGTCCGATTTTGGTGCATTCGGCCGGAACGGCCATCAAATTCCGTCGGCTCTGTCGCGCCTTTTGAAATCCGAGAAGAGCTTCATTGTCCGAACTCATGCAGCGCATTCGGGCCGCCGCCCTGCCGCTTCGGCGCCGCTTGGAGCATGTTGCCACGACAGAGCACGTCCGAAGTCGTGCCGTCCTGCGCCCGGCCGTCCCGCCTGCAATGGATCGCCCCGACCGCGTCCGGCCACAGAGACACGGCTGTTTTCGCCATTGTCTGAGATCGATTGCGTGAACAACAGCTCCCTGTTCGAGCAGCTTTTTTTGCGGCGTTCTGCCGGTACGGTTAGCCGCATATTGTATGACCTGCGGGCAGCTGGCCGCGTGCGTGTGGATGAGGACGTTGAGAGGTATAGCTGACGGGCGATTTTTACTGCAGACAGGAGCTGTCCGGTGGAGACATGTGTAGCTCATCAACAGCCGTGTTCTTATAAGGTTGAGACGCGCTGTAGCGGAGGATAAATGTGCGGCGTACAACTTCCTCACAGCGATACATTGGAACGGAACGGATATGGGGTAATGAGAAAGAGAAAGAAGGCGAACGAGACGGAAGGCGAGTAAGGGGTCAGATAAAGATATATGGTGAAATGGAGAAGGAAACAGGGAGACAGATAGCGTATTAATCTGAGTGCGCCGCCATGCTCCAGGCGCGGGGGTTCAGAAAACAAAAGGAAGCATTTGATAGTCTGGGCCGCTTCTTTGGACATGAATGGCTAGCTACTTTAGTTTCGAAGAAATGCTAAATTCACCTCTTCCAGACAGAGGACAAAAGGGTCCCATTGTCTCACCAAGTCCAATAAGCGCGCGGCAGGGCAAGAAGTCATTTTATACCAATTCCTGTAGCGGAATTAGATAACGATATATGAGGCACGCCGGGGGAGTGCGGATGAATGCGTTCTTTAATTAAAACAGGAGCGCCGCTGCAATAACTCGCATAGAGGGGTGTCGCGCTCCTTTCCTAGTATCGACCGAATGAGGCATCAGCATCTGACCGGCCACAGTGACTGGCGGGGCCAGCAGGCTTCTGCTTGGATTCGAGCTGCATGCAGCAAGGCCTGCCCACGTCATTGATGGTAGCCAACAGATGGAAAAGCAAAACTTCAGCAGATTATCCGGTCAGGGGATATCATCCGTTCGAGGCATTGATTGCAAAACTTTTGTGAGCAACCTGCAGGGGAGGGTGCAAATCAAAATGCAGTTTTATGGTACCGAACACTCGGTAGAGTATGCCTCACCAGGCTTGAAATGATAAGCACTCTTATTTGAAAATAATTCATAGGTGAATGCAGCGCACGATATTAGAAATACGTCCGTGGACGATACACGAAGCATGGGGGCAGCAACTGGGGATCGCCGGCAGAGCGTCCGCCTCCGTCTGTTGCATCGCGTCGAGCCTGCGGGTCGCGTGTCTGTCACCCCTCTCCCCGCCCCCGCGCCTCCCTAGCATCATTTAACATAAGCGGCTAACGATAAAGAACTGCTTGATAACGTGGACGGGCTCTTGATTAGCCCTAAAACACGCTGCAAAATATAGATGGATCGCAGTAATTTGACGTTCTCTTCCTGCAACCTGAAGGGTGCTTCTAAGTCTGCAGTCAAGTATGAAGTATCATGTAGACATAAGCATTTGCTTGAAGGGAAATTCCACATTTGAAATCATTGAAGCAGGCATCAGATATCATAAAATTAACTCACTTACAACTACAAATGTATTTTAAGTAGAAAAGGCTCATCTGGATAACACAATTTTTGTTTTTAGTAAATAAGCCCCTCAACACGCCATTGTCTGATCGCGTCATGGAACACTTGTATGACATCATAGTGGCTGCGAGATGGGCCGTGCAAAATTGCCACCGTAGTGGGCGGGCTGACCCACTTGTAGTATTTATTCTTATAGAGAGATGTCGTGCCAATCGGCGCGTTGTTTGCATAGCCCACATATCGTTATGTGCCCGCGCCGGCCCTTCTTGCGGTGTTCTTGCATATTGGTCCGTTATTTTGTCTTGTTTACTTGCATTCACATACTGGGTTATGGGGCATTTCTTAAAACATTCGATACTCAGTCTAAAATCCGTTCAACTTCCTGCCTTACGCAACACAAAACGTGAATTGGTTTCGGCATCTACCCCCTTTTATCCTCTTTCTGGCTTCATCCCGCATTCTCGCGACGTTTAAGTTCAAAACATCATACAAATGTGTAGCACTGCATTTGGTAAGATAATGCAAAATAAACGCAACTCTCCACGCATTATTTTTTCAGCTGTTGTGTACGCTTGGGCTTAACTCAGAAGGGTACATTTAACAATTGCACATGCTTAGTTCCGAATGTATGCGTAAATACTCATAATATGCTTGCATATTCAGAAATCTTTTCATAATGTTCTGCTTGTCATCTTTATTTTAGGCTTGGGCGGGGAGGGCGGTGGAGTTATAACGAGTCGCGCTGCGATAGAACAGGTGGTCTACTTCATTGGTGGGGACATGCTCACCCATTTAGTCGAAACTGAACAGCATGACACACATCATTAGGTTGACGTGTTTTAATTAAAATGTAAATGCTCTTGTCCAAATCATCCATCATAAGCTCAAAAATGTACTTAACGGGATGTTTCTCTTAGGATTACCCCAGGCAACAATAACCATACTTCTGGCGTTGTAATTCTGACGTTCGTTGGAATGGAAGCTGCCTGCTCGGCCATAATTGTCAAAAGAACTTTTGGCGGAGCATATAGGTACGCAAGTTTAAGAATGGCATAGTCTGCAGCGCACAGTGTGGCATGCAGCTTATACAACAAATACCTTCAAGTTGTATAAATGCTTCCAAAGCTGTGTAAGATTGCAGGCAAAGGTTTGACACCCCTTTAGTTTGTAAGCTATCAATCGCTCACTGATGTGAGTGGTTATCACAGCTGTGTTCAGGTTCTATGGACCCGAAAGTACGTTCCAATGATTTGCTAACATCCTGCTTTGGACGATGCATTCGTCGTAATTGGATCGGTCATCTTTACGACACACTCGGCTGCTGAGGCTATATGGCGCGGCTTACGTTCCACCATTGAGGAAGGGCGGCTTCCGCGGGGAATGCAGCCACGTTCGTCTGGTTTTCCAGACGCGCAGCTTTATCACCATACGATGGAACCTTTGAACGATCTCTGATGATGCCATCAGCACAGGGGTTTCATTAAGTACATGGTGCTCTGTACTATCCTGTTCATGTTTGTACGTCAATCGATAGTAGTACATAAGATTGGTCGTCTCAGTCGTTCATATCATCGGGTAATTTAAGGTACGATGAATTTTGCGGCCATAGATATGTGAATCTCACTTTTATATTTGTGTTAAGGCCCAGCACTGGAAAATCTATCAGGCGTGAAGTCAACGTTATTTGCGACCTCCCTACGCTTGACGTAAGATATACGCGCCACCTAACTGGTCAGCCATAACCTACGTCATGAGGCGATATCCCAGCCCACTGCACACGCCGCACATCTCGGACATCGGCGCTATGATGGACCGGCAGCCCATCTGCGCGTGTCGGCCTTGTACAGCACCATCGGACCGGTGACAGACGCTCGGCCAATCCGCGTGACATAGCAGCCGTCTCCGGGGGCGCGGCGCTGATGGCCGGCCCGCCCCGGCCGCGTGCTCCACTCCCGCGGGGCCGACCCGGGGCGCGTGCATGTGATCGCCGCCGGCGCCGGCGCACCGCCCGCCCCGGCCCAATATCGGCTGATGAAGGGGCTCGGCGGACTCCGGTCTGCAGACGGAGCTGGCCGAGCTGCGGTCGGTAGTAGGAGCTAGCGAGCTCCGGTCTGCAGACGGAGCCAGCCGAGCTCCGGTCTGCAGACGGAGCCAGCCGAGCTCCGGTCTGCAGACGGAGCTAGCCGAGCTCCGGTCGGCAGATGGAGCTCGCCAAGCTGTGGTCCGCAGACGGAGCTCGGCACCACATGCCGTGGGAATATTAATCTCGGACGCGATGCATCGCGTGCGCGCTCCGACGAGGGCTGTGCCACATGGTGTTCCTGTGGTGCTGTAGGATGCTCTGCCGTGCGGGGTGCTCTCCTGTACTGTCACATGGTTGTGCGTACTGAGGCTGAGCACGTGAGGACTCAGTTCTGCAGACCTGCATGTAGTCTGAATCCGTCACATTGCAAAGGGAAATACATGTAGTTCGCCTGAAGTGCAAGTAAGTTCGTTTGCTTACATGTAATTCAGCTGAAGTGCTGAAGGCTAACTAATTATAATTGCATTACACCGTATTGCCCAGCAACGATCACCACAAGGTTGATTTTTTTAAAACCCTTGCTTTGCTGTGCTTGAGCCTGTAGCTCGTTCGCTGAGACTAGAAACCTTCACATAGTCTGGATCCAGGCCGGGCGAACTCTGCACCGGTCTGAAGGCCTGCAAGGAAGACCCGGCCCCCACCGCCGCTGCCACCCCGGCCGGAGAGGTGCGGCTCCGCTGGCGGTTCTGTTGCTGCTTAGGGGAGACCCGGGCCCCCACCGCCGCTGCCACCCCAGCCGGAGCGGCGCGGTTCCGCTGCTGCTCAGGGAAGACCCGGCCCCACCACCGCTGCCACCCCAGCCGGAGCGGCGCGGTTCCGCTGTTGCTCAGGGAAGACCCGGCCCCACCACCGCTGCCACCCCGGCCGGAGCGGTGCGGCTCCGCTGGCGGCTCCGCTGCTGCTCAGGGAAGACCCGGCCCGCACCGCCGCAGCCACCCCAGCCGGAGCGGCGCGGCTCCGCTGCTGCTCAGGGAAGACCCGGCCCCACCACCGCTGCCACCCCAGCCGGAGCGGCGCGGCTCCGCTGCTGCTCAGGGAAGACCCGGCCCCACCACCGCTGCCACCCCAGCCGGGGCGGTGCGGCTCCACTGCTGCTCAGGGAAGACCCGGCCCCCACCGTCGCTGCCACCCCAGCCGGAGCGGCGCGGCTCCGCTGCTGCTCAGGGAAGACCCGGCCCCCACCGTCGCTGCCACCCCAGCCGGAGCGGTGCGGTTCCGCTGCTGCTCAGGGCCAGCCCCGCCCGCGCTCAATAGGCCCACACTCGACAATGATCATCGGCTCAGGAAAGGCATTTGCTGAACTGAGTGGCTGTGTCGGTCGTCCAGGAAGTTTCAATAAGTCGAGAGCGCGCACTCCGTCTCGGCCAGCGGGGAGGGGGGGGGGGGGGCGACGCGCTGGCCCTCCGCCAGCCCGGCGACCGCCAGCAAAAACCGACGGCAATTCGAGCGTCGAAAGTTAGACGCCGATGGTCCCGATGGGACGAGGTGTTTTGAGCCCGGGCCAGGCGCGATCATTCAATCTTTGTGGGCGGGGGAGACAACCGAGCTCCAAAGTAGAAGCTAACACCGCCATGTTTTACCACTGTGCTGATTGTTGTGACGAGGGTGTGTGTTCGGAGGAGCTGCACAGAAATCCGCCGGCGACTGGTCAGCATAACTGCGAGTGAGTAGTAAAAATTTAGTCAAACGCTTAAACGACAGGCACACAGCGATACCTCGCTTGCATCGTCCAGTGATATGCTAAAGATATGCATTACTGTACTCAGCACAAAGCTTTCAATCCTCACAAAACAAAACCTGACAAAAACGGGAAGCACTCCTGCTCTCTGTCCTTCAGCAAGTCATGATGCGGGGCACGCGACCAAATCCCATCGGAGAGCTTCTCAGCCAGAGTTCATAGCCGTCATTAGGTGGTCACCAGCAAACCGCGCTCCGTCAGGTATATCGCTAAGAATCGAACCTTCCACACTACTGCCAGGACACCAGCAATCGCCAGTGTTGCCTTTCAGGTCAGGCCTTGTCATGGACGGCAGAATGCCTTCTTTTTCAGGTCAGATCATGGCTACTTGTACGTACTGCGGCCTAGACAGGTTGAGTTATGGTCGCTGGTTACCGTTCTCTTCCAGTCAGATCGAGCCACTGTCACCAGTACCCGATCGGAGTCAGACACGCCCCGTCCGCACTGCCCCCGGGGTTCGCTCAGGTGACTGCCGGCGCCACCCACTCCGCTTCAGGCCAGGTCCCCGCCCAGCGCCTCCCAGGTCCGGTGGCGGCCGTGCAGCCGGGTGGCGACACTGCCGGCGCCGGAGCTCCAGCTAGGCGGCGTCCTGGGCAACACCACTGGCGCCGGCGCCCCCGGCTCGGCGCCGGCGCCAGCGTCCCGGGCGAGACCGCTGGCGCCGGCGCCTCGGCTCGGCAGCGTCCCGGGCGAGACCGCTGGCGCCGGCGCCTCGGCTCGTCAGCGTCCCGGGCGAGACCGCTGGCGCCGGCGCCCCGGGCGGCGTCCTAGGCGAGACCGCTGGCGCCGTTGCTCTGGCTCGGTGGCGTCTCTGGCGGCACCGCTGGCGCCGGTGCCCCGGCCCGCCGGCCGGCCGTCGCCTCGCGGGCGGCCTCCACGGCGGCAGCGCGTGCCGTCCGTACCGACGCGGACCCTCGGCGCATGAGCCCCGCGCCCGGAGCGATGGCAACCGGGGCTGAGCCAGCCAGGAGCCAGGCTTTTAACGCGCACGGTCCCAGGCGGAGACGTGCCGATATAGTGGACAGCATGCAGTGATGCCAGCAGTTGAGCTCAGGCGGGCGTCATGACTGTATGCTGGTCCGAAGGAATGGCTTAGTTGCCTTGAAAGCTACGCCCTGAAAACTTGCATCACTCGGTAAAACTAAAGAATGATACGAATATTATTGTTGATAGTATATTCTCAGGAAACTCAAAAGCACATCAGACTTGAGGCCTGCGGATCTTCGCTGGCTTAAACGATCCAGCGTTTCATCAACGCAGTGAGCGCATTATTTAGCTTGTACAAGCCATAGGACTACTGAAATGATTGCAGGCCATAAACGCCAACGCTAGCCTTGACACAAACGCTGGCTTCGAAAACAAAGCATGGCCTTGGATATAGCTCATGAACTCAGCGTGGTCAAGTGTAAATAGCAATTCAACTGTCCGAGCGATCCCTCAACCAGAGGCGGTCCGTTCCGATCCGCTAGAGCAGCACAATGACACATAACGACATTTTGTGATCCAACTAGACTGCCCTGAAAATGTACTGATGTTCGCACATGTTCAGGGCACTTCACTACCTGCTGCTGAACAGCAGTCACTTCTCGTCCGAGAATGCCGCGCAAACGTGACAACACATCTTCAGGCGCCTCCAGCCCAGCAGGCGACACCGCACCACAAATAGCGTACGTCGAAGCTGTCGGACACCGGAGAGCTGCGGCGAGCGACGGCGCGACAGAGCGGCGCGGAGGCGTCCCACGCGCGCGGCCCCCCGGCGCGCGGCGGCTGCCGCGTCCCTCACCTGATGACAGCAGAACAAACAGGACAGTGACGTCACGCGGCCGCCGCCCGTCAGGCGGAGGCGGTCGGCAGAGCGGGAGCGCGTCGGAGGAGGAGGCGCGTGGACCGCGGACCTAGACCGATGGGAACGAGCGAGCCACCGAGACGGCCTTCTATCCCCACCACGAGATGGTGATAAGGCGTTTTTTTTGTCTTTTAGCAAAGATTTCGGACGAGTGGAGAGGTACTTCTCTTTTAGAAGGGGCGATATATATATATATATATATATATATATATATATATATATATGTGTGTGTGTGTGTGTGTGTGTGTGTGTGTGTGTGTGTGTGTGTGCGTGTATGTGTGTGTGTGTGTGTGTGTGTGTGTGTGTGTGTGTGTGTGTGTGTGTGTGTGTGTGTGTGTGTGTGTGTGTGTGTGTGTGTGTGTGTGTGTGTGTGTGTGTGTGGTGTGTGTGTGTGTGTGTGTGTGTGTGTGTGTGGGTGTGTGTGTGTGTGTGTGTGTGTGTGTGTGTGGTGTGTGTGTGTGTGTGTTCTTTCCTTTGGTATGGACGTTGGGTCTACTGAACGTTAAACTCCTTGTTGTGAAGCGCGGCAAACGTCTGCCACTGTGTTTGTACAGCATCAAAAGATTACACAATTTACACCATTTTCTCGGCTTGACTTCCTCAATTTCGTCAGCTTTGCTGAGCTCACTAATGGACGGAGACGAGACGGACGGCCTGCAAAAGGCTGGTATTTCGATTTCCGTCGCTGGAACTGAATCGCACTGAATCACACTGCGACTTCCGGCCCAAAGCAAATGTGTAGCCGCACCAGCATCGATCTCTTGTGAGAAAGGCGCTACTCTGCGTCTTTTCATGCCCAACTGCATATCCAGGATATGGCCCGAGGAGCCCTGTGATCTCCTTTGAGCAGGCCTCAGCATTCGGGACTTATCAGCTCCGCCTGACAGATGCCCGGACTCACAGCGTCCGGCCATCATGGCCGACTGCTGTCCTCAATGGCCAGCTGCGATTGGGTGCGGCGTCAGGCTCCAGGCTCCCGGTAGTTCGCTCCGAACAGGCCGAGTGCGCTGCCGGTGCTCAGGGGTCAGTCCCGGGTCGCGCTACAGGTGACGTGTTCTGGGTGCTGAGGGTGAGAATTTAGGGACCCTATGCCAATCAAAACAGCTTTTTAATCTGAATTTGCATATGATGAGCGAAACGATGGGATTGAAAAAGTGGCTTTGAACCGCCATGAATTCCGAATGTCTGAAATTTTGCATTTTTTGTAGTCAGCCGTAAGCTGCGGATTAAACATGTTTATAACTGAGAGCATCACTAATGAGTAAGTATTTGTACTAAAGAGTAAGGCATCCCGTTTGAGACATGTTGTGGCCAAAGCTGTGTAAAATTATAGCAGCGTAAACAGTGGAAGGAAAAAAAATCAAGTTCATGGGGTGAATGCTCCGGAAAGTTTTGAATATTTAGCGCATAAACGATGTTTCAGTGTGTCCCATCAACCGCCATTAGACTCTGTAGTAGGCAGGGAGAGAGAGAGAGAGAGAGAGAGAGAGAGAGAGAGAGAGAGAGAGAGAGAGAGAGAGAGAGAGAGAGAGAGAGAGAGAGAGAGAGGAGAGAGAGAGAGAGAGAGAGACCAACAGATGGATAAACTAAAGCACGTCATAGAGATGGTAAATGACAAGGGCAAAGGCCACTAAATCATCACTTTCTGGTGGAGAACCACTGTCCACTTTGCACCGTAACCAAAGGTGTACTTAAGTTAGTCAGATGCCAGGGAGGCTGAATGCCGATTACGTGTAGAAGCCAGATGGTAGGGCGCTGAGCTGAATCAGAGCGGCATGGGGTGGGTGGGAGCTTCAGGTGAAAAAGGGTCGGGGCTAACATCATACCATTTTGATGTCCCATCCCCGCGTAATTCCATCACTGCAGCCGCTCTCGTCCTACAGGCCTAGTAAGGCAGAAAGTCTGCGGTGTCAGAGCCTTCCAGAGCGTGTATCTGCGCAGGCACCCTCTGCAGGAGGATGTACACGCTCAGCCAGCCCAATGAGGTGGGAACAGTGCCCGGACACCAGGAACGGCCGACTCCCCCCCCCCCCCCCCCCCTCCCGCGAGACACTGATGGCATCACGTCAACCAATATCGGCGATTGATGACGTCAGCGTGCTCGTCGCTGACCGGTCGGCCCGGGCCGTCCTGCAGCCGACAGCGTCGGGCGCCCATCTGATAACGGAGCGCCGAACTGAAAGTGGTTAGGGCGGGTCCCGATCTACGCATGCAAACGACACTCGCGCCCGCCGGCGCGGCGCTGCAGAGGCGCGTGCCGCCTGCCGAACACGGCGCTAAGTGGTGCAACAAGCGGCCACCAATTAGTATTTAGTGAGGTGATTGACAGCCGGTGGAGCGCCCGGCGGCTGTTCCAGATGCTGCTGCGTGAGGTTCAACTGCGTGATGACTGATCAGCGCCGAGAACGCGTCGGAGAAAGTGCGTGAACATGCCCGGTTTTTGTTTTGGTTCAACGCGGTGCAATTTCCGACCGCTCGCTTCAGATGTACCGCGTGAGCGCGGGCCTGTCTGCTACAGATAAAGCGCAACAAAATGCTCCTTTGGCGCAGACTGGAAATAAGTCAAGTGATCTGGTGATTCTTGACGCCCTGGCAAAGGCCAACATACGTAACTTAAGTCTGTCGGACACACGTGCACTGAGATGCGCGGCGCCTTTGGCGGACGAAAATTAGTGCGATGTGCCGTGGCTGTATCAGGCGTACGGTGCTTGCACAATGCACAACGTTGGCTTCAGTATTTGTACGCCCAAACTTGATGATCACAGAATGATAGACGACTCGCAGCGTGCAGAAGTGAGCAGAACATGTCCCGAGATGCTTGCGAAACAATTGCGCTTCACCCAGAAGAAAAATAATTACGTATTCTACATTGGCGTTAACATTCCGCTTCAACTGAGTAAGCACTCAAGGTAGTGACCACTTTCAGATGCATTTAGCAACAGTCAGAGCATTGGGCCTTTTAACTGCTTTTCAGCTGGCCCATGAGTCATCTCGATGCTCTAATTGTTTTTAGTTCACTCTGGCGGTAGTTGGTAGAGACTGCAGGCTGCCAGCATTGACCTTGTGGTTGGGTTTTGTGGGTGTTTTCTCGGCCGCGGGATGGCTCTAACTCAATCAGAGAACGGAACAAAAAGTCGGCCATGGACGGAGCGACACTTACCAGGCGCTCAGGCGCCCGTTGAGCTAATTTCCCAAATTGCCCGGGGAAAACACAGGCTGAGACGGTGCTGTTGCATCGTCATGCATGCCTGGTGCTGCATCTGAATCTGCACTATACATGCATCTTGTGGATAAATGCAGCTGTCACTAAGATGAGGACGCGGGTCCTGCCCATATCGAGCCGCGGCACTTGTGCCGTGGTGACCACCCGATTCACGTTGCGCGAAGTGTTCGCGAGCCAGCTGCCCAGCGCCCATTTAGAATCGGCTCCAACTCGCTAACTTGCCTCGTTATTTGATCTCGTTGTCTTTGATGATAGACGGGTGTCTGTGATGACCCACGGTCCGTGCCGATAGGCAAGGGAGAGTGAAATCTGCAGATTTTTCGCCAACAAATCTAGCCTCGAAATGCTTTGTCCTCCCTCTTGCACCACGCGGTGTGACCCGATGCCCCCTCCAGCGTCAGGCGTTGTGACCGGGTGCCCGCTCCCCGCGGGGCCCCTCGACCCACCCCATCGGCACCGCCTACGTAACGACCCCAGATCAGGAGTGGTCACCGCCACCGCAGCAGCCAACCCTGTACAGGTCATCAGACCCGCGCAGCCACCCTGTCCAGGTCATCAGACCCGCGCAGCCACCCTGTCCAGCTCATCAGACGCGCGCAGCCACCCTGTCCAGCTCATCAGACCCGCGCAGCCACCCTGTCCAGCTCATCAGACCCGCTCAGCCACCCTGTCCAGCTTATCAGACCCGCGCAGCCATCCTGTCCAGCTCATCAGACCCGTGCAGCCACCCTGTTCAGCTTATCAGACCCGCGCAGCCACCCTGTCCAGCTCATCAGACCCGCTCAGCCACCCTGTCCAGCTCATCAGACCCGCGCAGCCACCCTGTCCACCTCATCAGACCCGCTCAGTCATCCTGTCCAGGTCAACAGACAAGTCACTAGTCATTTCTGCGTTCTCATTAAGGGTTACGTGAAAGAACAGCTAAGAGCGCTGTCCCTCCGCTTTCTCCCATGCCGGACTTGAAAAAAACTTATTCTTTTTTTTTGTTCGCTGACATAATGCATGGCACAGCAGCAAACACAGGACATATTTGAATCTTTCGGCAATTTCGGATCTGGAAATGTTTGAGCCACGTCAAGCTTTCAGCGAAACGTTTATGTTCTGTCATCTGCTGACCTGCCGCTTCTGTAACACTTGCTCAACGTCGTCCCTCACCATATTTGTCTGGCACGCTAGCAAGCGACTGACATATGCGAGAACGTTTCAATAATTTGCTTAAACTTGGAGCAATGTTTGATTATTGACATTCTGTTATGGTCCGTAATCTGTGTATGAGCTGAACGCTTTTTTGCGTCTTTATGAAATCGTCAGATCAGCATGTGTCTGGCAGTACTTAGCAGCTACGTGCACACCGAGACAGGTCATTAACACGCGCTCGGGTGGGGGGGGGGTCAAATTCACCCCCCCCCGAAGGTTTTTCAGAATGGTTTCTGAACGGCGCGGCGTACCCGCGCCAAATTTTGCATAGCTGTAGACGATTGAATAGCGAATCGTTTGGGGAAAAATTTAGATGTACCTTGTAAGGTTGCTGATCTACGGCAGGCCAAATTCAGGCCATGGATTCAGCAAAGCCAGTTTGTAGGGAATCGTTCAATCTGACGCAACAACATAGTGTTAGACGAAGCCAGACATCTCTGAAATGCTTTTTTAGACAACACAACAATTGAATGAGCAAATTGCATTGACCTAAGGTCAGGTATGAAGGTAAGACCAAGGTTAAAACTAACCTGTTTTATTAATCTATGGCTTGCTGTATGGAATCGTTTCTGGTCCTCGTTTCTAATTTATTGATAGCAGGAACCACATTCTACATCTTCCATGGACTTCATAGAGGTCAGAAAGGCTATTGACCTAAAATGACCCAGGTCAACATTTTACGCATACCGTCTAGCGTAATCTTTGTCGCTTATTGAAATGCAAAACTCAGAGTAGTCTTGTATGATTTTGGTCACCATGACCTTCAAAACGTCGAACAAGGTCGCTCACCTTAAATAAACATGTGACCTTTTGCTTAAAGACAGTTATCTAGGTTTTGAGGCACTTTGCAGACCAACCTGGAATTTAACCTTGTTTGACTTTATTTGATACGAAGGTCATGACCTAAGAACCTTAAGCTTTGACCTAAGTGAGTTCACGTGCAGGTAAGCATACCATTGAAGTTTGGTGTTTCTAGCTTTATAGTTCTCGAGATCTCAGGGGGGTCAAATTGACCCCCCCCCCACCTGAGCGAAGGGTATCCAGCCGGCCATCCGGGCGCGTGTTAAATGTTTATAGGCCGACAGCTCCGGTCAATACCAGTTCAACACTTAACTTTCGACTTAATACGTCTGGACAATGTAAGCACATGCAAGGACATGGGCGCTGCAGCGCTAGTTCCAAAAGCCAGTTGCTCGTTTAATCTTCAGCTCAATACTGCGCTGCCAGCCGGTCGAGAGATGCTCGGAGATAAATGAGCGCGACCTGCACTGGCATCCGATCACCACAGCAGCGATTGCGGGTGCGTGGGCCGGCCGAGACCTCACTCGTCGGCAGCACGCACCGGTTCACTGCTGTGAGGACGCTGGAGAACGCGCCTCTTGTCCTTTCCGGACACATAAACCCGAACACTCCGCTATGCTTGTTCGAAACCGTATAACGCGACCTCGTGAGGGCAATAGCATGCATTCTCCTCCGACTTTGTCTACCGCCAACGCAAATACTGCCGTCCGCTCGTGTTACAAAACTAACCGGCTTCTCTCGAGATTGCTTCAGTGAATTGCGCAACAGACGAGGATTCGACGAAGGACACCACATACGAGCGCTTCACTCAGCGCGTAAAACAGCGCGTGAGGGCTAATAAAATGTCCTGTGACATGCGGGACACCAGGCGTCGTCAAAAGAAGCATGCATGCTATTCGTTTTCGCCGACTTCGTTTTACGAGTCTAATCTAGGAAGCTGTATCCCGGGCGGCCCACTGACCGAGACTGGTGACATGAGGCGGGAGAGGCCAGCCGATGGCGAGGAGCTTAGCTGGCCTTAATTTGTTTGCTCTGCGTTACAGTCGACAGTTAGTATCGTTCACGTTAGACAATCAGCTGAACATATTGACTTCATTAGATTTAGGCGTCCGATTTTTAGCCTTGTGGCGTTGAATGTGCGGAATAGAGCAGTCATTGAGCAGCAATTCATTAGTCAGTGAGCCCATCTTCCCGAAGTCCGTTTCAATGAAAGACAGCCAAGGCGTTGTCTTTGATCCAGGTAAGCAGCCCCAGCCCGGCGGCCAGCCCTGGAAAAGCCGGCGCCAAGCCTCCACGGTCAGGCCTTGGTCGGCCCGCCGCCGTCAGAGGCCCGCGCGCCCGCCGCCGTCTCCGTTGTCTCCAGTCCGCCTCGTTGGGCAGGGCAGAGTCTCCCCTGGCCGGCTCCCCGCCGGTTCGCTGCCCGTCCACCGTTCCGCCCAACAATCGGAATCAGTTACCCAGGCGGCGCGCGCACGTCTCAATCGGTCGGTGCTCCGTTTTATCGGCGCTAAATCACGCCGGTCGGGCGGGGCCGCCTGCGTACGCGGATAAGCCGGCGGTCGGGCGGCGCGGGCCATGGTGGGGCCGGCGGGGAGCCGGACAGAGGGCAGGAGGATGCCAGCGCCGGTCCCGGCCGGCGGAGAGAACGGCGCAGGAGGGTGGCCGTTGGTTCTCGTCAGTCGGGTGCCGACGTCGGGCGGTTGTAGCGACGCTGCGCACGAGCCAGGACTGCGTGATGTGTTTGGGGCTTTTTGGGCCACGGAAGGGTGGTAAAGAGCTTCGCCGTGGCATTCCATATTACGCCACTACAGAAAAATAAATGTCCGTAAATTTTGACGAGTATACCAGCGCTGCGCTGCGCTAGCTTGCTGGCTCGTGCTGTCAGAGCACCCACGCCGCCCTGTGCAGAGGCATAGAGGCACGTGCGCCGCCGCGCGGCAGAGGGATGGAGCAGATCATTCGACAGTGGGCGGCCAACGCACAAGAGGCATTGTGCGGCATGCGATGCGGCAGGCTGTTCGATCAACCCGACACAGAGACGCCAAAACACAATGTGCAACGCGGTGTGGCACCGCGTTGGTATTGTGAGGGTCCAGCATCAAACCACGCATCTACATGCCCCTGGTATTACAAGAATTCGCGACAGATTCGGAAGGCATGTGTCTGAAGAATTAACCGACGCCAGTCATATCATCATTCTATAATCAAAGACCTCACTTAGACGGACAAAGCAGCGTGTCAGTCTATTTGCGCCCTCCGGATGGGTGCTTCCGCGCGCATGCGCGGTCCCCGAAGGCGATTGAGGAGTGATGCAACAGACGGCTCGCTCGTTATTTTCACGCACGGTTGCCGCATGCTCAGGTAGCCGCTGGCCGCAAAAACTGGCGGCCAGGCGGCGTCTGCAGCTGCACTGGCGCCTCCGCCGCAGACGACGCACAACAACAGAACGTAATCAGGTCCACAGTGTCGGGTTGCGACGGCCGCGAGCAAGGCGGCCCAGACTGCGCTCCGGGCCAGTTTGGAACCGCAGCGATCTCCCGTCGTAAACCAGGCCG
Source organism: Pollicipes pollicipes (assembly GCF_011947565.3). Taxonomy (NCBI): domain Eukaryota; kingdom Metazoa; phylum Arthropoda; class Thecostraca; order Pollicipedomorpha; family Pollicipedidae; genus Pollicipes; species Pollicipes pollicipes. The sequence goes on along the minus strand of NW_023596420.1, from coordinate 21,240,541 downwards.
ATGCTACGCGGGCTGGTAACGGACTCGCTGTCTCGCTAGGCCGATGTGGTGCGGGCTGGTGACGCGCTCGCTGTCTCGCTAAGCCGATGTGACGCGGGCTGGTGACGGGCCCGCTGTCTCGCTAGGCCGATGTGATGCGGGCTGGTGACGGGCTCGCTGTCTCGCTAAGCCGATGTGACGCGGGCTGGTGACGGGCTCGATGTCTCGCTGAGCCGATGTGGTGCGGGCTGGTGACGGGCTCGCCGTCTCGCTAGGCCGATGTGGTGCGGGCTGGTGACGGGCTCGCTGTCTCGTTAGGCCGATGTGACGCGGGCTGGTGACGGGCTCGCTGCCTCGCTAGGCCGATGTGACGCGGGCTGGTGACGGGCTCGCCGTCTCGCTAAGCCGATGTGACGCGGGCTGGTGACGGGCTCGCTGTCTCGCTAGCCCAGAGGAGATTTAGTTCAGACGCATTAAGTGTTACTGCGTGTGGCTCGAGCGAACGCGGAGAATGCCTCAGGCACAGGAGAAATAAAATACCTTTTTGCCCGTTCTTGTGCGGCTGCATTCTAAACTTTGGAGTCCGCATACGGGTGCTTCAGGCGCATTCCAAACGTTTGTTATTCGTTCCTATCCATGTACATTCCAAATGCTGTACCTTTTCGCCGCGCCGTAACCGAAGAGGCTTGGCGGGTTTCAGAGGAACCGACGATGCTGCGCTGACCCTGCTTTATTCAGTGTGTCTGTTTTGACACGTGTGTGATTGGACGCGAGCATCATTGTCACTGGTCTCGTATGTCGTGGTACTCACCCAGTGCAGGTGTTGCGATTGACCATTTGACTCACACCTTCGTACGTGCACTATATCCGTCTGAGCCCATTCGGAACCTTTCGCAGTTGGACGTCCGGATCCGTAGGCGTCTGGACCCATCTTGGCCCCCTTCTTCGCTGCCACAGCCCCGGCTCCCCTTCAGACCCCTTTCAGTCCCCCGCTCCCCTCCCAGACAAACGTCTTCTGCTGGCGGGGATGCAAATGCGTCGTTCAGTATGCATTGCCGATAGGACCGTACCGGCGCAGGGGAAGCCAGCCTTAGCCGGCATCAGCGCTCCACGCCGGCCCAAACTGATTGACTGTTTAACCTGGCATGGTGCGCGACCTTGGCGGACGTGAGGCAATCCCTCGCCGCGGGCGCTGCTCGAGCGGCGCCGGGGCACGCGCGCCGCCATCGCCGCACGGGACCTCAGCGGCGCATTTGCCGCGTCGGGCGGCTCTTGAGGACCGCCATCTGACGTGTCCGCTAATTTCAAGTGTACCGTGTTTGAGTGTGTGAGTGGATTTTGACAGTTTCTGAGGGAGTACGTCAATTCCCTGTTCCGTGTCACACACGAGAAAGCATCCCGCCAAGCACATGCTCAGAAGTCTGCAAATATGTACGGAAAACTCAAAAGGCCCGTTCATGTACTTTCATGCGCCCGGGATAGCAGTCCGAGATAAACAGTGGACGATTGAGTCCTCTTTGTTATTTTAGTTGTAAAACAGACGTTCAATACCAGCAGCCATACATAGATATTATGCGTAGACAGAGAGGGTTCCGGCAGCGCAGTGGTTAACGCGTCCGCGTTTACCACTGGACGTCTGGGAAACTGGAGGTACGGGGTTCGATTCCTCGCGGTGCCCGCCGCTCCTGCCAGAGTGAGAGGCAGGCGATGCCACGTAGCCTCAGCAGCTGGGTGCATTGTAAATCCGCAATGACACACACACACACATATGTGTAGTCAGATATCTGTAATCTAGCCAGCGATTGTGGCTGTAATATTTCCGCTGGAGCGATGTGTTGCTGGTAGGATATGTCATCAAATACTCTCACAGTCTGTCCGCTCCAGCCACCTTATCTCCGCACACGACTCTGTTTCCCTTTTGTTGTTTACTCTCGTTCAATCACCACGAGGGCATAAAAGTTTTATCGACCTGCACTGTCGCTGCAGAAACATGATGGAAGCCGGACAAAATGGCCGCGTCTGTAGATAGCATAGGACTACCCGAGGGCAACACACTAATAACATACTTAAGCCTTTTGCAATCAGAATGACATGAACTGTGGGCCATTCCAAGCGGGGAAATTCTACGCCTGCACAAAGCACGTGCTAAATCGGTGCTAATCCGCGCCTCCGGACCTTCTGCCCTACCGAAAACGCAAGGCCTCCTATGATATGCAGACAAAAAAATTGTTGTGATGAAGCTGCGATGCTAATGCAATTAACTCGCTGTCTCTGATTTAAAGCACGCCGGTGTCCGATCCGTGCTTGCGCGGAAAGTTTTATTACACCCGCCGAATTGGATGCGGAAAGCATTTGGCGAACGGTCGCGCGCGACGCTAATTTGTAATTGTAATTGTAATTGTGCGCGCCTCCGGTGGCGGTCGGTGGCGTCAGTGTTACGCATTCCTGTCGAGGGCCGGGCCCGGTCTGCGCCGGCCATATTGGGCCAGGCCGTGATTTGATCCCGTCGCATTACCATGATTACCTCGCCGGTCGGCTGCCGCCAAGCGCGATCGTCCAGCGCACGAGGCGCTGGATCAGGGGCGGAGGTGGGGAGGGGCCGCCAGCACCTCTCCGTCTACGGCAGAGGCGCAACAGGACATGTCCAGCGCACGAGGCGCTGGATCAGGGGTGGAGGTGGGGAGGGGCCGCCAGCACCTCTCCGACCACGGCAGAGGCGCAACAGGACATGTCCAGCGCACGAGGCGCTGGATCAGGGGTGGAGGTGGGGAGGGGCCGCCAGCACCTCTCCGACTACGGCGGAGGCGCAACAGGACATGTCCAGCGCACGAGGCGCTGGATCAGGGGTGGGGGTGGGGAGGGGCCGCCAGCACCTCTCCGACTACGGCGGAGGCGCAACAGGACATGTCCAGCGCACGAGGCGCTGGATCAGGGGTGGAGGTGGGGAGGGGCCGCCAGCACCCCTCCGACTACGGCGGAGGCGCAACAGGACATGTCCAGCGCACGAGGCGCTGGATCAGGGGTGGGGGTGGGGAGGGGCCGCCAGCACCTCTCCGACTACGGCGGAGGCGCAACAGGACATGTCCAGCGCACGAGGCGCTGGATCAGGGTGGAGGTGGGGAGGGGCCGCCAGCACCTCTCCGACTACGGCGGAGGCGCAACAGGACATGTCCAGCGCACGAGACGCTAGGTCACGGGGGGAGGCGGAGAGGGGCCGCCAGCACCTCTCCGGCTACGGCAGAGGTAGTGCGAGGCATGTTTCACCACGGCAAGACGACATCGGACTGCCGACATCTGCACGCGATCCAGATGTCGTCAGTCCGGACCCTCCATCTGCTTTCATGCCGTTTGTTCAGGGGCAGTTTGGTTGTCCTTTCTCCAAGGAGAGATGTCGGATAATTTCCGAAGTGTAACGTGCATGAAGTCCAGGTTTGTCCTGTGCAATGCAGACCAGCGATATTTTTTATTAGACCTTCGTGCAAAGCACCAGCGCTTACGCCGTTGCGGGGCCTACGCCGATACGATATCTTTATGGTCGTTCACGTAGTCACGTGATCGGTATGATCCGCTGGACCCACGTGGTCGATGCAATTTTTACAAGAAAATATGAATACACGTTACCACGATGGGCCATTGCGGCCTTCTTCAAGCACGACACGAGGTAATGATTTTCCGAATCACCGATCCTAGGGCTGATCTTGAGAATTCATTGGTGCATCGCTCTTCCTTGGTAATAAACACGTCGAAACTTTATTGTGTTCTGGTCTCCCAGGTCCGCGTGTACCAAGCGGTGCAATGGGCGGTGCGCGACCGTGCGCGCTGCCCCGGCTCCGGATGTGTGTCTGGGCTCCTCCCGACAGGACCGTCCGGTCCGCCGCCGCCGCTGCCACCGCCGCCGCCGGACGCCCGCCCCGCGCCAGTGTTGCGCCGGCTGCCGGCGGGGGAGCGCGCGCGCGCGGCGGCCGACCCGACAACGCAGCCCCTGGTCTGCCGTGTGCCGGTCCGTGCCGGGCTGAGCTGGGCGGAGGCCGAACTGGTCTGGCTGGTGCTGGGGCTGAGCTGGGCGGTGATGCGAGTGAACTTTGGCTAGTGGACCTGAACTGCTTTGAACTGAGCTGCGCTGCGCCGAGTGGGGTCGAGCTGTTTGGAGCGGAGCTGGGACATTGCGCTTGGGGCTGAACTGTATCGAATGGAGCTGAACTGTTCCGAGGACGCTGAGCTGGCGTGAGACGAACGAGCGAGCTGACGACAGCAGTCAGCTGCGAGCCAGTACCAGCAGCACCGCGGCTCGGGTAGCCGCGCCACCGAGCTACGTGGACTGCGCTGAGCCACGGGAGCAAAGCTGGGCTGAACTGAGCGAGCTGAGCTGCGCTGAGCTGAGCTGAGCTAAACTGAGCTGAGCTAAGCCGAGCTACACCACCCCGTGATCGCGTGTTGGGGGCGAGTGCGGGGATCGGCGCCCTGACCGCAGCAGACCTCTGCCGCAGGTGAGCTAATGATCTCAGCACGGCGCCAATGATCTCAGCACGGCGTGACCGGTCCGCTGCCCACCTGTATCAGCATCGCCCGACGTCGAGCTGTCGGTCGCGCCGGCAGGGATTCGGGATAAGCTGTGTGTCAGCCGACCAGCGGTTGTTGCGACGGGTGCAGCTCGGCCGGAAATGTCCATTGTTCCGACGTTTGGGGGAGGCGAAGGTCAAATAATTTTTCTTTAAATGTTCTCCAGTCTTAAGCGCACGAGTGCCACCCAACCGAATTCCAATCAGAAAAGCCGGAAAACTGGGACAGGACTGCGGAAACAAGGAAATTGCCTTCAAACGATTTTATCAGTTAATTCTTGTAATAACGTACAGGAAATGGTTTCGTCAATGTAGCAGACACTGTATCTGGGTTGAACACATCTGCACAGCCCTCTTAAGGACAGTTTTTCTCCCATTAAGACCGGCGTATAGGATCTCCGCCGCGAAGAAATGTACTCAAATGTCAAACACCGGTCGTCCAGCGCCTTATCTGGCCCGAAGCGCACTGCAAAGGCCGGCGTTCCGTGCAGCCAGGTGTAAGCCGTCGTGCGGCCGGCTGGGGCTGGCGCGGCGCGGCTGTACACGGTCGGGCAGCACCTGGCGCGCGCCACCGCCGGCCCTCCCGCAGTGCCGTGCTCCTGCTGTCGGTGCGACCGAGGCGGTCACGAAAGTCCGGCCAGGCGTGAAAGCTGAAAGCCTGCGAACGTGCTGCAGGACAAGTCAGAGGTGTCAGCCGTGCGCGAGAATATGGGCGGTGTCAGAAGAGGGTCCATGTTAGGGATGCTGGTGTCAGGGTGCTGAAACGAAGTGATCTGCAGCCGCTTGAAGCGGTGTTAAAAGCTAATGCGATGGCTTACATATCTTCAGTTTAGGCGGTAATTCATATGAAGCCACCAACATGTCTCATATGCTTGTGGCAATAATATGTGGCTGATCGACTGTGAGAATAATCAGAGGACGATGAGATATAGCCTGCATAGTTCCGGCGTTCTCGCAAGCAAGGCCAGGATAGGTTCGCGAAGTTGAAATATAATGTGAGCCATCACGAGGAACGTTCGAAGATGCATCACGGCCTCTGGTTCGCTGCATCGGCTAGTTTATAGTCTGGGCTGAGTGTTTGGCTTTGTTTTTCTCCAAGGAAAGCACTAAAGGTGGCCAAACAGGCTGCTTAATTGGATTCCCGATTTTTTCCCCTCGTTGAATGAGATCAAACAGCTTGCGCGTGGAATTCCAACGAGTTTACACAGTTTAACTGCATTGCAAGAAACAGCTCAACCGCTGTGGTTTAGTTGTTTAAACACAAAGCATACCGCTAAGCCATTTGGATTACATGACAAGTTGAGTGGTTAGGAGAGACTACGTGCCAACATTTAAAGGATTTGATGTGGAGGTTCTGGCTTGTTGTTTGCGGCCCCTCGCTTTTGATGGCATTACATATGATGCCTTCTTATTTTGTGGGTGCAGGTATGCTTGTTAACTTTGTCCCCTCACATATTTATTCAACATTTATCCAAAACTTCAGGTATCTATCCAGATATTAATATTTTGATAATTGGGCAAAAACAGCGCGTGAAGACCGGGCTACTCCATGGCTGCTTTCCACCTGGTTAAAGCGTCTTTCCGTGCTATCACCCGAAATCGGGCGAGATTGAAGACACAATATGGACACGTCGTGACCCCAGCCCTGTGCTCTCTCCACTCTGTCAACTCAGCGATCCATTGGCGGCCTGCGGCTGACAGCCTGGCCTTGAGACATGCATCACGCCTGTGCAGCTCGCCAGACAAAGCATGATGTCGTGTGGACAACCAGTGCCGGACATTGTTGGCGGACACGACGTTGTAAGGCGTTCATGCGCGGGGCGAAACCGCTGGGGCCCGAAAGCTGCGTGGATGCCGTGCGCGAGCATATACAGATATGGGGAAGGCATGGCTGCGACCGCTGACGGGCCATGTTTGCTTCGTTTCGTTCTTTTCCACCGAGAGCTTCCGTTTTCCACTGAGAGTGCAATGGAGCTTCGTGCACTGCGGGGATTCAAGAGCCGGCAACCAAATGTCCTCTGGCAGTGCGTCAACGACGCCGCTTTGATGTGGATTTCTTGCCTGCACAGAGATTGCTGGTGATCTCAACAGGTTTTTAGCCGGACTCGACGCTTGGACGCAGGTAGCAGGAACTCGCAGTGTCAGATGGGCCTCCGCACCCTGTCACATAGGCAGATACACGGGCAGGCGGCAGATTTCCTCTGGTCGAGGATTGGGTCCCCGTACACATAATGTGCCCTTGCACAGCCTCACAGAACTCCCAGCAGCCGTGGGGCGCGTCGCAGACGGCGCGACTCGGCCCAACGCACTACTGGCTGACTAATTTCATGAGATCGCTCAGGTTTTCATGCCGCAATACCAAAAGTGCCGGAGCATTTTGGCACAGCGATGGCGCGTTGTGAGAGGGAACCCCCTTGGTTCGACACGAAGCCGCCAGAGGGCCCCGAGTCCCTCAGCATGATTGCCGTTTGAGAACTTTGCTCAGATCGCGCGCGCAGAGCAGCAAGCGCCAATCACAGGGGCGCTCTGCCTGCGAGTCTGAGAAATTTGGTCACGCTGTACCCCCGGTGGAATACACGCCCGTCACGCCAATGTGCGTGGCGTCAAGCAGGCGTCAATAACGGCGTCCAAGCGCATCATTTTAATTGGTGCGCCCAATGATGACTGGCACTTCCGGGCTCACGATAATTTGGCGCCGTCGGCTGAGCGCGGGCACGATTGATACAAATGAACTGGCCTGCTTCGGTGGAGGAGCTGCTGTGGGTGGTACCGGGTCGGCCCCGTTGGACTGAAGGGGCGGGGGTGGCTCGCCGCGTCATTAGTCGTCGTAAACGCGGCAGGACCCCAATACCGGACGGAAGCGTCAATGCGAAAATGATGGATAATATATATGTTTTGTTAGGCTGGTTGCATGCGGCCCTCCACCATTTTAGCGTTTTGTTTACGAGCCGTGATGGGTCATAATGTGATTTGATAGAAGTTCACTGCCATGAAGTGAGACGGGAACGTTATACAAGAACAGAGAACGTTATGCAAGAAATCATGAAATACGAAGACGAAGCAGAGGTACCTAGTAACACGCGATCACCGTGCGAAGTAAAAACATCGCAAGAATGCTCGTCTTATCTCATCCTTATCTAAGGAAGAAAACACTGATGGCTTTATCTTAACGTTGACAAGACGGAGCTAAGCCGAAAGTCATACGTTTACGATTGCGGCGAGTTCCTGTCTGGGTCTGGCGCTCTCCGCGCGCGCGTCTGCCCGCGCCGGTGCACGCTCTGGCAGTACGCGCACTGATTGGCCAGCGTCGGACCGATTCCGGTCCGGCGGTGCGGCGCCAACGTATCTTCAAATCAAACATCGTTTTTTACTCTGCAGCCAGTGGCGCGATAAGCCGACAAGTGTTTGGACACGGCTCATTAGCTCTGCGAACGCACGTCACAGCAGTTGACCCGTTACCAGTGTGTCCGGCGCTGAGGCTCGCCTGAGCCGTGCAGTCAGGCCACCAGACGCTCCTTGCGTTTCTGCGGGGAGGGTGGGGCCGGCTCGGTGTTTTTGGCGGGTCACAACCGCCCAGGGTGGCCTGGAGGGTGGGGAGGGGGATGTTGCTTGACGTTGAGTTACAATCCACGCTGCTCGCCTTGGAACCACGATTTTCCCTTGCCTGTAGCCAGTGACCGCAGCAGACGGAATCAGAAAGATAATTGGGCAATTCATTCGGAAGGGACCACCGGACAAACGTTTGCACGTTGGGTGTGGTCCGTTGTGCCGAAGTGAAGACCAGCAGTGTCCATAATAAAATGGAACGTTGCCAACTTATGCGCATTGTTTCGCTTGTTTGCCTCGTCGCTGAACGGAAGAGGCGAGCAAGTTTGAATTTTTCCTTCACAAGCCTCAATAATGCCCCCATGAGAACACGAGTGCCGCCGGCCGCCCGCCGCTCCCCGGCCCGCCTGCCTGCCGTCTCGACCAATCACGTCCGTCCCCGGTCGGCAGGTGCTATTGACCTGCGTGTTTGTACCCGGTTGGTCGTTAGTACCGCGATAAGCTCCTGCCGAATGACACCTGATACCGCCTTATCGCTTCGACGATGGCGCGCCAATTTGTCGCCGACGCCAGCGATGGCGAAATCGGCCAATAATGGTCATTGCGGAAGCGTTTGGTCTTCACGATATGTCACGGATTTGCAGAGCGACAAAATAGTTTTTACAGATGCGCGCTGACGCCCAAGTTCAACGGTTGAATTTAAAACGACTTACAAGCACGCCGCTGCGTAAACTAACTGCAATTCGTGGATCGTAATGTTATGATCGTATGGACGTTCGTATTCCAAACATGGCCGGCTGAGCGTGTGCTGCAGCCGCAATCACGTCATCACGTCGTTGCTAGACCCGCTCCGAACCCTGCCTGACGCGTGTACCGCAGCCGCTCTCACGCCATCACGTCGTTGCTAGACCCGCTGCAAACCCTGCCTGACGCGTGTACTGCAGCCACTCTCACGTCATCACATCACCGCCAGACCCGCTGCGAACCCTGCCTGACGCGTGTTTCAGGGGATGACCGGTCCAACCTGCTAGAGCCGAGCAGGCCAGCCGTTCGGGTCGACCCAGCGGCAGGCGAGGAGCCGTGTACGGAGGTCCGTGCGTCTCTCCGTCAGCGCGGAGCTCTAGCGCTGCTGTCCCGGCACGCTTGAGCCCACCGCCTGCTCCCGGTGCCAGCAGGCGGTGCATCGCCGCTGCCTCCGCGCCCGGGGCCCGGCTGGAGGTCGGCACAGGTCCGCCGCGTCCGGCGGACCGCGGCGCTCGGTGCGCTCCGAGAAGTCGCCATGCTGCTGCGAGTGATGCTGCTGTTGCTGGCCGCCGCGCCGTGGTCCTTGGCTGACCTGGACACGACAAGTGAGTCACTCACGTGTTCACACATGTGTCTATAGAGGTGCCAGTGTGCGCGCCCCCGGTGTGACAGCTTGTAGCGGACTACCCATGGGTGTCGCCGCCGGATTAGCGCCTTAGAAGCATGTCGAGCCCTGCAAACCTACTGTGCCACCCGTTGTTGTGAAGTCCAAGGCTGTTGATAGCTTGGTTGACCTGCAACGGAAGCCGTTGCGGAAATCGTTGCCCTGTAATGTATGCCGTCTACAGCACGCTTTGAGGCTCCGATTGCAATAACACGTAAGGCGGCCCTACTGTCGACGGACGCTCCAAAGTTTTTTCCCCACAATCCTCGGAGGCCGTCACAGCTTCAAAGTTTGCCTATTACAGCCGCGTTGCTCACCAGAATAACGCCGGGATCGCCTTTAACTCCGACAGCGTCTACGCTCTGTTTTTTAATGTTTGATCCAATCTTTGAGTGTTCCAAAATGGCGGCGGCAACTTTGTGCCAGCTTCTGTCGGGTGTGACAGTTGTAAAACTTGCTTCCTGAATCCTACTGCCGTCTGGGCGCTTGCGACTGACAGAAAACGCCCGTCGTCTGCCGGCACTGCACTGGCGTGGTCTCAGAGAGTCAACGCCTTCCGCGTGTGTCGCCATTGCCTGTCACTTGCAGCTTCTCGCCACTGGCCATCGGCGCCGGAGCCGGGGCCCGCTGTCGATCCCCGAAGGCCGATGGGCGGATACGGTGCGGGCTCCGACGTGCCGGCTGGCCGCTGCCCGATGGCGATATTGTCAGCGTCTTCAGTCGTCTGGGCGTCACCGAAACGGCACGGTGGCATGCGCGGGACATCCATCTAGAATGCCTAACCCGATATACCTGCCCTCTGAGCTCGGTCACATAAAAGGAAATCCGGCCGCCGCCGCGGTGCCACGCTCTCTGCGCCTGATCTCGTTTTCACCGAGTCGCGACGCCGTATGCATCGGCTATCTCGGCGGTCTCCTCGGCGACCTGCTTTGGGAATATCGAGCCGCCTCGTTGGGGGCCTCTCAGCAGCGTCCATCTAGAGACGATGGACTATTAGCGCCGGTCTGACTTGTGCCACGCGTCCACTACATATGACCACCATTATTTCCCGCTGCATAATAGTTTAAGTAGCACATCTAACTGCATTCTAATAATAATGATGATCGATGGTCCAGCCATTATTTTTAAGAACTATCAATAATCCATAAATTAAATCAAATAACTCATTGCCTTTAATTGGCTTTGGTACGCCATCGCTCGAAGCGCGCTCCATCCCTATTCATCGGCCGCTCCAAGCAGAAGCCGCTGCCGGCTGCGAGCTAGGCGCGCCGTTCTGCTGTGCGCCGGCAGACGCCAGCGCTGGCACGGTGCCAGGGCAGGTGACCGCGTCCGGCGCGTGCTGCCGAGCATCAGCCGGGTCAGCCGGCGGCGCCTCTGATCTGCCGCTTTGAAGCGGCCGGTCCGAGTAAAATAGGCGTCGACAGCTCGAGGGTCCGACCGACACGTGAGGTGTTCGATTAAAACTCGGCGCCGGATGTGACTCGTACGTGTCGGGGAGCCTAGCTGACATGAGACGTGTCAGCGCCAGCTGCTACCGAGCGCTGCGCAGCTCGGCCGACAGACTCATTCAGAAACAGCGCGGTGTTCGAGCGGCATAAGGGCTGAGAACTATTTACTTAGCACCGGTGACGGACACACGCAGCCGTACGAGGACTCGCAAGGTGTATCGTGTCTTGAAGAAGTTTTTTCCGCTAGTGAGGCTGTCTGAAAGTCGACGTGGTGGAGAGCAGCGATCCTCACCATACAGGTTGTGATGGCAAGGTACGACTCAAAACAACGATTCTCCCAATCGGTCCCAATTTGTGAATCGGTGGTTGGTGGGTGTACATAAGCGTGTTCCACTGCAGAAATGCCCCTTGCCACTCTGCCAGGACCATGCATCTCAAATGGTTTTCCAGTCGTGAGAAGTCCTACGTTGTAAGGTTACGACCACAACCAAAGTCGCGCGGTTCTTACACCAGTTTGTAGAGGTGGCCAGAGTGCATGAAGGCTAGAAATGATCCCGCTGTCGTGCAGTTACTCTTCACGCAGCGGGCGTCAAAATCAGCTTCCATTCCCATGACGTCCGCGGCTGTGGCGACGGGCATATCATTGCGTTGTTGTCAGTTGGTCACTGAGCGCTGGCCAGTGCTCGGTTTGGCCGCAGATTATGGTGGTGAAAAATGCGCCAGCCAAATGCTTGGTTAGTTGTGCACTGACCATTTTTGGCCGGCTGGCGGCTTGTACCGTAGTTGACTGGTTCTGGAGTCTGGGTCGGTGCCCGTGGATCCAGCGCTGGATCCAGCATTTTAGAGCAAGCATTTCCTGGTCGGGTCAGCACTTGCACAATGCACAAGTTATGTTCTGGATAACACTCACGTCTCCAACCTGGACGCGTCAGGGTACGGCTGAATATGTAAAAGCTTTCTGAATTATCAAAGCGCCAAACCCGACACGTCAGAAATGGGCTGATTTTACAAAAAAACCTGACTAGCCTTCCACGGCGAGAGGTGTTTGGTATCCGGTATTACCTTAAGGATAGTTGTTTGCCGTTGCCTCGTGTCAACATTGCAAGAGAAGTTCACTGTTCTGACAGGGCTGAGAGCGACCTTTCTTCAGGCCCCGGGCCTCGGCTGCCTCACCTGGCCTGTGTGACCTCGCCTTTCCCCGCAGCAGCGGTGTGAGCGGCGGTTTAGCGGCGCTGCACGCCGCATTGCTCCCCGTTCCGTTCACACGCCGCCGAGAGCGAGGCGTGAGAACGGAACTGACACCTTGCGACGGACCACTGAGCTGGGGAAAAGTCTGTCAAGTGGCGCCGTGTTTCGTTTACCGTCATTGCTTCACGAAAACCTTTTCGGCGAGACGACAAACATTCAAATTTTCAACCTTAGAAGACTCGCGGATGTGCGCGTTTCGGTACGCTATTCATCTTTGAAATCCCAGTTGACCTCTTCGACCCAAAGTTTTCTCAGTTGTAGCTTGGCATCAGCTCAAGAGAGCAGCTTGCTGGCATTTGCAGCAAACTTCGAAGTTTGCGTTCGCATAAAAGCAACTAGTAGTTCGGAGCAGGTTCTGGGTAGCATGCGGCAATTTACCGCGGCCGTGCAGTTTCAACGAACGATCTTCCGTGATATCTAATGGCATTCCTAGAAACCCTCTGTCTTGGGAAATGCTTGTAACGGAGTTTCCAAGATTTTAAGCCAATGCCGGGGCTGGAAAAGACGCGCAAAGGAAATTTGATGTTGATTGCTTCTGGGTCTTAATTGAACTGGTGTATTACCGCCTGGTAAATGCTATCGTTGCCATTCTATCAATGCGTTGGAAGTCGCCGACTGTCAGAATCTGTTGTTGGCCGCTGAAGTAAAATCACGAAAATCTCCTAATTATGCCTTAAAAGGTATGCCTTGTTATCCGTGTACCCACTTCACATAGGAGCCGCTTTCTCTAGATATTCGTAAGCGTTCCGTGTTAGGTAATGATGGATGTTGTGTCGGTAATGTGACTAACTGATGATAAGGACCAATCAGAGGCCGCTGTACGCGTTAATTACCAGTCGCCGGCAGCAGTGCCACCCAGCTACAAACACACCGATACACAGGCAATCGTGACATCTTCTTATGACGTGTATCGCCAGATAGTCAGGGCTCAGACGGCTAGAACCGTCAGGAGTTGACCAGAGGAAGCAGAGCAATCCGCAAGCGTGCAACACTCTGTGCTTGCGCCTCACTTCGACGCACTCTGTCCAAGAAAGTGGTGAGACGGACATACCGGGCTGCATCCCAATAAAGGAAAAATCGTGTTTCTCCCATGTACATCTATTCAAGGTGGCTTTGGCATCTCCGAGGTCTTTCATTTGATCAGCCCATTAACGTTCCATTAATTGTATCTTTGGGCTACAGCTCGTTAACGGCAAACTAGATCACGGGCAGTAGCTGCCATTGTCTTCATTTCGTTCGGGGAGGGTCGGGCATTCTCCCTGCTAAGGAAGCTGTCTAGATTTCATAAGAAAATGCAAATGATGACGATAAATGAGGGCAAGTCAATTGGCCTGTCCGTCATTTTTCAACCCAATAGGTCCTGCCGCCACAGAGGCGCCTGGGGTGAACCCTCGGTCCAGAACACATTTACCCGGTTTACATGGGCAGCCGAGGATAATTCGAATTAAGATCGGAACGGATCATGCGACGTTAACCCTCTCGGCGAGGGGCGTTTACATGGGCGAAACCGGCTTTACGTCGGATTAACGGTCGATAGTTCGATCCCGCTTAGTTCGAACCAAGGAACGGGTTATGGGCGAAAACTGCGCTTTTGAGGCGAACTGAACAAAACAAGAAGAAAAAAGCCGGTACTCTGCGTATGGATGGCGAATGTCACGAGCCATGGTGGGCGCGAGACAGCTTTGAGGGCGAGGAGGAAGATGGACTCCGTTGGAAAAATGATCTGTGCGGGACTCATAGGCTTTGCAGCTACAGCACAAGCCATAGCACTTGAAACACAGGAGTTGCGCAGTCAGCACTGCCAAATCTGTCACATAAGCAGTGTTATATGCAAATTTTTACTAGCAGGAAACTGGCTAGCATGAAATCAGTATTTTCTTGTATTGGCCAATGACACTCACAAACTTACCACACTCATCAGTATGCCACCCAGCATTATGTCATCTACTTTGCGCAGCCCAAGAAACACATTACCTAATCCCGCACCAATGCATTTATGAGCAGCCTGCAACAGTGAGCTAAGCTACAGAAATGACTCATGAATGCTACATAGTTAGTGGCAAAAATTGTGTAACTATGTTGTCTTTCCCCATCCAATGCATCATCAGTACCTGAGGGCAGCATTGCCACTTAGACTTGGCATGGACTGGCAAGTCAGAATGCAGCTATTTGCTCTCTTGACATACTAGGGTTGAAATACTGCTTTGATATCCTTGCAGTCAACAGCATTGGCTGATATGGACTGATGGCTAGGTGGCACAAACAGCCGTGTTCGCACAGTCCAAAGATCATAACGTGAACCAGCCCCAGAGCTGTCATGACAAAAGCAATCTGGGCTCAAAATTCATAACAAATGATTAATTATAGCAACAGCTCAATTATCCACCTCATGGTTTGCAAAGATACATGTCACAAAAAAGCACCAAGGCAACATATTTACTCACCAGTACAAAAACAGGTAATGATGTGCACTGCAGATGTTCTCTGCACATCATGTGGCATTAGGTTAGGTTTACTTAGTTTATGCACTGTTTTCTTCCACATGAAATGCACAAACCTGGATTTGACAGAGTACTGATGACAGCTAATTTCATCCAGTGCTCACATTTGCTTTCTTGACATTTTGGAACCATCACTGGGCAATTTTGGTCCCATCATTAAAAATAGTTCACATTCTGCACTGACTGCAATGATCTATTGCCTATATTTGTTGATCCTTTGCATCATGCAGGAATTATTGAGTTACCTATCTCACACACATTAAACTGACAAGCAACAAACAGCCTAATTGCATCAAAAACAAATATTCCAGCCCCCGCTTCCTTGCCAGTTGGTCTACCAGTGTGACGTAACTTCATATTTCCTTGACAAGCCAGTCACCAATATCCAGCACATCCCTCCTGCCAATAGGTGGTCAACCAAATGTTCAAGTCACAGGAGGAATGTCTGCAAAATCAATCCTGGGGCATTTATGTATTCACCTAATGAAAGAAACTATTGGTACTCCCTGCAAGAATTGTTGAACAGTTGAATTACCTACCTCGTGGCCTGCAAAGACACCCATCACAAAAAAGCACCAAGGTGACATATTTAATCACCAGCACAAAAACAGGTGATGATATGCAACACAGACGTGTTCTCCATGCAGCATGTGCCATCGTGTTAGGTGTTAGTTTATGCACTGTTTTCCTGCACATGGAACACACAAACTTGGATTTAGCAGAGTAATGATGACAACTATTTTCATCCAGTGTTCACATTTGCTTTCTTGCTGTTTTGACCCCATTATTGGGCAATTTCGGTCCTACCATTATAAAAGTTCACATTCCGAGCTGACTGCAATGATCTATATTTGTTCATCCGTCATATCATGCAGCAATTTTTAAGCTACCTTTCTCACACAAATTAAACTGACAAGCAACCAGCATCCTAATTTAAGGAACATCTGCAAAAACACTCCTGGGGACTTAAGGTATTAACTTAATGAACGAAACCTGGAGGCATTCTCTGTAAGAATTTTGAGCAATCCAAAAATTAAAATGAGAACAAGTCAAAGCTATATAAAATAACCATATTACCTCCATCTGGCTTTTGGAAGCATGGAGCCTGCCCCAGATGTAAACTAATCTAACCTTTAGGCGGAAAGATAGCACCAAACACCGTCGACGCCTGCTGTCTGCATAGATCAAGCGCCTAGCAAGGCTAAATTACGTGAGCATTTCTGTGCTGCTAGCCACTCAAGGCCCTCAGTAATAAGAGTAGTTTTAGCAGCATGATGTCAACTTCACCTTCCTTCTCTTTTCCCTTACCATCTTGGACTTGAACCGTCTCGAGCAATAGCTAAAAACCCGTGGAAAAGCGGTAACACCGCACAAAGCTGAAATGGCTATGAACAGAACTGCGTGCGCCAGGCATTTTTCTTTTTTTTTTGTTTAGACAGCTGACGGCCGATAATTCGGACGAAATCCCTTCCTGAACGGATGATCCTCTCACGGGAAGGGATTTCCTCCGGCGCACGATTCGAATCAGCGGAACGGCGCGTGAAGTGTATACATGGGCCGGATAGTTCGGATCGAGGACGGGTCCCGGCTTAATTCGAATCACAGCTGCCCATGTAAACAGGG
Organism: Pollicipes pollicipes; assembly: GCF_011947565.3. Lineage (NCBI taxonomy): Eukaryota > Metazoa > Arthropoda > Thecostraca > Pollicipedomorpha > Pollicipedidae > Pollicipes > Pollicipes pollicipes. The sequence continues at coordinate 21,224,229 of NW_023596420.1, read as the reverse complement.
TAATTGTTCCGACCCGATCCAATCCACGTGCCATGTCCGTCAGCGGCGGCGGCGCCTCCCGTCCATTCACGGCACCGGTGGGAACGGTGGGGCGCGTGTCACCGCCCTCCGAGGGTGGAGCGGGAGCGATCAGAGTCCGGTCGCGGACCTGGGAAGGGGCCCCAGAGATCCCCATGACTGAACCCGCCCTCGAACGCGTGCGTCGCCCGGAGTCGCCTTCTGGAGGAGAGTGGCCCGCACTGGCTTGCGGTCATTTTCCCATTCGTAGAGCGGACACCTGGGCTAGTTCCCAAACCAAACGGACCCCCGGTACGGTCCCCCCTTCGTCCCCATCCGGCCATTCTCACCGTTCTCCTGGGACGCTCCCCGTTCGGAATCACCGCCAGCTGAGGCCGTCCCTGGCGCGGCCCAGCCGTCTCCGGGGACGCACACCCCCGGCCGTGGTCACCCTCGCGCCGCGGTCAGGCCCTGGGCGACGGTCGATGCGGGCCCACGTGTCGGACAGCGGTGCTGACCAGCGCCCGCGCCCGCCAGGCTAACGGCAAGACCAGGTGGATGGCGCTGCTGGCTGCAGTCGGTCGTTCCCGCCGCACGGGTTTTCCAGCAGTTTTCGAGCTGGTAGCCGACTGTGGTCATGCACTTGGTTCGGTTTGCGGATTGTCACGAATTCGAGTCAGCTCTGTGTCAAGTTTGTCTCGGTTCTGTGACGAACACGAATTCGACTCTGTTCTATGACGATCACGAATCCGATTAAGTTCTGTAATGAGCACGAACTAGGCTCTGCTCCGGCTCGACTCGACTGGCTGCCACGACTACATCCACGCTCTCTGACAGTCGCAAACCCGGCTCAGACCTGCGGAGACTGGCGCGGATCCGGTCCGCGTCCGTGACGGATGTATCTCGCGCCGTTCTGCTGTGGGACCGTCCGCTTGCGGTACGTGTTTCGCTGCTGAAGATACGCAAACATGACCGAACCTCGCATTCCTGTCGTTTAAGCGTGACAGGTATGCTGATAATTGAGGTGATTAGCGTTCCGGTGTCAGTGTCTGCTGACGGATGTCGTCTGTCAGCCCGACTGACCCACCGACTGGCCGGGAGGAGCCAGTGGCCTGCCCCAAATCACCATACGCTGCCCACACATATACAAACCGCCACTGAAAAACGTCGCCCTGCCGTAATCCGCGCGGCGGGCGTGCCTTCACGCACGCGGACTGCCGTCAAAGGCCTTCGTCAGATCAAGAAAAGAGGCATCGGCGGCACCGTCGTTATGACCGGGAGGGTCGCCTAATGGTCGGGGATCGCTGGGCGACTGCCGTCTCCCGCTCGATCTGATTATTCCGAGCAGGGGTGCGCCCCAGAGGGGAGACGAGGGCGACACTCGCGGCAAATCGCTGACTGGTGACGCTGAGTCACTGCGCAGAGCGGGGACGTCCGCCTGCCGGCCGCTGGCTGCAGCCAGCAGGAACTCGCTGATTTTTACCCGCTGAAACCACAATCCTCAGCCAGGGCATTCATCCCGGCGCACTTTTCGGTCGGCGCGGCGGGCATTAGCACCGAGGGGGCAGTCGTGTGGACGTCCGCTTGCGGTGACATCACCATGGGGAGCAGCGCGACCCGTGACGCGCCGGCGGCCCACACGCCGCTGGCCACCGGCGAAATGTGAATTATGGCGACGGGAAGATACAAAACCGCGGGGAGCGGCAACATTAACCGATCCCATGCGGGTAGGGGTGATGTATAACGCTCAAATTGCACCGCGGTTCGCTCGTTTCACAATAAAACCTCATTACGTGGCAGCTCGCCGGCGCGGAAAACATGCGTGCCGTCGGCCGACCCGGCGATAAATTTTCACGGTAATACCTCTGCACGGCGCTGAATGGTGCTCCAGCTGCGCGACCGCGGGAGGGGCATTCCTCTTGGCGCGGGGCGACGACGCGGGCCGTCCCGGTGTCACACCTGGGGTCACTGGAACGAGCTGCCCCGGCCGAACGGACTGGGGACCGCAGCCTCGGGGGCAACAAGGCGCTGGTCGATGTCACAGCAGGGCTCAAGTTTAGCACCTTTCCCCTCCCCCTTCCCTCGCTTTGGATAACACTAGGACGGACGATCCTGCGGTTGCAAAACGGAGCTCAGCCCATTCCCGGGGGCGAGCACCTCTCCCCTCCCGCCCCGCCCCGGTCGAATATGCATTGAACCCGTTCAGCACTCTTCAGTCCGCCTTCCCGCTGATTCTGCCGGTGTGCCGGCCGGTGGGCGGAGGTGACATCTCCCCTCCCCCACCGTGGCTCAGATTCCCGGCCAGTCGCGGTGGCGGCCAAGGTGGCACCGGAATGCCACACATCCGCCCCGTGTGTGAGGAGACGCCGCCAGCGACGGGACGGCCGCGCAAACAGGCTGTCGCCCGCCGTCCGGTCCCCATGCTGGCTCCCGCGTCTCCTCGGTGTGGAGCGTCGGGGATCGTGGGTAGGCAGTGGGGAAAAGTGCTCGGTTGTCGCCTCAGTAGTCCAGTTGGGAAATCGTTGTATGCGCGAGTCCATTGCAGGATACATTTTGTATAATCAGCTGGGGATCTGATCCAGGTTAAAATAGCTACAGCTACTCCCACTTTCGGGTTCGGTCGAACTTGTCAACGGATGTGACATGCTTCTGTTTAGAAGTTCGTGGGTCTGGCAGCAAGGTTGACGTTCAGCTGGTCCTTTGTGCACCTGCGATGTGGGATGGCGCCCTGCATGGCACTCGTGTGATTCGTTTTTGTTGGTCAATGGTCGATTGGCCCGGAGACTGGCGCCACCGCAGACCGGCCGTGTCATGTCAGGACGTAACTTGCCAAAATTTTTAGTGAGATTTCCTTCAAACGGGAAATACTCAGCTGAAATGTTTTCAGGGTCTTCGACAAAAACTCCGTTTCACAAGGCTCTGGTCCCAAAGCTGTACCATTTCAAATTCGGGAACAATGCCCATAACAAAGAATTCACATGCGATCTATTCAATGAGCGGCATCTGAAAAATGGCGATACCATGCTACTGAGAACATCTCCCTATGCTGGCCTCGAGCTTGCCAGCGGCGCGCCGGTTTTGGGGCCCGTCCGCGGCACCGCGGGGTCCTCGTCTGAGCGCCTCCGTCGACGGGCGGTCCGCCGTCGTTATCGATGACGTCCGGGTGGCGGGGAATTTGCTGGGCCAGGCCGCCGTGTCAGTCGGCTGAGCCCCGGTGGCGACACGTGCTGCTGGCGGGTCACGTCAGCCGAGACAGGGCCGGCGACTGGGGGACAGCGGTGTCGGCCTGAACACATCAGCCGAGACAGGGCCGGCGGCTGGGGGACAGTGGTGTCGGCCTGAACACGTCAGCCGAGACAGGGCCGGCGGCTGGGGGACAGCGGTGTTGGCCTGAACACGTCAGCCGAGACAGGGCCGGCGGCTGGGGGACAGTGGTGTCGGCCTGAACACGTCAGCCGAGACAGGGCCGGCGGCTGGGGGACAGCGATGTCGGCCTGAACGCGTCAGCCGAGACAGGGCTGGCGGCTGGGGACAGCGGTGTCGGCCTGAACACGTCAGCCGAGACAGGGCCGGCGGCTGGGGGACAGTGGTGTCGGCCTGAACATGTCAGCCGAGACAGGGCCGGCGGCTGGGGACAGCGGTGTCGGCCTGAACACGTCAGCCGAGACAGGGACGGCGGCTGGGGACAGCGGTGTCGGCCTGAACACGTCAGCCGAGACAGGGCCGGCGGCTGGGGGACAGCGGTGTCGGCCTGAACACGTCAGCCGAGACAGGGCCGGCGGCTGGGGACAGCGGTGTCGGCCTGAACACGTCAGCCGAGACAGGGCCGGCGGCTGGGGACAGCGGTGTCGGCCTGAACACGTCAGCCGAGACAGGGCCGGCGGCTGGGGGACAGTGGTGTCGGCCTGAACACGTCAGCCGGGACAGGGCCGGCGGCTGGGGGACGGCGGAGCTGACCTGGGTATGTCAGCCAAGACGCGTTTGACGGTCCAGGGTCAGTGGTCCTGACCTGAGCACTTCTGCATTCCGAGCATGACTAAAGTTCTAAGGATGGACCATCCATTGCCATGCCACGTTACAGCCACGCTAGTCTCTAGCCTGGCTGCAGTTGCAGCGCAAGTAGTGCCTACACACTTCTAACGGTCTTCACGAATGCGTGTAGCATTTCCGCACCTGTTCCTAATACGCCCTTGGCAGGTTAGTGCCGCCATGTTCAACACGGGTGTGCGGGATTAGCAGGGGGCGCCCGATGCAGCGTAATACATTCGGACCGTCACACTTACAAGTGACCCTATCATCATCAAACTGTGGCGCTGCCTGTTCCACAGAGCCGGGTTAAGTCTTGGATTACGGGGACGGCGTCGTTCTTGAGAAGTCGCGCCATCTATTGCGCCGCCGACGAGCTGGCCGTCGCGCCTCGGATCGTATTCCACCTGTTATGCGCACGAGTCATGATCATCCCGCTGATGAACGGCTGCCAGGCAATCGTCCGTCACCTTTACCACCCGTCTGGCTGCCAAGAACGCCTGGCGCTATTTACATGGTCGGCGTGTCGGCTGTCGTGCGGCTTTTAGTAGCTGTCCTCTATTCGAAAAATCCCACCTCGATACCTCCCAGCGCAGATTTGTTTTGATAGATGACGCCGGCGGAGAATTTTCGTCAGCGGTAACGGCCTGCTGGTGACAAATGGCGGCAGGCGTCGAGCGGAGACGCATTCGCAGCGCGGAGCAGTGCCACCGCCAGCTGCCGCCCACCGGCGACCGGTGCCAGAGGTCAGCGGCGCGGCGGCCGGGCGGACGGCGCAGGGGCGGGTCAGGCGCAGCGGGGCATGACGCCGGCGCCGACACGCCGGATGTGCGGCCAGACTGCCCGCCCGGCAGCCGGCCTGGCGCGTCGGTGGCCCGCGCGAAGCAGTCCAGAGTCACGGTCGGGGATGCGCCGGTCCAGTGAGCAGTCCAGAGTCACGGTCGGGGATGTGCCGGTCCAGTGAGCAGTCCAGAGTCACGGTCGGGGATGTGCCGGTCCAGTGAGCAGTCCAGAGCCACGGCCGGGGATGCACCGGTCCGATGAGCAGTCCAGAGCCACGGCCGGGGGTACCCCGGTCCGATGGATTGTTGCTGGAGCTCTTCTTTGCGTTCGGCGACTCTGCAGAAAACCTTGCTGCGTTGTCTGCAACGTTTGCTTGCATTCGCTTTCGTTTTAGGCGAAGACTACCAGTTGGCTTAATTTCTGGGTATGGAAATACTTCATCACGATATGGGCCATTCTCAGTTGTTAACTTATGTAATTGGTATGAAATGTATTTCTTGGGTCGGTGCAAACGGACATGTGGCAAGGAAAAGACGAACGGCAAACTAATGTCGGCAAACGAACGGCAAACTAATGTCAGAATAGCAGAGCAACTGCCACCGCCAGGTGAACCGGACGTTGTTCCGTCCGGAACTGAAAGAATTGACCGCACTTCTGCCGACCTGTGACGCAGCGTTAGCGGGTGGCCCAGAGGCGCGGATGGGGCCGGCGGAGGGTGTGATGATGCTGCCACCCGTCAGACTAGCGGCGCGAGACCCGCCGGGCCCTCGCTGAATCCAGACGGCGGCGCCGCAGTCGGCTGGCCAGGACCGAAGTTTCGCGAAGAAGACTGGGGATGGTCAAGGACAAAAATCACTAAAGCTTTACCGAAGTGCGCCAAAAAAATAATCGATGATTTGATTCCCTTTACTCGGAAAGTTGAGGCTGGGGCTGGAGCTCCCCAATGGAATAGGAACTGCATTCCCGCAGCGGACCACTATCGCAGTCTAACAGGATGACGTGACACGATTAAGATGATTATCGGCTTAACCAGTGGTGGTTTATCTTTGAATAGGTCTATACGGAGCTAGTGACAAAAAAGGTAAGGTTACGTCAGCTGGTACCAAAGCATCTGCTTACGCCTGCACCCATCTTATCGCGTGTTTTGGTGTTGTGCCTTCCCCTCGCGTCGTTGTCTCGAACGCTTAGTTTTTGTTGATGCTAGATAACTCTACTGTCCCTAAATTTTCAGATATTTTTGTTACGCACGCATTGGTACGTGTAGAGTACTATCTTGAGATGTGTGGAGAATGTGCTGCATCGGAGCGTGATAGTTGTTTGCCCGTGGCTGCTTGTGAGATGTATGGTGATGCCGAGCAGGCACACCATTTTTCCTTTCCCTTCGTTATTAGAATTATTACTTGGCGTACGTGTCCTCTGGTCGTTATCCCTTGTTTGTGGTCTTCACGGTTTCCCAGCTCAAGTCACCTGATTGCTAGTTCACTCACCCCGTGCCGTTATGCGGTACAACGCCTCACCAGTCCGACCTTGACCCGTCACTCCCGGGGCGGGAGTCACGCCCCCGAGACACTCTGGGTGTCGAAGTGGATCTGACCTCTGCCCTCTGTCCTGGCCGTCGTGACCGCCCTCCGACGGCGGCACGGGCGGGCGCTCGGCGGCGCAGTATCCGTCCCGGCGGGGAGTCGCCTCCGGGGGCCCGACAGCACCGCGGCGCGCCGGAAGCCCCGCGACTGACGTCCTGTCCCCGGGGCCTCCCACCTGGCCGACGCCCCGCCGCCCCGCCGCGCCGGGGCCTCGGGCCGGACGGAGTGGGGATGAGAGGGGGCGGTCGTCGGTGCCGACGTGGACCCCTCGTTACTGCAGCTCCGTCGACGGCCGAGCATCGACAGACGCCGCACGAGCAGCGGCGCAGACAAAGAGCGGCCTCATTAGCGTCTGTAACCGCCTCTCCCCATCCCTTTCAGCCCTCCCCTCCCCCCCCCCACAGCACCCACCCACACAGTGCGGGGACCAGAGCCTGCGCCGTCAGTTTTTACGTGAGCTGACACGCACATGGGTTGCTGCTCTATATTTGGCGCGGCGGAGTTTTTGAAGTCTCGACATGTGAATCCAACCGTGCTAAAAATGATCACTATAAGAGTATGCGGACCAAAATGGCATTGCCGTAGGAAACTGCTATGCCGCACATGACCATGCTGCTCGGTTCTTATGATTGTAATGGTCGTTAGAAATCCATTAGAAGAGCCGTTAGTTTCTAATGTCCTCACATGACACCCCTTCCTTTGCTGTGCCGCTCTTTGTACGCGAGCTAGGGTAAATCTAACGTGCATTGTTCGCTCAGAGTCGCAAGATATATTGCTACGGAGCATCATCACGCGAGCCGTTTGTTCACAGTGCATGCGCATAAAAGCAGACGCCTGTATAATTTTGCAGATCATGTCATAAATTTGCAGTGTAAAACCGCTTGTGAAACAGCTACCGCGTACCTTTTACTGGGAATTAATTTAAAGTTGTGTATGGACATCCGGCATTAACTAAAATAATGTCAGTGTCGTGATGGTGGCCGCGGGCGGCTCTAGGATGGACTTATGCAGTGCTGTATGCCACTAACGCTTGATGGAGCTCGTTGCTCTTCCAATTAGAGTAAGTTTGCGCGTAAGGTTAAATAAAGTGCGATGGCTTTTTAACTGCACCATTTTGCATACAACTGCAGCGCTGTCCAGAGCGAGATGCATGTCAGAGATGCTTGCCTCTTTCTGCCTGATATGTTCGGATTGCATACATTAACGCCCGCCGTTTGAGCCACATGCACCAGGCGCCATCCTGCCCGTGTCTGCCCTGTCCCGAATCGGGCCGAATGACAGCCTCGGTGTCCGCTGCGCCGTTTTCTCCACTGTTTGATGCGTTTCCAATGTGATCAATCGTCGGTGGATGGTCATCAGTAGCTGTCTGCTTTCAGGCCAGCTGACTCACGTGTCAGCTGCTGAGGGCAAGACAGCTGAGCTGCCGTGTGACGTCACGCCGCCGGTGGCTGGGGACGAGCTGCGATTGGTGCTCTGGTATTACGGCACCGGCGGCACGCCGATATACACGTGAGGGACGGCGCCGGAAGCTACAATGACCTGAGTTAGCCTATTTGCGTGGAGGAGAACTGGAGGGGTTTAGTGCGTGCTTGACGCTTGCTTTTAGTCAATTGTAGATCAGTATTTTTGTATCCGGCCGTGCGTTATGCCATGAAATCCCATGCCATTTGAATGAATGACTTTGGGCTCGGGGAAGACAAGTGAAACTCAAGCTTAACCTTTGCCTTAGCTTAACATTTTCCTCGGTGAGTAGATTCCTAGTCCAAGACCATTGGAATGCTCCTTACCGTAACTTTTAAATCGCGGATGAAAAAAGTTTATTGGTCTCATTTCACCAGCGGAAGGACAATCACAATGCATAACAATGACGTTGATGTTCCATCGCGGCGGCGCGTGGACGCATTCTAACAAGCCTTGTTATCGAAGCACGATTGAAATAAAACAATGCTGCAGCTCATCGCACTCTGCAAGTCACGTTTTTTTTTACCACCGCAGTAAACACTAAGATATTTGAAACAGATTCTTTACGCGATGCATTGCTTATTACGGCACATAGGAAAAACATATTCCGGGATACTGAAACCATGTGAGCGTAATGCTATGCTGAGCTGTTTGCATTGTCAGCTAAGGTACCACAAGTGTAGCATCATGCTAGGCAAGGCTTCCCAAACAAGGATTCGTTAGACCAGCACGGATACTGTGTAGTCTGCTCGAGGCCCGGTATTTTTACCATCGACTGCAGCGGGCAGACCAGTCCCATACCGTCGTGGGTCTGCGGCTGATTTCAGAGTCCCCCGGAGTTTTTTCCTACGCGTTTCTCTTGTCAGGAGTCTCGATGACGTGGCTCCGGGGTTACGATAAGGACGCTGGCTTTCGTTATGGCTAGCTGATGGTCTGATCTTGATTCAAAGAGGAAGGCACAAGTTGTCCGGCTGACACTCATCGCTTGTTGTTGGCATCGATCGATTCATATCGTAACGCAGTTAAGAATGACGCAGTAGAACTATCCCAATATCTTTGTTGGTTTTGTGTGGCGTAGACCTGATACCGCGTATGTATCTGTGATGCCTTACCGTTAACTTGATACGGCACAACTTTTTTCATCAGCCACATCGTGTTTTGCTTATGCGATCCTCGCTCCAGGTGCGCGCTGCCCCGAGTGTTCGATCATTGCACGTCTTCCGACAGCTACCCTGGACCCTGTCCAGGATGATGCATTAAGCCTGCACGGAGGTGGTATTCTAGTGGCCGTATTTCACGAGATGATGGTGAGGGGCGTGCACTTGGAAATGAGCTGGGGCGCACTTCGACGTGACTGATTCGCCGCGCTCTGCTAGGATGGCACTGCCTAGCGAAGCTCAATGACGACGCTCCGTTAATGGGCCGTCGCATCATCCCGGCGCGCACATCGCTTCTCTGCGACCTGGCGGTGTGAATCTCCCAGTCCGCGTCTGCGATACAAAGCGACGCTGCCATCCGTGCATGGTCCTGAGCCCTCGCTGTCGGCAGGTATGACTCTCGCAAGAGCAGCCGGATTAGCGGCGCGCACTGGGTGGACCCCAAGCTGGACAGCAGCCGGGTGCAGTTCCACGCGGACTCCCGGCCGGCCCACCTGCGGGTCACGGCCGTGCAGCGCGAGGACCAGCGCCTGTACCGCTGCAGGGTCGACTTCCTCCACTCGCCCACCAGAAACTCGCGCGTCAACCTCACCGTCATCGGTGAGTACTGCTCGACCCCCTTCCCCTCCGTGGGGGAGCGCCGTGTATTGCGCCGCCCCCGCGCCAGAGCTGGAGACTCCGGGTCTGTCGCACACTCAAATACTGAGTCTCACCGCGCCAAACCGTTATTACAGCTGCGGGGCGCACGCTGATGAAATTACTGCGGACAGATCATATATGTCGACTTAGCACAGGAAAGTGGACGTTTTCCACGAAGTGCATTCATAACGTGGGCTGGTTTTGGCTGCCGGTGACCCGAACGCGGTGGTGCGGAATTCCGGCAGGGCGCGCCTCGCCGCCTGACCGGGCTGCTATTTCAGGGTCGACAGGCCTCAGTGACGGCATTAAGTCACATTGCCGCGGAAATGAAAATTAAACAGACGTGTATATTGTAATGTTTGTGGCATATTTATCTTTCAGAAGCTTTCGACGTAAATTTTGTCGTTAAGGTATTGATGTGTGCCGAAGATCTATATTTAAACCGACTTGCACTGTTGCATGCAGCACCTGTATTCTGAGACAGCAAAGGTTCTTTTATCTTCTTCGCTAGCTTCACCAACCTCCCACACGCATTGCACACGACCGTGACCTGACCTGACCTACCGACGATGCCCACCTCCAGCTCGGGAGCCGCTGATGCTGAAGCTGATCTAAGGGATCACTCCTGATTGGGCCTGTTTACGAACTGGCGGTGTGGGCCACCTGATCACGCCTGCTGACAAGGCTCGGAGGCTCAGAGGCGCCATGTTTTCCTATATGACGCCAGACCTGCAGGAGAGGCCGGCACAACGGAAACTCCGCCGGCGTACAGTCAGCACCCAGACCGGGCGCCCTGGCCCGCCGCCACGCGGCTGCGCTCTTATCTGCGCCTTATCGCGCTCGAGGGCACCGGTGGAGCTGTTGACACTCGGCCCGGATGACAGTGCTCTTTGCCTCCTGCAAGCGTGGGAATCACTGCCGCTCCCATAAGTAACGAGGAAGAGTAATGAGCTGTGAACGATTTTTCAGCCCCAGCGATTAGTAGTTATTTTGTTAGGGGTCGTTAATTGCTGCGGAAAATGGAATTATGGCGTGCGAGCATTAGCGATATTGTATTTTGTTGTGGATAGTCTGAGACGTCTGTTCTGATCGGGGCAGAACAATATATCCGGGCAGACTGATAGAATTAATGTTTTCGCCGTTTACTGGCACTTTGACAAAAAAATCGCTTATAGTTATGTTCCAGGCTCTGGTGTAAAGTAGCTATTAGGCCTGCTGAACTACCAATGGCTGCGTGTTATTTTCAGTCGTTCGCTCTTGAATCCAATCACAGCGGCCCGGCCGTTCTCCTCGGCCGTGCATTTGGTAATGAAACCCATTTCTCGTGGTGCAACGCTTCCGAATCCAGCCAATCACCAGCGGACGAGCTCTATATGTCATGTTTCGCACTGCATGCCACTAGAGATCATTGCGGTAATCTTGTTCGGGCTCAGCCTTCACGAGACCGAGCGAGGGCAATCAACTCCGGCAGGCGGGCACAGCTGCCTTCTTCTGTGTCCCCTTCGCGCCCCCATCCGCCGCATAAGTGTATTTCTGTCGTGAGGCCCGTCTCGCGGGCCGTATTGATTGCTGCGACCTCCCTTTTCTCTCTCCCCTTGTCGTATTTCACGGTGCGAAATTAAGGCAGTGACACATGACGATTGGGGTATGACGTAGGCTTACGTTTCAGTTGCTCAAACAGCTCAATATTGGGATGGAAAATGGCCACACGTAGGACTTGTGTAAGGCTGAAAGCTTTGCGCAGCTCGTGCTGAATTACCACAATCACCACAGGTATGAATGGCCGCATAAAAAATAAGGCACAAGAGAGAGCCATGGCTGGTTTATCTACAGCCAGTATTTTAAAGCTCCCCCAGCTTTGCAGGGACGCGCCACAGTTGCACAGCTCTTGTTGTATATATTGGACCGTCATCGTGTGCAGGCGTCGCACCGCAGTTTGCATGTGACCTATGACCGACGTTGCGCGATCCTGACGCACCCCACCTGGCAACATGAGGGCTTACTCCGAGCACTGCCGCCTGACTCCGCCCGGACCTCGTTCTGCTGAGACCAGCAGGAGCCGCTGGACGCAGCCGTATTTATGCCCACGGCTTCCCCCAAACTACACGGATGATGCTGTTCATTACGAATATATTGTCCGGGTCGCTGCGCGCCGCTGCTGCCGTTGGCTCAGGAATATGGAAATTTGGCCGGAAAATTCCACGCCACGCTCGTTCGTTCGTATGGATTTTCGTTATGGAACAGACCCGTTCCGCGCAGAAAAATGGGACGCCGTTTTGCTGTCATATTTCATATTATTAGCTTTAGATACGGCGCATCGGTTTCCAACCACTGTTTTTCTATTTTGATGTTGATCCGTTCTATGTTTTCTTGTGTTTTTACTCCCTAAGCCAACGCTTGATGCATGGTGGAACGGCCTATTTGAATTGTAAATGGCAAGCCCGTGCATTTACATCATAGTGCATTGCAGTGAGCCGAAATTCGCTTGATGTTTTTATTCAAGAGCGACTAGCAAATACTTGATTTGGCTCAATACATCTTGCCGCTGTTCAGCTCTTCCTGTGGGACTGCCCGCCGATCTCTCAATCTACAATAAAGTCCCGCCAGTTGCTCAATAAATCAGGCAGATGCCAGTGCGTCCCTGTACCTGAGCGTCCGCCGTGACTGAACCCTCCCCTCCCTCGTCCCTCCTCACCCAGGACGCCTAGTCCGGGAGAAGGCACCCATAACAGGTGACGTCTGTGTCGCACAGTGCCTCCGGGGCCTCCGGTGGTGACGGACGAGACGGGACGGGTGATCGGCAGGGGGTGCCAGCTCTCGACACCGCTGAGGGCCAGATGCTTCAGCTCACCTGTCGCTCCCTGGAGGTGAGGCTGCACGCGCGCGCGGCACCCCGCCGGCGCGCGCCCACCTCAAAGGCCGCTAGTTTTGTCGGTGCTGGTGCAGCTTGTGGAGGCCCTTAAAGGAGCAGGATTGTGTCACATTATTGCACCGGGAAGACGCAGGGTGTGTCACACCACTGCACCGGGGAAGGCGCAGCGTGTGTCACCGGGGAAGGCGCAGTATATGTCACATCACTGCACCGGAGAAGGCACAGGGTGTGTCACATCACTGCACCGGGGAAGGCGCAGGGTGTGTCACACCACTGCACCGGGGAAGGCGCAGTGTGTGTCGCATCACTGCACCGGGGAAGGCTCAGGGTGTGACACATCACTACACCGGGGAAGGCGCAGTGTGTGTCACATCACTGCACCGGGGAAGGAGCA
>NW_023596420.1:21162691-21210317 GCF_011947565.3 Pollicipes pollicipes | reverse complement strand
GTAAGGCAATGCGACTTTACGAAGACGGCCAACTAATGTCAAATATGTTTACTGGTTCAGCACAAATCTTGCCCCGATTATAACAAGTTTGCCAAGTGTGTAAGCCGTCATGCGTGAACGCCGCTCATTAGGAGGCTGAAACGCTCGCGCTTGCTTTGGATTGAAACTTGGGCGTCAAGAGGCACGACAAAGCTGACAACAACCACACCGCGCTGGTCTGGCCCCGGTCCGGCCTAGTTCTGAACTAATCTGGCTCTAGAGTGGTCTGGTCATGGACTCGCCCGATTCCAGACTGGCCTGGCTATGGGTGAACCTGGCCCTAAACTGGCGGGGCTCTGAACTGACCGGGCTCTGGACTGACCTGGTTCTGGACTCAGACGGTTTTGTACTGGCCTGGCTATTGGTTAACCTGACCCTGCACTCCTGCACTGACCTGGCTCTGGGCTGACCTGGCTATGTTCTGGCCTGGCCCTGGGTTGACCTGTCTCTGAGCTGGTTCGGCTTTGAACCGGTCTGCGTTCGTGTCGACCAGTCCGGGACTGACCTGTCCCCTGACCTGACCTTTGACCGACCTGGCTCTGGGCTGACCCGGGGGCGTGTGACTACCGCCGCGCCACCCGCCCATCAGCCGCACAGTGCTCATCACTGGTCGCCGCCGGTCGGGGACACCCTGAATACAATTAGCGTGTGGGCGCACCCACCAATTACGGCCCGATGAGGGATGTCCGATAGGCCGCGTGCAGCGCGTACAAACAATACAGCGGCGGGTGGGTGGGAGGCGGCGGGCGGCTGCACGCGCGGGGGCGTGCCCGACGCCGCACGCAGCCCCTCCCCGCTCTCCTGACAGCAGTCGCTGCCGACCAGATTGGAGCCGAGGATTGGGCAATGCCTGGACTCGGGTGAGGCGAGCTGGAGGTGGACGTGCTGCCGGTGGGTCGGGTGGTGTGCTCGCTGCAGAGCGGTATGCGATTGGGGGCTTATTTGCAAACTTGCTTTTTATGAAAGGCTTCGGGTCTGGAAACAACATTACGGGCAAAATATTGAGTGTTTTCGTTTCAGGTAATGTCATAACCCCACAACCCACAAACATATTTTGTAGCGTGAGAAGCACCTATCGTCGGACGCGTCAGGAGCACAGTCCCCTGCAGCAGTGTGTTCCCCTGGATAAATATTTTCTCAGCCCCAGCCCGTTCGATAATCCCGTGGCGTCTGCATTGTTACTGACTGCAGTTGGCTGCAAGAGGCGAATTGTTTGTTGCACACTGCAGCTTTGTTCAACGAGGAGGAACAAGATAGATCGCACCACTCATCTCTGGTGCACGAGTGCCGATGCCCCAGGGAAAGAGCAAGCTCGTGTTGTCGGGGCGTCAGCCGCGAACTCTGTAACAATCGTTGGTAATGGGGGTGGACATCGTGCTAGTTCACAAAAGCCGAGGTTTGCGCTCATCCAAAGTTTGGAGGCATCGTTAACCTGGCTTGGCTCCAGCCTTGTGACAGCGCTTCCCAGTCAAGCCAGGAGAACCCAGGCTGTTGGTTGTCAGCCTCCTCCATGGCATTGAGATGAAGACCATTAGCCTGGACTGGAGCCCCTCAAAGACAGGGTGGTGATATCAGCCGGATTAGAACCCCTCGGATATAGCGTGAAGACGTCAGCCTGAACCGGAGCCCCTCGGAACAAGACATCAGCTTGGACTGCAGTTTCTCGGGGACAGGGTGAGGATATCAGCCTGACTGGAACCCCTCGTAGACAGGGTGAGGGCATCACCAGGAGTGACGCTCCCCGGAGAGGGGGTGGGGACATCAGCCAGGAGTGACGCTCCCTGGGGAGGGGTGGGGACATCAGCCAGGAGTGGACGTTCCCCGGAGAGGAGTGGGGACATCAGCCAGGAGTGACGCTCCCTGGGGAGGGGTGGGGACAATCAGCCAGGAGTGACGCTCCCTGGGGAGGGGTGGGGACATCAGCCAGGAGTGACGTTCCCCGGAGAGGAGTGGGGACATCAGCCAGGAGTGACGCTCCCTGGGGAGGGGTGGGGACAGCAGCCAGGAGTGACGCTCCCCCCGGAGAGGGGTGGGGACAGCAGCCAGGAGTGACGCTCCCCCCGGAGAGGGGTGGGGACATCAGCCAGGAGTGACGCTCCCTGGGGAGGGGTGGGGACATCAGCCAGGAGTGACGTTCCCCGGAGAGGAGTGGGGACATCAGCCAGGAGTGACGCTCCCTGGGGAGGGGTGGGGACATCAGCCAGGAGTGTCGCTCCCCGGAGAGGGGTGGGGACAGGAGCCAGGAGTGTCGCTCCCCGGAGAGGGGTGGGGACAGCAGCCAGGAGTGACGCTCCCCCCGGAGAGGGGTGGGGACATCAGCCAGGAGTGTCGCTCCCCGGGATGGGCGGGGGACGGCAGCCAGGAGTGACGCTCCCTAGGGAGGGGCGGGGGACATCAGCCAGGAGTGACGCTCCGTGGGGAGGGGCGGGGGACAGCAGCCAGGAGTGACGCTCCCCGGAGAGGAGTGGGGACATCAGCCAGGAGTGACGCTCCGTGGGGAGGGGCGGGGGACGGCAGCCAGGAGTGACGCTCCCCGGGATGGGTGAGGGAGCGGCCTCCGGGCCCGGGCTGGCGGTCCCGAGGTAAGCGTGAGCAGTGAGCAGTCCTACCTCGCGTAACTGGTAGTGACGGGCGTCTCCATCAGACCACAGCCTCCGGCCTGGGGACAGCCCACCGGCCGAGGAGGCGTGTGATCCGCGGCTAAGCACAGCAACCAGATGGCAGTCCATCAGGAGCTATAGCATAGCGACGGCAGATCACCACTATCACCAATGGGGTTTCCAGCCTTGAGAGGCCCCTGGGCACTGGGATAATGAATGTTGCTGCTGGTCTGGAGCTGGAAAGAGTCGCCCCATTCGTGGACGTAATTGGCAGTTGCCCCGCTATGCAAAATATATGACTTTTCTTGCTAAGGTTAGTGCGGCGTGCTGGCGGATGCTGCCTCAAAATTGTACAACAATATCTACCTAAAAACAGGACATTGTACTACTTGAATGGGATCGGACTTTGGGCGAGAATGAGAGCAAAGTAGGTTCTCTTCTTAACGCATTTTAGTTCACACAGGGACGTGAAAAACGATGCTCCATTACAGCTTAAGAAATGTAGGGCACCCCGACGGTAGCAGGTAAGTAGTGTGCGCTGGGTCACTGACCTTCATACAAGGGCAGGGGGCGAAGGACGCGGCATGCACTGGAGAGGGTGAACTGCGGGTGCGGCTGAGTGGGGCCTGGTCCGATATTCTGATGGCATATGATGCGTACCGCCACTCTGGTGATGATGTTCATGCCAGTTCGAGCTTGTTTGTTTTGAAGTACTTTGCTTGCTTGCTGCCTTACAAACTTGTTCAGACATTTCTTAAGTGTTGACTTACTAATTTTCATCGCAATTGCCAAACGTATACACTCGCGTTTCGGTTCGTGATAGTTTTTAAACGTTTTTTGAAGTCCTATTTTTTTGAAAGCTGGACCAGGACCAGCACCGGTCCCGTCTTCTGGCTCGGACGAGACGGGCGACGCGGGAGCCCGCCGCGTTTCTCTGCCGGCCGGACGGTATTTGTAGCGATCGGCACGATCTGCGAGTCAATGGGCAGCGCCCCCGCGGTCAGATCCGGTCACCTGGCGCTGGGGAGACGGACGAGGTCACCGCCCCCCCCCCCCCCCTCCCGGCATGGACCGCCGGCCGACGGCACCCGCGTGTTGTGCCCGCCGGAGTGGTGATGGGGCCGCGAATAATCACATTCTCCCCGCACCGCGACACCCACTGAAAGGCCGTCCGGTGAGGAGGGGGAAGCGGCAGAAAGGACAGCGTGCTCGCAGCTCGTGAGCACGGCGGAACACGACGAATCGCGGGGGCAGCGAACGCTCTCAATTGCAATAACAGGCTCGGCCCCAACGTATGACGAGGGGGCCGTTACCCGGCGGATGCGAGTCGCTACAGTTGGCGGACAAAATTGGAGTGGTTACTTCGGCTTGATGACGGCACAAAGCTGACGCTCATACACCGTGTTCGTCGGAGAGGCGGATCAGTTGGCCGCGTTATCTGGTGGAGGTGGCGGCCAGGCTAGCGGTGAACATTCCATGGAGCACCGGCGGGTCCCGCCCCACCCCCGGGCCGCCTGCAGTAGTTACGGGTGCAGGCTGATCGTTTAGCTAATGAAGTAGCAATATCTGCGATCCGCCCCCGGCCACCATACCGAAGACACGTGACTGTGCTACAGTTGAAGGCCGCTAGCCGCCATAGCTTCAGGACACGTCGAATCCCTCGGACCAAACGATCGCCTGAACCGCCTGAAAAACGTGATATGAAAACCCACATCTCAACGCCATGGGGATATGTGTGGCGCTCCAGTGCAAATGCATCGCAAGGGATGAACGAATACAAATACAAACACATGGCGAAATGGAAGGAGAGAGCATGACGCTCACAGCAGACAGATTGGTTCCCCGCGTTTGCCACGGATCGTGCCGTGTCCATGAACCCTGCACGCATCCCAGATTTGTGAACTGGCCCGTCAGAGCATTCCTGATTGGCCGCGCGCCGCGCGCTGGGGAGCTGAAACGAATCGGTGACGGATGAGGACGGGTTGAGCCGCGCGGAGCCCCAGATGAGGACGGGTTGAGCCAACCGGAGCCCCAGATGAGGACGGGTTGAGCCGTCCGGAGCCCCAGATGAGGACGGGATGAGCTGCCCGGAGTTCCAGATGAGGACGGGATGAGCTGCCCGGAGTCCCAGATGGGGATGGGTAGAGCCGCCCGGAGTCCCAGATGGGGATGGGATGAGTCGCCCGAAGCCCCAGATGGGGATGGGTTGAGCCGCCCGGAGCCCCAGATGAGGACGGGATGAGTCGCGCGAAGCCCCAGATAAGGACGGGTTGAGCCGCCCGGAGCCCCAGATGAGGACGGCTTGAGCCCCCGGTGTCCATGCCATGCGCGTTGTGAGGTGGGCCATTTGTGGACACCTGTGGGCTTCAACTCTCTTTGAGGATGGCGCCTGCGCAACATAGCCATGTGCAGGGGTGTCACTTTCTAAAATAGGTTGTGGGGACCTAACCTGCCCCGAAACCTGATTTCTCCCCGGATTTCGGTCAATTGTGTTGCGTCCTCGATGCTATTTCTTGACTAACATTTCGTAGCTTAATGCATGTTTTCTGTGGAGGAATTTTTCCACATTTTAAGGTAATGCGAGATGACTTGTGAAAAACTTAGAATGGGATGTAACTGACAAAAGATCGTCTCAGTAAATCTTAGTAAGGGATCACTGATGACTACCACTGTCGCTGATCCTCTTGCATAACCAGCACAGTTACGATTATGTGACTGATACACTTGCCACTGTTGGGAAAACATGGGTTAACTTTTATCTGGGCCATCCCGTGTTTTTTTTTTCAACCGCCGCATATTGCAGTCAATTGTTCCTCATCCAAATCCATGCATTATCATTTGAAAACCTATCAAACTATTGCAGAATGCCATATTACATGAAGGAGTTCGCATGACAAAACATTTGATACTTACAGGATGTTATGTGGTACCAACTTAACATGATACTAATAGTGGCACTTACTGCCAAGTACACCTATAGATAGGAAACTTGTCATGTGTTTATTTGACCCAATATTCTCTTTTTGCTCACATTCATTGAGGAGGCACACACGTCCATCTGGGAGTTCAAGTCAGCATTGGGGCTCAGGACACCCGAAAGTGCATGAAGTGATGCCCCTGGCTATGTGTGCACGTATTGTGCGCGATGTCTGATGCGTGACATATGAGGGAAATTAAAGTCAATCATCAAAATCAATCAAAATCAATCAATCAAAGCCCAAACCGAAGCCTCGATCTGTCACCTTGCTGCAAAACATGTCGACCAGATGTCGTATGGCGAGGCCAATAATTTAAGTAACTATTGGCAACGCCATATGAAATAAAATCATTTCATGCATCTCCTCTTAATTTCATACTGCCACGTTTAGACAGAAGGTTAGCGCAAAAGATCTACTCGGTGGTGAATGTGCAGCTGGTGGCGACGCAGCGTGCGCGGAGGGGTGCCGACCAGTCCGAGAGGATGGACGGCCATGTTTGGCCTGGTGTCCCGAACCAGCTATTGCGGTGTACGGGCGCTACGTCCTTCAGCTCGCACCTCACACGGTGGTATATCATCCAAAGCGAATGTCGCGTCACGCTTGGAAAAGCATGACGTCGGTCTAGGCCTCACGCTTCCTTTTACAAGTGAAGTAGATTCATTGGGCGTCAGAATGTACCATGTAAGGAGGCGACGATGCAAGTTTCCTTATATAGGATAGTGTGATTGCATGACGGGAAGGGAGCGGACAGGAAACAACAAATGAGGAGTGTGGAGAGGAGGAGGTGAGGATGTAGATGATGAGGAGGGAAAGGGAAATGATTGAGGGCGAGGGGGAGAGGGAGAATGGGAGAGAGAAGGGAGTGTGTGAGAGGGATAGAGAGAGAGAGAGAGAGAGAGGGAGAGAGAGAGAGGGAGGAAACAAGAGGGAGAAATGTTTCATGTGGGGAGAGGGCCAGTGATGGAGTCGGGAGGGAAAAGACAGGATGATGCACCTGTGGGCATTTCACCTGCATCCCGATCACTGCTTAGTGGCTCCCCCCCCCCCCCCCCCCCCAGTCAAGTCCGCTGTCAGTCAACGAAGATTTCCTACTCAGCGCGAAAAGCGACTGTTCTAGCTATTGCATTTTCCTCCATTGGCTTCCGATTGCCACACTTTCATTCCTGTCAGCCGGCGTTCACAAGCAATCACTCATTTTTCGCATTTATTCATTTATTCTTTATATTTTCATTCGTAATCCCCGGCGCTATTTTGGTACCTGACCAGAAGAGCAAAGGACAAAGGACACGTGGAGATGAAGCTGTTATACTGCATGGTGTGATGGCATTTGGACGGTAGCGCATACCGGGGCACAGAGGGCACACGTGCAACCTGCCCCATCGCCCCCCCCCCCCTTATTCCGGGTCCCAAGAGGTTCAAAGGGCCTCCTCCCAAAGGGCCCCTCGGGACCAAAGATCAAGGGCCCGGCTGCGTCAGGGCGTCTCTTACACCAGATGGGACCCCTGGGACAACACGGGTCTTTGTTTCGGCCGGAGACTACCAGTACCAAACAGTTGGCTCCGTGTCAGCCTGATCCCTGGGCGCCCATTTTCCAAGCAGCGTCGCGGCCGGGTTCCGAGATTTGCATTGGCTGGGGACTCTGCAACAATGAGGGCCCTGTGAAGGTCGGGGCGCCAGTGCTTAAAGGGAATGTCTCACGTTTGAAGATATTAAAGCAAGCATCACACATGATGAGACAAGCTCACTTAGACCTATTGGTACATCTTTTAAGTGGACAAGACTGCTCTATACAGCACAATGCTCTGTTTAGTAAATGCGCTCCTCAATGCGTCATGGTTTGACTGCGTAATCGTACCTTGCACAACATTGATTTGGGGCCAATTAGCGGCCGTTATATCTGGAAACCGTGCTCACGAACGCCAGATATGAACGCCTCAATAATTATATTTGCCTGGTCTTCTTGATCGTCACATGGCTTATGGAATGACAGGATTTGAATGACACCATTGTGATGTCATGAATGTCAAAATACCTTTTGAAATACCATCACCAAAATACTCTCCCCTCGTTTCGCCGGCGTGGAGCTCAGAAACTAGAGGAGCTTAGGTCTTAAGGGCAGGGTTGTAAACAACACCGAAAGGTTTGCAAGATGGCTATTTCAGCTCAAACCCCCATATAAATGTGGAACACTCCCTTTAACCCTCTCCCTCTCTCTCTCCCTCTGTGTCTGCAATGGGTGCTGAGTGGGGGGGGGGGGGGGGAACACTTATTGATCAGGGATGGGGACGGGACCTTGAACGTCAGAGGGCCTAGGGCGTTGGTCCACAATGAAACAATGGAAATGCCCTGTGTCAGTGAGTTCCCAGTACCGTGCGCGAGGCCCTTGACCCGATTCCATCCAACGGCCCGTTGAGCCGAGCTTAGGCATCTTCTGTGCCAATGTTTGGACCACCTGCAGCTACAAGGGATGTTGTCACATCACTGAGTGCTCCTGCGTTGATCTGAGCCCAGCTGTCCAGGTCAGGGAGCTTCCCGCGTCAGGGAGGGCACCCGTGTATGATGTATCTGTCTAAGGGCCCCCGGTTGGTCCAGGGACTCCGCCCGCGTCGTCAGAATGAGAACCGGAAGGCACTCCGTGCTGGAAAGGAATGACCTTCAGCCCTCCGACGGGAGCGATAACTCCCCCCCCCCTCCCCCCCCCCCCCCCACCCCCCCCCCTGTGTTTTACCCACGGCGACCCTTTTCAACCCGGAAACAGGTATGTGGTATCAGAATTCTTCAGCAGAGTGGATCAAGATGGATTAAAAGGCTAACTGACAAAAGACCAACCCATGTTTGTCTGAGGAACGCTCATCCTGTTGTAGACTCGACTTGTGAAACACCATACATAGCGAGTTTTGAGCCTGCGAGCTCGCCGTCTCAGGAGTAAGAACACCGATGGCCGGGAATGCGGCCTCCCTAAATCAGAACGGCGTTGGCCGCTACAGACAACCCCGAGCGGCAACACTGGGCGCGTGAGAACGACCGTGTGAAGTAACGCTTCCCAAAGCCTTTCGAAATTAGTTCGTACGGTCCAATGATCGGACTGGGACGTATATTTCACCTTTCTTATCTAGAAGTTGTCCTCTGAATAGATTGACATTCACAGCAGCACGAAAAGTTAAGATTCTGCGCTTGTTTTTTCAGTTCCACAATCAGATTCCAGGACCCGTTCGAGGTGCGGTAGCTCCTGTGCTTATGTTCCTGCTGTGGGCATGCTAATCCGCTCGTATTATTAATTTACAAATCGTACAGGCGAAGCATACGTCAAGATTGAGTTCTAAACGAACGAAGTGACGTTCTAAGGCGCTCACGGGTGCTTACTTCAGATGCGTCGTCATTTTCGCCTGCCTGTTTGCCATCAGCTAGTGTTAGCCGCAGGACCGAAGCCGCGTGGGCAATGAAGATTGTATTGCCCGACTCAGGTTTCTTGTTTCTAAGGCTTGCGAGCGCGCGTGCTCAAAACTGTGACATAATCTTTCTCACTTATGGATTCCGACTGAAGGATGGATATCCCCAAATCAACATATGTTGGGGACATAAATATTTATTTGTGACCTCATTGCGATCTGAACTCAATGTGTCTGTAGAACAAAGTTTTCGCACAGCATCCGAGTTTAATCGGCTTAGAAAAATTGCGCTGAACTATTGTGAAATGATTATCGCCGACTGATTTTTCCATGTCGTCATTTATCGCTTTCCTCAGTTTAAGGCCATAATAATGCAAACACAATTGCACATTCCGGTAGCTCCCGGTCTATTTTGCAGTTAAAGATTTTCAAATTATAAAATACGAAGACATTATGCCTCTTTGAAGTCATTCGCCGGATATGACCGATGACTTTTGTTGGGGGCCTTCCGCCAGCCGGGATCCCTTTGCTAACTCTGTGCCCCCCCCCCCCCCCCCCCTGATAACCAAGCCTCTGGCCGCGCCCCTGCATGCGGGCGTTCGCAACAAGACACGCTTAGGGATAGGGCTAATCCCGGAAGCATTCCCTGGAAATGTTTGACTTATTTTTAACGCTCCTGTCCTTATAGTTTCAAACCAGTTTTGCCCGTATATATATATATATATATATATATATATATGCATGATTGACTAAAAATAAATGCTAACTCAGCATTGACGAGCTTTTTGACGCATCGGTCTAGTTCAGGGCTTTTGACTTGCCATTATCGTAAAGATCTTAGATACATAGTTTAGATTATAGATACATTCTAACGTTTCGAGATCCTATCTCATCTTTGGAGAAGACTGAATGGCACCAGAAATAAGTTTTGAGTTTTAAAGGATAAAAAACTGTGCACCCCTGTTGGAAAACATATTTTGGTACGAAGAACACAAATGAGGCATGGCTAATTGAAGTAAGACAGAATCCTATTTTCACCTTGACGCATGTAAAGTACACTCACAACGGGAACACTACAAAGACACAATGAGAACACTATTGACAAAATTGCATCAATAGTGTTTACCGCCTACCACCTAATAGTTCAAGAGTTGTCCAAGAATGCGTTTGTCTGTTTAGGGTTGGTGAGAGTTCGTTAAAGAATATAATTTCTCAATTTTGAAGGCGTCCTCTGTCATTGCACGCCCCTAAAATGTCAGTGTTGCTTGTCAGTTGTTTTCGTGTCAATGTCCTGTCGTGTTTGTGTCGCATGTGGTCCAGAGGTGCCCCGTCACGTAAGTGCATTGGCAGGCGTCGTGGGAGTGTCGTTGTGGTCACACCAATGTAGTAAATGGAACGAAGTTTGCAGCCTTCGATGTTGCATTTGAATTGATACACTACATTGGTGCGTTTTAGCTCGTCGGGTTTGTCTGGGTTGTTCCTCATGAGAAAGTTAGAGATTTTCTTATGGCGATAATAAATGGCAATGTCTATTTTGTGGTCGTTTTTGCCTTTTACATGTCGAGAGATAATTTACCGTAGAGCGTTTTCGTTTGTGAGCAGATGTCATCTGATTTCGACAAAACAGTTTGACGGCTGGTTGGATGTCTTGCCTTGGTTCGCTGTCAAAGTGTCTGGTCATGTGTCGTTGTATTTCGCTTTCAACGTCAGAATTTGAAACGCCGTTGTTCACCAAGATCTGCTAATTCTTATCAAGTCTGAATGTAGTCCTACCCAATCAGAGCAGTGTTTACCCGCACGTCTAATGAATAATCTTATGACGCTTATTTTGTAGCGTCAAGGACACTCACTGTCATCACTTAAGCACAGTTCGTTTTTAGCCTGTTTTCGGTACACAGCCGTTTTAGATTCCTGTCCTCGTCCATCAACAGTCACGTCAAGAAATGGTTTATGTTTTGCACACTTAGTTCTTTTGTGAATTTTAAGCCAGGCTGTTCTTCAAAGGTGTTTTTGAGACGTTCTAGTTGGTCAATGTCCCTAAATTCCGCAAAGATATCGTCTATATAGCGACAGTTAATGTCGATATATACATATATGTGCATATATATATATATATATATATATATATATATATATATATATGACGACGTTTGACGTGAACAGTACTACAGAAGCTTAGTCAGTCAATTGATCAAATTGGTCAAGTCCTGACTACGAGGCCATTCCTCAAGTCTTCCTTAAACACGGAATGATTCAAGCGCAAGCGCTGAACTAAGTTCTCCTGGAGGCTGTCTACTTAGGTCACCACTTTGGCGACGGCGTGGCCGCATGTGGCAAAAGTTGGAGTGGCTGTAGTGATTGGAGTTAAGCTGGCCGATAGGTTTTGGCACAGGCTGAAAGAAGAATTAGGATTCTGACTCCTTAAAGCCGGAAACGAGATACGCACCCTTTTTCAGATAGATGTAATGACTCATTTTTGGATGAATCCTTTAGTTGAGTTGAAGCGCGCGCACCCGGAACAAAGTGTTCATGGAGTTAAAATGTCCCACACATGCCAGGTATCCGCCTGTTTGAGTGTCATCTCCCGCTAGTACTCATCGTCCCCTCCCTCCCCATGGGCTGCTCCCCGCACCAGCAGCTGTGCTCTAACCCGCTGGCATCGCCCACCGAAGCGCACATTCCGCCCCGTTTTTATCACCGCTGATACTGTCGCCGAGTCGGCCCCCGATAATTACCGCTGTCACCTGGGCCTGACCGGCCCGGCCGCCACCTCCAGCCGGGAATACTAATCCCGCTGGGAGGCAGACGGAGCCCGATCCCCACCGACAGCAGTCGCCGCCCTGTGGTTAGGCGCCGGCCGCGCGCCGCCCTGGTAACCCTTCATTTCGCCATGCTCTGATATCGGACGGCGTAAAGTGGCGGCTGGCGACGGTCCGCAGACGCTGCCGCCCGCGCTTCGCTACCGCGCGGCATTGGCGGCTGGGTGTCGGCCAGGGACGCGTCCTGGGACCGCTCCAATACCCGGCGCCGGCCTCTTTTATTACGGCCTGCCGAAGGTGAGCGGGACAGTTCCGCGTTCGTGCGCCAGGTATACTGCTATGTTTACGATCGGTACGTCAGATGGAGTAATACGGCCGCGAGATGGGAAAGTTGTCCGGCTGGCCTGCACAATTGCGTGGATGTTCTTTTTCCCTTCGCCAATACAGAGAAGCACTTCAAACGTCCTGGCCAATGTGGTCGTGGCTTAGCGTTTCACCATCTAAATTAATTGCGCGCAGCTTTACGTAACGTGCTACACAATGTGCAAGTTAAGCGCGTTACAGCCTACTATCGCAGCGCTTCCCCCGTAAATCCCCGCCCTTAGCATCTGTTCCGTGTATGGAGTCTTATGTCGAGCCGTGGACCCCGCAACCTAGGACACCGAAGCCCATGACGCCGAATCCTATGACGCCGAAGTCTATGACGTCGAAGCTTATGACGCCGAGGCCCATGTTGCCGGGGTCTACGACGCCGAAGCCTATGCACCGAGACCATGACACCGAAGGCTATGACACCGAGGCCTATGACACCGAAGTCTATGACGCCGCGGCCTCAGAAGCCGAAGCCTATGACGCCGAGGCCTCGGACGCCGAGCCTGCCACTAATTGAGCTGCTGCTATGCCCCAGGTGCCGTTACGGTCAATCCGTCATCTTTGTCAGTCACCAATCACGCCGGTCAGGACTCAAACTTCCAACTCTACGCATTCGCCGCTCCGCCCATCACTCACCTTCGGCCAATTAGCAGTCACAGTGGCTTAATGACCCGCCCGATACGCGCCCGTTATTCACGCGAATTAACGAGCGCCGCTGTCGCGTGTCAATTACCCGCGATGGCGGGGGGCTGATCGATTCCGGCACCTCAGCGTTGTGACGCGGCGGCCGGCGGCTCGCAGCCTCCGCCGCCGACCCGCGCGACGCCCCCGGTGTCCCGCCGTCACCACTTGCCGGCCACGATCCCGCCACGATAGGGACGGGAAGGCGGCTGCGGCGGCCAGCTGCAGGTCAGCGCGGGGGGAGCTGACTAAGCTCCCTCACCTGCCACCCGCGGCAGGCAGGTGAGGCAGCAGTGATGCATATGTTGTGAATCGGGAATTGCACGCTGTTGATGCGAATACAAGAAAGCTCTACTGTTGTGAATACAAAAATGCAACAGATTATTAGCTCCATATAATGTACCACTCACGTATTGATCGCCCAAGCAACATAAGTTCGCCATTGTCACTGTTGAAAAGAAAAGAAAGCTGTAATGGGCTGTGCTCTGAGGACTACAGTGACTATGTTTCCCGATGAAATTCATGGAGATCTCAAGGGACGATACAGACATCCCCACAACTAACAAACTACACCGACTAAAAAGCTAAAAGGCTAGCAAACACTACGCCGACTGACTCAGCATCTGTAGGTCTCTCTGTCCCTCTCCATCAGTGCCAGATATGGCAGCACAAGCAGCGCGGTCCTTACCGGCCATGTAAATCCGTCCACCGCGCATCGACCTTTGACCCTTGCCGCCGTCAGATTGAGCCCTATTTCACTGCGCGCACGGCGACAGCGGATCGTAAACATGCCATTGGAAATTGGATACAGCTCCATCCATTTCGAGTGAAGAGTCTATAGCTTCGCCACGCAGCCGACCGGCGGCCAGGTCAGCCTGACCGGGTCAGCCTTTTGTCAGCTCCGAGGTAGGTAGGCCTGGCTAGGTCAGCCTGACTGTGCCAGCGTTTTGTCTGCTGCCCTGCGGTAGGCAGGCCTGGCTAGGTCAGCCTGACTGGGCCAGCGTTTTGTCTGCTGCCCTGCGGTAGGCAGGCCTCGCTAGGTCAGCCTGACTGGGCCAACGTTTTGTCTGCCTTGCAGCAGGCAGGCCCGGCCAGCTCAGTTCGACTGTTCGCCACTTCAATCCCGGCCCCCCGTCTCACGCCAGAGGAGGTGATGATGATGAACGACAGCAATTCATGATCGGCGGAGGAGGGAGCCGAAGAACTATCGACCGCTGGCCGCCACGCGGCTTCGACGCGTCTCTGTCCCTGCTCGGGCTACTGCACGAACGAACTGCTACCGCCTGAAGTCCCCTCCTTTGGTAGCCGTGGGTTGTTATCACCTACATGTATGCGGGGTGCAGCTTAATGCACGGATTATGCTACTCATTCATGTATGGCAGCTCACAGCTACAGTCTTGTTCATTGATCATGATATGCTTCGTACCAGTCTCAGAATAATTTTGGAACACATATCATCCACTTCCCCTTCCATGCTTTTTGTCATGCATCACGTCTATGACGATTTTAACTATAAGTTGGTATTTATTTACAACCGAAGTATACGTTTTTGAAATCATGGTCAAAGTTTAATCTCCAAACTTTGTTGAGTTTGAGGTTGCGTTCGACGAGCCGGCATGAAATCACAACATGCTTCGAATCGCGCACTTATGATATCGCATCGTATCGCTATAGTGTTACACTTCCATAAAATCCACGCAGAGATGCAGCTAGCCTACAGTTCTGTGCCGCCCCGCAGTGCGACGTTGGCGAGTCCGTTGACGACCACAACGAACCCCTGCGGGCCTGGAGTCTGCCGAAGTTTTAATCGTGGTGAACACCTCAGTTCGGCTGGAATCGACATGTGGTGTGCCTGGTCCACACACCAGCGCGACCGACGGCCGGGGGCCGCCCCCCCCCCCCCCGCCCCGCTGTGACAGCGCTGTCAGCACAACGCGTCAATTATTGGGACACCTGATGGGCCGACAACGCTTGATGGGGAGGGGAAAGGGCAGAGCTGTACGGGCGGGTGACCGCATCGGAGATTGTTGTGACCAGCTGTCGCCCAAGCTGACAGGGGACACGCACTGTCGTTTCTGGCCCGAACTGACAGGGGACACGCACTGTCGTCACTGCCCCGAACTAAAAGGGACACGCACTGTCGTCACTGGGGCAAGGACTGTGGCCGCTGGTTGGCGGTAGCAATGTGCTCTTTATTGTAGTTAAGATGTGCAGATGGGGGAGAGCACCCAGTGCGGCAGGGGTGGACCGAGTAACTGTCGGACACACTGCAGTGACGGGCAGAACTAAAGTCATGCTCAATGCAAACTACGGTGACGAGCTGTCCCTGCTGTGTTCGTTTCTGGTTCGTCGTCGTCACTATTGGGGCGTTACGACGAACTCGGCTGCTGATGCTACATGCTGCTACCTGTCTCTTACACTGGCAGGAAGGGCGGGCATCGCGGAGAATCGAACCCCGTATCTCAGGTTTCTCAGACGCGCAGTGCGTCCCTAGTTCGGTCGGCGGCTGGCACTGTACTGACACATGAACGAAGAACAAATATTGGAAACGACCAGGAACAAACACCTAAGTGCTTAACCGTAATCCATGCACCAACAGACAGCATATTAGCTTTGGGACAGCTGCGCGTCACAAGCTTGCAAGCCCTGGCCTCCATGTAAAATCGCCCCGGGCGTCTCCGGACCTCAGGTCAGTCGGCCGCCGCTCCGACGACCGACGGACGACGGTCGGCCGCGTCTGCTCGCCAGGCTGGGCCGCTGTCTACGCCCAATCGCTCTCTATTGTTCTCCTTGAGATGTGTTAGCTAAACAAGAGGCGCAAAAACAGCTGGCCGGACGCCGAGGCGGGATGTGTCGGCGCGTGGTGTTTGCGCGGCGGTGGGTGGCTCCGCGAGCTAGTGGTCCACATCGAGGAAAAAAGCCAGGACGATCTGAAAGAGACTCGACAGAAAACCGGAGAAGAAAGGGGCAAACGACAACAGACCATTGAAAAGCTCTCAGATATTTGGGTCGCAAGCTGTCGTTCAGTCTGCAGCCAAGGAAACCAAAGCGCACTTGACCATCAATCATTTCTTCTGTTGGCAAAAAGCTCCGCCGAGTAAAGCCCCTCCACCGTCGGCCTGGCACGCCATGTGCGTCCTCACTCGCCACGTCCCGGCCAGTATCGAAGAAACTCGGGATCCCGGCAAACACGAGGGGTTTGTTTGTTTGTTCAGTGCCGCGGTGATCGACGCGCAAACAAATATCTCTCGCGCCGGGCGGCGACGCCCTCTGATTGGCTGGTGCCGCCGTAGATCGGCATTCAGTGGCAACAGCGTGGGAAACGAACACCCTGAGCCGCGTCTGCGGCCGGTTTTTGTTCGGTGCGTGCGATCTCAGCGGCCCATTCTCATCGCTCACCAGGCTCGCGGTGCCGGCCGCCGATTTCCGCACGGCGGCAGCGGCTGTCGCTCCCGCCCCGCTTCTTCGCCCGTCGAGGGGCTTGTCCGTCGCTCCCTCTCCGCTTCTTCGCTCGTCGAGGGGCTTGTCCGTTGCTCCCGCTCCGTCGCTTCTTCCGCCGAGGGGCTTGTCCTTCGCTCCAGTTCCGCCGCTTCGCTCGTCGAGGGGCTTGTGCGTCGCTCCCGCTCCACTGCTTCGCCCGCCGAGGGGCTTGTCCGTCACTCTTGCTCCGACGCTTCACCCGCTGAGGGGCTTCACCCTCTGAGGGGCTTGTCGTCGCTCCTGCTCCTCTGCTACGCCCGCCGAGGGGCTTGCCTGTCGCTCCCGCTCCGCTCCTACGGCCGTCGAGGGGCTTGTCCGTCGCTCCCGCTCCGCTCCTACGGCCGTCGAGGGGCTTGTCCGTCGCTCCCACTCCGCTCCTACGGCCGTCGAGGGGCTTGTCCGTCGCTCCCGCTCCGCTGCTTCGCCCGCCGAGGGGCTTGTCCGTCGCTCCCGCTCCGCTTCTTCGTCCGCCGAGGGGCTTGTCCATCGCTCCCGCTCCGCTGTTTCGCCCGCCGAGGGGCTTGTCCATCGCCCCCGCTCCGCTGTTTCGCCCGCCGAGGGGCTTGCCCGTCGCCCCCGCTCCGCTGCTTCGCCCGCCGAGGGGCTTGCCTGTCGCTCCCGCTCCGCTGCTTCGTCCACCGAGGGGCTCGTCTGTCGCTGCAGCGGTTCATCTCACCGGCCGGGCCGGGACCACGTGGGCGGCTGGTGACACCCGTCGGCTGTGGTCCGATGGTGAGGCCGAGCCTCGCCCTCGGGCCGCTCCACCGGCACGACGGATGGGTGTCACGTCGGGCGGCGCCAGGGTGGTCCCCGTCGGTCTCTATCAGCCGGACAGGCGGCTGGTGACGCCCGCGCCGGCCCGTTCCGCACGCCGCGGGCTCGCCGGCATTGCTTGGGACGTAGGTGCGTACATCACGCGGCGTGCGGACTGGGGGGCGACACACTGCTTCGCCCAACAGCTGGGCGAGCGCCTCCTGTTGGAGGCGGTCACTTCTGCTGTCATCGCGGGCTGGATATCCTCACTGTTTGGAGAGTGCCCTAGACATGCCTATCAGATGTATCGTATTCGAATGCGACACAGCTGCCGGGAAGACCGGACCTTTGGAGTTCAATTATGTCCACGACCCCTGCAGCCGGTCTCAGCATTCACTCCATACGATCCTCGTGAACTGCGGGTGATTCCATCTCGTCTCACGTACAGAGAGCTCAAACTTTTTATATCGGATTCATGGCTTCAGTCTCGTCGGACTCCCGCCGCGGCGCCAGCTCTGATAAGCCATTGCATTTGATGGCCGTCCGATTTTGGTGCATTCGGCCGGAACGGCCATCAAATTCCGTCGGCTCTGTCGCGCCTTTTGAAATCCGAGAAGAGCTTCATTGTCCGAACTCATGCAGCGCATTCGGGCCGCCGCCCTGCCGCTTCGGCGCCGCTTGGAGCATGTTGCCACGACAGAGCACGTCCGAAGTCGTGCCGTCCTGCGGCCCGGCCGTCCCGCCTGCAATGGATCGCCCCGACCGCGTCCGGCCACAGAGACACGGCTGTTTTCGCCATTGTCTGAGATCGATTGCGTGAACAACAGCTCCCGGTTCGAGCAGGTTTTTCTTGCGGCATTCTGCCGGTACGGTTAGCCGCATATTGTATGACCTGCAGGCAGCTGGCCGCGTGCGTGTGGATGAGGACGTTGAGAGGTATAGCTGACGGGCGATTTTTACTGCAGACAGGAGCTGTCCGGTGGAGACATGTGTAGCTCATCAACAGCCGTGTTCTTATAAGGTTGAGACGCGCTGTAGCGGAGGATAAATGTGCGGCGTACAACTTCCTCACAGCGATACGTTGGAACGGAACGGATATGGGGTAATGAGAAAGAGAAAGAAGGCGAACGAGACGGAAGGCAAGTAAGGGGTCAGATAAAGATATATGGTGAAATGGAGAAGGAAACAGGGAGACAGATAGCGTATTAATCTGAGTGCGCCGCCATGCTCCAGGCGCGGGGGTTCAGAAAACAAAAGGAAGCATTTGATAGTTTGGCCGCTTCTTTGGACATGAATGGCTAGCTACTTTAGTTTCGAAGAAATGCTAAATTCACCTCTTCCAGACAGAGGACAAAAGAGTCCCATTGTCTCGCCAAGTCCAATAAGCGCGCGGCAGGGCAAGAAGTCATTTTATACCAATTCCTGTAGCGGAATTAGATAACGATATATGAGGCACGCCGGGGGAGTGCGGATGAATGCGTTCTTTAATTAAAACAGGAGCGCCGCTGCAATAACTCGCATAGAGGGGTGTCGCGCTCCTTTCCTAGTATCGACCGAATGAGGCATCAGCATCTGACCGGCCACAGTGACTGTCGGGCCAGCAAGCTTCTGCTTGGATTCGAGCTGCATGCAGCAAGGCCTGCCCACGTCATTGACGGTAGCCAGCAGATGGAAAAGCAAAACTTCAGCAGATTATCCGGTCAGGGGATATCATCCGTTCGAGGCATTGATTGCAAAACTTTTGTGAGCAACCTGCAGGGGAGGGTGCAAATCAAAATGCAGTTTTATGGTACCGAATACTCGGAAGAGCATGCCTCACCAGGCTTGAAATGATAAGCACTCTTATTTGGAAATAATTCATAGGTGAATGCAGCGCACGATATTAGAAATATGTCCGTGGACGACACACGAAGCATGGGGGCGGCAACTGGGGATCGCCGGCAGAGCGTCCGCCTCCGTCTGTTGCATCGCGTCGAGCCTGCGGGTCGCGTGTCTGTCACCCCTCCCCCGCCCCAGCGCCTCCCTAGCATCATTTAACATAAGCGGCTAACGATAAATAACTGCTTGATAACGTTGACGGGCTCTTGATTAGCCCTAAAACACGCTGCAAAATATAGATGGATCGCAATAATTTGACGTTCTCTTCCTGCAACCTGAAAGGTGCTTCTAAGTCTGCAGTCAAGTCTGAAGTATCATGTAGACATAAGCATTTGCTTGAAGGGAAATTCCACATTTGAAGTCATTGAAGCAGGCATCAGACATCATAAAATTAACTCACTTATAACTATAAATATATTTTAAATAGAAAAGGCTCTTCTGGATAACACAATTTTTGTTTTTAGTAAACAAGCCCCTCAATACGCCATTGTCTGATTGCGTCATGGGACACCTGTATGACATCAGAGTGGCTGCCATATGGGCCGTGCAAAATCGTCACCGTAGTGGACGGGCTGACCCACTTGTAGTGTTTATTCTTACAGAGAGATGTCGTGCCAATCGGCGCGTTGTTTGCATAGCCCACATATCGTTATGTGCCCGCGCCGGGCGTTCTCGCGGTGTTCTTGCATATTGGCCCGTGATTTTGTCTTGTTTATTTGCATTCACATACTGGGTTATGGGGCTTTTTTTAAAACATTCGATTCTCAGTCTGAAATCCGTTCAACTTCCTGCCTTACACAACACAAAACGTGAATTGGATTGGACATCCACCCCCCTTTATCCTCTTTCTCGCTTCATCCCGCATTCTCGCGACGTTTAAGTTCAAAACATCATACAAATGTGTAGCACTGCATTTGATAAGATAATGCAAAATAAACGCAACTCTCCACGCATTTTTTTTTCAGCTGTTGTGTACGCTTGGACTTAACTGAGAAGGTTAATTTAACAATTGCACATGTTTAGCTCCGAATGTATGCGTAAATACTCATAATATGCTTGCATATTCAGAAATCTTTTCATAATGTTCTGCTTGTCATCTTTATTTTAGGCTTGGGCAGGGGGGGGGGGGGGCGGTGGAGTTGTCACGCGTCGCGCTGCGATAGAACAGATGATCTACTTCATTGGTGGGGACATGCTCACCCATTTAGTCGAAACTGAACAACATGACACACATCATTAGGTTGACGTGTTTTAATGAAAATGTAAATGCCCTTGTCCAAATCATCCATGATAAGCTCAAAAATGTACTTAACAGGATGTTTCTCTTAGGATTACCCCAGGCAACAATAACCATACTTCTGGCGTAATAATTCTGACATTCGTTGGAATGGAAGCTGCCTGCTCGGCCATAATTGTCAAAAGAACTTTTGGCGGAGCATATAGGTACGTAAGTTTAAGAATGGCATAGTCTGCAGCGCACAGTGTGGCATGCAGCTTATACAACAAATACCTTCGAGTTGTATAAATGCTTTCAAAGCTGTGTAAGATTGCAGGCAAAGGTTTGACACCCCTTTAGTTTGTAAGCTATCAATCGCTCACTGATGAGAGTGGTGATCACAGCTGTGTTCAGGTTCTATGGACCCGAAAGTACGTTCCAATGATTTGCTGACATCCTGCTTTGGACAATGCATTCGTCGTAACTGGATCGGTCATCTTTACGACACACTCGGCTGCTGAGGCTATATGGCGTAGCCTACGTTCCATCATTGAGGAAGGGCGGTTTCCGCGGAGAATGCAGACACGTTCGTCTGGTTTTCCAGACGCGCAGCTTTAACACCATACGACGAAACCTTTGAACGATCTCTAAGGATACCATCAGCATAGGGGTTTCATTAAATACGTGGTGCTCTGTACTATCCTGTTCATGTTTGTACGTCCATCGATAGTATTACCTAAGATTGGTCGTCTCAGTCGTTCATATCATCGGGTAATTGAAGGTACGATGAATTTTGCGGCCATAGATATGTGAATCTCACTTTTATATTTGTGTTAAGGCCCAGCACTGGAAAATCTATCAGGCGTGAAGTCAACGTTATTTGCGACCTCCCTACGCTTGACGTAAGATATACGCGCCACCTAACTGGCCAGCCATAACCTACGTCATGAGGCGATATCCCAGCCCACTGCACACGCCGCACATCTCGGACATCGACGCTATGATGGACCGGCAGCCCATCTGCGCGTGTCGGCCTTGTACAGCACCATCGGATCGGTGACAGACGCTCGGCCAATCCGCGTGACATAGCAGCCGTCTCCGGGGGCGCGGCGCTGATGGCCGGCCCGCCCCGGCCGCGTGCTCCACTCCCGCGGGGCCGACCCGGGGCGCGTGCATGTGATCGCCGTCGGCGTTTATCGCGGGCCCGGCGGGGCGGCGCCGGCGCACCGCCCGCCCCGGCCCAATATCGGCTGATGAAGGGGCTCGGCGGACTCCGGTCTGCAGACGGAGCTGGCCGAGCTGCGGTCGGTAGATGGAGCTAGCCGAGCTCCGGTCTGCAGACGGAGCCAGCCGAGCTCCGGTCTGCAGACGGAGCCAGCCGAGCTCCGGTCTGCAGACGGAGCTAGCCGAGCTCCGATCGGCATACGAAGCTCGCCGAGCTCCGATCGGCAGACGGAGCTAGCCGAGCTCCGATCGGCAGACGAAGCTCGCCGAGCTCCGATCGACAGACGAAGCTCGCCGAGCTGCGGTCGGTAGATGGAGCTCGCCAAGCTGTGGTCCGCAGACGGAGCTCGGCACCACATGCCGTGGGAATCTCAATCTCGGACGCGATGCATCGCGTGCGCGCTCCGACGAGGGCTGTGCCACATGGTGTTCCTGTGGTGCTGTAGGATGCTCTGCCGTGCGGGGTGCTCTCCTGTACTGTCACATGGTTGTGCGTACTGAGGCTGAGCACGTGAGGACTCAGTTCTGCAGACCTGCATGTAGTCTGAATCCGTCACATTGCAAAGGGAAATACATGTAGTTCACCTGAAGTGCAAGTAAGTTCGTTTGCTTACATGTAATTCAGCTGAAGTGCTGAGGGCTAACTAATTATAATTGCATTACACCGTATTGCCCAGCAACGATCACCACAAGGTTGATTTTTTTAAAACCCTTGCTTTGCTGTGCTTGAGCCTGTAGCTCGTTCGCTGAGACTAGAAACCTTCACATAGTCTGGATCCAGGCCGGGCGAACTCTGCACCGGTCTGAAGGCCTGCAAGGAAGACCCGGCCCCCACCGCCGCTGCCACCCCGGCCGGAGAGGTGCGGCTCCGCTGGCGGTTCTGTTGCTGCTTAGGGGAGACCCGGGCCCCCACCGCCGCTGCCACCCCAGCCGGAGCGGCGCGGTTCCGCTGCTGCTCAGGGAAGACCCGGCCCCACCACCGCTGCCACCCCAGCCGGAGCGGCGCGGTTCCGCTGCTGCTCAGGGAAGACCCGGCCCCACCACCGCTGCCACCCCGGCCGGAGCGGTGCGGCTCCGCTGGCGGCTCCGCTGCTGCTCAGGGAAGACCCGGCCCACACCGCCGCAGCCACCCCAGCCGGAGCGGCGCGGCTCCGCTGCTGCTCAGGGAAGACCCGGCCCCACCACCGCTGCCACCCCAGCCGGAGCGGCGCGGCTCCGCTGCTGCTCAGGGAAGACCCGGCCCTCACCGCCGCTGCCACCCCAGCCGGAGCGGCGCGGCTCCGCTGCTGCTCAGGGAAGACCCGGCCCCACCACCGCTGCCACCCCAGCCGGGGCGGTGCGGCTCCACTGCTGCTCAGGGAAGACCCGGCCCCCACCGTCGCTGCCACCCCAGCCGGAGCGGCGCGGCTCCGCTGCTGCTCAGGGAAGACCCGGCCCCCACCGTCGCTGCCACCCCAGCCGGAGCGGTGCGGTTCCGCTGCTGCTCAGGGCCAGCCCCGCCCGCGCTCAATAGGCCCACACTCGACAATGATCATCGGCTCAGGAAAGGCATTTGCTGAACTGAGTGGCTGTGTCGGTCGTCCAGGAAGTTTCAATAAGTCGAGAGCGCGCACTCCGTCTCGGCCGGCGAGGAGGGGGGGGGGTGGGGGGGGGGGGGGGGGGGGGGGCGACGCGCTGGCCCTCCGCCAGCCCGGCGACCGCCAGCAAAAACCGACGGCAATTCGAGCGTCGAAAGTTAGACGCCGATGGTCCCGATGGGACGAGGTGTTTTGAGCCCGGGCCAGGCGCGATCATTCAATCTTTGTGGGCGGGGGAGACAACCGAGCTCCAAAGTAGAAGCTAACACCGCCATGTTTTACCACTGTGCTGATTGTTGTGACGAGGGTGTGTGTCCGGAGGAGCTGCACAGAAATCCGCCGGCGACTGGTCAGCATAACTGCGAGTGAGTAGTAAAAATTTAGTCAAACGCTTAAACGACAGGCACACAGCGATACCTCGCTTGCATCGTCCAGTGATATGCTAAAGATATGCATTACTGTACTCAGCACAAAGCTTTCAATCCTCACAAAACAAAACCTGACAAAAACGGGAAGCACTCCTGCTCTCTGTCCTTCAGCAAGTCATGATGCGGGGCACGCGACCAAATCCCATCGGAGAGCTTCTCAGCCAGAGTTCATAGCCGTCATTAGGTGGTCACCACCAAACCGCGCTCCGTCAGGTATATCGCTAAGAATCGAACCTTCCACACTACTGCCAGGACACCAGCAATCGCCAGTGTTGCCTTTCAGGTCAGGCCCTGTCATAGACAGCAGAATGCCTTCTTTTTCAGGCCAGATCATGGCTACTTGTACGTATTGCGGCCTAGACAGGTTGAGTTATGGTCGCTGGTTACCGTTCTCTTCCAGTCAGATCGAGCCACTGTCACCAGTACCCGATCGGAGTCAGACACGCCCCGTCCGCACCGCCCCCGGGGTTCGCTCAGGTGACTGCCGGCGCCACCCACTCCGCTTCAGGCCAGGTCCCCGCCCAGCGCCTCCCAGGTCCGGTGGCGGCCGTGCAGCCGGGTGGCGACACTGCCGGCGAGGGTGCCCCAGCTAGGCGGCGTCCTGGGCAACACCACTGGCGCCGGCGCCAGCGTCCGGGCGAGACCACTGGCGCCGGCGCCCCAGCTCGACGGCGTCTTGGGCGACACCACTGGCGCCGGCGCTCCCGGCTCGGCGCCGGCGCCCCGGGCGGCGTCCTAGGCGAGACCGCTGGCGCCGTTGCTCTGGCTCGGTGGCGTCTCTGGCGGCACCGCTGGCGCCGGTGCCCCGGCCCGTCGGCCGGCCGTCGCCTCGCGGGCGGCCTCCACGGCGGCAGCGCGTGCCGTCCGTACCGACGCGGACCCTCGGCGCATGAGCCCCGCGTCCGGAGCGATGGCAACCGGGGCTGAGCCAGCCAGGAGGCAGGCTTTTAACGCGCACGGTCCCAGGCGGAGACGTGCCGATGTAGTGGACAGCATGCAGTGATGCCAGCAGTTGAGCTCAGGCGGGCGTCATGACTGTATGCTGGTCCGAAGGAATGGCTTAGTTGCCTTGAAAGCTACGCCCTGAAAACTTGCATCACTCGGTAAAACTAAAGAATGATACGAATATTATTGTTGATAGTATATTCTCAGGAAACTCAAAAGCACATCAGACTTGAGGCCTGCGGATCTTCGCTGGCTTAAACGATCCAGCGTTTCATCAACGCAGTGAGCGCATTATTTAGCTTGTACAAGCCATAGGACTACTGAAATGATTGCAGGCCATAAACGCCAACGCTAGCCTTGACACAAACGCTGGCTTCGAAAACAAAGCATGGCCTTGGATGTAGCTCATGAACTCAGCGTGGTCAAGTGTAAATAGCAATTCAACTGTCCGAGCGATCCCTCAACCAGAGGCGGTCCGTTCCGATCCGCTAGAGCAGCACAATGACACATAACGACATTTTGTGATCCAACTAGACTGCCCTGAAAATGTACTGATGTTCGCACATGTTCAGGGCACTTCACTACCTGCTGCTGAACAGCAGTCACTTCTCGTCCGAGAATGCCGCGCAAACGTGTCAACACATCTTCAGGCGCCTCCTGCTCAGCAGGCGACACCGCACCACAAATAGCGTACGTCGAAGCTGTCGGACACCGGAGAGCTGCGGCGAGCGACGGCGCGACAGAGCGGCGCGGAGGCGTCCCACGCGCGCGGCCCCCCGGCGCGCGGCGGCTGCCGCGTCCCTCACCTGATGACAGCAGAACAAACAGGACAGTGACGTCACGCGGCCGCCGCCCGTCAGGCGGAGGCGGCCGGCAGAGCGGGAGCGCGTCGGAGGAGGAGGCGCGTGGACCGCGGACCTAGACCGATGGGAACGAGCGAGCCATCGAGACGGCCTTCTATCCCCACCACGAGATGGTGATAAGGCGTTTTTTTTGTCTTTTAGCAAAGATTTCGGACGAGTGGAGAGGTACTTCTCTTTTAGAAGGGGCGATATATATATATATATATATATATATATATATATATATATATATATATATATATGTGTGTGTGTGTGTGTGTGTGTGTGTGTGTGTGTGTGTGTGTGTGTGTGTGTGTGTGTGTGTGTGTGTGTGTGTGTGTGTGTGTGTGTGTGTGTGTGTGTGTGTGTTCTTTCCTTTGGTATGGATGTTGGGTCTACTGAACGTTAAACTCCTTGTTGTGAAGCGCAGCAAACGTCTGCCACTGTGTTTGTACAGCATCAAAAGATTACACAATTTACACCATTTTCTCGGCTTGACTTCCTCAATTTCGTCAGCTTTGCTGAGCTCACCAATGGACGGAGACGAGACGGACGGCCTGCAAAAGGCTGGTAATTCGATTTCCGTCGCTGGAACTGAATCGCACTGAATCACACTGCGACTTCCGACCCAAAGCAAATGCGTAGCCGTACCAGCATCGATCTCTTGTGAGAAAGGCGCTACTCTGCGTCTTTTCATGCCCAACTGCATATCCAGGATATGGCCCGAGGAGCTCTGTGATCTCCTTTGAGCAGGCCTCAGCATTCGGGACTTATCAGCTCCGCCTGACAGACGCCCGGACTCACAGCGTCCGGTCATCATGGCCGACTGCTGTCCTCAATGGCCAGCTGCGATTGGGTGCGGCGTCAGGCTCCAGACTCCCGGTAGTTCGCTCCGAACAGGCCGAGTGCGCTGCCGGTGCTCAGGGGTCAGCCCCGGGTCGCGCTACAGGTGACGTGTTCTGGGTGCTGAGGGTAAGAATTTAGGGACCCTATGCCAATCAAAACAGCTTTTTAATCTGAATTTACATATGATGAGCGAAACGATGTGATTGAAAAAGTGGCTTTGAACCGCCATGAATTCCGAATGTCTGAAATTTTGCATTTTTTGTAGTCAGCTGTAAGCTGTGGATTAAACATGTTTATAACTGAGAGCATCACTAATGAGTAAGTATTTGTACTAAAGAGTAAGGCATTCCGTTTGAGACATGTTGTAGCCAAAGCTGTGTAAAATTATAGCAGCGTAAACAGTGAGCTCCTTGTGGAAGGAAAAAAGTGAAATTCATGGGGTGTATACTCCGGAAAGTTTAGAATATTTAACGTAAAAACGATGTTTCAGTGTGTTCCATCAGCTTAAATTGTACCGCCATTAGACTCTGTAGTAGGCAGAGAGAGAGAGAGAGAGAGAGAGAGAGAGAGAGAGAGAGAGAGAGAGAGAGAGAGAGAGAGAGAGAGAGAGAGAGAGAGAGAGAGAGAGAGAGAGAGAGAGAGAGAGAGAGAGAGAGAGAGAGAGAGAGAGGAGAGAGAGAGAGAGAGAGAGAGAGAGAGAGAGAGAGAGAGAGAGAGAGAGAGAGAGA
This sequence comes from Pollicipes pollicipes, assembly GCF_011947565.3. NCBI lineage: Eukaryota > Metazoa > Arthropoda > Thecostraca > Pollicipedomorpha > Pollicipedidae > Pollicipes > Pollicipes pollicipes. Next base: position 21,183,582 of record NW_023596420.1, on the reverse strand, counting down.
GAGAGAGAGAGAGAGAGAGAGAGAGAGAGAGAGAGAGAGAGAGAGAGAGAGAGAGAGAGAGAGAGAGAGAGAGAGAGAGAGAGAGGAGAGAGAGAGAGAGAGAGAGAGAGAGAGAGAGAGAGAGAGAGAGAGAGAGAGAGAGAGAGAGAGAGAGAGAGAGAGAGAGAGAAGAGAGAGAGAGAGAGAGAGAGAGAGAGAGAGAGAGGAGAGAGAGAGAGAGAGAGAGAGAGAGAGAGAGAGAGAGAGAGAGAGAGAGAGAGAGAGAGAGAGAGAGAGAGAGAGAGAGAGAGAGAGAGAGAGAGAGAGAGAGAGAGAGAGAGAGAGAGAGAGAGAGAGAGGAGAGAGAGAGAGAGAGAGAGAGAGAGAGAGAGAGAGAGAGAGAGAGAGAGAGAGAAGAGAGAGAGAGAGAGAGAGAGAGAGAGAGAGAGAGAGAGAGAGAGAGAGAGAGAGAGAGAGAGAGAGAGAGAAGAGAGAGAGAGAGAGAGAGAGAGAGAGAGAGAGAGAGAGAGAGAGAGAGAGAGAGAGAGAGAGAGAGAGAGAGAGAGAGAGAGAGAGAGAGAGAGAGAGAGAGAGAGAGAGAGAGAGAGAGAGAGAGAGAGAGAGAGAGAGAGAGAGAGAAAGAGAGAGAGAGAGAGAGACCAACAGATGGATAAACTAAAGCACGTCATATAGATGGTAAATGGCAAGGGCAAAGGCCACTAAATCACCACTTCTGGTGGAGAACCACTGTCCACTTTGCACCGTAACCAAAGGTGTACTTAAGTTAGTCAGATGCCAGGGAGGCTGAATGCCGATTACGTGTAGAAGCCAGATGGTAAGACGCTGAGCTGAATCAGAGCGGCATGGGGTGGGTAGGAGCTTCAGGTGATAAAGGGTCGGAGCTAACATCATACCATTTTGATGTCCCATCCCCGCGTAATTCCACCACTGCAGCCGCTCTCGTCCTACATGCCTAGTAAGGCAGAAAGTCTGCGGTGTCAGAGCCTTCCAGAGCGTGTATCTGCGCAGGCACCCTCTGCAGGAGGATGTACACGCTCAGCCAGCCCAATGAGGTGGGAACAGTGCCCGGACACCAGGAACGGCCGACTCCCCCCCTCCCCCCCCCCCCTCCCGCGAGACACTGATGGCATCACGTCAACCAATATCGGCGATTGATGACGTCAGTGTGCTCGTCGCTGACCGGTCGGCCCGGGCCGTCCTGTAGCCGACAGCGTCGGGCGCCCATCTGATAACGGAGCGCCGAACTGAAAGTGGTTAGGGCGGGTCCCGATCTACGCATGCAAACGACACTCGCGCCCGCCGGCGCGGCGCTGCAGAGGCGCGTGCCGCCTGCCGAACACGGCGCTAAGTGGTGCAACAAGCGGCCACCAATTAGTATTTACTGAGGTGATTGACAGCCGGTGGAGCGCCCGACGGCTGTTCCAGATGCTGCTGCGTGAGGTTCAACTGCGTGATGACTGATCAGCGCCGAGAACGCGTCGGAGAAAGTGCGTGAACATGCCCGGTTTTTGTTTTGGTTCAACGCGGTGCAATTTCCGACCGCTCGCTTCAGATGTACCGCGTGAGCGCGGGCCTGTCTGCTACAGATAAAGCGCAACAAAATGCTCCTTTGGCGCAGACTGGAAATAAGTCAAGTGATCTGGTGATTTTTGACGCCCTGGCAAAGGCCAACATACGTAACTTAAGTCTGTCGGACACACGTGCACTGAGATGCGCGGCGCCTTTGGCGGACGAAGATTAGTGCGATGTGCCGTGGCTGTATCAGGCGTACGGTGCTTTCACAATGCACAACGCTGGCTTCAGTATTTGTACGCCCAAACTTGATGATCACAGAATGATAGACGACTCGCAGCGTGCAGAAGTGAGCAGAACATGTCCCGAGATGTTTGCGGAACAATTGCGCTTCACCCAGAAGAAAAATAATTACGTATTCTACATTGGCGTTAACATTCCGCTTCAGCTGAGTAAGCACTCAAGGTAGTGACCATTTCCAGATGTATTTAGCAACAGTCAGAGCATTGGACCTTTTAACTGCTTTTCAGCTGGCCCATGAGTCATCTCGATGCTGTAATTGTTTTTAGTTCACTCTGGAGGCAGTTGGTAGAGACTGCAGGCTGCCAGCATTGACCTTGCGGTTGGGTTTTGTGGGTGTTTTCTCGGCAGCGGGATGGCTCTAACTCAATCAGAGAACGGAACAAAAAGTCGGCCATGGACGGAGCGACACTTACGAGGCGCTCGGGCGCCCGTTGAGCTAATTTCCCAAATTGCCCGGGGAAAACACAGGCTGAGACGGTGCTGTTGCATCGTCATGCATGCCTGGTGCTGCATCTGAATCTGCACTATACATGCATCTTGTGGATAAATGCAGCTGTCACTAGGATGAGGACGCGGGTCCTGCCCATATCGAGCCGCGACGCTTGTGCCGTGGTGACCACCCGATTCACGTTACGCGAAGTGTTTGCGAGCCAGCTGCCCAGCGCCCATTTAGATTGGCTCCAGATAGAATGGGCTCTCAACTCGCTAACTTGCCACGTTATTTGATCCCCCTGTCTCTGTTGATTGGCAGGTGTCTACGATGACCCACGGTCCGTGCCTATAGGCAAGGGAGAGTGAAATCTGCAGATTTTTCGCCAACAAATCTAGCCTCGAAATGCTTTGTTCTCCCTCTTGCCCCACGCGGTGTGACCCGATGCCCCCTCAGGCGTTGTGACCGGGTGCCCGCTCCCCGCGGGGCCCCTCGACCCACCTCACCGACACCGCCTACGTAACGACCCCAGATCAGGAGTGGTCACCGCCACCGCAGCAGCCAACCCTGTACAGGTCATCAGACCCGCGCAACCACCCTGTCCAGGTCATCAGACCCGCGCAGCCACCCTGCACAGGTCATCAGACCCGCGCAGCCACCCTGTACAGGTCATCAGACCCGCGCAGCCACCCTGTACAGCTCATCAGACCCGCTCAGCCACCCTGTCCAGCTTATCAGACCCGCGCAGCCACCCTGTCCAGCTCATCTGACCCGCGCAGCCACCCTGTCCAGCTCATCAGACGCGCGCAGCCACCCTGTCCAGCTCATCAGACCCGCGCAGCCATCCTGTCCAGCTCATCAGACGCGCGCAGCCACCCTGTCCAGCTCATCAGACCCGCTCAGCCATCCTGTCCAGGTCAACAGACAAGTCACGAGTCATTTCTGCGTTCTCATTAAGGGTTACACGAAAGAACAGCTAAGAGCGCTGTCCCTCCGCTTTCTCCTATGCCGGACTTAGAGACTTAGACTTAGCCGGACTTAGAAAAAAACTTCTTCTTTTTGTTCGCTCACATAATGTATGGCACAGCAGCAAACACAGGACATATTTGAATCTTTCGGCAATTTCGGATCTGGAAATGTTTGAGCCACGTCAAGCTTTCAGCGAAACGTTTATGTTCTGTCATCTGCTGACCTGCCGCTTCTGTAACACTTGCTCAACGTCGTCCTTCACCATATTTGTCTGGCACGCTAGCAAGCGACTGACATATGCGAAAACGTTTCAATAATTTGCTTAAACTTGGAGCAATGTTTGATTATTGACATTCTGTCATGGTCCGTAATCTGTGTATGAGCTGAACACTTTTTTGCGTCTTTATGAAATCGTCAGATCAGCATGTGTCTGGCAGTACTCGGCAGTTACGTGCACACCGAGACAGGTCATTAACACGCGCTCGGGTGGGGGGGGGGGTCAAATTCACCCCCCCCCCCCCCGAAGGTTTTTCAGAATGGTTTCTGAACGGTGCGGCGTACCCGCGCAAATTTTGCATAGATGTAGACGATTGAATAGCGAATCGTTTGGGGAAAAATTTAGATGTACCTTGTAAGGTTGCTGATCTACGGCAGGCCAAATTCAGGCCATGGTTTCAGCAAAGCCAGTTTCTAGGGAATCGTTCAATCTGACGCAACAACATAGTGTTAGACGAAGCCAGATATCTCTGAAATGCTTTTTTAGACAACACAACAATTGAATGAGCAAATTGCATTGACCTAGGGTCAGGTATGAAGGTAAGACCAAGGTTAAAACTAACCTGTTTTATTAATCTAGGGCCTGCTGTATGGAATCGTTTCTGGTCCTCGTTTCTAATTTATTGATAGCAGGAACCGCATTCTACATCTTCCATGGACTTCTTAGAGGTCAGAAAGGCTATTGACCTAAAATGACCCAGGTCAACATTTTACGCATACTGTCCAGCGTAATTTTTGTCGCTTATTGAAATGCAAAACTCAGAGTAGTCTTGTATGATTTTGGTCACCATGACCTTCAAAACGTCGAACAAGGTCGCTCACCTTAAATAAACATGTGACTTTTTGCTTAAAGACAGTTATCTAGGTTTTGAGGCACTTTGCAGACCAACCTGGAATTTAACCTTGTTTGACTTTATTTGATACGAAGGTCATGACCTAAGAACCTTAAACTTTGACCTAAGTGAGTTCACGTGCAGGTAAGCATACCATGGAAGTTTGGTGTTTCTAGCTTTATAGTTCTCGAGATCTCAGGGGGTCAAATTGACCCCCCCCCCCCCCCCCCACCCGAGCGAAGGGTATCCAGCCGGCCATCCGGGCGCGTGTTAAATGTTTATAGGCCGACAGCCCCGGTCAATACCAGTTCAACACTTAACTTTCGACTTAATACGTCTGGACAATGTAAGCACATGCAAGGACATGGGCGCTGCAGCGCTAGTTCCAAAAGCCAGTTGCTCGTTTAATCTTTAGCTCAATACTGCGCTGCCAGCCGGTCGAGAGATGCTCGGAGATAAATGAGCGCGACCTGCACTGGCATCCGATCACCACAGCAGCGACTGCGGTTGCGTGGGCCGGCCGAGACCTCACTCGTCGGCAGCACGCACCGGTTCGCTGCTGTGAGGACGCTGGAGAACGCGCCTCTTGTCCTTTCCGGACACATAAACCCGAACACTCCGCTATGCTTGTTCGAAACCGTATAACGCGACCTCGTGAGGGCAATAGCATGCATTCTCCTCCGACTTTGTCTACCGCCAACGCAAATACTGCCGTCCGCTCGTGTTACAAAACTAACCGGCTTCTCTCGAGATTGCTTCAGTGAATTGCGCAACAGACGAGTATTCGACGAAGGACACCACATAGGAGCGCTTCACTCAGCGCGTAAAACAGCGCGTGAGGGCTAATAAAATGTCCTGTGACATGCGGGACACCAGGCGTCGTCAAAAGAAGCATGCATGCTATTCGTTTTCGCCGACTTCGTTTTACGAGTCTAATCTAGGAAGCTGGATCCCGGGCGGCCCACTGACCGAGACTGGTGACATGAGGCGGGAGAGGCCAGCTGATGGTGAGGAGCTTAGCTGGCCTTAATTTGTTTGCTCTGCGTTACAGTTGACAGTTAGTATCGTTCACGTTAGACAATCAGCTGAACATATTGACTTCATTAGATTTAGGCGTCCGATTTTTAGCCTTGTGGCGTTGAATGTGCGGAATAGAGCAGTCATTGAGCAGCAATTCATTAGTCAGTGAGCCCATCTTCCCGAAGTCCGTTTCAATGAAAGACAGCCAAGGCGTTGTCTTTGATCCAGGTAAGCAGCCCCAGCCCGGCGGCCAGCCCTGGAAAAGCCGGCGCCAAGCCTCCACTGCCAGGCCTTGGTCGGCCCGCCGCCGTCAGAGGCCCGTGCGCCCGCCGCCGTCTCCGTTGTCTCCAGTCCGCCTCGTTGGGCAGGGCAGAGTCTCCCCTGGCCGGCTCCCCGCCGGCTCGCTGCCCGTCCACCGTTCCGCCCAACAATCGGAATCAGTTACCCAGGCGGCGCGCGCACGTCTCAATCGGTCGGTGCTCCGTTTTATCGGCGCTAAATCACGCCGGCCGGGCGGGGCCGCCTGCGTACGCGGATAAGCCGGCGGTCGGGCGGCGCGGGCCATGGTGGGGCCGGCGGGGAGCCGGACAGAGGGCAGGAGGATGCCAGCGCCGGTCCCGGCCGGCGGAGAGAACGGCGCAGGAGGGTGGCCGTTGGTTCTCGTCAGTCGGGTGCCGACGTCGGGCGGTTGTAGCGACGCTGCGCACGAGCCAGGACTGCGTGATGTGTTTGGGCCTTTTTGGGCCACGGAAGGGTGGTAAAGAGCTTCGCCGTGGCATTCCATATTATGCCACTACAGAAAAATAAATGTCCGTAAATTTTGACGAGTATACCAGCGCTGCGCTGCGCTAGCTTGCTGGCTCGTGCTGTCAGAGCACCCACGCCGCCCTGTGCAGAGGCATAGAGGCACGTGCGCAGCCGCGCGGCAGAGGGATGGAGCAGATCATTCGACAGTGAGCGGCCAACGCACAAGAGGCATTGTGCGGCATGCGATGCGGCAGGCTGTTCGATCAACCCGACACAAAGACGCCAAAACACAATGTGCAACGCGGTGTGGCACCGCGTTGGTATTGTGAGGGTCCAGCATCAAACCACGCATCTACATGCCCCTGGTATTACAAGAATCCGCGACAGATTCGCAAGGCATGTGTTTGAAGAATTAACCGACGCCAGTCATATCATCATTCTAAAATCAAAGACCTCACTTAGACGGACAAAGCAGCGTGTCAGTCTATTTGCGCCCTCCGGATGGGTGCTTCCGCGCGCATGCGCGGTCCCCGAAGGCGATTGAGGAGTGATGCAACAGACGGCTCGCTCGTTATTTTCACGCACGGTTGCCGCATGCTCAGGTAGCCGCTGGCCGCAAAAACTGGCGGCCAGGCGGCGTCTGCAGCTGCACTGGCGCCTCCGCCGCAGACGACGCACAACAACAGAACGTAATCAGGTCCACAGTGTCGGGTTGCGACGGCCGCGAGCAAGGCGGCCCAGACTGCGCTCCGGGCCAGTTTGGAACCGCAGCGATCTCCCATCGTAAACCAGGCCGATGCTACGCGGGTTGGTGACGGACTCGCTGTCTCGCTAGGCCGATGTGGTGCGGGCTGGTGACGCGCTCGCTGTCTCGCTAAGCCGATGTGACGCGGGCTGGTGACGGGCCCGCTGTCTCGCTAGGCCGATGTGATGCGGGCTGGTGACGGGCTCGCTGTCTCGCTAAGCCGATGTGAAGCGGGCTGGTGACGGGCTCGATGTCTCGCTGAGCCGATGTGGTGCGGGCTGGTGACGGGCTCGCCGTCTCGCTAGGCCGATGTGACGCGGGCTGGTGACGGGCCCGCTGTCTCGCTAGGCCGATGTGGTGCGGGCTGGTGACGGGCTCGCCGTCTCGCTAAGCCGATGTGACGCGGGCTGGTGACGGGCTCACTGTCTCGCTAGCCCAGAGGAGACTTAGTTCAGACGCATTAAGTGTTACTGCGTGTGGCTCGAGCGAACGCGGAGAATGCCTCAGGCACAGGAGAAATAAAATACCTTTTTGCCCGTTCTTGTGCGGCTTGCATTCTAAACTTTGGAGTCCGCATACGGGTGCTTCAGGCGCATTCCAAACGTTGTTATTCGTTCCTATCCATGTACATTCCAAATGCTGTACCTTTTCGCCGCGCCGTAACCGAAGAGGCTTGGCGGGTTTCAGAGGAACCGACGATGCTGCGCTGACCCTGCTTTATTCAGTGTGTCTGTTTTGACACGTGTGTGATTGGACACGAGCATCATTGTCACTGGTCTCGTATGTCGTGGTACTCACCCAGTGCAGGTGTTGCGATTGACCATTTGACTCACACCTTCGTACGTGCACTATATCCGTCTGAGCCCATCCGGAACCTTTCGCAGTTGGACGTTCGGATCCGTAGGCGTCTGGACCCATCTTGGCCCCCTTCTTCGCTGCCACAGCCCCGGCTCCCCTTCCCGACCCCTTTCAGTCCCCCGCTCCCCTCCCAGACAAACGTCTTCTGCTGGCGGGGATGCAAATGCATCGTTCAGTATGCATTGCCGATAGGACCGTACCGGCGCAGGGGAAGCCAGCCTTAGCCGGCATCAGCGCTCCACGCCGGCCCAAACTGATTGACTGTTTAACCTGGCATGGTGCGCGACCTTGGCGGACGTGAGGCAATCCCTCGCCGCGGGCGCTGCTCGAGCGGCGCCGGGGCACGCGCGCCGCCATCGCCGCACGGGACCTCAGCGGCGCGTTTGCCGCGTCGGGCGGCTCTTGAGGACCGCCATCTGACGTGTCCGCTAATTTCAAGTGTACCGTGTTTGAGTGTGTGTGAGTGGATTTTAACAGTTTCTGAGGGAGTACGTCAATTCCCTGTTCCGTGTCACACACGAGAAAGCATCCCGCCAAGCACATGCTCAGAAGTCTGCAAATATGTACGGAAAACTCAAAAGGCCCGTTCATGTACTTTCATGCGCCCGGGATAGCAGTCCGAGATAAACAGTGGACGATTGAGTCCTCTTTGTTATTTTAGTTGTAAAACAGACGTTCAATACCAGCACCATACATAGATATTATGCGTAGACAGAGAGGGTTCCGGCAGCGCAGTGGTTAACGCGTCCGCGTTTACCACTGGACGTCTGGGAAACTGGAGGTACGGGGTTCGATTCCTCGCGGTGCCCGCCGCTCCTGCCAGAGTGAGAGGCAGGGCGATGCCATGTAGCCTCAGCAGCTGGGTGCATCGTAAATCCGCAATGGCACACACACACACATATGTGTAGTCAGATATCTGTAATCTAGCCAGCGATTGTGGCTGTAATATTTCCGCTGGAGCGATGTGTTGCTGGTAGGATATGTCATCAAATACTCTCACAGTCTGTCCGCTCCAGCCACCCTTATCTCCGCACACGACTCTGTTTCCCTTTTTGTTGTTTACTCTCGTTCAATCACCACGAGGGCATAAAAGTTTTATCGACCTGCAATGTCGCTGCAGAAACATGATGGAAGCCGGACAAAATGGCCGCGTCTGTAGACAGCATAGGACTACCCGAGGGCAACACACTAATAACATACTTAAGCCTTTTGCAATCAGAATGACATGAACTGTGGGCCATTCCAAGCGGGGAAATTCTACGCCTGCACAAAGCACGTGCTAAATCGGTGCTAATCCGCGCCTCCGGACGTTCTGCCCTACCGAAAACGCAAGTCCTCCTATGATATGCAGACAAAAAAATTGTTGTGATGAAGCTGCGATGCTAATGCAATTAACTCGCTGTCTCTGATTTAAAGCACGCCGGTGTCCGATCCGTGCTTGCGCGGAAAGTTTTATTACACCCGCCGAATTGGATGCGGAAAGCATTTGCGAACGGTCGCGCGTGACGCTAATTTGTAATTGTAATTGTAATTGTGCGCGCCTCCGGTGGCGGTCGGTGGCGTCAGTGTTACGCATTCCTGTCGAGGGGCCGGGCCCCGGTCTGCGCCGGCCATATTGGGCCAGGCCGTGATTTGATCCCGTCGCATTACCATGATTACCTCGCCGGTCGGCTGCCGCCAAGCGCGATCGTCCAGCGCACGAGGCGCTGGATCAGGGGCGGAGGTGGGGAGGGGCCGCCAGCACCTCTCCGTCTACGGCAGAGGCCGCAACAGGACATGTCCAGCGCACGAGGCGCTGGATCAGGGGGTGGGAGGTGGGGAGGGGCCGCCAGCACCTCTCCGACCCACGGCAGAGGCGCAACAGGACATTGTCCAGCGCACGAGGCGCTGGATCAGGGGTGGAGGGTGGGGAGGGCCGCCAGCACCTCTCCGACTACGCGGAGGCGCAACAGGACATGTCCAGCGCACGAGGCGCTGGATCAGGGTGGAGGTGGGGAGGGGCCGCCAGCACCTCTCCGACTACGGCGGAAGGCGCAACAGGAATGTCCAGCGCACGAGAACGCTAGGTCACGGGGGAGGCGGAGAGGGGCCGCCAGCACCTCCTCCGACTACGGCGGAGGCGCAAAAGGACATGTCCAGCGCACGAGACGATAGGTCACGGGGGGAGGCGGAGAGGGGCCGCCAGCACCTCTCCGACTACGGCGGAAGGCGCAACAGGACTGTCCAGCGCACGATGACGCTAGGTCACGGGGGGAGGCGGAGAGGGGCCGCCAGCACCTCTCCGGCTACGGCAGAGGTAGTGCGAGGCATGTTTCACCACGGCAAGACGACATCGGACTGCCGACATCTGCATGCGATCCAGATGTCGTCAGTCCGGACCCTCCATCTGCTTTCATGCCGTTGTTCAGGGGCAGTTTGGTTGTCCTTTCTCCAAGGAGAGATGTCGGATAATTTCGAAGTGTAACGTGCATGAAGTCCAGGTTTGTCCTGTGCAATTGCAGACCAGCGATATTTTTTATTAGACCTTCGTGCAAAGCACCAGCGCTTACGCCGTTGCGGGGCCTACGCCGATACGATATCTTTATGGTCGTTCACCGTAGTCACGTGATCGGTATGATCCGCTGGACCCCACGTGGTCGATGGCAATTTTTACAAGAAAATATGAATATACGTTACCACGATCGGGCCATTGCGGCCTCCTTCAAGCACGACACGAGGTAATGATTTTCCGAATCACCGATCCTAGGGCTGATCTTGAGAATTCATGGTGCATCGCTCTTCCTTGGTAATAAACACGTCGAAACTTTATTGTGTTCTGGTCTCCCAGGTCCGCGTGTACCAAGCGGTGCAATGGGCGGTGCCGCGACCGTGCGCGCTGCCCCGGCTCCGGATTGTGTGTCTGGGCTCCTCCCGACAGGACCGTCCGGTCCGCCGCCGCCGCTGCCACCGCCGCCGCCGGACGCCCGCCCCGCGCCAGTGTTGCGCCGGCTGCCGGCGGGGGAGCGCGCGCGCGGCGGCCGACCCGACAACGCAGCCCCTGGTCTGCCGTGTGCCGGTCCGTGCCGGGCTGAGCTGGGCGGAGGCCGAACTGGTCTGGCTGGTGCTGGGGCTGAGCTGGGCGGTGATGCGAGTGAACTTTGGCTAGTGGACCTGAACTGCTTTGAACTGAGCTGCGCTGCGCCGAGTGGGGTCGAGCTGTTTGGAGCGGAGCTGGGACATTGCGCTTGGGGCTGAACTGTATCGAATGGAGCTGAACTGTTCCGAGGACGCTGAGCTGGCGTGAGACGAACGAGCGAGCTGACGACAGCAGTCAGCTGCGAGCCAGTACCAGCAGCACCGCGGCTCGGGTAGCCGCGCCACCGAGCTACGTGGACTGCGCTGAGCCACGGGAGCAAAGCTGGGCTGAACTGAGCGAGCTGAGCTGCGCTGAGCTGAGCTGAGCTAAACTGAGCTGAGCTAAGCCGAGCTACACCACCCCGTGATCGCGTGTTGGGGGCGAGTGCGGGGATCGGCGCCCTGACCGCAGCAGACCTCTGCCGCAGGTGAGCTAATGATCTCAGCACGGCGCCAATGATCTCAGCACGGCGTGACCGGTCCGCTGCCCACCTGCATCAGCATCGCCCGACGTCGAGCTGTCGGTCGCGCCGGCAGGGATTCGGGATAAGCTGTGTGTCAGCCGACCAGCGGTTGTTGCGACGGGTGCAGCTCGGCCGGAAATGTCCATTGTTCCGACGTTTGGGGGAGGCGAAGGTCAAATAATTTTTCTTTAAATGTTCTCCAGTCTTAAGCGCACGAGTGCCACCCAACCGAATTCCAATCAGAAAAGCCGGAAAACTGGGACAGGACTGCGGAAACAAGGAAATTGCCTTCAAACGATTTTATCAGTTAATTCTTGTAATAACGTACAGGAAATGGTTTCGTCAATGTAGCAGACACTGTATCTGGGTTGAACACATCTGCACAGCTCTCTTAAGGACAGTTTTTCTCCCATTAAGACCGGCGTATAGGATCTCTGCCGCGAAGAAATGTACTCAAATGTCAAACACCGGTCGTCCAGCGCCTTATCTGGCCTGAAGCGCACTGCAAAGGCCGGCGTTCCGTGCAGCCAGGTGTAAGCCGTCGTGCGGCCGGCTGGAGCTGGCGCGGCGCGGCTGTACACGGTCGGGCAGCACCTGGCGCGCGCCACCGCCGGCCCTCCCGCAGTGCCGTGCTCCTGCTGTCGGTGCGACCGAGGCGGTCACGAAAGTCCGGCCAGGCGTGAAAGCTGAAAGCCTGCGAACGTGCTGCAGGACAAGTCAGAGGTGTCAGCCGTGCGCGAGAATATGGGCGGTGTCAGAAGAGGGTCCATGTTAGGGATGCTGGTGTCAGGGTGCTGAAACGAAGTGATCTGCAGCCGCTTGAAGCGGTGTTAAAAGCTAATGCGATGGCTTACATATCTTCAGTTTAGGCGGTAATTCATATGAAGCCACCAACATGTCTCATATGCTTGTGGCAATAATATGTGGCTGATCGACTGTGAGAATAATCAGAGGACGATGAGATATAGCCTGCATAGTTCCGGCGTTCTCGCAAGCAAGGCCAGGATAGGTTCGCGAAGTTGAAATATAATGTGAGCCATCACGAGGAACGTTCGAAGATGCATCACGGCCTCTGGTTCGCTGCATCGGCTAGTTTATAGTCTGGGCTGAGTGTTTGGCTTTGTTTTTCTCCAAGGAAAGCACTAAAGGTGGCCAAACAGGCTGCTTAATTGGATTCCCGATTTTTTCCCCTCGTTGAATGAGATCAAACAGCTTGCACGTGGAATTCCAACGAGTTTACACAGTTTAACTGCATTGCAAGAAACAGCTCAACCGCTGTGGTTTAGTTGTTTAAACACAAAGCATACCGCTAAGCCATTTGGATTACATGACAAGTTGAGTGGTTAGGAGAGACTACGTGCCAACATTTAAAGGATTTGATGTGGAGGTTCTGGCTTGTTGTTTGCGGCCCCTCGCTTTTGATGGCATTACATATGATGCCTTCTTATTTTGTGGGTGCAGGTATGCTTGTTAACTTTGTCCCCTCACATATTTATTCAACATTTATCCAAAACTTCAGGTATCTATCCAGATATTAAGATTTTGATAATTGGGCAAAAACAGCGCGTGAAGACCGGGCTACTCCATGGCTGCTTTCCACCTGGTTAAAGCGTCTTTCCGTGCTATCACCCGAAATCGGGCGAGATTGAAGACACAATATGGACACGTCGTGACCCCAGCCCTGTGCTCTCTCCACTCTGTCAACTCAGCGATCCATTGGCGGCCTGCGGCTGACAGCCTGGCCTTGAGACATGCATCACGCCTGTGCAGCTCGCCAGACAAAGCATGATGTCGTGTGGACAACCAGTGCCGGACATTGTTGGCGGACACGACGTTGTAAGGCGTTCATGCGCGGGGCGAAACCGCTGGGGCCCGAAAGCTGCGTGGATGTCGTGCGCGAGCATATACAGATATGGGGAAGGCATGGCTGCGACCGCTGACGGGCCATGTTTGCTTCGTTTCGTTCTTTTCCACCGAGAGCTTCCGTTTTCCACTGAGAGTGCAATGGAGCTTCGTGCACTGCGGGGATTCAAGAGCCGGCAACCAAATGTCCTCTGGCAGTGCGTCAACGACGCCGCTTTGATGTGGATTTTTTGCCTGCACAGAGATTGCTGGTGATCTCAACAGGTTTTTAGCCGGACTCGACGCTTGGACGCAGGCAGCAGGAACTCGCACTGTGACAGGGCCTCCGCACCCTGTCACATAGGCAGATACACGGGCAGGCGGCAGATTTCCTCTGGTCGAGGATTGGGTCCCCGTACACATAATGTGCCCTTGCACAGCCTCACAGAACTCCCAGCAGCCGTGGGGCGCGTCGCAGACGGCGCGACTCGGCCCAACGCACTACTGGCTGACTAATTTCATGAGATCGCTCAGGTTTTCATGCCGCAATACCAAAAGTGCCGGAGCATTTTGGCACAGCGATGGCGCGTTGTGAGAGGGAACCCCCTTGGTTCGACACGAAGCCGCCAGAGGACCCCGAGTTCCTCAGCATGATTGCCGTTTGAGAACTTTGCTCAGATCGCGCGCGCAGAGCAGCAAGCGCCAATCACAGGGGCGCTCTGCCTGCGAGTCTGAGAAATTTGGTCACGCTGTACCCCCGGTGGAATACACGCCCGTCACGCCAATGTGCGTGGCGTCAAGCAGGCGTCAATAACGGCGTCCAAGCGCATCATTTTAATTGGTGCGCCCAATGATGACTGGCACTTCCGGGCTCACGATAATTTGGCGCCGTCGGCTGAGCGCGGGCACGATTGATACAAATGAACTGGCCTGCTTCGGTGGAGGAGCTGCTGTGGGTGGTACCGGGTCGGCCCCGTCGGACTGAAGGGGCGGGGGTGGCTTGTCGCGTCATTAGTCGTCGTAAACGCGGCAGAACCCCAATACTGGACGGAAGCGTCAATGCGAAAATGATGGATAATATATATGTTTTGTTAGGCTGGTTGCATGCGGCCCTCCACCATTTTAACGTTTTGTTTACGAGCCGTGATGGGTCATAATGTGATTTGATAGAAGTTCACTGCCATGAAGTGAGACGGGAACGTTATACAAGAACAGAGAACGTTATGCAAGAAATCATGAAATACGAAGACGAAGCAGAGGTACCTGGTAACACGTGATCACCGTGCGAAGTAAAAACATCGCAAGAATGCTCGTCTTATCTCATCCTTATCTAAGGAAGAAAACACTGATGGCTTTATCTTAACGTTGACAAGACGGAGCTAAGCCGAAAGTCATACGTTTACGATTGCGGCGAGTTCCTGTCTGGGTCTGGCGCTCTCCGCGCGCGCGTCTGCCCGCGCCGGTGCACGCTCTGGCAGTACGCGCACTGATTGGCCAGCGTCGGACCGATTCCGGTCCGGCGGTGCGGCGCCAACGTATCTTCAAATCAAACATCGTTTTTTACTCTGCAGCCAGTGGCGCGATAAGCCGACAAGTGTTTGGACACGGCTCATTAGCTCTGCGAACGCACGTCACAGCAGTTGCCCCGTTACCAGTGTGTCCGGCGCTGAGGCTCGCCTGAGCCGTGCAGTCAGGCCACCAGACACTCCTTGCGTTTCTGCGGTGAGGGTGGGGCCGGCTCGGTGTTTCTGGCGGGTCACAACCGCCCAGGGTGGCCTGGAGGGTGGGGAGGGGGATGTTGCTTGACGTTGAGTTACAATCCACGCTGCTCGCTTTGGAACCACGATTTTCCCTTGCCTGTAGCCAGTGACCGCAGCAGACGGAATCAGAAAGATAATTGGGCAATTCATTCGGAAGGGACCACTGGACAAACGTTTGCACGTTGGGTGTGGTCCGTTGTGCCAAAGTGAAGACCAGCAGTGTCTATAATAAAATGGAACGTTGCCAACTTATGCGCATTGTTTCGCTTGTTTGCCTCGTCGCTGAACCGAAGAGGCGAGCAAGTTTGAAGTTTTCCTTCACAAGCCTCAATAATACCCCCATGAGAACACGAGTGCCGCCGGCCGCCCGCCGCTCCCCGGCCCGCCTGCCTGCCGTCTCGACCAATCACGTCCGTCCCCGGTCGGCAGGTGCTATTGACCTGCGTGTTTGTACCCGGTTGGTCGTTAGTACCGCGATAAGCTCCTGCCGAATGACACCTGATACCGCCTTATCGCTTCGACGATGGCGCGCCAATTTGTCGCCGACGCCAGCGATGGCGAAATCGGCCAATAATGGTCATTGCGGAAGCGTTTGGACTTCACGAAATGTCACGGATTTGCAGAGCGACAAAATAGTTTTTTACAGATGCGCGCTGACGCCCAAGTTCAACAGTTGAATTTAAAACGACTTACAAGCACGCCGCTGCGTAAACTAACTGCAGTTCGTGGATCGTAATGTTATGATCGCATGGACGTTCGTATTCCAAACATGGCCGACTGAGCGTGTGCTGCAGCCGCAATCACGTCATCACGTCTTTGCTAGACCCGCTCCGAACCCTGCCTGACGCGTGTACCGCAGCCGCTCTCACGCCATCACGTCGTTGCTAGACCCGCTGCGAACCCTGCCTGACGCGTGTACTGCAGCCACTCTCACGTCATCACATCACCGCCAGACCCGCTGCGAACCCTGCCTGACGCGTGTTTCAGGGGATGACCGGTCCAACCTGCTAGATCCGAGCAGGCCAGCCGTTCGGGTCGACCCAGCGGCAGGCGAGGAGCCGTGTACGGAGGTCCGTGCGTCTCTCCGTCAGCGCGGAGCTCTAGCGCTGCTGTCCCGGCACGCTTGAGCCCACCGCCTGCTCCCGGTGCCAGCAGGCGGTGCATCGCCGCTGCCTCCGCGCCCGGGGCCCGGCTGGAGGTCGGCACAGGTCCGCCGCGTCCGGCGGACCGCGGCGCTCGGTGCGCTCCGAGAAGTCGCCATGCTGCTGCGAGTGATGCTGCTGTTGCTGGCCGCCGCGCCGTGGTCCTTGGCTGACCTGGACACGACAAGTGAGTCACTCACGTGTTCACACATGTGTCTATAGAGGTGCCAGTGTGCGCGCCCCCGGTGTGACAGCTTGTAGCGGACTACCCATGGGTGTCGCCGCCGGATTAGCGCCTTAGAAGCATGTCGAGCCCTGCAAACCTACTGTGCCACCCGTTGTTGTGAAGTCCAAGGCTGTTGATAGCTTGGTTGACCTGCAACGGAAGCCGTTGCGGAAATCGTTGCCCTGTAATGTATGCCGTCTACAGCACGCTTTGAGGCTCCGATTGCAATAACACGTAAGGCGGCCTACTGTCGACGGACGCTCCAAAGTTTTTTCCCCACAATCCTCGGAGGCCGTCACAGCTTCAAAGTTTGCCTATTACAGCCGCGTTGCTCACCAGAATAACGCCGGGATCGCCTTTAACTCCGACAGCGTCTACGCTCTGTTTTTTAATGTTTGATCCAATCTTTGAGTGTTCCAAAATGGCGGCGGCAACTTTGTGCCAGCTTCTGTCGGGTGTGACAGTTGTAAAACTTGCTTCCTGAATCCTACTGCCGTCTGGGCGCTTGCGACTGACAGAAAACGCCCGTCGTCTGCCGGCACTGCACTGGCGTGGTCTCAGAGAGTCAACGCTCGGTGTGTCGCCATTGCCTGTCACTTGCAGCCTCTCGCCACTGGCCATCGGCGCCGGAGCCGGGGCCCGCTGTCGATCCCCGAAGGCCGATGGGCGGATACGGTGCGGGCTCCGACGCTGCCGGCTGGCCGCTGCCCGATGGCGATATTGTCAGCGTCTTCAGTCGTCTGGGCGTCACCGAAACGGCACGGTGGCATGCGCGGGACATCCATCTCGAATGCCTAACCCGATATACCTGCCCTCTGAGCTCGGTCACATAAAAGGAAATCCGGCCGCCGCCGCGGTGCCACGCTCTCTGCGCCTGATCTCGTTTTCACCGAGTCGCGACGCCGTATGCATCGGCTATCTCGGCGGTCTCCTCGGCGACCTGCTTTGGGAATATCGAGCCGCCTCGTTGGGGGGCCTCTCAGCAGCGTCCTATCTAGAGACGATGGACTATTAGCGCCGGTCTGACTTGTGCCACGCGTCCACTACATATGACCACCATTATTTCCCGCTGCATAATAGTTTAAGTAGCACATCTAACTGCATTCTAATAATAATGATGATCGATGGTCCAGCCATTATTTTTAAGAACTATCAATAATCCATAAATTAAATCAAATAACTCATTGCCTTTAATTGGCTTTGGTACGCCATCGCTCGAAGCGCGCTCCATCCCTATTCATCGGCCCGCTCCAAGCAGAAGCCGCTGCCGGCTGCGAGCTAGGCGCGCCGTTCTGCTGTGCGCCGGCAGACGCCAGCGCTGGCACGGTGCCAGGGCAGGTGACCGCGTCCGGCGCGTGCTGCCGAGCATCAGCCGGGTCAGCCGGCGGCGCCTCTGATCTGCCGCTTTGAAGCGGCCGGTCCGAGTAAAATAGGCGTCGACAGCTCGAGGGTCCGACCGACACGTGAGGTGTTCGATTAAAACTCGGCCGCCGGATGTGACTCGTACGTGTCGGGGAGCCTAGCTGACATGAGACGTGTCAGCGCCAGCTGCTACCGAGCGCTGCGCAGCTCGGCCGACAGACTCATTCAGAAACAGCGCGGTGTCGAGCGGCATAAGGGCTGAGAACTATTTACTTAGCACCGGTGACGGACACACGCAGCCGTACGAGGACTCGCAAGGTGTATCGTGTCTTGAAGAAGTTTTTCCGCTAGTGAGGCTGTCTGAAAGTCGACGTGGTGGGAGAGCAGCGATCCTCACCATACAGGTTGTGATGGCAAGGTACGACTCAAACAAACGATTCTCCCAATCGGTCCCAATTTGTGAATCGGTGGTTGGTGGGTGTACATAAGTGTGTTCCACTGCAGAAATGCCCCTTGCCACTCTGCCAGGACCATGCATCTCAAATGGTTTTCCAGTCGTGAGAAGTCTAAGTTGTAAGGTTACGACCACAACCAAAGTCGCGCGGTTCTTTACACCAGTTTGTAGAGGTGGCCAGAGTGCATGAAGACTAGAAATGATCCCGCTGTCGTGCGCAATTACTCTTCACGCAGCGGGCGTCAAAATCAGCTTCCATTCCCATGACGTCCGCGGCTGTGGCGACGGGCATATCATTGCGTTGTTGTCAGTTGGTCACTGCGCGCTGGCCAGTGCTCGGTTTGGCCCGCTGATTATGGTGGTGAAAAATGCGCAGCCAAATGGCTTGGTTAGTTGTGCACTGACCACTTTTGGCCGGCTGGCGGCTTGTACCGTAGTTGACTGTTCTGGAGTCTGGGTCGGTGCCCGTGGATCCAGCGCTGGATCCAGCATTTTTAGAGCAAGCATTTCCTGGTCGGGTCAGCACTTGCACAATGCACAAGTTATGTTCTGGATAACACTCACGTCTCCAACCTGGACCGCGTCAGGGTACGGCTCTGAATATGTAAAAGCTTTCTGAATATCAAAGCGCCAAGCCCGACACGTCAGAAATGGGCTGATTTTACAAAAAAAACCTGACTAGCCTTCCACGGCGAGAGGTGTTTGGTGTCCGGTATTACCTTAAGGATAGTTGTTTGCCGTTGCCTCGTGTCAACATTGCAAGAGAAGTTCACTGTTCTGACAGGGCTGAGAGCGACCTTTCTTCAGGCCCCGGGCCTCGGCTGCCTCACCTGGCCTGTGTGACCTCGCCTTTCCCCGCAGCAGCGGTGTGAGCGGCGGTTTAGCGGCGCTGCACGCCGCATTGCTCCCCGTTCCGTTCACACGCCGCCGAGAGCGAGGCGTGAGAACGGAACTGACACCTTGCGACGGACCACTGAGCTGGGGAAAAGTCTGTCGAGTGGCGCCGTGTTTCGTTTACCGTCATTGCTTCACGAAAACCTTTTGGGCGAGACGACAAACATTTAAATTTTCAACCTTAGAAGACTCGCGGATGTGCGCGTTTCGGTACGCTATTCATCTTTGAAATCCCAGTTGACCTCTTCGACCCAAAGTTTTCTCAGTTGTAGCTTGGCATCAGCTCAAGAGAGCAGCTTGCTGGCATTTGCAGCAAACTTCGAAGTTTGCGTTCGCATAAAAGCAACTAGTAGTTCGGAGCAGGTTCTGGGTAGCATGCGGCAATTTACCGCGGCCGTGCAGTTTCAACGAACGATCTTCCGTGATATCTAATGGCATTCCTAGAAACCCTCTGTCTTGGGAAATGCTTGTAACGGAGTTTCCAAGATTTTAAGCCAATGCCGGGGCTGGAAAAGACGCGCAAAGGAAATTTGATGTTGATTGCTTCTGGGTCTTAATTGAACTGGTGTATTACCGCCTGGTAAATGCTATCGTTGCCATTCTATCAATGCGTTGGAAGTCGCCGACTGTCAGAATCTGTTGTTGGCCGCTGAAGTAAAATCACGAAAATCTCCTAATTATGCCTTAAAAGGTATGCCTTGTTATCCGTGTACCCACTTCACATAGGAGCCGCTTTCTCTAGATATTCGTAAGCGTTCCGTGTTAGGTAATGATGGATGTTGTGTCGGTAATGTGACTAACTGATGATAAGGACCAATCAGAGGCCGCTGTACGCGTTAATTACCAGTCGCCGGCAGCAGTGCCACCCAGCTACAAACACACCGATACACAGGCAATCGTGACATCTTCTTATGACGTGCATCGCCAGATAGTCAGGGCTCAGACGGCTAGAACCGTCAGGAGTTGACCAGAGGAAGCAGAGCAATCCGCAAGCGTGCAACACTCTGTGCTTGCGCCTCACTTCGACGCACTCTGTCCAAGAAAGTGGTGAGACGGACATACCGGGCTGCATCCCAGTAAAGGAAAAATCGTGTTTCTCCCATGTACATCTATTCAAGGTGGCTTTGGCATCTCCGAGGTCTTTCAACTGATCAGCCCATTAACGTTCCATTAATTGTCTCTTTGGGCTACAGCTCGTTAACGGCAAACTAGATCACGGGCAGTAGCTGCCATTGTCTTCATTTCGTTCGGGGAGGGTCGGGCATTCTCCCTGCTAAGGAAGCTGTCTAGATTTCATAAGAAAATGCAAATGATGACGATAAATGAGGGCAAGTCAATTGGCCTGTCCGTCATTTTTCAACCCAATAGGTCCTGCCGCCACAGAGGCGCCTGGGGTGAACCCTCGGTCCAGAACACATCGTTCCGACCCGATCCAATCCACGTGCCATGTCCGTCAGCGGCGGCGGCGCCTCCCGTCCATTCACGGCACCGGTGGGAACGGTGGGGCGCGTGCCACCGCCCTCCGAGGGTGGAGCGGGAGCGATCAGAGTCCGGTCGCGGACCTGGGAAGGGGCCCCAGAGATCCCCATGACTGAACCCGCCCTCGAACGCGTGCGTCGCCCGGAGTCGCCTTCTGGAGGAGAGTGGCCCGCACTGGCTTGCGGTCATTTTCCCATTCGTAGAGCGGACACCTGGGCTAGTTCCCAAACCAAACGGACCCCCGGTACGGTCCCCCCTTCGTCCCAATCCGGCCATTCTCACCGTTCTCCTGGGACGCTCCCCGTTCGGAATCACCGCCAGCTGAGGCCGTCCCTGGCGCGGCCCAGCCGTCTCCGGGGACGCACACCCCCGGCCGTGGTCACCCTCGCGCCGCGGTCAGGCCCTGGGCGACGGTCGATGCGGGCCCACGTGTCGGACAGCGGTGCTGACCAGCGCCCGCG
>NW_023596420.1:21129673-21162681 GCF_011947565.3 Pollicipes pollicipes | reverse complement strand
AATGTTTATAGGCCGACAGCCCCGGTCAATACCAGTTCAACACTTAACTTTCGACTTAATACGTCTGGACAATGTAAGCACATGCAAGGACATGGGCGCTGCAGCGCTAGTTCCAAAAGCCAGTTGCTCGTTTAATCTTTAGCTCAATACTGCGCTGCCAGCCGGTCGAGAGATGCTCGGAGATAAATGAGCGCGACCTGCACTGGCATCCGATCACCACAGCAGCGACTGCGGTTGCGTGGGCCGGCCGAGACCTCACTCGTCGGCAGCACGCACCGGTTCGCTGCTGTGAGGACGCTGGAGAACGCGCCTCTTGTCCTTTCCGGACACATAAACCCGAACACTCCGCTATGCTTGTTCGAAACCGTATAACGCGACCTCGTGAGGGCAATAGCATGCATTCTCCTCCGACTTTGTCTACCGCCAACGCAAATACTGCCGTCCGCTCGTGTTACAAAACTAACCGGCTTCTCTCGAGATTGCTTCAGTGAATTGCGCAACAGACGAGTATTCGACGAAGGACACCACATAGGAGCGCTTCACTCAGCGCGTAAAACAGCGCGTGAGGGCTAATAAAATGTCCTGTGACATGCGGGACACCAGGCGTCGTCAAAAAGAAGCATGCATGCTATTCGTTTTCGCCGACTTCGTTTTACGAGTCTAATCTAGGAAGCTGGATCCCGGGCGGCCCACTGACCGAGACTGGTGACATGAGGCGGGAGAGGCCAGCTGATGGGGAGGAGCTTAGCTGGCCTTAATTTGTTTGCTCTGCGTTACAGTTGACAGTTAGTATCGTTCACGTTAGACAATCAGCTGAACATATTGACTTCATTAGATTTAGGCGTCCGATTTTTAGCCTTGTGGCGTTGAATGTGCGGAATAGAGCAGTCATTGAGCAGCAATTCATTAGTCAGTGAGCCCATCTTCCCGAAGTCCGTTTCAATGAAAGACAGCCAAGGCGTTGTCTTTGATCCAGGTAAGCAGCCCCAGCCCGGCGGCCAGCCCTGGAAAAGCCGGCGCCAAGCCTCCACTGCCAGGCCTTGGTCGGCCCGCCGCCGTCAGAGGCCCGTGCGCCCGCCGCCGTCTCCGTTGTCTCCAGTCCGCCTCGTTGGGCAGGGCAGAGTCTCCCCTGGCCGGCTCCCCGCCGGCTCGCTGCCCGTCCACCGTTCCGCCCAACAATCGGAATCAGTTACCCAGGCGGCGCGCGCACGTCTCAATCGGTCGGTGCTCCGTTTTATCGGCGCTAAATCACGCCGGCCGGGCGGGGCCGCCTGCGTACGCGGATAAGCCGGCGGTCGGGCGGCGCGGGCCATGGTGGGGCCGGCGGGGAGCCGGACAGAGGGCAGGAGGATGCCAGCGCCGGTCCCGGCCGGCGGAGAGAACGGCGCAGGAGGGTGGCCGTTGGTTCTCGTCAGTCGGGTGCCGACGTCGGGCGGTTGTAGCGACGCTGCGCACGAGCCAGGACTGCGTGATGTGTTTGGGCCTTTTTGGGCCACGGAAGGGTGGTAAAGAGCTTCGCCGTGGCATTCCATATTATGCCACTACAGAAAAATAAATGTCCGTAAATTTTGACGAGTATACCAGCGCTGCGCTGCGCTAGCTTGCTGGCTCGTGCTGTCAGAGCACCCACGCCGCCCTGTGCAGAGGCATAGAGGCACGTGCGCAGCCGCGCGGCAGAGGGATGGAGCAGATCATTCGACAGTGAGCGGCCAACGCACAAGAGGCATTGTGCGGCATGCGATGCGGCAGGCTGTTCGATCAACCCGACACAAAGACGCCAAAACACAATGTGCAACGCGGTGTGGCACCGCGTTGGTATTGTGAGGGTCCAGCATCAAACCACGCATCTACATGCCCCTGGTATTACAAGAATCCGCGACAGATTCGCAAGGCATGTGTTTGAAGAATTAACCGACGCCAGTCATATCATCATTCTAAAATCAAAGACCTCACTTAGACGGACAAAGCAGCGTGTCAGTCTATTTGCGCCCTCCGGATGGGTGCTTCCGCGCGCATGCGCGGTCCCCGAAGGCGATTGAGGAGTGATGCAACGGACGGCTCGCTCGTTATTTTCACGCACGGTTGCCGCATGCTCAGGTAGCCGCTGGCCGCAAAAACTGGCGGCCAGGCGGCGTCTGCAGCTGCACTGGCGCCTCCGCCGCAGACGACGCACAACAACAGAACGTAATCAGGTCCACAGTGTCGGGTTGCGACGGCCGCGAGCAAGGCGGCCCAGCCTGCGCTCCGGGCCAGTTTGGAACCGCAGCGATCTCCCGTCGTAAACCAGGCCGATGCGACGCGGGCTGGTGACGGACTCGCTGCCTCGCTAGGCCGATGTGGTGCGGGCTGGTGACGGACTCGCTGTCTCGCTGGGCCGATGTGGTGCGGGCTGGTGACGGGCTCGTTGCCTCGCTGGGCCGATGTGGTGCGGGCTGGTGACGGGCTCGTTGTCTCGCTGGGCCGATGTGGTGCGGGCTGGTGACGGGCTCGTTGTCTCGCTGAGCCGATGTGGTGCGGGCTGGCGACGGGCTCGTTGCCTCGCTGAGCCGATGTGACGCGGGCTGGTGACGGGCTCGCCGTCTCGCTGAGCCGATGTGACGCGGGTTGGTGACGGGCTCGCCGTCTCGCTAAGCCGATTTTGGTGCGGGCTGGTGACGGGCTCGCTGTCTCGCTGAGCCGATGTGACGCGGGCTGGTGACGGGCTCGTTGTCTCGCTGAGCCGATGTGGTGCGGGCTGGTGACGGGCTCGTTGCCTCGCTGGGCCGATGTGGTGCGGGCTGGTGACGGGCTCGTTGCCTCGCTGGGCCGATGTGACGCGGGCTGGTGACGGGCTCGCCGTCTCGCTAAGCCGATGTGACGCGGGCTGGTGACGGGCCCGCCGTCTCGCTAGGCCGATGTGATGCGGGCTGGTGACGGGCTCGCTGTCTCGCTAGCCCAGAGGAGATTTAGTTCAGACGCATCAAGTGTTACTGCGTGTGGCTCGAGCGAACGTGGAGAATGCCTCAGGCACAGGAGAAATAAAATACCTTTTTGCCCGCTCTTGTGCGGCTGCATTCTAAACTTTGGAGTCCGCATACGGGTGCTTCAGGCGCATTCCAAACGTTTGTTATTCGTTCCTATCCATGTGCATTCCAAATGCTGTACCTTTTCGCCGCGCCGTAACCGAAGAGGCTTGGCGGGTTTCAGAGGAACCGACGATGCTGCGCTGACCCCGCTTTATTCAGTGTGTCTATTTTGACACGTGTGTGATTGGACACGAGCATCATTGTCACTGGTCTCGTATGTCGTGGTACTCACCCAGTGCAGGTGTTGCGATTGACCATTTGACTCACACCTTCGTACGTGCACTATATCCGTCTGAGCCCATTCGGAACCTTTCGCAGTTGGACGTCCGGATCCGTAGGCGTCTGGACCCATCCTGGACCCCTTCTTCGCTGCCACAGCCCCGGCTCCCCTTCCCGACCCCTTTCAGTCCCCCGCTCCCCTCCCAGACAAACGTCTTCTGCTGGCGGGGATGCAAATGCGTCGTTCAGTATGCATTGCCGATAGGACCGTACCGGCGCAGGGGAAGCCAGCCTTAGCCGGCATCAGCGCTCCACGCCGGCCCAAACTGATTGACTGTTTAACCTGGCATGGTGCGCGACCTTGGCGGACGTGAGGCAATCCCTCGCCGCGGGCGCTGCTCGAGCGGCGCCGGGGGCACGCGCGCCGCCATCGCCGCACGGGACCTCAGCGGCGCATTTGCCGCGTCGGGCGGCTCTTGAGGACCGCCATCTGACGTGTCCGCTAATTTCAAGTGTACCGTGTTTGAGTGTGTGAGTGGATTTTGACAGTTTCTGAGGGAGTACGTCAATTCCCTGTTCCGTGTCACACACGAGAAAGCATCCCGCCAAGCACATGCTCAGAAGTCTGCAAATATGTACGGAAAACTCAAAAGGCCCGTTCATGTACTTTCATGCGCCCGGGATAGCAGTCCGAGATAAACAGTGGACGATTGAGTCCTCTTTGTTATTTTAGTTGTAAAACAGACGTTCAATACCAGCAGCCATACATAGATATTATGCGTAGACAGAGAGGGTTCCGGCAGCGCAGTGGTTAACGCGTCCGCGTTTACCACTGGACGTCTGGGAAACTGGAGGTACGGGGTTCGATTCCTCGCGGTGCCCGCCGCTCCTGCCAGAGTGAGAGGCGGGCGATGCCACGTAGCCTCAGCAGCTGGGTGCATTGTAAATCCGCAATGACACACACACACACATATGTGTAGTCAGATATCTGTAATCTAGCCAGCGATTGTGGCTGTAATATTTCCGCTGGAGCGATGTGTTGCTGGTAGGATATGTCATCAAATACTCTCACAGTCTGTCCGCTCCAGCCACCTTATCTCCGCACACGACTCTGTTCCCTTTTGTTGTTTACTCTCGTTCAATCACCACGAGGGCATAAAAGTTTTATCGACCTGCACTGTCGCTGCAGAAACATGATGGAAGCCGGACAAAATGGCCGCGTCTGTAGACAGCATAGGACTACCCGAGGGCAACACACTAATAACATACTTAAGCCTTTTGCAATCAGAATGACATGAACTGTGGGCCATTCCAAGCGGGAAATTCTACGCCTGCACAAAGCACGTGCTAATCGGTGCTAATCCGCGCCTCCGGACCTTCTGCCCTACCGAAAACGCAAGGCCTCCTATGATATGCAGACAAAAAATTGTTGTGATGAAGCTGCGATGCTAATGCAATTAACTCGCTGTCTCTGATTTAAAGCACGCCGGTGTCCGATCCGTGCTTGCGCGGAAAGTTTTATTACACCCGCCGAATTGGATGCGGAAAGCATTTGACGAACGGTCGCGCGCGACGCTAATTTGTAATTGTAATTGTAATTGTGCGCGCCTCCGGTGGCGGTCGGTGGCGTCAGTGTTACGCATTCCTGTCGAGGGCCGGGCCCGGTCTGCGCCGGCCATATTGGGCCAGGCCGTGATTTGATCCCGTCGCATTACCATGATTACCTCGCCGGTCGGCTGCCGCCAAGCGCGATCGTCCAGCGCACGAAGCGCTGGATCAGGGGCGGAGGTGGGGAGGGGCCGCCAGCACCTCTCCGTCTACGGCAGAGGCGCAACAGGACATGTCCAGCGCACGAGGCGCTGGATCAGGGGTGGAGGGTGGGGAGGGGCCGCCCAGCACCTCTCCGACCACGGCAGAGGCGCAACAGGACATGTCCAGCGCACGAGGCGCTGGATCAGGGGTGGAGGGGGGAGGGGCCGCCAGCACCTCTCCGACTACGGCGGAGGCGCAACAGGACATGTCCAGCGCACGAGGCGCTGGATCAGGGGTGGGGGTGGGGAGGGGCCGCCAGCACCTCTCCGACTACGGCGGAGGCGCAACAGGACATGTCCAGCGCACGAGGCGCTGGATCAGGGGTGGAGGTGGGGAGGGGCCGCCAGCACCTCTCCGACTACGGCGGAGGCGCAACAGGACATGTCCAGCGCACGAGGCGCTGGATCAGGGGTGGGGGTGGGGAGGGGCCGCCAGCACCTCTCCGACTACGGCGGAGGCGCAACAGGACATGTCCAGCGCACGAGGCGCTGGATCAGGGTGGAGGTGGGGAGGGGCCGCCAGCACCTCTCCGACTACGGCGGAGGCGCAACAGGACATGTCCAGCGCACGAGGCGCTGGATCAGGGGTGGGGGTGGGGAGGGGCCGCCAGCACCTCTCCGACTACGGCGGAGGCGCAACAGGACATGTCCAGCGCACGAGACGCTAGGTCACGGGGGGAGGCGGAGAGGGGCCGCCAGCACCTCTCCGGCTACGGCAGAGGTAGTGCGAGGCATGTTTCACCACGGCAAGACGACATCGGACTGCCGACATCTGCACGCGATCCAGATGTCGTCAGTCCGGACCCTCCATCTGCTTTCATGCCGTTTGTTCAGGGGCAGTTTGGTTGTCCTTTCTCCAAGGAGAGATGTCGGATAATTTCCGAAGTGTAACGTGCATGAAGTCCAGGTTTGTCCTGTGCAATGCAGACCAGCGATATTTTTTATTAGACCTTCGTGCAAAGCACCAGCGCTTACGCCGTTGCGGGGCCTACGCCGATACGATATCTTTATGGTCGTTCACGTAGTCACGTGATCGGTATGATCCGCTGGACCCACGTGGTCGATGCAATTTTTACAAGAAAATATGAATATACGTTACCACGACGGGCCATTGCGGCCTTCTTCAAGCACGACACGAGGTAATGATTTTCCGAATCACCGATCCTAGGGCTGATCTTGAGAATTCATTGGTGCATCGCTCTTCCTTGGTAATAAACACGTCGAAACTTTATTGTGTTCTGGTCTCCCAGGTCCGCGTGTACCAAGCGGTGCAATGGGCGGTGCGCGACCGTGCGCGCTGCCCCGGCTCCGGATGTGTGTCTGGGCTCCTCCCGACAGGACCGTCCGGTCCGCCGCCGCCGCTGCCACCGCCGCCGCCGGACGCCCGCCCCGCGCCAGTGTTGCGCCGGCTGCCGGCGGGGGAGCGCGCGCGCGGCGGCCGACCCGACAACGCAGCCCCTGGTCTGCCGTGTGCCGGTCCGTGCCGGGCTGAGCTGGGCGGAGGCCGAACTGGTCTGGCTGGTGCTGGGGCTGAGCTGGGCGGTGATGCGAGTGAACTTTGGCTAGTGGACCTGAACTGCTTTGAACTGAGCTGCGCTGCGCCGAGTGGGGTCGAGCTGTTTGGAGCGGAGCTGGGACATTGCGCTTGGGGCTGAACTGTATCGAATGGAGCTGAACTGTTCCGAGGACGCTGAGCTGGCGTGAGACGAACGAGCGAGCTGACGACAGCAGTCAGCTGCGAGCCAGTACCAGCAGCACCGCGGCTCGGGTAGCCGCGCCACCGAGCTACGTGGACTGCGCTGAGCCACGGGAGCAAAGCTGGGCTGAACTGAGCGAGCTGAGCTGCGCTGAGCTGAGCTGAGCTAAACTGAGCTGAGCTAAGCCGAGCTACACCACCCCGTGATCGCGTGTTGGGGGCGAGTGCGGGGATCGGCGCCCTGACCGCAGCAGACCTCTGCCGCAGGTGAGCTAATGATCTCAGCACGGCGCCAATGATCTCAGCACGGCGTGACCGGTCCGCTGCCCACCTGCATCAGCATCGCCCGACGTCGAGCTGTCGGTCGCGCCGGCAGGGATTCGGGATAAGCTGTGTGTCAGCCGACCAGCGGTTGTTGCGACGGGTGCAGCTCGGCCGGAAATGTCCATTGTTCCGACGTTTGGGGGAGGCGAAGGTCAAATAATTTTTCTTTAAATGTTCTCCAGTCTTAAGCGCACGAGTGCCACCCAACCGAATTCCAATCAGAAAAGCCGGAAAACTGGGACAGGACTGCGGAAACAAGGAAATTGCCTTCAAACGATTTTATCAGTTAATTCTTGTAATAACGTACAGGAAATGGTTTCGTCAATGTAGCAGACACTGTATCTGGGTTGAACACATCTGCACAGCTCTCTTAAGGACAGTTTTTCTCCCATTAAGACCGGCGTATAGGATCTCTGCCGCGAAGAAATGTACTCAAATGTCAAACACCGGTCGTCCAGCGCCTTATCTGGCCTGAAGCGCACTGCAAAGGCCGGCGTTCCGTGCAGCCAGGTGTAAGCCGTCGTGCGGCCGGCTGGAGCTGGCGCGGCGCGGCTGTACACGGTCGGGCAGCACCTGGCGCGCGCCACCGCCGGCCCTCCCGCAGTGCCGTGCTCCTGCTGTCGGTGCGACCGAGGCGGTCACGAAAGTCCGGCCAGGCGTGAAAGCTGAAAGCCTGCGAACGTGCTGCAGGACAAGTCAGAGGTGTCAGCCGTGCGCGAGAATATGGGCGGTGTCAGAAGAGGGTCCATGTTAGGGATGCTGGTGTCAGGGTGCTGAAACGAAGTGATCTGCAGCCGCTTGAAGCGGTGTTAAAAGCTAATGCGATGGCTTACATATCTTCAGTTTAGGCGGTAATTCATATGAAGCCACCAACATGTCTCATATGCTTGTGGCAATAATATGTGGCTGATCGACTGTGAGAATAATCAGAGGACGATGAGATATAGCCTGCATAGTTCCGGCGTTCTCGCAAGCAAGGCCAGGATAGGTTCGCGAAGTTGAAATATAATGTGAGCCATCACGAGGAACGTTCGAAGATGCATCACGGCCTCTGGTTCGCTGCATCGGCTAGTTTATAGTCTGGGCTGAGTGTTTGGCTTTGTTTTTCTCCAAGGAAAGCACTAAAGGTGGCCAA
Organism: Pollicipes pollicipes; assembly: GCF_011947565.3. Lineage (NCBI taxonomy): Eukaryota > Metazoa > Arthropoda > Thecostraca > Pollicipedomorpha > Pollicipedidae > Pollicipes > Pollicipes pollicipes. The sequence goes on along the minus strand of NW_023596420.1, from coordinate 21,154,431 downwards.
ACAGGCTGCTTAATTGGATTCCCGATTTTTTCCCCTCGTTGAATGAGATCAAACAGCTTGCACGTGGAATTCCAACGAGTTTACACAGTTTAACTGCATTGCAAGAAACAGCTCAACCGCTGTGGTTTAGTTGTTTAAACACAAAGCATACCGCTAAGCCATTTGGATTACATGACAAGTTGAGTGGTTAGGAGAGACTACGTGCCAACATTTAAAGGATTTGATGTGGAGGTTCTGGCTTGTTGTTTGCGGCCCCTCGCTTTTGATGGCATTACATATGATGCCTTCTTATTTTGTGGGTGCAGGTATGCTTGTTAACTTTGTCCCCTCACATATTTATTCAACATTTATCCAAAACTTCAGGTATCTATCCAGATATTAAGATTTTGATAATTGGGCAAAAACAGCGCGTGAAGACCGGGCTACTCCATGGCTGCTTTCCACCTGGTTAAAGCGTCTTTCCGTGCTATCACCCGAAATCGGGCGAGATTGAAGACACAATATGGACACGTCGTGACCCCAGCCCTGTGCTCTCTCCACTCTGTCAACTCAGCGATCCATTGGCGGCCTGCGGCTGACAGCCTGGCCTTGAGACATGCATCACGCCTGTGCAGCTCGCCAGACAAAGCATGATGTCGTGTGGACAACCAGTGCCGGACATTGTTGGCGGACACGACGTTGTAAGGCGTTCATGCGCGGGGCGAAACCGCTGGGGCCCGAAAGCTGCGTGGATGTCGTGCGCGAGCATATACAGATATGGGGAAGGCATGGCTGCGACCGCTGACGGGCCATGTTTGCTTCGTTTCGTTCTTTTCCACCGAGAGCTTCCGTTTTCCACTGAGAGTGCAATGGAGCTTCGTGCACTGCGGGGATTCAAGAGCCGGCAACCAAATGTCCTCTGGCAGTGCGTCAACGACGCCGCTTTGATGTGGATTTTTTGCCTGCACAGAGATTGCTGGTGATCTCAACAGGTTTTTAGCCGGACTCGACGCTTGGACGCAGGCAGCAGGAACTCGCACTGTGACAGGGCCTCCGCACCCTGTCACATAGGCAGATACACGGGCAGGCGGCAGATTTCCTCTGGTCGAGGATTGGGTCCCCGTACACATAATGTGCCCTTGCACAGCCTCACAGAACTCCCAGCAGCCGTGGGGCGCGTCGCAGACGGCGCGACTCGGCCCAACGCACTACTGGCTGACTAATTTCATGAGATCGCTCAGGTTTTCATGCCGCAATACCAAAAGTGCCGGAGCATTTTGGCACAGCGATGGCGCGTTGTGAGAGGGAACCCCCTTGGTTCGACACGAAGCCGCCAGAGGACCCCGAGTTCCTCAGCATGATTGCCGTTTGAGAACTTTGCTCAGATCGCGCGCGCAGAGCAGCAAGCGCCAATCACAGGGGCGCTCTGCCTGCGAGTCTGAGAAATTTGGTCACGCTGTACCCCCGGTGGAATACACGCCCGTCACGCCAATGTGCGTGGCGTCAAGCAGGCGTCAATAACGGCGTCCAAGCGCATCATTTTAATTGGTGCGCCCAATGATGACTGGCACTTCCGGGCTCACGATAATTTGGCGCCGTCGGCTGAGCGCGGGCACGATTGATACAAATGAACTGGCCTGCTTCGGTGGAGGAGCTGCTGTGGGTGGTACCGGGTCGGCCCCGTCGGACTGAAGGGGCGGGGGTGGCTTGTCGCGTCATTAGTCGTCGTAAACGCGGCAGAACCCCAATACTGGACGGAAGCGTCAATGCGAAAATGATGGATAATATATATGTTTTGTTAGGCTGGTTGCATGCGGCCCTCCACCATTTTAACGTTTTGTTTACGAGCCGTGATGGGTCATAATGTGATTTGATAGAAGTTCACTGCCATGAAGTGAGACGGGAACGTTATACAAGAACAGAGAACGTTATGCAAGAAATCATGAAATACGAAGACGAAGCAGAGGTACCTGGTAACACGTGATCACCGTGCGAAGTAAAAACATCGCAAGAATGCTCGTCTTATCTCATCCTTATCTAAGGAAGAAAACACTGATGGCTTTATCTTAACGTTGACAAGACGGAGCTAAGCCGAAAGTCATACGTTTACGATTGCGGCGAGTTCCTGTCTGGGTCTGGCGCTCTCCGCGCGCGCGTCTGCCCGCGCCGGTGCACGCTCTGGCAGTACGCGCACTGATTGGCCAGCGTCGGACCGATTCCGGTCCGGCGGTGCGGCGCCAACGTATCTTCAAATCAAACATCGTTTTTTACTCTGCAGCCAGTGGCGCGATAAGCCGACAAGTGTTTGGACACGGCTCATTAGCTCTGCGAACGCACGTCACAGCAGTTGCCCCGTTACCAGTGTGTCCGGCGCTGAGGCTCGCCTGAGCCGTGCAGTCAGGCCACCAGACACTCCTTGCGTTTCTGCGGTGAGGGTGGGGCCGGCTCGGTGTTTCTGGCGGGTCACAACCGCCCAGGGTGGCCTGGAGGGTGGGGAGGGGGATGTTGCTTGACGTTGAGTTACAATCCACGCTGCTCGCTTTGGAACCACGATTTTCCCTTGCCTGTAGCCAGTGACCGCAGCAGACGGAATCAGAAAGATAATTGGGCAATTCATTCGGAAGGGACCACTGGACAAACGTTTGCACGTTGGGTGTGGTCCGTTGTGCCAAAGTGAAGACCAGCAGTGTCTATAATAAAATGGAACGTTGCCAACTTATGCGCATTGTTTCGCTTGTTTGCCTCGTCGCTGAACCGAAGAGGCGAGCAAGTTTGAAGTTTTCCTTCACAAGCCTCAATAATACCCCCATGAGAACACGAGTGCCGCCGGCCGCCCGCCGCTCCCCGGCCCGCCTGCCTGCCGTCTCGACCAATCACGTCCGTCCCCGGTCGGCAGGTGCTATTGACCTGCGTGTTTGTACCCGGTTGGTCGTTAGTACCGCGATAAGCTCCTGCCGAATGACACCTGATACCGCCTTATCGCTTCGACGATGGCGCGCCAATTTGTCGCCGACGCCAGCGATGGCGAAATCGGCCAATAATGGTCATTGCGGAAGCGTTTGGACTTCACGAAATGTCACGGATTTGCAGAGCGACAAAATAGTTTTTTACAGATGCGCGCTGACGCCCAAGTTCAACAGTTGAATTTAAAACGACTTACAAGCACGCCGCTGCGTAAACTAACTGCAGTTCGTGGATCGTAATGTTATGATCGCATGGACGTTCGTATTCCAAACATGGCCGACTGAGCGTGTGCTGCAGCCGCAATCACGTCATCACGTCTTTGCTAGACCCGCTCCGAACCCTGCCTGACGCGTGTACCGCAGCCGCTCTCACGCCATCACGTCGTTGCTAGACCCGCTGCGAACCCTGCCTGACGCGTGTACTGCAGCCACTCTCACGTCATCACATCACCGCCAGACCCGCTGCGAACCCTGCCTGACGCGTGTTTCAGGGGATGACCGGTCCAACCTGCTAGATCCGAGCAGGCCAGCCGTTCGGGTCGACCCAGCGGCAGGCGAGGAGCCGTGTACGGAGGTCCGTGCGTCTCTCCGTCAGCGCGGAGCTCTAGCGCTGCTGTCCCGGCACGCTTGAGCCCACCGCCTGCTCCCGGTGCCAGCAGGCGGTGCATCGCCGCTGCCTCCGCGCCCGGGGCCCGGCTGGAGGTCGGCACAGGTCCGCCGCGTCCGGCGGACCGCGGCGCTCGGTGCGCTCCGAGAAGTCGCCATGCTGCTGCGAGTGATGCTGCTGTTGCTGGCCGCCGCGCCGTGGTCCTTGGCTGACCTGGACACGACAAGTGAGTCACTCACGTGTTCACACATGTGTCTATAGAGGTGCCAGTGTGCGCGCCCCCGGTGTGACAGCTTGTAGCGGACTACCCATGGGTGTCGCCGCCGGATTAGCGCCTTAGAAGCATGTCGAGCCCTGCAAACCTACTGTGCCACCCGTTGTTGTGAAGTCCAAGGCTGTTGATAGCTTGGTTGACCTGCAACGGAAGCCGTTGCGGAAATCGTTGCCCTGTAATGTATGCCGTCTACAGCACGCTTTGAGGCTCCGATTGCAATAACACGTAAGGCGGCCTACTGTCGACGGACGCTCCAAAGTTTTTTCCCCACAATCCTCGGAGGCCGTCACAGCTTCAAAGTTTGCCTATTACAGCCGCGTTGCTCACCAGAATAACGCCGGGATCGCCTTTAACTCCGACAGCGTCTACGCTCTGTTTTTTAATGTTTGATCCAATCTTTGAGTGTTCCAAAATGGCGGCGGCAACTTTGTGCCAGCTTCTGTCGGGTGTGACAGTTGTAAAACTTGCTTCCTGAATCCTACTGCCGTCTGGGCGCTTGCGACTGACAGAAAACGCCCGTCGTCTGCCGGCACTGCACTGGCGTGGTCTCAGAGAGTCAACGTGTGTCGCCATTGCCTGTCACTTGCAGCCTCTCGCCACTGGCCATCGGCGCCGGAGCCGGGGCCCGCTGTCGATCCCCGAAGGCCGATGGGCGGATACGGTGCGGGCTCCGACGCGCCGGCTGGCCGCTGCCCGATGGCGATATTGTCAGCGTCTTCAGTCGTCTGGGCGTCACCGAAACGGCACGGCGGCATGCGCGGGACATCCATCTCGAATGCCTAACCCGATATACCTGCCCTCTGAGCTCGGTCACATAAAAGGAAATCCGGCCGCCGCCGCGGTGCCACGCTCTCTGCGCCTGATCTCGTTTTCACCGAGTCGCGACGCCGTATGCATCGGCTATCTCGGCGGTCTCCTCGGCGACCTGCTTTGGGAATATCGAGCCGCCTCGTTGGGGGCCTCTCAGCAGCATCTATCTAGAGACGATGGACTATTAGCGCCGGTCTGACTTGTGCCACGCGTCCACTACATATGACCACCATTATTTCCCGCTGCATAACAGTTTAAGTAGCACATCTAACTGCATTCTAATAATAATGATGATCGATGGTCCAGCCATTATTTTTAAGAACTATCAATAATCCATAAATTAAATCAAATAACTCATTGCCTTTAATTGGCTTTGGTACGCCATCGCTCGAAGCGCGCTCCATCCCTATTCATCGGCCGCTCCAAGCAGAAGCCGCTGCCGGCTGCGAGCTAGGCGCGCCGTTCTGCTGTGCGCCGGCAGACGCCAGCGCTGGCACGGTGCCAGGGCAGGTGACCGCGTCCGGCGCGTGCTGCCGAGCATCAGCCGGGTCAGCCGGCGGCGCCTCTGATCTGCCGCTTTGAAGCGGCCGGTCCGAGTAAAATAGGCGTCGACAGCTCGAGGGTCCGACCGACACGTGAGGTGTTCGATTAAAACTCGGCGCCGGATGTGACTCGTACGTGTCGGGGAGCCTAGCTGACATGAGACGTGTCAGCGCCAGCTGCTACCGAGCGCTGCGCAGCTCGGCCGACAGACTCATTCAGAAACAGCGCGGTGTTCGAGCGGCATAAGGGCTGAGAACTATTTACTTAGCACCGGTGACGGACACACGCAGCCGTACGAGGACTCGCAAGGTGTATCGTGTCTTGAAGAAGTTTTTTCCGCTAGTGAGGCTGTCTGAAAGTCGACGTGGTGGAGAGCAGCGATCCTCACCATACAGGTTGTGATGGCAAGGTACGACTCAAAACAACGATTCTCCCAATCGGTCCCAATTTGTGAATCGGTGGTTGGTGGGTGTACATAAGTGTGTTCCACTGCAGAAATGCCCCTTGCCACTCTGCCAGGACCATGCATCTCAAGTGGTTTTCCAGTCGTGAGAAGTCCTACGTTGTAAGGTTACGACCACAACCAAAGTCGCGCGGTTCTTACACCAGTTTGTAGAGGTGGCCAGAGTGCATGAAGACTAGAAATGATCCCGCTGTCGTGCAATTACTCTTCACGCAGCGGGCGTCAAAATCAGCTTCCATTCCCATGACGTCCGCGGCTGTGGCGACGGGCATATCATTGCGTTGTTGTCAGTTGGTCACTGAGCGCTGGCCAGTGCTCGGTTTGGCCGCTGATTATGGTGGTGAAAAATGCGCCAGCCAAATGCTTGGTTAGTTGTGCACTGACCACTTTTGGCCGGCTGGCGGCTTGTACCGTAGTTGACTGGTTCTGGAGTCTGGGTCGGTGCCCGTGGATCCAGCGCTGGATCCAGCATTTTAGAGCAAGCATTTCCTGGTCGGGTCAGCACTTGCACAATGCACAAGTTATGTTCTGGATAACACTCACGTCTCCAACCTGGACGCGTCAGGGTACGGCTGAATATGTAAAAGCTTTCTGAATTATCAAAGCGCCAAGCCCGACACGTCAGAAATGGGCTGATTTTACAAAAAAAAAACCTGACTAGCCTTCCACGGCGAGAGGTGTTTGGTGTCCGGTATTACCTTAAGGATAGTTGTTTGCCGTTGCCTCGTGTCAACATTGCAAGAGAAGTTCACTGTTCTGACAGGGCTGAGAGCGACCTTTCTTCAGGCCCCGGGCCTCGGCTGCCTCACCTGGCCTGTGTGACCTCGCCTTTCCCCGCAGCAGCGGTGTGAGCGGCGGTTTAGCGGCGCTGCACGCCGCATTGCTCCCCGTTCCGTTCACACGCCGCCGAGAGCGAGGCGTGAGAACGGAACTGACACCTTGCGACGGACCACTGAGCTGGGGAAAAGTCTGTCGAGTGGCGCCGTGTTTCGTTTACCGTCATTGCTTCACGAAAAACCTTTTGGGCGAGACGACAAACATTTAAATTTTCAACCTTAGAAGACTCGCGGATGTGCGCGTTTCGGTACGCTATTCATCTTTGAAATCCCAGTTGACCTCTTCGACCCAAAGTTTTCTCAGTTGTAGCTTGGCATCAGCTCAAGAGAGCAGCTTGCTGGCATTTGCAGCAAACTTCGAAGTTTGCGTTCGCATAAAAGCAACTAGTAGTTCGGAGCAGGTTCTGGGTAGCATGCGGCAATTTACCGCGGCCGTGCAGTTTCAACGAACGATCTTCCGTGATATCTAATGGCATTCCTAGAAACCCTCTGTCTTGGGAAATGCTTGTAACGGAGTTTCCAAGATTTTAAGCCAATGCCGGGGCTGGAAAAGACGCGCAAAGGAAATTTGATGTTGATTGCTTCTGGGCCTTAATTGAACTGGTGTATTACCGCCTGGTAAATGCTATCGTTGCCATTCTATCAATGCGTTGGAAGTCGCCGACTGTCAGAATCTGTTGTTGGCCGCTGAAGTAAAATCACGAAAATCTCCTAATTATGCCTTAAAAGGTATGCCTTGTTATCCGTGTACCCACTTCACATAGGAGCCGCTTTCTCTAGATATTCGTAAGCGTTCCGTGTTAGGTAATGATGGATGTTGTGTCGGTAATGTGACTAACTGATGATAAGGACCAATCAGAGGCCGCTGTACGCGTTAATTACCAGTCGCCGGCAGCAGTGCCACCCAGCTACAAACACACCGATACACAGGCAATCGTGACATCTTCTTATGACGTGCATCGCCAGATAGTCAGGGCTCAGACGGCTAGAACCGTCAGGAGTTGACCAGAGGAAGCAGAGCAATCCGCAAGCGTGCAACACTCTGTGCTTGCGCCTCACTTCGACGCACTCTGTCCAAGAAAGTGGTGAGACGGACATACCGGGCTGCATCCCAGTAAAGGAAAAATCGTGTTTCTCCCATGTACATCTATTCAAGGTGGCTTTGGCATCTCCGAGGTCTTTCAACTGATCAGCCCATTAACGTTCCATTAATTGTCTCTTTGGGCTACAGCTCGTTAACGGCAAACTAGATCACGGGCAGTAGCTGCCATTGTCTTCATTTCGTTCGGGGAGGGTCGGGCATTCTCCCTGCTAAGGAAGCTGTCTAGATTTCATAAGAAAATGCAAATGATGACGATAAATGAGGGCAAGTCAATTGGCCTGTCCGTCATTTTTCAACCCAATAGGTCCTGCCGCCACAGAGGCGCCTGGGGTGAACCCTCGGTCCAGAACACATCGTTCCGACCCGATCCAATCCACGTGCCATGTCCGTCAGCGGCGGCGGCGCCTCCCGTCCATTCACGGCACCGGTGGGAACGGTGGGGCGCGTGCCACCGCCCTCCGAGGGTGGAGCGGGAGCGATCAGAGTCCGGTCGCGGACCTGGGAAGGGGCCCCAGAGATCCCCATGACTGAACCCGCCCTCGAACGCGTGCGTCGCCCGGAGTCGCCTTCTGGAGGAGAGTGGCCCGCACTGGCTTGCGGTCATTTTCCCATTCGTAGAGCGGACACCTGGGCTAGTTCCCAAACCAAACGGACCCCCGGTACGGTCCCCCCTTCGTCCCAATCCGGCCATTCTCACCGTTCTCCTGGGACGCTCCCCGTTCGGAATCACCGCCAGCTGAGGCCGTCCCTGGCGCGGCCCAGCCGTCTCCGGGGACGCACACCCCCGGCCGTGGTCACCCTCGCGCCGCGGTCAGGCCCTGGGCGACGGTCGATGCGGGCCCACGTGTCGGACAGCGGTGCTGACCAGCGCCCGCGCCCGCCAGGCTAACGGCAAGACCAGGTGGATGGCGCTGCTGGCTGCAGTCGGTCGTTCCCGCCGCACGGGTTTTCCAGCAGTTTTCGAGCTGGTAGCCGACTGTGGTCATGCACTTCGTTCGGTTTGCGGATTGTCACGAATTCGAGTCAGCTCTGTGTCAAGTTTGTCTCGGTTCTGTGACGAACACGAATTCGACTCTGTTCTATGACGATCACGAATCCGATTAAGTTCTGTAATGAGCACGAACTAGGCTCTGCTCCGGCTCGACTCGACTGGCTGCCACGACTACATCCACGCTCTCTGACAGTCGCAAACCCGGCTCAGACCTGCGGAGACTGGCGCGGATCCGGTCCGCGTCCGTGACGGATGTATCTCGCGCCGTTCTGCTGTGGGACCGTCCGCTTGCGGTACGTGTTTCGCTGCTGAAGATACGCAAACATGACCGAACCTCGCATTCCTGTCGTTTAAGCGTGACAGGTATGCTGATAATTGAGGTGATTAGCGTTCCGGTGTCAGTGTCTGCTGACGGATGTCGTCTGTCAGCCCGACTGACCCACCGACTGGCCGGGGGGAGCCAGTGGCCTGCCCCAAATCACCATACGCTGCCCACACATATACAAACCGCCACCGAAAAACGCCGCCCTGCCGTAATCCGCGCGGCGGGCGTGCCTTCACGCACGCGGACTGCCGTCAAAGGCCTTCGTCAGATCAAGAAAAGAGGCATCGGCGGCACCGTCGTTATGACCGGGAGGGTCGCCTAATGGTCGGGGATCGCTGGGCGACTGCCGTCTCCCGCTCGATCTGATTATTCCGAGCAGGGGTGCGCCCCAGAGGGGAGACGAGGGCGACACTCGCGGCAAATCGCTGACTGGTGACGCTGAGTCACTGCGCAGAGCGGGGACGTCCGCCTGCCGGCCGCTGGCTGCAGCCAGCAGGAACTCGCTGATTTTTACCCGCTGAAACCACAATCCTCGGCCAGGGCATTCATCCCGGCGCACTTTTCGGTCGGCGCGGCGGGCATTAGCACCGAGGGGGCAGTCGTGTGGACGTCCGCTTGCGGTGACATCACCATGGGGAGCAGCGCGACCCGTGACGCGCCGGCGGCCCACACGCCGCTGGCCGCCGGCGAAATGTGAATTATGGCGACGGGAAGATACAAAACCGCGGGGAGCGGCAACATTAACCGATCCCATGCGGGTAGGGGTGATGTATAACGCTCAAATTGCACCGCGGTTCGCTCGTTTCACAATAAAACCTCATTACGTGGCAGCTCGCCGGCGCGGAAAACATGCGTGCCGTCGGCCGACCCGGTGATAAATTTTCACGGTAATACCTCTGCACGGCGCTGAATGGTGCTCCAGCTGCGCGACCGCGGGAGGGGCATTCCTCTTGGCGCGGGGCGACGACGCGGGCCGTCCCGGTGTCACACCTGGGGTCACTGGAACGAGCTGCCCCGGCCGAACGGACTGGGGACCGCAGCCTCGGGGGCAACAAGGCGCTGGTCGATGTCACAGCAGGGCTCAAGTTTAGCTCCTTTCCCCTCCCCCTTCCCTCGCTTTGGATAACACTAGGACGGACGATCCTGCGGTTGCAAAACGGAGCTCAGCCCATTCCCGGGGGCGAGCACCTCTCCCCTCCCGCCCCGCCCCGGTCGAATATGCATTGAACCCGTTCAGCACTCTTCAGTCCGCCTTCCCGCTGATTCTGCCGGTGTGCCGGCCGGTGGGCGGAGGTGACATCTCCCCTCCCCCACCGTGGCTCAGATTCCCAGCCAGTCGCGGTGGCGGCCAAGGTAGCACCGGAATGCCACACATCCGCCCCGTGTGTGAGGAGACGCCGCCAGCGACGGGACGGCCGCGCAAACAGGCTGTCGCCCGCCGTCCGGTCCCCATGCTGGCTCCCGCGTCTCCTCGGTGTGAAGCGTCGGGGATCGTGGGTAGGCAGTGGGGAAAAGTGCTCGGTTGTCGCCCCAGTAGTCCAGTTGGGAAATCGTTGTATGCGCGAGTCCATTGCAGGATACATTTTGTATAATCAGCTGGGGATCTGATCCAGGTTAAAATAGCTACAGCTACTCCCACTTTCAGGTTCGGTCGAACTTGTCAACGGATGTGACATGCTTCTGTTTAGAAGTTCGTGGGTCTGGCAGCAAGGTTGACGTTCAGCTGGTCCTTTGTGCACCTGCGATGTGGGATGGCGCCCTGCATGGCACTCGTGTGATTCGTTTTTGTTGGTCAATGGTCGATTGGCCCGGAGACTGGCGCCACCGCAGACCGACCGTGTCATGTCAGGACGTAACTTGCCAAAATTTTTAGTGAGATTTCCTTCAAACGGGAAATACTCAGCTGAAATGTTTTCAGGGTCTTCGACAAAAACTCCGTTTCACAAGGCTCTGGCCCCAAAGCTGTACCATTTCAAATTCGGGAACAATGCCCATAACAAAGAATTCACATGCGATCTATTCAATGAGCGGCATCTGAAAAATGGCGATACCATGCTACTGAGAACATCTCCCTACGCTGGCCTCGAGCTTGCCAGCGGCGCGCCGGTTTTGGGGCCCGTCCGCGGCACCGCGGGGTCCTCGTCTGAGCGCCTCCGTCGACGGGCGGTCCGCCGTCGTTATCGACGACGTCCGGGTGGCGGGGAATTTGCTGGGCCAGGCCGCCGTGTCAGTCGGCTGAGCCCCGGTGGCGACACGTGCTGCTGGCGGGTCACGTCAGCCGAGACAGGGCCGGCGACTGGGGGACAGCGGTGTCGGCCTGAACACATCAGCCGAGACAGGGCCGGCGGCTGGGGACAGTGGTGTCGGCCTGAACACGTCAGCCGAGACAGGGCCGGCGGCTGGGGACAGCGGTGTTGGCCTGAACACGTCAGCCGAGACAGGGCCGGCGGCTGGGGGACAGTGGTGTCGGCCTGAACACGTCAGCCGAGACAGGGCCGGCGGCTGGGGGACAGCGGTGACGGCCTGAACGCGTCAGCCGAGACAGGGCTGGCGGCTGGGGACAGCGGTGTCGGCCTGAACACGTCAGCCGAGACAGGGCCGGCGGCTGGGGGACAGTGGTATCGGCCTGAACACGTCAGCCGAGACAGGGCCGGCGGCTGGGGGACGGCGGAGCTGACCTGGGTATGTCAGCCAAGACGCGTTTGACGGTCCAGGGTCAGTGGTCCTGACCTGAGCACTTCTGCATTCCGAGCATGACTGAAGTTCTAAGGATGGACCATCCATTGCCATGCCACATTACAGCCACGCTAGTCTCTAGCCTGGCTGCAGTTGCAGCGCAAGTAGTGCCTACACACTTCTAACGGTCTTCACGAATGCGTGTAGCACTTCCGCACCTGTTCCTAATACGCCCTTGGCAGGTTAGTGCCGCCATGTTCAACACGGGTGTGCGGGATTAGCAGGGGGCGCCCGATGCAGCGTAATACATTCGGACCGTCACACTTACAAGTGACCCTATCATCATCAAACTGTGGCGCTGCCTGTTCCACAGAGCCGGGTTAAGTCTTGGATTACGGGGACGGCGTCGTTCTTGAGAAGTCGCGCCATCTATTGCGCCGCCGACGAGCTGGCCGTCGCGCCTCGGATCGTATTCCACCTGTTATGCGCACGAGTCATGATCATCCCGCTGATGAACGGCTGCCAGGCAATCGTCCGTCACCTTTACCACCCGTCTGGCTGCCAAGAACGCCTGGCGCTATTTACATGGTCGGCGTGTCGGCTGTCGTGCGGCTTTTAGTAGCTGTCCTCTATTCGAAAAATCCCACCTCGATACCTCCCAGCGCAGATTTGTTTTGATAGATGACGCCGGCGGAGAATTTTCGTCAGCGGTAACGGCCTGCTGGTGACAAATGGCGGCAGGCGTCGAGCGGAGACGCATTCGCAGCGCGGAGCAGTGCCACCGCCAGCTGCCGCCCACCGGCGACCGGTGCCAGAGGTCAGCGGCGCGGCGGCCGGGCGGACGGCGCAGGGGCGGGTCAGGCGCAGCGGGGCATGACGCCGGCGCCGACACGCCGGATGTGCGGCCAGACTGCCCGCCCGGCAGCCGGCCTGGCGCGTCGGTGGCCCGCGCGAAGCAGTCCAGTGGCACGGTCGGGGATGCGCCGGTCCAGTGAGCAGTCTAGAGTCACGGTCGGGGATGTGCCGGTCCAGTGAGCAGTCCAGAGTCACGGCCGGGGATGTGCCGGTCCAGTGAGCAGTCTAGAGCCACGGCCGGGGATGCACCGGTCCGATGAGCAGTCCAGAGCCACGGCCGGGGATACCCCGGTCCGATGGATTGTTGCTGGAGCTCTTCTTCGCGTTCGGCGACTCTGCAGAAAACCTTGCTGCGTTGTCTGCAACGTTTGCTTGCATTCGCTTTCGTTTTAGGCGAAGACTACCAGTTGACTTAATTTCTGGATATGGAAATACTTCATCACGATATGGGCCATTCTCAGTTGTTAACTTTTGTAATTGGTATGAAATGTATTTCTTGGGTCGGTGCAAACGGACATGTGGCAAGGAAAGGACGAACGGCAAACTAATGTCGGCAAACGAACGGCAAACTAATGTCAGAATAGCAGAGCAACTGCCACCGCCAGGTGAACCGGACGTTGTTCCGTCCGGAACTGAAAGAATTGACCGCACTTCTGCCGACCTGTGACGCAGCGTTAGCGGGTGGCCCAGAGGCGCGGATGGGGCCGGCGGAGGGTGTGATGATGCTGCCACCCGTCAGACTAGCAGCGCGAGACCCGCCGGGCCCTCGCTGAATCCAGACGGCGGCGCCGCAGTCGGCTGGCCAGGACCGAAGTTTCGCGAAGAAGAATGGGGATGGTCAAGGACAAAAATCACTAAAGCTTTACCAAAGTGCGCCAAAAAATAATCGATGATTTGATTCCCTTTACTCGGAAAGTTGAGGCTGGGGCTGGAGCTCCCCAATGGAATAGGAACTGCATTACCGCAGCTGACCACTATCGCAGTCTAACAGGATGACGTGACACGATTAAGATGATTATCGGCTTAACCAGTGGTGGTTTATCTTTGAATAGGTCTATACGGAGCTAGTGACAAAAAAGGTAAGGTTACGTCAGCTGGTACCAAAGCATCTGCTTATGCCTGCACCCATCTTATCGCGTGTTTTGGTGTTGTGCCTTCCCCTCGCGTCGTTGTCTCGAACGCTTAGTTTTTGTTGATGCTAGATAACTCTACTGTCCCTAAATTTTCAGATATATTTGTTACGCACGCATTGGTACGTGTAGAGTACTATCTTGAGATGTGTGGAGAATGTGCTGCATCGGAGCGTGATAGTTGTTTGCCCGTGGCTGCTTGTGAGATGTATGGTGATGCCGAGCAGGCACACCATTTTTCCCTTCCCTTCGTTATTAGAATTATTACTTGGCGTACGTGTCCTCTGGTCGTTATCCCTTGTTTGTGGTCCTCACGGTTTCCCAGCTCAAGTCACCTGATCGCTAGTTCACTCACCCCGTGCCGTTATGCGGTACAACGCCTCACCAGTCCGACCTTGACCCGTCACTCCCTGGGCGGGAGTCACGCCCCTGAGACACTCTGGGTGTCGAAGTGGATCTGACCTCTGCCCTCTGTCCTGGCCGTCGTGACCGCCCTCCGACGGCGGCACGGGCGGGCGCTCGGCGGCGCAGTATCCGTCCCGGCGGCGAGTCGCCTCCGGGGGCCCGACAGCACCGCGGCGCGCCGGAAGCCCCGCGACTGACGTCCTGTCCCCGGAGCCTCCCACCTGGCCGACGCCCCGCCGCCCCGCCGCGCCGGGGCCTCGGGTCGGACGGAGTGGGGATGAGAGGGGGCGGTCGTCGGTGCCGACGTGGACCCCTCGTTACTGCAGCTCCGTCGACGGCCGAGCATCGACAGACGCCGCACGAGCAGCGGCGCAGACAAAGAGCGGCCTCATTAGCGTCTGTAACCGCCTCTCCCCATCCCTTTCAGCCCTCCCCTCCCCCCCCCCCCACAGCACCCACCCACACAGTGCGGGGACCAGAGCCTGCGCCGTCAGTTTTTACGTGAGCTGACACGCACATGGGTTGCTGCTCTATATTTGGCGCGGCGGAGTTTTTGAAGTCTCGACATGTGAATCCAACCGTGCTAAAAATGATCACTATAAGAGTATGCGGACAAAATGGCATTGCCGTAGGAAACTGCTATGCCGCACATGACCATGCTGCTCGGTTCTTATGATTGTAATGGTCGTTAGAAATCCATTAGAAGAGCCGTTAGTTTCTAATGTCCTCACATGACACCCCTTCCTTTGCTGTGCCGCTCTTTGTACGCGAGCTAGGGTAAATCTAACGTGCATTGTTCGCTCAGAGTCGCAAGATATATTGCTACGGAGCATCATCACGCGAGCCGTTTGTTCACAGTGCATGCGCATAAAAGCAGGCACCTGTATAATTTTGCAGATCATGTCATAAATTTGCAGTGTAAAACCGCTTGTGAAACAGCTACCGCGTACCTTTTACTGGGAATTAATTTAAAGTGGTGTATGAACATCCGGCATTAACTAAAATAATGTCAGTGTCGTGATGGTGGCCGCGGGCGGCTCTAGGATGGACTTATGCAGTGCTGTATGCCACTAACGCTTGATGGAGCTCGTTGCTCTTCCAATTAGAGTAAGTTTGCGCGTAAGGTTAAATAAAGTGCGATGGCTTTTTAACTGCACCACTTTGCATACAATTGCAGCGCTGTCCAGAGCGAGATGCATGTCAGAGATGCTTGCCTCTTTCTGCCTGATATGTTCGGATTGCATACATTAACGCCCGCCGTTTGAGCCACATGCACCAGGCGCCATCCTGCCCGTGTCTGCCCTGTCCCGAATCGGGCCGAATGACAGCCTCGGTGTCCGCTGCGCCGTTTTCTCCACTGTTTGATGCGTTTCCAATGTGATCAATCGTCGGTGGATGGTCATCAGTAGCTGTCTGCTTTCAGGCCAGCTGACTCACGTGTCAGCTGCTGAGGGCAAGACAGCTGAGCTGCCGTGTGACGTCACGCCGCCGGTGGCTGGGGACGAGCTGCGATTGGTGCTCTGGTATTACGGCACCGGCGGCACGCCGATATACACGTGAGGGACGGCGCCGGAAGCGACAATGACCTGAGTTAGCCTATTTGCGTGGAGGAGAACTGGAGGGGTTTAGTGCGTGCTTGACGCTTGCTTTTAGTCAATTGTAGATCAGTATTTTTGTATCCGGCCGTGCGTTATGCCATGAAATCCCATGCCATTTGAATGAATGACTTTGGGCTCGGGGAAGACAAGTGAAACTCAAGCTTAACCTTTGCCTTAGCTTAACATTTTCCTCGGTGAGTAGATTCCTAGTCCAAGACCATTGGAATGCTCCTTACCGTAACTTTTAAATCGCGGATGAAAAAAGTTTATTGGTCTCATTTCACCAGCGGAAGGACAATTACAATGCATAACAATGACGTTGATGTTCCATCGCGGCGGCGCGTGGACGCATTCTAACAAACCTTGTTATCGAAGCACGATTGAAATAAAACAATGCTGCAGCTCATCGCACTCTGCAAGTCACGTTTTTTTACCACCGCAGTGAACACTAAGATATTTGAAACAGATTCTTTACGCGATGCATTGCTTATTACGGCACATAGGAAAAACATATTCCGGGATACTGAAACCATGTGAGCGTAATGCTATGCTGAGCTGTTTGCATTGTCAGCTAAGGTACCATAAGTGTAGCATCATGCTAGGCAAGGCTTCCCAAACAAGGATTCGTTAGACCAGCACGGATACTGTGTAGTCTGCTCGAGGCCCGGTATTTTTACCATCGACTGCAGCGGGCAGACCAGTCCCATACCGTCGTGGGTCTGCGGCTGATTTCAGAGTCCCCCGGAGTTTTTTCCTACGCGTTTCTCTTGTCAGGAGTCTCGATGACGTGGCTCCGGGGTTACGATAAGGACGCTGGCTTTCGTTATGGCTAGCTGATGGTCTGATCTTGATTCAAAGAGGAAGGCACAAGTTGTCCGGCTGACACTCATCGCTTGTTGTTGGCATCGATCGATTCATATCGTAACGCAGTTAAGAATGACGCAGTAGAACTATCCCAATATCTTTGTTGGTTTTGTGTGGCGTAGACCTGATACCGCGTATGTATCTGTGATGCCTTACCGTTAACTTGATACGGCACAACTTTTTTCATCAGCCACATCGTGTTTTGCTTATGCGATCCTCGCTCCAGGTGCGCGCTGCCCTGAGTTGTTCGATCATTGCACGTCTTCCGACAGCTACCCTGGACCCTGTCCAGGATGATGCATTAAGCCTGCACGGAGGTGGTATTCTAGTGGCCGTATTTCACGAGATGATGGTGAGGGGCGTGCACTTGGAAATGAGCTGGGGCGCACTTCGACGTGACTGATTCGCCGCGCTCTGCTAGGATGGCACTGCCTAGCGAAGCTCAATGACGACGCTCCGTTAATGGGCCGTCGCATCATCCCGGCGCGCACATCGCTTCTCTGCGACCTGGCGGTGTGAATCTCCCAGTCCGCGTCTGCGATACAAAGCGACGCTGCCATCCGTGCATGGTCCTGAGCCCTCGCTGTCGGCAGGTATGACTCTCGCAAGAGCAGCCGGATTAGCGGCGCGCACTGGGTGGACCCCAAGCTGGACAGCAGCCGGGTGCAGTTCCACGCGGACTCCCGGCCGGCCCACCTGCGGGTCACGGCCGTGCAGCGCGAGGACCAGCGCCTGTACCGCTGCAGGGTCGACTTCCTCCACTCGCCCACCAGAAACTCGCGCGTCAACCTCACCGTCATCGGTGAGTACTGCTCGACCCCCTTCCCCTCCGTGGGGGAGCGCCGTGTATTGCGCCGCCCCCGCGCCAGAGCTGGAGACTCCGGGTCTGTCGCACACTCAAATACTGAGTCTCACCGCGCCAAACCGTTATTACAGCTGCGGGGCGCACGCTGATGAAATTACTGCGGACAGATCATATATGTCGACTTAGCACAGGAAAGTGGACGTTTTCCACGAAGTGCATTCATAACGTGGGCTGGTTTTGGCTGCCGGTGACCCGAACGCGGTGGTGCGGAATTCCGGCAGGGCGCGCCTCGCCGCCTGACCGGGCTGCTATTTCAGGGTCGACAGGCCTCAGTGACGGCATTAAGTCACATTGCCGCGGAAATGAAAATTAAACAGACGTGTATATTGTAATGTTTGTGGCATATTTATCTTTCAGAAGCTTTCGACGTAAATTTTGTCGTTAAGGTATTGATGTGTGCCGAAGATCTATATTTAAACCGACTTGCACTGTTGCATGCAGCACCTGTATTCTGAGACAGCAAAGGTTCTTTTATCTTCTTCGCTAGCTTCACCAACCTCCCACACGCATTGCACACGACGTGACCTGACCTGACCTACCGACGATGCCCACCTCCAGCTCGGGAGCCGCTGATGCTGAAGCTGATCTAAGGGATCACTCCTGATTGGGCCTGTTCACGAACTGGCGGTGTGGGCCACCTGATCACGCCTGCTGACAAGGCTCGGAGGCTCAGAGGCGCCATGTTTTCCTATATGACGCCAGACCTGCAGGAGAGGCCGGCACAACGGAAACTCCGCCGGCGTACAGCCAGCACCCAGACCGGCGCCCTGGCCCGCCGCCACGCGGCTGCGCTCTTATCTGCGCCTTATCGCGCTCGAGGGCCCGGTGGAGCTGTTGACACTCGGCCCGGATTGAACAGTGCTCTTTGCCTCCTGCAAGCGTGGGAATCACTGCCGCTCCCAGAAGTAACGAGGAAGTAATGAGCTGTGAACGATTTTTCAGCCCCAGCGATTAGTAGTTATTTTGTTAGGGGTCGTTAATGCTGCGGAAATGGAATTATGGCGTGCGAGCATTAGCGATATTGTATTTTGTTGTGGATAGTCTGAGACGTCTGTTCTGATCGGGGCAGAACAATATATCCGGGCAGACTGATAGAATTAATGTTTTCGCCGTTTACTGGCACTTTGGCAAAAAAATCGCTTATAGTTATGTTCCAGGCTCTGGTGAAAGTCTATATTAGGCCTGCTGAACTACCAATGGCTGCGTGTTATTTTCAGTCGTTCGCTCTTGAATCCAATCACAGCGGCCCGGCCGTTCTCCTCGGCCGTGCATTTGGTAATGAAACCCATTTCTCGTGGTGCAACGCTTCCGAATCCAGCCAATCACCAGCGACGAGCTCTATATGTCATGTTTCGCACTGCATGCCACTAGAGATCATTGCGGTAATCTTGTTCGGGCTCAGCCTTCCACGAGACCGAGCGAGGGCAATCAACTCCGGCAGGCGGGCACAGCTGCCTTCTTCTGTGTCCCCTTCGCGCCCCCATCCGCCGCATAAGTGTATTTCTGTCGTGAGGCCCGTCTCGCGGGCCGTATTGATTGCTGCGACCTCCCCTTTCTCTCTCCCCTTGTCGTATTTCACGGTGCGAAATTAAGGCAGTGACACATGACGATTGGGGTATGACGTAGGCTTACGTTTCAGTTGCTCAAACAGCTCAATATTGGGATGGGAAAATGGCCACACGTAGGACTTGTGTAAGGCTGAAAGCTTTGCGCAGCTCGTGCTGAATTACCACAATCACCACAGGTATGAATGGCCGCATAAAAAATAAGGCACAAGAGAGAGCCATGGCTGGTTTTATCTACAGCAGTATTTTAAAGCTCCCCCAGCTTTGCAGGGACGCGCCACAATTGCACAGCTCTTGTTGTATATATTGGAACCGTCATCGTGTGCAGGCGTCACACCGCAGTTTGCATGTGACCTATGACCGACGTTGCGCGATCCTGACGCACCCCACCTGGCAACATGAGGCTTACTCCGAGCACTGCCGCCTGACTCCGCCCGGGACCTCGTTCTGCTGAGACCAGCAGAGCCGCTGGACGCAGCCGTATTTATGCCCACGGCTTCCCCAAACTACACGGATGATGCTGTTCATTACGAATATATTGTCCGGGTCGCTGCGCGCCGCTGCTGCCGTTGGCTCAGGAATATGGAAATTTGGCCGGAAAATTCCACGCCACGCTCGTTCGTTTCCGTATTGGATTTCGTTATGGAACAGACCCGTTCCGCGCAGAAAAATGGGACGCCGTTTTGCTGTCATTATTTCATATTATTAGCTTTAGATACGGCGCATCGGTTTCCAACCACTGTTTTCTATTTTGATGTTGATCCGTTCTATGTTTTCTTGTGTTTTTACTCCCTAAGCCAACGTTTGATGCATGGTGGAACGGCCTATTTGAATTGTAAATGGCAAGCCCGTGCATTTACATAATAGTGCATTGCAGTGAGCCGAAATTCGCTTGATGTTTTTATTCAAGAGCGACTAGCAAATACTTTGATTTGGCTCAATACATCTTGCCGCTGTTCAGCTCTTCCTGTGGACTGCCCGCCGATCTCTCAATCTATAATAAAGTCCCGCCAGTTGCTCAATAAATCAGGCAGATGCCAGTGCGTCCCTGTACCTGAGCGTCCGCCGTGACTGAACCCTCCCCTCCCTCGTCCCTCCTCACCCAGCCGCCTAGTCCGGGAGAAGGCACCCATCACAGGTGACGTCTGTGTCGCACAGTGCCTCCGGGGCCTCCGGTGGTGACGGACGAGACGGGACGGGTGATCGGCAGGGGTGCCAGCTCTCGACACCGCGAGGGCCAGATGCTTCAGCTCACCTGTCGCTCCTCTGGAGGTGAGGCTGCACGCGCGCGCGGCACCCCGCCGGCGGCGCGCCCACCTCAAAGGCCGCTAGTTTTGTCGGTGCTGGTGCAGCTGTGGAGGCCCGTAAAGGAGCAGGATGTGTCACATTATTGCACCGGGGAAGACGCAGGGTGTGTCACACCACTGCACCGGGGAAGGCGCAGCGTGTGTCACCGGGGAAGGCGCAGTATATGTCACATCACTGCACCGGAGAAGGCACAGGGTGTGTCACATCACTGCACCGGGGAAGGCGCAGGGTGTGTCACACCACTGCACCGGGGAAGGCGCAGTGTGTGTCGCATCACTGCACCGGGGAAGGCTCAGGGTGTGACACATCACTACACCGGGGAAGGCGCAGTGTGTGTCACATCACTGCACCGGGGAAGGAGCAGGGTGTGTCACACCACTGCACCGGGGAGGACGCAGTGTGTGTCACATCACTGCACCGGGGAAGACGCGGGCTGTGTCACACCACTGCACCGGGGAAGGAGCAGGGTGTGTCACACCACTGCACTGGGGAAGAAGCAGGGTGTGTCACATCACTGCACCGGGGAAGGAGCAGGGTGTGTCACATCACTGCACCGGGGAAGACGCGGGCTGTGTCACACCACTGCACCCGGGAAGGAGCAGGGTGTGTCACGTCACTGCACCGGGGAAGGAGCAGGGTGTGTCACACCACTGCACCGAGGAAGGCGCAGGGTGTGTCACATCACTGCACTGGGGAAGGCCCGGGGAAGGCGCAGGATGTGTCACATCATTGCACCGGGGAAGGCGCAGGGTGTGTCACATCACTGCACCGGGGAAGGCGCAGGACGTGTCACACCACTGCACAGGGGAAGGCGCAGGACGTGTCACACCACTGCGGTGTGGACGACGGAAGGACGGTCAGCCTCGGCGCCGCAGTCCCTGCCGCCGGGGCGCATCTATCCAGCCCGGGCCCCACATGCAGATGCCAAGGAATCCGTACGAAAAGCGCGGGCAGTGTTTGCCCGTGGATCTAATGACTTGTCCTAATGGAAATTCAACTCTTTCTTTGCTTGGCCGCTCTCGGTGAGCCAACACGGTAGTCGGAAGTGCAAACTCCTCAGCGTTGACTTATTAAATGGCTGGCGCTGGCCGCCGAGATTCCGACCGATTGCGAAGCCTCCTGCAGTGACCGCGCGCCGGCGACAGGCTCCCCGCTGCCGAACGTGACCTGGTGGCGGGGCAGCGCCCTGCTGGACGGCACGTGGCAGCCGGGCGCCAACGGCTCCGTCTCCAACCAGCTGATCGCCGGGCCGCTGAGCCGGGACGACCTGGGCGCCGAGTACACGTGCTGGGCGGCGAACCACGCGCTCAGCCCGCCGCGCTCCACCACCGTCGCCATCGACATGCTGCGTGAGTCATGGCGTGCGGAGGCGACCGCGGCCGCCGGCTACGAGGCGCGGGGTGTTGATGGCGTGAGGAGGGTGAGGATGGGGCTGGTGCGCGTAAATGTCTCGACGCTGGAAGCGCTTCTGGTGCACGGTAAAGCTGTGAAATGGGCAGAGTGCAGCGCGGCGCGATGGGGCGTGTCGCTGAATGGGGTGATACGGGTACCACTCCGTTTAACTTCAGACGTTATTTTATGCCACGCGGCTGCACGGGGTTTGTGTCATGCTGGAAGCGATGTGGCAGATGTTAGGCTCCTGAGAGTCTTCGCCTTGCCGGCAGCGTTGCGACTGATCTTACTGCTTTTTTCGTCACGTGGCCATGTCGTGTTATGCCATGATTGCATGCATACCTTCCTTCAACAACGGTGATGGTTCCAGTGCGCCCGCTGAGCGTGGCTCTGCTGGGCACCAACAACCCGCTGTCCGTGGGGGTCACGTACCTGCTGACCTGTCAGAGCGCCGGGTCACGACCTGCCGCCGTCATCACCTGGTGGCTGGGCGGCCGACAGCTGAAGCTCACCAATCAGGTGAGAGTGCCGAGGGCTTTGGCAGGCGCTCGCCAGAGGCTGCCCTCCGCTGAAGTGTGCCGGGCGCTGGAATCACGACTTGTCCACTAATCCCCGATACCAACTTGTTCGTTTTGGCGTTTCCCAGGATAACGGCCTGCGACACGTCATTCGATTTGAACGTGTCCAATCACGACTTGCGGTTTCGTGACGTTTGCTTTTGCGGAGGGCGATCAGTGCTGCAATATTTTTCGCCTTTCTGGTTCTGCTATTGCCATGATCGGTGACGCCCTCGCCGCGTGACTGTTTTCAGACCAGCAGTCACGATGGCAACGTCACCACGTCGAAGGTCACACTGACACCGAAAGTTAAGGATAGCGGCCAGATAATCCGCTGTCAAGCCAGTAATCCGCACCTCAGTGACACGATCGAGGACCTGTGGCGGCTCAAGATACGGTGTAAGTGGGACAGTTTCTGGATGGTGGCCCATTCATTGGAGCTATGCGTCGGGGAAGTTGTGACTTTGGGAGCTAAGCAATGACACTAAAATGTTATTATTATTGCTAGGAACTGAGTGCAACGCATGCCGGCATTTTGGTCCGCATGATTCCTCACTCTACTGTGTGTGTTTTTGGTTTGTTTGGTTTGGTTTGCTTGTTTTTGTTTTGTTGTTTTGCTTGCTTTCGCTAGACTTTTGATCAGCCTAAGATCGGGGGCCTGTTGGCGAGCTGTCCCTGTTGGCGAGCTGTCCTGATGTCCTGTCCCTGTTGGCGAGCTGTCCTTATGTCCTGTCCCTGTCGGCGAGCTGTCCTGATGTCCTGTCCCTGTTGGCGAGCTGTCCTGATGTCCTGTCCCTGTTGGCGAGCTGTCCTGATGTCCTGTCCCTGTTGGCGAGCTGTCCTGATGTCCTGTCCCTGTTGGCGAGCTGTCCTGATGTCCTGTCCCTGCTGGCGAGCTGTCCTGATGCACCGAGGGGACAAAGAATCTCTTCTGGGCAGCTTAAGGAAGCGGACCTGACAGCGGACGGTAGCAAAATCCCCAAAATGTGTCATTTGTTTCCCGACGTCTTCTGATCACGGGTTGTGACTCACGCATGCCACGTGTGCCAATTTGAGCAAACGTTTTCTTTCCCATTTTATCGCGATCGAGCTGTCTGATTGTGAGTTTATCACCAGTGATTTCAACACTCATCACATGCATTAGTTAATGGTAGAAACGTATAGAAACATCACCTTCCCATAGACTGGAGAGGAAGGTCTTCTTACGGTGTTAATCAAATGAAGACGCCCCACGGACAAGTGTCTCCCCGCCCCCATTCGAACCAGCGCACGTGTGCTGTGTGGTTCCGCCGGCACACCGGGCCTGCCCGTAGCCTGCAGCTGTCATGCCGACAGCGGCGCCGGCTCAGAATGAAGCGTCTAGTTTCTTTGTGAGACGTGCACCTCCGTTTGGCAGACAGCAGCAATTTGCTGCTATTCATAGTGGTCTTACGCGACGCGCGGCCTGGCCGTTTGTCAAAGACATGCATTGTGTGAATCTTGCGCAGTGAGCGGTACGCTTCGGGCGTCGCGCGCCGCGCCGGCGCGACCGGCGTTTTCATTTGTGGCGCGCTGGGCACGAGGCATTGTCGTGTCTCATAGATGCTATCTCGAGCCGACATTACGCTCGTTTAGCGCTGTAAATACATCAGAGGTGGAGGGCGAGGGGCGGGGAGGCGGGGAGGCGGGGGAGGTGCGGAGGGTCGGGGCAGCACGCGCCAGTGATTTATGACCAAGGATGTGGTGCTTGAGATCCGCGCGCCCCGTACCGCCAACGCTGATTCCGATAGCACGCGATCTGACCCCAGAACGCGCTGTGACAACTTGACGGCTGAGTAGAGCGTGGACCTCTCGGGAACTTCGGAGAGAACATTTTGGCGAGCATTGGGTTCAGGGAAGGAAAACTTAGATGGGGGAGGATGCACCGTAACAGTGAAAAGTGAACGTCCTTGTGATCAGTGAACCCATGGAAGAACGTTAAGTGGCCGATAATCCCAGCGGGAGGCTGTTTGGCGATCCATTGTCCTCACGGAGGGTCTTCCGCGCTTTGTCGACCCCGCCGAATGACGTCTAGGTGACCGGTAATCTATGAACACGACTTTTGACCAGAGGATGTCTGATTTGTGCGTTGCAAGGACGATGTTAGCGATGCTAACATTAACCGCCAATAATTGGTGAGGACGCCATCACATACAGCATTTCTCGCATAATATTAGAGTGGCTGAAATACGAGGGACGATCATATCAGAAGGGATGCCTTACCGGGTGTCGATAAAATGGGGCGGTGATAAGACCCAGTGGCCGTGATAACTGATGGAACAAGAGCGGAGGCCTACAGCGGCGTGCGTTGACGTCACTGGCACGGCGTGCGCCGGTGGAGCGAGATTTGGCAGCGGTTCAGCGCAATGTTACTGATCCAAGAAAGGACGACATTGAACAGCATAAGACAGTAGATGCAAACTGCTGATACTGTTGTGGGTATGGGTGTTGCTGATCACACCCTTGATAGCATGTGTGTCACATACCCTTCCAAAGGATTTTTAGTTGTGTTATGGGTATACGGACGATGCGGGCAAACAAACGACTGCAAACTCTCCTGTAGCTCCGTATCCAGTAACTTTGGAGGCGTCCCACCTGTTATGACGGGCACAATGCTGCCATACCATCGCTT
>NW_023596420.1:21120600-21129001 GCF_011947565.3 Pollicipes pollicipes | reverse complement strand
ATGCCACGTGTGCCAATTTGAGCAAACGTTTTCTTT
This sequence comes from Pollicipes pollicipes, assembly GCF_011947565.3. Lineage (NCBI taxonomy): Eukaryota > Metazoa > Arthropoda > Thecostraca > Pollicipedomorpha > Pollicipedidae > Pollicipes > Pollicipes pollicipes. Next base: position 21,128,965 of record NW_023596420.1, on the reverse strand, counting down.
CCCATTTTATCGCGATCGAGCTGTCTGATTGTGAGTTTATCACCAGTGATTTCAACACTCATCACATGCATTAGTTAATGGTAGAAACGTATAGAAACATCACCTTCCCATAGACTGGAGAGGAAGGTCTTCTTACGGTGTTAATCAAATGAAGACGCCCCACGGACAAGTGTCTCCCCGCCCCCATTCGAACCAGCGCACGTGTGCTGTGTGGTTCCGCCGGCACACCGGGCCTGCCCGTAGCCTGCAGCTGTCATGCCGACAGCGGCGCCGGCTCAGAATGAAGCGTCTAGTTTCTTTGTGAGACGTGCACCTCCGTTTGGCAGACAGCAGCAATTTGCTGCTATTCATAGTGGTCTTACGCGACGCGCGGCCTGGCCGTTTGTCAAAGACATGCATTGTGTGAATCTTGCGCAGTGAGCGGTACGCTTCGGGCGTCGCGCGCCGCGCCGGCGCGACCGGCGTTTTCATTTGTGGCGCGCTGGGCACGAGGCATTGTCGTGTCTCATAGATGCTATCTCGAGCCGACATTACGCTCGTTTAGCGCTGTAAATACATCAGAGGTGGAGGGCGAGGGGCGGGGAGGCGGGGAGGCGGGGGAGGTGCGGAGGGTCGGGGCAGCACGCGCCAGTGATTTATGACCAAGGATGTGGTGCTTGAGATCCGCGCGCCCCGTACCGCCAACGCTGATTCCGATAGCACGCGATCTGACCCCAGAACGCGCTGTGACAACTTGACGGCTGAGTAGAGCGTGGACCTCTCGGGAACTTCGGAGAGAACATTTTGGCGAGCATTGGGTTCAGGGAAGGAAAACTTAGATGGGGGAGGATGCACCGTAACAGTGAAAAGTGAACGTCCTTGTGATCAGTGAACCCATGGAAGAACGTTAAGTGGCCGATAATCCCAGCGGGAGGCTGTTTGGCGATCCATTGTCCTCACGGAGGGTCTTCCGCGCTTTGTCGACCCCGCCGAATGACGTCTAGGTGACCGGTAATCTATGAACACGACTTTTGACCAGAGGATGTCTGATTTGTGCGTTGCAAGGACGATGTTAGCGATGCTAACATTAACCGCCAATAATTGGTGAGGACGCCATCACATACAGCATTTCTCGCATAATATTAGAGTGGCTGAAATACGAGGGACGATCATATCAGAAGGGATGCCTTACCGGGTGTCGATAAAATGGGGCGGTGATAAGACCCAGTGGCCGTGATAACTGATGGAACAAGAGCGGAGGCCTACAGCGGCGTGCGTTGACGTCACTGGCACGGCGTGCGCCGGTGGAGCGAGATTTGGCAGCGGTTCAGCGCAATGTTACTGATCCAAGAAAGGACGACATTGAACAGCATAAGACAGTAGATGCAAACTGCTGATACTGTTGTGGGTATGGGTGTTGCTGATCACACCCTTGATAGCATGTGTGTCACATACCCTTCCAAAGGATTTTTAGTTGTGTTATGGGTATACGGACGATGCGGGCAAACAAACGACTGCAAACTCTCCTGTAGCTCCGTATCCAGTAACTTTGGAGGCGTCCCACCTGTTATGACGGGCACAATGCTGCCATACCATCGCTTCAGGCGACCGCCGTCGCCACCGCCATCCCTGCTGACACCGCCGCCGTCCCTGCTGATACCACCGCCGTCCCTGCTGACCTCTGCTGTCCCTGCTGACACCTCTGCCGTCCCTGGTGACACCGCCGCCATCCCCGCAGATGCGCCGCTCGTCCGTCTCCAGCTGCGCTCGTCACTGCCGAGCCGCGGCGTCAGGGAGGGCGATCTCGTTGCCATGGAGTGCCGGGTTCAGGCCAACCCTGCCGCCCTCAGGGTCGTCTGGAAACGCGACGTGAGTTGCCCGGCTGGCGCTGCGGTCCTGCGGGCGGGGCCACGCGCTCCAATATCGGTGGCAGATCGCGACCGTCCTCGGTACATGAATCTCCGTACGGGCGTGTTTTTACAACAAAAAACGGTCCTCACGCCGGTGTTGTATTTCCCTTGTCCTTAGCATACCAAAACAGCAGCATCCAGCTGCATTCATCCTACACGGATCATCATCAGTGCGATGGGTGCCAGCCGCCCACCACGCATCAGTGAGACCGTTGATCTCGACAGGTAACAACTCCGTATGCCCTCAGGGTGAGGCGCTGGTCAGTGACCCGCGCCATGGCCTTGTGCTGGCCAACAACTCCCTGATCCTCCGCGGTGTCACTCGCGCCGCCTCCGGCAACTACTCCTGCGAGGCCTTCAACGACGAAGGCACGGGCACCAGCAGCGTTGTGCGACTTCGGGTGCAGTGTGAGTACCGCTGGGATGAGAGGAGTGGCGTGACACCACTCCAGGGTCACTCCAACCCCACCCCAACCCATTCCAACTACTCCTGCGAGGCCTTCAACGACGAAGGCACGGGCACCAGCGGCGTTGTGCGACTCCGGGTGCAATGTGAGTACCGCTGGGATGAGAGGAGTGGCGTGACCTCCCTCCAGGAACAATGTATGTCTCATTGGAACGTTGCACAGCGACGCAAATAAACTCCGGGTACTGCGTGAGCACCGCTGTGATGAGGAGCAGCACTTGCTCGGAAACTTAGGGACGTGACTCGACTCGCGGGCGGTTACGCGCGGCTGAGACGGACAGCGAGGAAGTAAGCAAACTCCGGCTACAAGTGTCATGATACTGCTATGGCCGGTGGAAACACATGCGTGGCGTCTTTTCTTAACACAGTGAACTAAGGCATGCAAGTTCCAAGCAAGAAAGAGGGGTACCCGTCCACAATCACGCTCTCGTTATTTCTTTGATTCTTCCCATGCCTTTTCTGTCGTCGGGCACTTGCCGGACGCTTTGTTTTCCATCCGAGGGGCGTTGGTCGATTGTGTGATTTCCGCGCAGCGCGTGCCTCGCCACCCTGCGGCAGCCTCTGTAGCTCGCTGCGGCAGTCTCTCCGCGCGTCCGTGCCAGGTGGGGTGGCCTGCTGACACGACGGAGTCGGACGGGCGTGGGCGGTGAGCCTCTGGGCGTGCCCCTCCCGGCCAGCCCGGCCCGGCCCGGCCCTGTACCGGTAATGGCCCTGTCATGTCAGGCCACGCCGCCTCGCTCCGTGTTACGGGCTGCACCAGGCCGCTGTGTGGCTCAGTTTCACTCGACGCCACACGCAGGGAACTGCGGAGGTTGCGCTGGTCTGGTGTTGTTCAACCGGCAGCTGTCTTGATGCTAGTTGGCTCGATGAAAAAGGCAATTAGATTTGACGTATCGAGTTAGTTTAAATTACCTTCGACGTGGGGACATGAAGCGTCCGGCTGGCAACTTGTCTGTGTGTAGCGCAACCTTTAAATGTATATTCAGTTCTACGATGCGTGTCTATCTTCATGTTACATATTTGTCAGTCTTTCATCGAGCAAGTCTAAGTATTGTACTAACCGTCCGACTTCCGTCGCACTTGTGGGAACAAACTGCACACCCCTATTTGTCCCTCGAGGTCGGATTTGTGCTCAGATTCCAGCAGCCGGTGCCACTCCGGGGAGACACTTCAGCGCTCAGCGAATACGAAACTCATTGAAACTTCGGTGCGGACCTCCCAGAACTGAGCTTATGACTGGAAATCTGAGTATCTGGCGCACGTGTGCGGTTACCGGGCAGTTAGAAAAGACCAGGGGCAGAGCCACTTTATAAGTTTCGAAGATTCGGCGTTGGCATGCAGTGCCTCGCTTTTGGAGAGATGCTGAGCCACTTCGCGCCGCAACAGTCGATAGACACTCGGCTATGCCAGCGAAGCCACAGGCGCCAGAGTGGCGCCAGCCGACACCGCGCCCGCGGCGGTCCTAGCGACAGTTGTACGCAATCTGCGGCGGCAGTCGTCCACTTGCGGCCGCATATGACTACCGAGCAAATAACGTGCCGTCAACGGCGGCGAGCGCTCGGTGACAACGCCAGGGGCGAGGCCAGGCCTGGGTGCTGGAGAGGTCACGGCGCCGGTCGGGTGGGTCAAGGTCGAGAGCCAGTCTCCTGCCAGACTTCGGTTCAGGTGGGCTCAGGATCGCAAGCTCTTTCCTACGGGCGAAGCCTGTGACTCGTCAATGTGGGCGGGTCAGTAGTGCAGCGTGACTTGACTGAGAACGCTGTACCGGGTCTCGCCACGCAGCCAGCACGGAGAGCCTGATGCTGTCGGAGCCCTGGCGACCTCAAGACGAAGGTCACGATTTACGCTGAAGCTGGCGGCTGGGATGTGTGGGAGATGCGGTGGTCGCCTCTCAGGACAGCTGGCGCTCGCATTAAAGACCTGTTGGAATGCGGCGCGGTGCAGGCCAGCAAATTGTTCTGGGGGATTATCTCCAGCAGAGAAGGATAGAGTACCGATGAAGTGTCTGGTGGTCCAGGGATTACAGCATACAAAATGCTCGCGAGCAGCACAACATGCGCCCGCCGCGTTCACAGCGGATATATTACGCTTGCCAGCATTCGTGAGAAATGTTAATGTGGGTAAGGATGTAAAGCGAAGCTGTTGTGGGTCAAAATGATGCCAGATTTAGTTGCAGCAGCCCCAGGTAGAGGGCTGCGGCGACATGTGCGGGAGAAAGACCACATCCCTGCCAGGAGCAGGGTAACCGCTCCTGGCGCTGCGTGCCCGACTGGGCCCACCCACCGTGCCAGCCGCTCGTTCCTGCAGTGAATACCTAGCACCCAGCCTCCAGACCAGACCAGCCTCGACACCCCGATTAGCAGAAAAGCGCCCGGGGCTGGTCACGTGGACCGTTGTCCCGGGTCCGGAAGGCAAACACAGCTGCTGTGTGAATGGAGCAGTTTGTTCTCGGGCTGTGCCTATGCAGCTGTAGTCGTCTATCCTTGGACGTATGGTTACCAAAGTGTACCGCTTCCGCCCGCTCAGTGTGACTGCGAATCACCAGACAAGACGGTGATCCGTCTGGCCGTGTTTCTGAGTGCGTCCGCGCGCGCGGCGTGGTAATAAGTGAAGCCCCGTGTCTCCACGCCCGCAGACGCCCCCGCCTGCCGGCCGGACCACGTGACCCAGTACGCCGTGTCGCGCGGCGAGACGGTGAACGTCACGTGTCGCGTGACGGCAGAGCCGGCGCCGTTCCGCTTCGTCTGGGCGTTCAACACGTCAGGTACGAGGGTCGGGATCTGCGCGACCGCCGTCGGACGCCGGGGCGCTGTAGACGACGGCTCGAGATGGAGCCCGGAGAAAGCTCAGGGAAAGGCTGGGGGCCTGGCTGACGGCTGCTGCGGACGCTGTGTCACTCGGTGTCCGCCCACTTTCGGCTCAGCCAGATGCCAAAGGCTGAGTGGACATCGATGTGTCCCGAGGCGTTTTTGTTTTGCCGTGCGCCGTGATATTGTGCAATGCTGAACTGTGGAACCGTTGAGGACCCATCCCCCACGCGTCGTAACTAAGGTCATTCCGCCTAAGCCACATCCCGCTTCGCGGTACTCTAATCAGCCCCTGCAATTTTACACATTCGGGTTGCTGTGAAATTTCAATGAGCGGCCGGTGTTGATGAGTGGCTGGTGGTGGTGATGGGCGCTTGTGATGATGAGCGGCTGGTGGTGATGATGAGCGACCTGTGGTGGTGATGAGCGGCTGGTGGTCATGATGGGCGCTGATGGTGATGATGATCTGAGTGGTGATGGTTTGATCGATGCATGCCTTTTTCATAACCGCATGCATAACCAATGTGACTGGGTTGAGCTGGCCTCGTGATCAACCCTGACCAGTGCCAAGCTCGCGGCATGGCAGGTCACGTGGTCGACACTGATCTGAGCCGGCCCGGTGACGCCGCAGGTCACGTGATCGACCCTGACCCGCACCCTCCGGTGGCGCCGCAGGTCACGTGATCGACCTGCCGGAGTCGAGCTGGCAGAGCGCGGGCGCTGCCAGCGTGTGCCGGTACACGCCGCGGACCCAGCTGGACTATGGTGACCTCCTCTGCTGGGCGGAGAACGACCTGGCCCAGCAGGCCCGACCCTGTGTCGTCTCCATCGTACCGGCCGGTAAGTTTGACGTCACAGGCCTGCGCTGCGAGGCGTGACGTCATCACGGCACAAAAAATTTCTTTGTGACCAGTTGTTTTTCGGAAAATATGTCAGCACTGTTTTTATTGTTTTGCTGCGACACGAGGATGTTTATCGGAACCCATCGCGATTAGCCACAGGGGAGTTGTGACTTTACGGACTATAGTGTTGTTAGGTATGTGCATGTGTTGACATTTGTTGGGACGTCCCTAAGTGACGTTACGCCTTGTGTCGTTTTCAACCTTTTCCTCTCCTGTTTACGCACTGGTTACGCTAGGCGACTGCCCCTCGCCCCATCCCATCCTCTCACTGGTTGCACTTAACGTCTTGAGTTACACTTAACGTTAACGTATAACGCCCCACAAATGTAACATCCGTTTAGTCCCTAATTGCGTTAGCGGTGGAAGTAAAAAAGACGTTTTGCTGAAAGCATCCGCTTTTAATGTGTTACCGGTTTTTATATTTGAGCTTGGTTTGTAGCCGCACCTGAACGTAACATTACTTTGCCTGAAACCCCCTCCAGCTTGTTAGGCTTTGGTAATGCTCCGTTAAAGACCCCCTCTCCTCTCAATGCGTAGCGTAATTTATGGTCGACCGCTTATCGCATTTAATGATGCATCATGCCTTATGCGCTGCATCGCAAATGTGTGGGAAAGCCCTTGACCCACCTGATATGAAACCACCTATGGTCCAGAGATTTGTCCAATACATCTCCAGTTCACAATGTGCACATGCCTTCCTACCCTCGTTAGTGGCTGGCGGTGTATAGAGAAAATGCTTCATTTCGGCCATCAGATATGCTTGAGACTTTTTAATGACCTAGGCCGTTAGCATGCAGAATTCGTTCTCCCTTTGCCCGTAGATATCGGTCAAGTGTTCCTGTCCCATCTGTTACTGAGCAGTTTATTTTCTCTGCACCTCAAACGCATACATATCCTAAGCGTAGGTGCCCGGTGATGGTTTGTTGATCGATCAGTTATGAAACTGTCTTGTCAGCCTTTGCGACGCCGGAAGATAAATGTGCACCCTCGTAAGCTGCCGTTGTATAACAACACACGCCGTTGCATAACAAGGAGAGCGGGTGCCTGAGTCGGACATCGCAGGTTTTAGTACCATGCAATGGTTGTGAATGTTGAATCGTATGATGGATGCAGTGCAGTTGAGGGCAGTTCTATGCATTATCAGTTAGTTATTGGCTTTAGTGTATTGCCTCAACGGTACGTTTTCCAGTTTTTTCGTTGTCACAGCGGTATGCCCCGCCCCCAGAGCGGCCAGAGCCCCCGGCCAACTGTTCGGTGGCCAACGGCACGTCGCAGTCGGTGGACGTGGTGTGCGCGGCCGGCCGCGACGGCGGCCTGTCGCAGACGTTCGCGCTGGAAGTGGTCGACTCCCAGCGCGAGACACTGGTCAGCAACGTCAGCTCTGACGAGCCCAGGTATGTGGCGGGCCGCTGACTCTCGCGCAATTAACACACGTCATCAGCGGCGGTCGGAACCGGGTCAAATACGAAAGAGAGGGAGCCACGAGAATGAGTAAAATCTTTTGTTTCCGTTAATTGCCCGCTTTGTTTCCGTCAACGTATTATGTGATTAATGGTCGTCCTGGCCAGCGGTTTCACAATAGCGCCGGTAAGGTATGCTCCGATACGTCCATTGTTAAAGCGTTTATACGCGTATAGCATTCCATGCCTTTTAATTGTCTGGGAACAGTAAAATACAGGATAGATCACCGCGTCGGGCATGTTGCACGCCTTTCTCCGCCGTTCCATATCCTGTTCACCCCGTGAGTTTCCTTGCAAGTGACCACATTACACCAACGCCCCTTCGTGAGCGCGTTCCCTGTCGGGTTATCGTCATGCCCCACTCTGCTTCCGCGGTCGACAGGTTCGCGGTAGCAGGTTTGCGGCCGGGCCGGCGGTACCGACTGGAGGTGTACGCCTCCAACGCCAAGGGCAGGAGCGATCGACACGTGACCCACTGCGAGACGCCCGAGGACGTGGCCCAGCGCATCACCGCCGCTGATGCTGGTCAGAGCGGCCAGCGCCCACTGTTGAGACCCCCTGAGACAGTGATGCCGATAGCTGTTACTCGATATATCCTGTGACCGGTTTCCGAGGTCTCTCATGCGGGTCGGTGCGGTGTGTTCAGTACAGTGCGCGAGACGTGAGCTCGGACGTAACAACCGATGCCCTGCCACTTACGACAGGCCATCTGTCATTAGTGGCAGGGCTCTGCTTTACTGCACCGCTTTGGTCTTCTGACGCCCCTCAGGGAAGGACAGGGAGGGTGTGTCGACGACAGTCAGATATTGTGTCACTGGTCTATTCGCCAGGTGCTTTGCGG
>NW_023596420.1:21077561-21119600 GCF_011947565.3 Pollicipes pollicipes | reverse complement strand
TTCTCTCTCTCTCTCTCTCTCTCTCTCTCTCTCTCTCTCTCTCTCTCTCTCTTCTCTCTCTCTCCTCTCTCTCTCTCTCTCTCTCTCTCTCTCTCTCTCTCTCTCTCTCTCTCTCTCTCTCTCTCTCTCTCTCTCTCTCTTCCCTCTCTCTCTCTCTCTCTCTCTCTCTCTCTCTCTCTCTCTCTCTATCCTCTCTCTCTCTCTCTCTCTCTCTCTCTCTCTCTCTCTCTCTCTCTCTCTCTCTCTCTCTCTCTCTCTCTCTCCCTCTCTCTCTCTCTCTCTCTCTCTCTCTCTCTCTCTCTCTCTCTCCTCTCTCTCTCTCTCCTCTCTCTCTCTCTCTCTCTCTCTCTCTCTCTCTCTCTCTCTCTCCTCTCTCTCTCTCTCTCTCTCTCTCTCTCTCTCTCTCTCTCTCTCTCTCTCTCTCTCTCTCTCTCTCCGCCCCACCACCCTCCGCCGTGAGGAGCTGCGACGTCCGGCTCCAGCCACGTGAGGCTCCGCTACACCACATCACACAGCAGGGGGCTGTTCTCCAGGGCTAGTGAGGCGTTCTCACGCCGCTAGGGCCGAGCGATGACCGCCGCTCGAGCTCCTCCAGCTCCAGCTTCAGCTCCAGCTCCAGCTTCAGCACCAGCACGTCGCCGGCTCGGTGAGCTGCCGGCGGCCTTACCCCGAAACGCCACGCAGCCGGAAGCTGTCTCTGTCGGAACGAACAAACCTCGACAACGAGCCGCCATCCGCTAATTGAATAATCCCTCGGCATTTCCAGGTCTGGCGCAGGGCAGCGTATTTCCGGTCCGCGCGTTTCGCTCCACGTCGCGGCGTGTTCAGGATGGCACCGCCCCCGGGGGAGAAACGTCCTCTTCTATCAACTGCTCTTCCTTTTTACCAAAGCCACTGGACTAACGCTTGTTATACCATTACGAGGTCGTAAGTAATGTTCAGAACTGGTGACGCTCCAGGGAGGAGAGCTCAGAAAGCCTTTCAAAATGTTTACCTAGGTTTAGAGCCAAGGGCTTAGTCGTATATTTGTCCTACCTTTGAGGTGTCGAGTTTGGCGTCATATACGCTCGGCTTGCAAGCAGGGGTACAATTACAAATAGCGCTTTGTAAACAGTTAATTTCCCAATAGAATCCGTCGTTTAAGTTTCGACCTAGGCATACTCTAATCATTTCTATGAACAGAAGCACAATGTCTATATTTGCGGTGGAGTGATAACGTCATCCGGAAAAGTGGGCATCATATGGAATATGAGAGTAAAGGAGAAGTGGGATATTATAAACTACTCAAGCACTCAATCAGGCATGAGGTTTCTTATTTTAATGAGCCACTTGAACGTCATGTCAGCAAAACCGAAGAATACAGGGCATCGTACTCACGAGAGCATCTCAGCTTGTGCTTGCATCGTATGATTTGTAACATAAATAATAGAAATGATTGCATGCTTTAAAAATACGATCAACGTGTTACTTGCTGATTAGCTACTCCCAGCAAAGGCAATCACCACCAAACCAGTCCTAACAGCGGTGTAAAAATATGTTATGTGAACGATGTCCCCACTTACCTGTCGGACTGATTATCAGGTAAGACGGCATGTCCCAGGTGATGCTGTGTGCCTGGAAACCTGGCACGGCCTGTGCGACCACTACCTTAGGCCGTCGCAGCGGCATAGCCAGAGCCAATGCTATCAAGAGCAGCTCAGGAAGATCCCGCCACCGTGGCAACCCCGCCACCAGTCAGCTGTTGGACCCCGATTCATTTTGGCACATCTTTTACCAGAGAAACGGCACATTTTGCACTGTGTCTCGTGCGTTTCTGATGCAGTGTCTTCTTCAATAGGTGTCGAATATTGAAAAAGTAGTATCCGCCCTTTTCCCCTCATTTTCGTTTTTTCTTGCATCTCCGCGACGCCCCAGTTATCACGGGTTGGATGCACCAGCCATGAGTGGGCTGAAGTGCCCTAGTGGGGGCTCGTGCGAGCACCGTGTGCTACATACCCCGTGTAGTTAGCGGACAAAATGTCCAATGGAGAAGTCGAACGAAAAAGGTCGACCGCAAGCGTTCGCGAGGAGTAAGTTAACGGGGATAAAAGCCGAATCGGAAAAATCGAAGGACGAAACGTCAAAAAGAGGCAAAGGTCAATCGAAAAAGCCGAACAAAAAGCCGAAACATGACAAAATGTATGCAAGTTGACGTCGATAAAGTTCGACAGAGATGCAAGTGGAATCTGGAAAAAGTCAAAGAGCAAAAAGTCGAAACGGATGAAAGTCGCCTGGTATAAAAGTCGAATCGGAAACAGACAAAGGACGAAGTGTCGGAGGGGACAGGATGAAAAATCAAATTGGAAAACAGTCCAAAGCACAAAAAGTCTACCTGAGTAAAAGGGGATTGGGATAACTATAAACAAGCTTGCAGTGAAAACGATTTAAACAAAATACTCATCAGCACTTGACGCCTGGCATGGAAGGGGATGGGCTCAGCTACCACCCGAGCCTCTGTTCTTTTATAATTGAAGAGATGTTTTTCGACCCAATAGTTACGTCTGCACATTTTTGGTCGTGGCATTTCGCATGTTCAGTTTTTTTGTGGTGCTGGACTGCTCCACGTGTCGAAGTTGAGGATTTCTGGAAACTCGAGTGCCAAGCCGTCCCAAATATAACGGTCCGCCGCGTGCCGAACCAAAAGTCGAAGTTTTGTGGAGTACCAGAGTGAAACCTCTAGACGGAGCCAATAATCCAAGAATATTGAATTATCAACGGAGCGTAACGGCTGTAGAGATCGTACAAGGAATGGACAATGGCCGCACGATCAGACCTGCCCTTCAGACCTCCAGCTCATTCCCATCACTCCAATCGTCTGCCGGCGTTATCGCTGCTTTGAGATGTCATGCGGAAGCATTTCTACATTGAAGAAGCAATCTATCACATGCATTCGGGTCACAAGGATCATTTACCCACTTGAACCTTCCCTTCACTTTCGTCGCTGTGTTTATATTGGCGTTGGACGTGAATGAAGTACTGCCAGATGTTATCTGAAATGCAATAATGCGGACAAGTGTTTTGCTATTCATGTATAACGAATGTTAGCTTTCTTTTTACTAACTACTCTACTGGTTCACTCATTTCCAGCAGTTTTGCCAATGTTCGACGAATGCTGAGCAAGCCGTGCCATTAGAAACGTGCTATATATACATGGTGCGAAATTCGTCAGCTACCTTGCCTGAGTGCGTGAAAACAAATCTAAGTCCAGCAGCTGACGAATGATAGCGCAGCCGTATCTTCATAAGTCGTGTTATGACACGGTTTCTGATGAGGCTCTCTGCTGACTGGGTGACGCCGCTCGGCCATCACGCGGCCGCGTTCATCTCCATTCCGGCGGGGTTGAGGCCTGCGTCAGGTGAAGCGGCCTGCCTTCCGCTCCCCCCCCCCCCCCCCCCCCCCTCCCGCGGCTGCAGGGCATGCAGACTCAACTACAGCCTGCTCGGCCACTCGAGGAGGCATTGCCACGGCTGCCGGTAATTTGCCAGCAACGCCGGGATAGGCCCCGTGGTACAGCGCGTGCTTCAGTTACTGACGGTCATGCTACACCTGGGCCCAGTGTCCTAGAATTGCCGACTTTGGGTGCAAAGCAATACCCCATGAGGAGGAATTTTTCACTCCTTTTCCCCATATTTTGAGTGATTTTTTCACTCCTGCCTGACATTGTCTAATCACACATGCCAAAGCCCTATTTCGCTGTCTGAGGTTTTCAGATGTCATCCAAAACCGAGCTCGCTCGAAACCACCAAGCATAAACGAGGACTCCACAGAACCTGGGCACCTATGGCTATGTCCTGCCTCACCTACATCTGAATCATGTCTATGTATGCACAGAGCAAGGGCGCCAGGTACCTCAAAGCCCAAGGACCCCAGCGACCCCAGCCGCTTGCACGGATTAAGTTTGGTCTATTTACAAAATGCATCACAATCTGTAGCTGTCCGCCAAATGCAAGGTCTTCACGCATCCCCTATTTGTTTTGGTCTCACCACCACACCACGAAAGCAGAGGCTGGTGCAAACACCCGCAAGGCCTGGTAGAGAATTTTAATCCACGTATTTCTTTTTTTCCCGAGGAAACTTGACCACTAAATTGCATCACTCCCGAAATGTAGGAGTGAAAAGTTTAAGGTATGTCTTCTAAATTAAACTTACAAGATGAATATCACCATTTGAGCGGTTGTATTAACAGGTTTTAAGTCAAATCAGCTGATAACAAAATTTTGCAAGAAAAGTACCAGTCTTTATACTGATCTTGCTACTTTTGTTTTTCTTGGTATCACACGAGTGTGATACCACTTTATTCTTCATTCCTTTTTTATTGCCTTTAGAGGTGCCATCTGCTGCTAAAAATTTTGACCAATTTCTCTGTAAGATGCTCTAACTGCAAACTTGTACGCATTTCATACATAAATTGGATTAATCCGCCAGCCACCCAAGCATGTTTGATATGCATCCAAGCGTGGACAATTCACAGGGAAAGGAGACAATTTAAAGCACGGAACTTATTTTTACTGGCCGTTTTTGCCCTCTTAAACCCTCGGTTGACCGTTTTCTTGGTTCATGGCGGTGCTCAGTAACGATAAATCTAAGCCTTTCGAGTGTCTGACTCACCAGGCTACCTGACAAGGCTATACTAATGCTGCCATACAGAGCCTTGGGACAAACCCTGACACAGCTAATACAGAAGTGTTTGATGGCGAAATTCTGCCCTCTGGAGATCATGCACACCTCTTACTTGTTTCCATTTTAATCTCGTAGGTTGGTAGGCATGATTGATATTTATATTTGGGGGGTGAGTGGGATGACTGTCGGCCAGCAGACCATGCAAAATGTACGGACTTTTTGTTTGTTTTTTTGAGGGGGAGCACGGAAGAAGCCAGTAAGTCTCCTGTGGGCCAAGAAATTGCTTACCTTACCTGCTTTCAACACATGATTGGTAGCCAGAGTAAGCCATTTTCTGTTTTAATCCATCGAGTTAAGTCATCAGACAACTTATGATGCCACAAGGCATGCAATGGGCTTATTTTGTTCCATATTCTTGATTACTTGCCCCACATTTCTTAAAGGGGTCCCTTTCGACTGCTTTAACCAGATGTTTTCTATAGTTGTCGTGGTTTGCTGACCGGCAAATGACTGTACTGTGTATATGCGCTGTTTTTTTTTTTAACACAGATACTCTAGGCTGCATAGCAATTATAATATGAGTTAAATATTAGTATGCAACAAATAGTCGGGCCATCCCACTTTCGAATGTGAAGCTAACATCTCAAACATAATATACAAACATAAAATTAAATCAAACAATTAAATATGAATAAACAAGCCTAATGGATGCATTTGTTGCAGCTGAAAAGGTAAGCAGCAGTACTAGCATGGTCATCTAAAAGTTATGTTACTTTTGGAGAATGGGAGATTGTTTTGTGGAGCATACCCATTATTAGCCTTGACATAGGTGAACCATGACAATCAAAATAAGTTGTCCAAAGTGATTTTAAGTGTTTTGATTTGTGTGTTGTCGAGTTTGGGTGATGCCAACAAGCATACACAAATGAAATGAATAAAGATGCAAGTTGAAACCAGCCAAAAACTAGCTTTAGGTATCATGTTTTTATCACAGGTGCTGCTGTCAACAGATAGGTGAGTTGAGATGATGTTCATCTTATGGGCTACTCCAAGTTAGGTTAAGTTGGTCAAGTGTATGGCAAGTGGCGATAGGAATTGTGCAAGAATCAGTTCCCTCACAACTGCTGCTGTGATACAAACAGGTTATACAGGATGAGATGATGTAAGTCATCTTTAGGTTAGGCAAAGGCTACTTTCATGGAAATAAGCATTGGTGTTTTGGAGGAAACAGTGACAAAATGTTTGTTTTCCCTGACCCCATCTTAACAGAGGCCAGAAGCATGTCTATTGTGTTTGGACTTGGCGATGGGCGGATGTGTAGGAGTCCAAGGTTTTTTTCGTTTGAGTGTTTTATGCTTGTCGAATTTTCTGTTGTTATCTTGTTATTGAATTCCATTGCTTTGTTTTGTTTTAAAAGTGCTGTGGAAGGGAAATGAAAAGTGTAGCATCAAATTATTTGTGTTAATAATTTGTTATACTCATAATGCTTGTTATGAAATTACTATGCTTTAACACGCACCCGGTTGGCCGGCTAGATACCCTTCGCTCGGGAGAGGGGGAGGGGGGTTTCCACTTGCCCCCCCCTCTGAAATCTCGGAAACTAAGAAAGCTAGAGACACCAAATTTACAGGGTGTCTTGACCTACACGTGAACTCACTTAGGTCAAGGTTTCAGCCTCCTAGGTCATGACCTTCAGGTCAAATAGGGTCAAACAAGGTCAAATTCCAGGTTGGTCTCCAAGCGCCCTCAGAACCTAGGCAACTGGTTCTAAGCAAAAGGTCACCAGCCCATTTGAGGTCATTAACCTTGTTTGACCCTTTGAAGGTCATGGTGACCAAAATGATACAAGACTGCTCTGAGTTTTGCATTTGAATAGGCGACGAAGATTACGCTAGGCAGTATGTTCCTAAAACAGCAAGTTTGACCCGGGTCATCCTAGGTCAATGGCCTGTTCTGACCTCTAAGAAGGCAATTGAAGATGTATAATGCGGTTCCTGCTGTCAATAAATTCGAAATGAGCACCAGAAACTATTCCATGCAGCAAGCCCTAGAGTAATAAATCAGGTTGATTTTGACCTTGGTATGATCTTCATATCTGACCTTAGGTCAGCGTAATTCGCTCATTAAATACTTATGGTTCCCAAGAAAGCATCTCAGAGATGCATGTCTTCGTCAAACACTCCGTTGTTGTATCAGATTGAACGATTCCCTAGAAATTGGCTTTGCTGAAACCATGGCCTGAGTTTGGCCTGCCGTAGATCAGCGATCTTACAAGGTACATCTAAATTTTTCCCCAAACGATCCGCTATTCAATCGTCTACAGCTGTGCAAAATTTGGCGTGGCTACGCCGCGCCGTTCAGAAACCATTCGGGAAAAGCCCTCGCGGGGGTCAATTTGCCCCCCCCCCCCCACCCGAGCGCGTGATAATGCATTCTGTTTCACTTTAATGGCCTAAAATGTTAAAAAACGAAATATTTTGACAGGTTCCTGATATTACGCCCATGCCAACTTGAAAAAGATGTCTCTGTTTGCTGAAGCATCAGTCACGAACTCAGAAGTTCCATCTTTTGTGAATTGATTTCTTCACTCCCGCACGGTCTTCTTGCGATTAAATTTTTCATTCCCACCCTAGTTCAAAAGCGATTCTAGCTCCCTGCCTGGGCCTGACATCAGCCCCTTGGACTGGGGAAGGGCTCAGTGCGCAGGGGCGAGGCCGGCCGCCTGGTTCTGCTGAAACAGACGCAAGACGCGGACCGGCTTAGCGTCCGGGTTCTTCGCTCAAACAGCACGTCCGCTGAAGAATATATGCATTCAGTTCCAGGGCCATGTGGTCTCGCGTGACGGTAATTCCGGGCACGTCAGATGGCAGATTACCCTCCATTTGCGTCAAGCCTCTGAGCAGGGCGTGCCTAATAGAATTTATGTCGCGGAAACATCTCAAACACTGAACGCTGTCGCCGAGCAAAGCCCGAAGCTGGGCCCCATACAGCTTCATGATGGCTTTATATCGGCGCCTAGCCAGCTCGTAAGTATCTGTGGGCGTTGGTATGCGTCATCCTACCCTGCGCACTTCTCCTCCCGGCCTCCCATTTCTGGACGCGTCGTCGTAAACATGGTCCATTCACTCATTTGATGGGAAGGCGAGCTAACGCCGGCGGCGCTGTGTTACCAAGGCTTCGCTTAATATTTTGCCGCGCCAAGGATTCCTGCGCGTTCGAAGTTCTAAAAATCGCCCTTTTGTAGATAAAGTGCAAATCGACCGACGGACAATGGGTCAAAGCGATTAAATCGGTCATGCCAAGGCATGACCGATGCAATGTTCTGTAATGACATGCGTCTCATCAACGTTCAAACGACTCATTGAGCCCGATTCAACGGCAATGAACACGGTTCCCACTTCGACGACCGTTTCTACTGATTATTTTCAGCCCCTGTTTAGTTTAAACGATGTAATATTCCCAGTAGTGTTAATAAGTGTCCAACGAATCGCTACGTCTGTGGTTAAGACCTTGCCAGCTATGGTCACGGCTATGTATGCCGGGATGTTAATGGAGTGGCCGTGATTTCGGCCATAATGACGGATAGATTCATTGATCGCTCCAGTTACCGCGGCAATCAAAATCAGGAGCATACCGCATCTGCGGTGAAGGTGAACAGTGAGGCATGTTACGCGCACAAACTCAGCAATTACTTCTGTTGTGTGATGTGTGCGGCGAAGGCATTGTAATGGGTTTCTCCTCATTCGACTATCAAGGAAGGCGAGAGAGATGAAAGGCCGGTGCGTAAATTCGTCACTATCAATTGGTAAATAATGGGACGGCACTTCTCACAACGAAGCATCACTGAACGCCAATGAATGGCCACACTGAAACCGGACTGAATGAGTTGTTGTACCGAGCAGCCCCTTAAAACCTTTTTTCACGACAGTTTCTTCAGGTTTTTCAGCACCCACAGAGTGCCTGCGGAGTACGAGACGAGAATTTAACGACGCTTCTCGGCGTTCCGGCTAGTTTTTCGCCCCAGGCCAGTCTTCCGGCTCGCAGGCCGCTGAGGGATGGCCTCAATCTATCGCCGCCCGGCAGATGCCCGCATAGATTATAGCGCGGCGCGGCCGGGGTAGCGGTTGGGGGTGACGGATCGCCGCGGCGCGAGGCTGTCCGGGCGTCTTGAGAGCACCAGTGTTCGCGAGGGTGGAGATCAAGGCTCACGGAGCAGGGGCGGCGGAGATCGGGATCATGGAACAGGGACGGCGGAGATCGGGGGTCACAGAGCGAGGACGGTGGAGATTGGGGGTCATAGAACGAGGACAGTGGAGATTGGGGATCACGGAGCGGGGACGGTGGAGATCGGGGATCACAGAGCGGGGACGAAGGAGATCGGAGATCGGAGGGTGGAGACGAAAGAGATCGTGGATCACAGGGCGGAGACAGTAAAGACCGGGGATCAAGGAGCAGAGACGGAGGAGATCGGGGATAACGGAGCGCGGTCGGCGACTGCAACGCTGCGTTGTGATGCGAACAAGGCGGGAAGCAAGGCAAGGGGAACTCAGACGGCAGTAGCCCTGTCATGGATAGGGTCCACCACTTTGCGGAAAACAATATCACGGTTGGCCAGTGTTTTCGTACATACCACCACCGCAGACACGGTTCATCGTAATCCCAGTAACAGAGGTGGACATGAAATAGTGTTAGTCTAGCTGACAATATTCCTGGAGGTAAGGTAGCTAGTTTCATTCGCGTCGCTGGCGAATTTGGGAATGAGAACGAGTGAGTATACCCACCATTGGTCCGAATTAAGCTAAATACAAAACATAAACCAGCAGGCAGCCACTTTGCTGTGTCTGAGAACTCTGATCATGCCGATTTGACCCTCAGGTCCACCAGACGTCTTTTAAGGTTTCAGATCACACAGTCCTAAGATAGTTGAAACGCTGTCTGGATACCTTACGCGTTTCCGGGGCTCATGTGGACAAAGCCGTGTTCTGAATCAGACTGGGCGCGAAGGATAGCCTAAAGGTGATGGACGGTGAAAAGGTCACTATAGGGTAACCTTGCATCCTAGTCGATTAACTTTGAAAAGGTCATCAACATATGAGAAGTGACCCAAGCATTGGTAGACTGTCACGCTATGGCAATGTCGTGCCCAAAAACACCACTCGTAGATAACAAACGAGTCCTTAACTGTCCTTGTTCTTATGTCCTTAACAAGTGCGGTGTAAAAATGACTTGAAAATCAATGACAATGACAAAATGACAATCAGCTGGGTCTCTACCGCTCTGAGCTTAATGCCGCTCACCTGATCCCAGTAACGCCGAAACGTGCCTTTGAGGAAAGTCATGACTATCGGGTTTAAGTCTCTGTCAGGGATCGGCAAAGACCGGGTACATGGTGCTACCGCTGTTCGCTTAGCACCGTCACCCAACTCGCTGCCCACGACTCCGACGTGACTGCGGATCCAGCACAGGACAACTTTCTTTCCAACCCTATTCACTTCTGTCAGACGGGGCAAAATGTTCTGTATAAGGGGACATGATGGATAAAAATATGTAAGTGCAAAGAGACTGCTCAGTGAATCTGCAAAAATGGCGTGTAAAGATTCCTCACCAACTTTTGTGAAGCACACCGACCTGGTAATCGCCATCAATTCCACTGCGAAAATTGGCCCGCGAGCCGGTAATGAAAATGATCGAGTGGCTGAACCGCGGACGAGAGCACAACCCGCGCCATCCGAAGTTTGAAATCGTCTGCATATGTCAGTGTATCCTTCATATGACGCCAGAAGCTCGAATGCCCTGGTTCTCATTAGGTTTGGCGTGACGTCGTTCTTTCATCTCTGTAAGCGAGGCATCTATTAAGGGTGTGGTCACCCGCCAAGGAGAAGCCACATGGCTTACTTGTTTCTCACACCTCAAAGAGGAATTCCACTGTTCCACAATAGGGTCCTCACTAGGAAACCGAAAGTTTAAGTGTGCTGCTGCGGCCCACCACGAGGGAAACTCACAGTATGCCGAGAAAATGCTACACGATACGTCGGACGTGACGGTAAGTGCCACAACTTCATGGCACAACGCATGCCAAACATTTTTCTCTTCGCCGATAGTGGTGGCCCGCGTGACTCTGCCAAAACGCTGACAGGTGATGTGTGGCACGCCCAGTGACAATACGAAGAGCGGTATGATGGACGGCATCAAGAACACGCTTGTTTGATTCAGACGCGCAATCATACACAAAACATGCATAACCCGGTTTGGAGCGGGCCAGTGAATGATATAAAAGCATAAGCGCGCTTTCGTCCGCCCCAATGTTGTGCGGAACACACGCTTTACAATGTTAAGAGATTTTAGGCGGCGATCGCGAAACATTCTGGGATGTGCATAATATGTAAACCGGCGGTCAAAGTGCATCCCCAGGTACCTGGCCAGCCTCAGGTGGAACAGAGCGACCATAACGGTGGATGCCCAGGTCATCGCATTGATGGCAACTACAAAAATACATTGCGACAGTCTTGTCACCTGTGCATGATGACCCAAACATTCCACTTATAATGACCCGATACTCGGTAATCGGACCACAGCTCGCGAACGTACAATGCAAGGCTTGGAGCGGCGTTTGCACCATCCGCATCACAGCGTTACAACAGCACTAGGCTCGCCTCTCGCAGCAGCCCGACTGGCAGCCGGCAGCCCAGCGCCGGCGCCTGGGGACGCGGCGTGCGGGCTGGGGGCGGCACCGACGCGCCCGCGCCAGACATCGCCTCCCACCAGCGGCGGCCGAGGCGCGCTTCCGGCGATTTATCGTGCTCTATTGGATCGGCCGCCTCCCCTCCGGCCGCCTCGCCACGTAATTGACTGTGGCGGGGTGGGATGGCCTGCCTGCGTCGGCGGAGAGGGCTGGTCAGGCTTAGCGCACGGACCCCGCGGCGCAACGAACCAGCTTCTGACGAGTATCACCGGCCGGCAGAGCACAACAGGCTTATCGGCGCCGAGCAGCGGGCGGCGCGCCCCGACCGAGCCCTCGTAACTCGGCCGCCGCCGCCGCTCCCCTGACGCCGCGTGTCGCAGTCGGCATCGTCGCCAACCAGCGACCGGTGGCTGGCGCCGTTACGTTTTGAGATACAGTCGGCCATACAGTCGGACCCAGTCATGCAGTTGGCACTATTAGACGTTCCAGCGTTGCGAGCGAGCTCAGGTAAGCGGTTTACTGATTGTATTAGTTTTACGTACCTTGGGAGTTCGTACAAGTCCACCCATTCGTTCCATCATTAGCGCGTAGCTTCTGCAGGGTGTGCATCAGCAACATTTATAGCATTTGTCATGGCACAGATAATATGGCAACCTTACTGTGATGGAAGATGTTCGAGGGTAAGCCAATGTTTGCAACGACCAATCTACACCCCGGATGCATGCAAAACACGTGGCCAAACGGTTCCATAACCTCAGTGTATATACATACACATGATTACGTGAAGACCGCATAGTACACGTGGGTATATCCTTAAAAGGCATAATGGCATATATCTCAGCGAGTAAACATGTCGAAAAATGCATAAAACGCATGTGTCCTAGCCATTTCAACAAGCAGGATCGAACTGTACGTGGCCATGCCCACACGAGCCAATTGTGCTGAGATGCGATCCACATCGACATCGTTATACATATTCATGCGTGTACTCGTAACTACCAACACTGCCATGTTTGGCAATCGTGAAGCACCATACCGGCCCTGACAAATACACATTGCACTGGTCACCTTCTCGGCCCCATACGCATGCGCACCAGCCCCCTAGATATACCCAGCGGAAGATACTGCGTCCAACCTGACAGCCTTCCGCTACCCCCGGCATGCTGCCGTCCCCAGCGGCGTCCTCTAGCCGGCCGAGGGTTACATCTACCCCTGGCATGCTGCCGTCCCCAGCGGCGTCCTCTAGCCGGCCGAGGGTCACATCTGCTACCCCTGGCATGCTGCCGTCCCCAGCGGCGTCCTCTAGCCGGCCGAGGGTCACATCTGTCAACCCTGGCATGCTGCCGTCCCCAGCGGCGTCCTCTAGCCGGCCGAGGGTCACATCTGCCAACCCTGGCATGCTGCCGTCCCCAGCGGCGCCTCTGCCCGGCCGGGGGCCTCCTCAGCTGCCCCCGGCGTGCTGCCGTCTGCAGCGGCGCCCTCTGCCCGGTCGGGGGCCTCCTTAGCTGCCCTCGGCGTGCTGCTGTCAGCAGCGGCGCCCTCTGCCCGGCCGGGGGCCTCCTTAGCTGCCCTCGGTGTGCTGCTGTCTGCAGCGGCGCCCTCTGGCCAGTCGGGGTCTCCTTAGCTGCCTTTGGCGTGCTGCGTCCAGTGGCACTCTGCGTTCTGTTTCCACTGCGCGTCCCCGCTGCCGTACACCTCGCGTTTCCAGATGGGCACGCGCGCCTTCAGCTGCTCGATGGCGAAGGCGACCGCCTCCAGCGAGTCGCGGCGGTGGCACGAGCTGACGGCTATAACCACCGACGATTCGCCGACCGGCACCAGGCCCAGCCTGCGTGACAGGGAAGCCGACGGCGGCGGCGGCGGCGTTAGGCGCGGCCAGACGGAGCCATTACGTACGGGGGCGTCGCAAACTAACAAGACCGAGATACACTATACAAGCACCCAGCTGACCTTTTTAAGCACCTTTCAGTTGAGGGCGATACACACCAGTTGCAGTTTAAAACAAAGACGGCCGCCTATATCGAACGGAAGTAAATATCTTTGCCTTCTGATATCACAGCATATGATACACGCGTTTAGGTTTTGATGGTCAACCTGCGACGTCAGCCATACTTCACCAAGACCCAAATATCCAGCCTTTAACTACAAAAACGCGGGCCTTACGGCAATAGGTGGCAACAAAAGCGGATCGCGTAAATATGTAGGCAGCGTCCCTAAACGATCCTACGGAAATACACTACGCTCAGCACTCCGTGCCACCACATCCGTTTCGCCTTCCACTATCCGTCAGCGTACCTGTGATAGATGGCGATATGCTTCACACTCCACTTCTCCCTGAGCGAGAAGCAGACCTTTTTCATCTCGCTGAGAGCCATCTCCTCGTAGGCCTCGTACTCCAGCCGTACCACCTCGCGGTCATCGAACGAGTTGCGAGTTGTACCGCTGAACGTGGAGATGGCGCCACAATCATCGCTGCCCACCTCTCGACAGATCGCGTCCAAAGACAGCGGGTCGGCGGTGAGACGAACAATGTCCATGGCGACAGAGGTCACTATCCTGTGAAGATGGTAAAAATAGATCACTACTGGGAACAAATCTAAATTTCGTTTCCGCATGCGGCCCGTACGCGTGCATGTAGAATATTTAAGTTACGAGTCTTCATAAAACAACACCAGGGTTTCAGACAAATTGCCGATGATGCAATTTATGCCCATATACGATATGCGATATGATATACGATACATATACCATGTAATATACGATATGCCCGATATGCCCACGGAATACCATGCAAACCCCAAACCACTCTGATCAATTTAAACCACACTGGAGCCCAATCGGGGCGAGCCAGATGTCACATTGACATACCTCAGCAGAGAAAGGGATCGAAGGAAAATTCACACCCTCTGTTCCCGGGCCCCTCCCGCTCACCTCCGCTGATGGGCGGGAGGGGTTCAGGATGCTCACCTCCGCTGATGGGCGGGATGACGGCCAGCTCGTCTCCGTCTCGGAGGGTAATGGAGTCGCCGGCGCCCAGGTACTGCTGATTCACCGCCAAAATGAACGTGTCCTGCGGGGGCAGTGGGGCACCGGCGTCAGGATCGCCACCGGCCGGCCGGGGCACCACGCTGCGGAGCTCAATATTCGCACGCCAATGAATGGTGTCATGAGGTCCAATTACCTAACGCTGCCAGGTGCGAACGACGCACGCACAGAGGCCACCTCCGACAGCACAGACACCTGACCTGCAGGACGGCGAGCTGCGGGAAGGCCTTCAGCAGCAGCACCTTCAGCACCGAGAAGCTGCACTCGGCCGGCAAGGAGACGGACGCCTGTGGTGACCCCACCAGCTCCCGGGCTTTGGCGAAGAACCGCAGCGTCACGTCCGCCTCCGCCACGCCCGGCATCCCCTGCCCACCGGCGGGAAGGCGTCACCGGCTGAGCGCACGGAGACGCTGCGCACGGAGTGGGGGAGACGCCACGGACGGAGTGGGGGAGACGCTACGGACGGAGTAGGGGAGACGATACGGACGGAGCGGGAGGAGGCGAACCAGACGGGCAAATCACGCAAGAAGCAGAAGGCGTCACGCACGGAGCGAAGAAAGACGCTACGGGTGGAGCGGAGGAAACGTTACCGAGGAAAAGCTACGGGCGGAGATGCTTCATGCGGGGACATTACAAAATAAAAACGGACGCAAATGTCACATCGACCGTCGCAGCTGGAAACGTTATGGGCCGGGCGGCTGGAGATGTCAAGTACAAAACGACTGCCGACGACGACGACAGCGTCACCGCTGGGAGAAACGGAAACGTGACAAAGGGAGAGACCAAAAGTTTTAAGTACGGAATGGGAGAAGACGCCGCGAACGAGCGAAATGCGACAAGGATGGAACGGGTCGTCACATCCGGCCCTCTTATCTTCCATCTTGCTCCATCATGTATCCTGATTCCCCGCTTGTCCGGGGAGGCTGAGCGCCTCAGCCACGAGTGGGCCGAGAGCCCTGTGGGATGGGGGACCCCGACCGGGTACCCAGCGCACATGTGCGGGTTAAAACTCGGCGGTTGAGCCCTCAGGCACGTGCAGGTCTGCCCCACCGTTAGCCATTTTCCTTCATCCTATAGCCTTGAAATGATCATTTCCGGTCAAAAGGACTCCAATAAAATAAAACAAAAACAACCAATGGGTCGTGAGGGGAGAAAAATGAAGTCAACAGGAACGCTGGCAGTGATACTGTCACCCCGGCCGAGCGCGTAGCACACGGCTGAATCCTAGGCAGTGCAGCCTCTAAGAACATCGGCTTTGTGCGGAAGTCTCGGCCAGCAGCGCGGACAAACACACAGCGGAATTCTCGGCCAGCAGAGCGGACAGACACACAGCGAAGTCTAGGCCAGAAGGGTGGACAGACACACAGGGGAAGTCTAGGCCAGCAGCGCGGACGGACGCACAGCGCGGCGCCAGCGCAGCGGCGTGACGCGCGGCCGACAGACGGAGCTCACCAGCGCTCCCGCCGACCGCTCGCTCAGAGCTGCCGTCAGCGCGATCACTACCTTACAACCACGTGCTTCGACACGACCGGCCAAAGCTTCACTGGGGGCCCGCGGCCCTGGGACGGCGGGCGGCGGCACGCTCTCACGTGTGACGTCACCGTGACGAGGCAAATCGGCACTGGCCCGAGGCGGCCACTGTGTGAATGTGTGCTGAAGCGCGGCCGGCCGTCGGCGAAGCACGGAGTCATGCTATGTTGCCAAGCGACACGATGAGTTACGCTATATCTAGATGGGATAGACCTTTGGCAACTGATAACAGGCTGTGTCAGGGTAAGCTTTCAGCGCGACCACGCGATACGTTGGTTCAACAGCCGTCGTCCGCGGGGTGTGTCTGTTCCGGGTCCGGTTTTCGCGCGTTTTTATGCATATGGTCCCAAACAGCATGATAAAAGATCATGGAATGCGAAGCATGGGATTCGTTTCCAACCGTATAGCAAAACATGGAAACGCGAAAGCGGACTTGCTGAACTTTTCTGCTGCGTATGCAGACGTGCGAGGTCACGGTGACCCTGGACGGCAGTCAGATCACATCGGCGGGACTGCTCGGCGTTAGTGGCACTCTCAGCGACTCCACACTCGGCGGCGCGGTCGGGCCGGAGACGACAATTTGGAACGTCACGCTCGCTCGGTCCGCGGCGCGCCTCGGGCGCGGAGCCGCATGTAAACACTCGACGGCTCTGGCGGAGAGGCCAGCGGGACGTGGGCACGGAGAAAACCACCAGAAGGCCAGCCCGGCAAGGCACGGCGAGGTACGGCACGACAACAACCAACCATACCACAGAACATACGGGGGCGTGCGGACAAATAATCCCTCCGACGGAGCGCCGTCAGCAGCATGACACTGCCCCCCCCCCCCTCCCCGCCTCAGCCGTCGGTCTCTCGACGTCTCTGACACCGTGGTGCTGATGGCGATGGCGAGTTGCAGCTTACCATGTTGCCACTTAAGGACCTATATAATCTAATTGATTTCAAGAGCCCATAAAGGCCAAGGGGACAACAGCCATTCTTAGAAAAATATGGGTATCTCATCTCATGATCATTGAAAGACTTAACGAGTTTTGTTGACAATCCAGGGTGCTCAATGACAGTGGAATATGGTTTTGCATAGTCACACAATAATATAAAAGGCAACAATTGGGTATTCAATGCATTTTATGCGGGAGTGAAATATGTAAAGGTTATACAATGCTTATAACCTTACTTTACCTTATGGTGATCGAGAATTGTAAACGGCCACTAGGCCTGTGGGCCCCGGTCTCGTCAGGCTCCCGGTCCGGTAAACAAACAGCCTCATATTATGAGAAGATTCAGTGTCGGACGTCGTACATGATGCCAGCCCAGTACATATCAAGCCTAGACTTGAACTGTTCAACTGAGGTCGACGACACGACCGGGTGTGGAAGAGTGTTCCAGTCGTTGACAACCCGAGTGCTGAATGAGTTATGACGGACAAGAGTCCAAGCCCGAGGTTTTCTGAGCTTCCATTGGTGTCCTCTCGCCACCTCCGAGTTGTGCATTGTCGGGAACTCCTCTTCCGACAGTGGCATACCTCCGTAAAACAGCTGGTACACTGTTACCATGTCTCCCCTACGACGACGATAGTACAGCGAGGGCAACTGAAGGAGTCTGAGCCTCTCAGGGTATGGCTGGCGCCTCACTTCATAGACAAGCCGGATAGCTCGTCGCTGAACCCGTTCCAGCCGCTTTTGGTCCAGTTTGCCGAACGGGTCCCAGATAACTCTGCCATACTCTAAGTATGGACGTACTAAGATCTTAAAAAGCAATGGCAACGTGCGAGCATCGATGTTGGCAAAAGACCGCCTCACGACCGTCAGCATCTGGTTGGCCTTGGAGATCGCTTCCGCCGTCTGCACGTGGAACGGGAGCCGGTAATCCACGAAGATCCCGAGGTCTTTCTCGGTGGACTCGACCGCGATCTCGGCGCCGTCCAAGAAGTACGTCAGCCTCGGGTTGCAGTTCCCGATGTGCATTATTTCGCGCTTTGCTGCACTAAAGGGGAGCAGCCACTCCTTTGAGCACTTGACCAGGGCGTCGAGGTCAGCTGCAGAGGTGAGTTAGTCAGGGGCCTCGGGACACGACAGTAGACCTTGGTGTCAACCGCAAACATCTTGACCACGCTTCGCGCTTGTTCTGGCAGATCGTTCACGAAAATTATGAACAGCGTTGATCCAAGTATTGACCCTTGCGGGATGCCGCTGACGACGTCGGTCCAGTTCGACTTCGAGCCCTGGACCCGCACTCTCTGCATCCGGTGAGTGAGAAAAGCCCTGATCCAGCGTAGCAAATTACCTCTCACACCGCAAGCATGAAGCTTGGAGAGCAGACGGTTATGAGGAACGGAATCAACGGCTTTGCTGAAGTCCAGGTACGCCACATCCACCGGCTCTCCATCTTCTACCGCGGCGCTTCAATCCTCCATGACCTTTAACAGCTGGGTGGTCTCGGGACCGCGTAGGGAGAAATCCATGCTGGGCTGCATGAATAAGTCCAAACTCCGAGAAGTGATTAAGTAGGGCATCACAGACGAAAGTTTCGAGTATCTTGGAGGGAAAGGCAGTAAGGCTCACTGGGCGGTAGCTCGCTGGAGACTGTCGGTTACCCTTCTTGAAGATCGGGACTACCTCGCCAAGCTTCCACTCCAGGGGGAGCCTTCCGGATGCCAAAGATCCTCGGAAAAGCATGCTGAGGCGTGCTGCCAGGACATCCGCGGACTCGTGAAGAAGTCTTGGATGGACATCGTCTGGCCCAGGGGCGCTCGAGGTTTTCAGAGCGGCCAATTTCTTTGCCACTGCCTGGTTAGACATGGCCACGTCATCCAATAACAGACCAGTAAAAATGCACGGTAACACAGGCATGGCACTAGTCCCTTCGTCCGCGAAAACACTGACGACGAATCTACGGAGGACATTAGCCTTCCCTTCGTTACTGCTGGTCAACACTCCACCACCACCAAGGTCTTCTATCCTGCATCTTGTGCGTAGTCTAGAGTTGGCGTGCCTCTAAAAGACCTTGGGGTCTCTTTTGAGGTCTGCTACTCATTCAATATCATACTCTTTCCGAAGACTTCCGGCCATCTTCCGAAGGTCATTGCGACAACGCACAAACCTGGCATGGTCCAGAACATCCTGAGTCCGCGTGTATGTTCACCATAGTCTTTCCTCGGTCTTCTTTAGCTGCATGGCCCTTGGGTTCATGCATAAATTCTTTTTAGGTTTAGTCCTCCTGACAAAGCAAACCTCAGTAGCCCCGGCGATTCTTTCCTTGAAGAACTTGTAAGCATCTTCAAGGCTGAGGCTCTCTATCAGGGACCAGTCAATTGACCTGAGGTTGTCAGCCAAATGCTCATGATTTGTGTGTGTCAGCTGGCTGGGACAAGAAGTTTGTAGCCCAAAGTAGCAGACCAAAGTAGACCTGATAACCACATGGTCACTGTAATGTAGCCCTGGCAGGTATTTGATTTGACTCACCACGCCCTCCTCATTTGTGAAAATTAGGTCCAGAACACTAGGAGCTTCACCAACCAGGTAGCGTGTTGGCTGCTGGGCATACTGGAATAAGAAACAGCCCTGAATGGTGTCTATCAGTGAGTGGGTTGGGTGACTCTCTGGAGCTGACAACCACTCTGATGCCCAGTCAATCTGAGGCAAGTTAAAGCTACCTATGACCATCAAGTGAGAAAACTGGGCTCTGCATACTCTCAGAAGGTCTTATATGCTTATGTTTATACTTAATTGCTTATAAGTCATCACTTTTTTGAAAAACAGAGGTAACCCATGGCAGAAACATTGCTGGCAAGAATCTTGTGTTTCTTGTATACATTGTGTGTGTTCTTAACCTGCACACATTAAGTTAGGTGCTTCTCATCAGCTATAATTTTGCAGTCTCATCCCAGCATGGAATGACTATTTATATGGCTGGAGCCTCACATAATGTGCAGGCAGTATGCAGTGGTAAGCACAGCATCACCATGGTGCTCTCAGCATAGACATTGATCAGTGACTGTCCACTAAAATATGTCGAGCCTGAAAAGATATATACCAAAAATCAGACTGTGTTTATGCTTAATTGCTTACAGATGATGTAAAAAACATAGCTAATTAACAGCAAGAAATGTGTGTTGATTGCTAGTTCCACATCTATTCAGTGCAACCCCAACAGAACCAGGTGTTCACCTCAACACAGACCCACCATGGTCAAACAACATGGAGAGGAAATTTTGCAAGGTACTCAAAGGTGTTGTATGCCAAAACACTCAATAAGTTAGTGGTCAAATATGGAAAACATCCCATCACAGACAGACAGACATGGATTATGATGGTTAACTATCATAGATCATGCTGGTAAATTATGTCAGTTATCTTATTGGCATCTGTCCATTCACCTATTAGTGACCTTCTTCTAAAATAGTAACATCAGCTACAGTTCAGCAGTTTAAATCTGGGCCCAATTCAGACTTAGCTGATATCATGCATAACATCCCATAACAAACACTTCCATAGACTGAGACTGATTGGTCACCTGACCAAAAGCATAAAAACATGGGGCAACATGTCAAGCAACTTTTGGATTTCAGATCAGCATAATTCATAAGGTATATGAAAAAAATAGTCAAAGACAAGAAAATTAGTCAGACATTGCAAAATCCACCATGTACATTTATCCACATGTAATTCCACCAAGTATCCATGGATTACCAGCTCCAGTTCCACATGCAGACCCAGGAAGCAATCTGCAAGGCTAACCAGCTACTGGTGGTCATGAGGCAGTCTTTTGCCAATAGATGTTCACAGGTTGCCAATGCTTTTTAAGATCTTAGTACATTCATACTTAGAGTATGGCAACACTATCTGCGGCCTGTTCAGCAAACTGGACCAGAAGTGCGTGGAACAGGTTCAGTGACGAGCTACCCCGCTTGTCTGTGAAGTGAGGCGCCAGCCATACCCTGAGAGGCTCAGACTCCTTCAGTTGCCCTCGCTGTACTATCGCCCTTGTAGGGGAGACATGGTAACAGTGTACCAGCTGTTTCACGGAGGCATGTGGCTGTCGGAAGAGGAGTTCCTGACAAGGCACAACTCGGATGTGAGGAGAGGACACCAATGGAAGCTCAGAAAACCTGGAGCCAGGACCCTCGTCCGTCGTAACTCATTCAGCACGCGGGCTGCCAACGACTGGAACGCTCTTCCACACCCGGCCGTGTCGTCGACCTCAGTTGAACAGTTCAAGTCTAGGCTTGATACGCACTGGGCTGACATCACGTACGACGTCCCACACTGAATCTTCCCATAACTGACTGCTTGGTTACCGGACCGGGAGCCTGCCGAGACCGGGACCTACAGGCCTAGTGGCATTTTACAATTCCCGATCACCGTAAGGTAAGATAAGGTAAGGTATGTATTGTTGTCACCAGCTGGTTGAAAATGGCAGCACGAAATCACAACGGTTAGGACATGGCGTATCCACACATCAGCATCCCAGCTCGCTGCCCGAAGTTGCCTCGTGGCGGGCGTTTTGCGAAAGCGAAAGCCATAAACAGTGCCCGAGGCCCTACCTGGCAAGGTAAAATTGTACCCTTCAATGACGCTTCAGAACGAGCTTTCACGACAACCGATAAAAGGACACGCTTATGCTTACCGACTCCTTCCGCGACACAGCACCGCAGACCCTCGGCGCCTGGCAGCTTGGCTTCTGTTTTGTCGCATGACTTCTCAAGGTCGAATGGTAGCCTATTTTCTGTACTTTGGTGGGAATTTTTATTATAAATGCTGACGTTGAGAAATATCTGCAAACATACTTCTGACTTATAATAGCGGTATATCACCAAGAGCAACAGACAATCTTTGAACTTACCTCACATTTTATTTATTTCTCAAATATTTATTATGGCTGCAACGGTATCTAGAATGGAACGAAAATGGGATGGAACGCTCTCTCGTTGTAAAAGGACCATAGAAATAGCTACCAAATTTACCTACTGCTGAGGCAAATACGAAGCACGAAGCGCATCATGTTTTCATTTTGCAATACGACGATCGCGTACCAGGACCCTCGGGTGTGCTGGGGGACGTGCGCATGGTCCTGTTGCTGTAACTTGCTTAGATAGATAGTCAGTAAGTACGGAAATTTTGTTAATGATTTATGACCAAACATTTTATTTGCGGACAATATTTGCTTCTTCCTCCTAGGCGGCTTAACAGGTACACATGTCTGAAGATCACTTGAAGCAAGAGTGAAGAACTTTTGATTGTTTTGGGTACTTATCAACAAATACATCTGATTTCAGAGGGGACA
This sequence comes from Pollicipes pollicipes, assembly GCF_011947565.3. Lineage (NCBI taxonomy): Eukaryota > Metazoa > Arthropoda > Thecostraca > Pollicipedomorpha > Pollicipedidae > Pollicipes > Pollicipes pollicipes. Next base: position 21,097,402 of record NW_023596420.1, on the reverse strand, counting down.
TTTGATGCACCCATGTTCTTGTCATTTTTATTGCCACACTTGATCATAAACAAATTTGTAAAATATTCTTCCATTTCAACCTGAGGAATGTTTCAACCTGAAGAATGATATCGTACGCCACACAGTAATTACAGGGCAAGTATTGAAGGCCCAATTTTGTTGGTACCTCTGCACTCTAAAACCCTCCACCCCTCAGCAATGATAAGTTCTTAAAACAAGTCAAAATTTGGTACCACTTGGCGACCTCCAACTACAGACTTAATAGTAAAGAAGCATTGCAAAAATAGCATGACATCCTTACTTCTACTGAGCTCATCAGAATTATCAGGGTATATCTCGCTTAAAACTGAATGGGGCAGCACAGTACACAAAAATACAGCTAGGGTGTGTTGGTTCTCAATGCACATCACCTCATGAGGTCTAATAGGTCAAATTCTGCCTGTGATAACATTTCACATAATTAAGACCACTTTTAATCCTGATATGCAAAACCTTCACATTTGAAATACCCAGTTCTTCCAGCAAATTTCTGCTCACTGCAACTCAAGGCCCTCAATTTTAAACTTATTTTAGCACAACCACCTTTACTGTGTGACTGCTGAGTTCTGCCTCTAAGAATTTTCTTCTAGGATTTTGTGTCATCTCTCCAGGACTTTCTCATCTCTTTGAATCTGTCCCTAAAATATCCTCTAACTAGAAAACATTGTTCACTTATAACTCACCACTTCTTCATTCTCTCCCCCCAGCCATCATTTACCATATCGCTCCTGATATAGACACCAGTTTCAGATATGACTTATCATTAATCGTAATGTTGCCTAGCACAAGTGATAAATGAAAGGGGTATATACTGATATAAGATTATAGAAATTGTCATCATTCATGTATAATTGCTACAAGTGTTCTGGCATTTTGGAATGCCATCTGGCTGGATTCACACCAATCACACCAGTCATTGCCACTGTGTGCCAGTTGGCACTATAATGCTTGTATGGATTGTATCATATTTGTTGTCTGTGCATGCTGAGGCAAAAGAGGATATATCAATGCACTTGTAGCCTCTTTATGGAGAGACCTATTGAAGGTGTGACTCTCTACAGGTTTGTGTTTGGCAGTGTGGCCATCCCTCCAGGCATGGAGGGGGACAAGGATCATGAGCCTCTAGTCTTTCCCTCTATCAAGGAGGAGAAGGAAGAGGACGAGGATGGCGGCGATGATGCGACGCCAGGTCCGCAGCCAGGCAGCATCCTGTATGAGCTGCTGGTGTTCTGCGAGTGGCACCAGGAGCCGCGGCTGGAGGCGCCCGAGCGGCGGCGGCCGCCAGGCCTGCGCCAGTGGGCGTCCGGCTGGTGGCGCGCAGCCGCCGCTCCGCTGCCCGAGCCGCTGGCCGAGCTGGCGCGGGTGCACCCGGCCTGGCAGCTGAGCCTGGGCGGCGACGGCCGCCTGCTCGCCGTGCTGCAGGAGGAGCGGCTGGAGGTGCGCAGCGCGCGCGATAATTTCACCTCGATCGTGGGCGACGGCGCCGTGCTGGCCGACCCGCGGCCGCAGTGGCGCCGCCTGCGCTGGAGCGGCGGCCGGCCGCTGCTGGCCGTGGCTGCCAGCTCCGGCTGCGTGGACGTGTACGACGCGCTGGCCGCCTCCGTCTGCGTCATCTACCCGGCCGAGTTCGGCCGGCAGCCGGCCGCCGCCGTGGCGGAGCTGGTGTGGGCGCCGCCGCGCGAGCCGCGCTGGGACGCGCTGCTGCTGGTGCTGCTGTACAGCGGACATATCACGGCGTACCACGTCTCCGCCGCCGACGGCTACGAGGAAGCGTTCAACTGCAGGCTCAAGGTGGCTGGATGGGAGTTGCGGGAGGTTGGAAGATTTCTGCTAGCCTTTCGTTAATATCGGGCCTGCTCAGGATTCACTGGAAGGGGCTGTACGTGTATCAATGACTGCATGCTGTGCTTCAGCAAGATCTGCTTGCCTAAAGTAGCCCAGCTTGTACCCTATTTCCCGCACGGGTAAAATTGATGCAGGGAATGAGAAGTAAATCGTTGACTGATCTGCATCACTCCCGTTGATTCACATTGTTTCCGTGATATGTATTTGCTGACAGCCAGTCGAAGCCCTTGGAACTGGGATCAACAGATGTGTATACCATCTATGGTTTTTCCAGCATGGTTCTGTACGCACCTGCCTGCCTTCTTAACAGTGGCCCTCTGCACCAGCTGTACCCGCGCGGCATCACTAGCGCCACCTACGACGAGCAGGGCCAGTTGCTAGTGGTGGCCGGCGAGAGCGGCCAGGTGGGGTGCGAGCGGCTGCAAGGTCTGGGCAGCTGCGAGGGCATCACCTGCTGGCGCTTGCTGGCGGGCTACCCGCACCTACAGGTCTGCCAGTCCGTGCAGGTGGGTGGCAGCCGGCTCTGGGTCCCGGCGAGTGGCGACGGTCGACCCGGCCGCCACCAGGCAGCACCCCCGACCGGTCCCAGGCAGCGCCGTCTCTGGGGCAACATCCCTTCGAGTGGATGATGCGTTTGATGCGTGTGAGCTGCGTTAAAAGACAAACAGTGCAGCTGTTGTTCAGACCTGCCAGAAAATGGAACTATGCTGTGGTGGCCTTCAGTAGGTGTTAAGCTGCCGCCGTGGACAGCATCGCCTTTGTCGGTTTTCTGGAGCAAATCAGGCATGCATCCGATACCCAGGGTGCCGATAATGTAGTGGTTAACGCGTCTGCGCTAGCCGCTGCGCGTCTGGGAAACCGAAGGTACGGGGTTCGCTTCCACGCGATGCCCGCCCTTCCCACCGGGGTGAGAGGCGGGCGACGCCATAGAGCCTCAGCAGCTGAGTGCGTCGTAAAGGCTCAATGATGACGATGATGCAGTACCCATGGACGACCTGCATGGCCATGCACAAGATGGTTCACGAGTCCAATAACAGAATATGACGGCTCTCCTCTGGAGCAGGAGGTATTTTTGTCTTTGTTCTGGATTACTTATCTATCACCGCGCGTCCCATCTGCTCAGGAGGAGGAGGTGCAGCCGTCGCTGTCTTGGCTGCCGTGGCGTCGCGGCCCTTCCGCCTGGGATCCGGTGGTGGCGCTGAGCTTGTGCCCAGCCTCGCGCCGGCTGCTCTCGGCCCACCTCTCGGGCGCCCTCACCGTCTGGGAGTTCCCCTCCTTGCGCAAACAGACGCACTGGCCGCTCGAAGCGCAGCCAGGCCATGACGCCGTCAGCCCCGAGCTTCTGCAACTGCCCACGGGGAGGCGCCAGCAGCGGCTGCGCACGCTCGGCGCCGCCGCCGGCCGGCCGGCCGCCGTCGCCTGGTGGTCGGAGTCGGCTCTGATCCTGGCGCGTCGCAATGGCGCCGTTACCGTCAGCGACGCCGAGACGCTGGCCAACCTGCTGGGCGAGTCTCCCGAGTTCTTCAGCGGCGCGCCGCGCGTCAGCTCGGGGCGCGCCGCCGGCGCCGGCCACGCGTGCCTGGTGCTCGAGTGCGAGCGCCGCTCGGAGCCGGCGCGCCTGCCAGCCGAGAGCGGCCGCCAGCCCTCCGACGACGAGCAGGCCGACGACGAGGGTGACGAGCAGGAGGAGAGCGTGGCCCTGCCGCGCCGCGTGCTGGAGGGGGTCAGGTCAGCTGCGCCGGCGTTTGGGTCAGACGCGGGACGACAGACCTTGGCACGGACCTTCCGGGAAAGCGCGATGACTATTGCCTTTGCACATTCTGGTGTGAGATGTTAACTGCTAAAGTTGTTCCTTGCAACTGCAAGCTTTGGCTTCCGGATGCAGTAACAGTAACAATCGCGTCTAGACTCGATGACACCTGCGCCGTTTGATGCACACTTGATTGCATCTTGCGGCTTGCGATAAATCCTCAATGGACGATATCTGTCATCATCTTCATTTCCTTTGACCTTCCGTCCCTAGAGGGAAAGTCGGGCTTGACCTTGCCTCGCTGACGCCTCCGTTCCTGATGGGCTGCTGTCGGTGCCTGCTGGCAGGTCGGGCCTGTACTGGCTGACGGACTCGGAGCGGTTCGAGGCGGCGCGCCGGCGGCCCCGCCTCACACGCACGCTGTACCGGCTCACCTGCCTGCGCAGCACCACCCCACAGCAGCTGTACGCTCGCAAGATCGAGCTCGGCGAGTACGGCGAGGCGCTCATGCTGGCCGAGGCGTACGGCCTGGACAGCGACCTGGTGAGCTGTCGGCCAGCCGTGCCGTCGGCGTCGCGTGGTGCCGTGGTGTCGCGGTGGTTGTGCGAACCCAGCCGCCCAGCAGTCAAGAGCAAATGTGCACCATGTGATCAGGACAGTCGGCGCGCCCTAAAACGAAAAGCATCATCATGATCATCACGAAGGGCATAGACCACATATTCTTGCATTTTGGTCATGTGCTGCAGTGCTGCTTTTGAGGTGTGGCTCCTATCTGCTTGGATTTCTTCACGTGGTGGGATGCGTTGTTGCGCTCCCTCAGAGTCGTTTCCGTCCAGTGGACGCACGTGTTGTTCGTGGCGCAGTCCAGCAACGACACCCTCAGCTGCAGGCCGCCCCAGCAGCCGTTTTGTTTTACCAGTCCGTGCAGCCCAGGTGGCGGTTTACATCGCGTGGTTTCCACCAGCCCCATCAGGCTGTTGGCCGGGCCGGACTGTCCGTCAGCCCCGCTCTGCCCGCCCCGGCAGGTGTTCCTGAGGCAATGGCAGAAGTCCGACGTGTCGGCCGACACCATCCGCGACTACCTGGGCCGCATCCGACGGCGCGCGCTCGTGCTCACCGAGTGCGTGTCGCGCGTGCCGGCCCGGCTGGAGGCGGCGCGCCTGCTGCTGGAGCACGGCCTGCGCGGCACTGGGCTGGAGGCGATGCGTGCGGCCGCCCAGCCCGCCTGCGACGCCTTCCTGCCGTGTGAAGCCGGCGGGCCGGCGGCGCGGCGCCAGCTGCTGGCGCAGCTGGGCTCCGCCGACCAGCTGGCGCCGGCGCAGCGGCAGCTGGCCGAGTTCCGCAGCCGGCTGCTGGGCTACCAGGAGCGGCTGCGCACTTACGAGAGGATGCTAGGCGGCGCGGAGAAAGCCGAGGAGTGCTACGACGCGGCCGTCTACAGCCGGTTCCGAGACAGGTGGGGTCCGGGCGGGAGATCGGACCGGTGGAGAGTGGTGTGCTGCCGTGGGAGGGGCGGATATTGGTCGGCGAGGAGGGCTTCACTGGAGGCCCGGTGGTATCGCTTTGAGATCAGCACCGTAACCGTTGGATGGAACGCAGGGAGGTCTCTAATCTCGCCGGCGCTCGCTTACCCTGTCGGCCAGACGTAGTCTCGCCCAGGCGGCTGCGTCGCTGGGGAGGCACGTAATGCCTCCCCAGCACGCCGCAGACGCTCGCGCGCTCCAGCAGCCGGCGCCGCTTCCCTGAGTCGCCGCCTGACAGCACCTGCTCCCCCGGCCGACCGCAGGACGGCGCTGGAGGCGGCGCTGGACTTCGCGCGGCGCTCCGACTGGCAGGCGCTCGGCGTGATGCTGACCTACCACGGCCACGAGCTGCTGGAGCACCGGCTGCTGCTGCTCTCCAACGTGCCGGAGACGACGCCGCCGGCGCTGTACGCGCCCTTGCTGCCTGAGGTCAGCCGGCGCGCCGGGAACAGGTCGCCGGTGCTGCCGCCCCCGCCGCCAACGTGATGGGCACGACGCTGGTGACCCCAGCTGCCCGGCGGTCATCAGTGATCCGTGTTTTTTTTTTTGCTCTTAGTTGACGGTAGTGGTCTACTTGAACTGTCGCTCGCCGAGTTCTTGTGGTTGGCAGGAGTGACATTATGTGGGATATGGCACGGCGTGTTCGTCAGCTGATATCAGCAAGCAAGCTCTTCCAGGCCCACTGTGGTGGGGAACGACACCACTGCGCTGTTGTGACATCCACGAACGTCAGCATCAGTCAGTTACGACGCCGGTCCAGTTGTGACCTCGGCCGGTACGGGGCCGCCCCGGCGTCAGGAGCGGTGCTGCCTGCCGCTCCCCTGCGCCAGGAAGCGGCGGGGGGTGGGCGGCCCTCTGGGCGGTCTGGGCCGGCGCTGACCACGCCGTCCGCTGCTGTGTTCAGGTGGACAGCCGGGGCCGCGTGCTGTCGTACGAGACGCTCCGCTGGCAGGAGCCGGACTGGGTGGACAGTCTGCTGCTGGACGACGGCTCGCCCCTGCACAGGTGGGCCGCGGACCGACTGGGGACGGGCCGGAGAGGTGGAGTCTACCGCCCGGGCCATCTACCGGTGGGGCTCGTCATACTTCAGCCATTGACTCGAGTCAATCTTTGCGATGCCGAGCTGCTTCATCGTTCTGTCTCAACTTCCGATGCTGTGTTACGTGTCATGTATTTCATAGAATTAGTGGTATTGAAAGCTCTTAGGTCTCATTTGTATCACCTAGGTCATGCCCGGCCTAGTGTCCGCCGTACGCGGTGACTTGTCGTGACCTGACACCTGTCCGACCTCAGGTCATGCCCGGCCGATTGTCCGCCGTACGCGGTGACTTGTCGTGACCTGACATCCGTCCGACCTCAGGTCATGCCCGGCCGAGTGTCCGCCGTATGCGGTGACTTGTCATGACCCGACACCTCTCCGACCCCAGGTCATGCCCGGCCGAGTGTCCGCCGTACGCGGTGACGTCGTGACCTGACATCTGTCCGACCCCAGGTCATGCCCGGCCGAGTGTCCACCGTACGCGGTGACTCGTCGTGACCCGACGCCGGCCCAGCTGTCTGCCTGGTACGCTGGCCGGGCGCGTGAGATCGTGGCGCGCACCTGCCTGGTGGGCCACGGCCTGGAGCTGGTGCAGCTGGGCCGGGAGCGCAACGTGTCCGACCTGGAGCCGCTGCGCGACGACCTGGACACGCTGGCCACGCTCGTGTATGAGGCCGGCCACCTGGAGGTGCGGCACAACCCAGCAGGGCGCAACTTGTGATCAAAGGCCGGGTAAACGAGGCCAATTAGGGCACCTGAGGGTAGATAGAAGAAAATAGGTTATGTAGTAATGCTCGCTGTTGCAGATAGTTGGGTAAGTTATGCTGTTTCGAATAAGTCAGTTTCCTTTAAAGAAACGTATGTCTGTATCTTGAGATGAGTTGTCCATTCGTCCTCATGGAATTTCAGGCCGTTGGGTGTCGTTCGGCGGCGTTGGCGCGCCCGCTCTCTCTGACGGCGGGCGTGTGCCGTGCGTCGTCAGGTGACGCTCGACTCGTACGCCAAGATGGCGCCTGCGCGCGTCATCGAGCTGATGATGGCCGGCGCCAGCGAGGCGACGTTCGTGGCACAGGTGCGCGGCCGCCTGCTGCCGTACCTGGCGCGTCGCGAGGTGGCCGAGCCGGGCTCCTCGGCCGGCCTCCTGCACGACTACGTGCTGCGCCTGGCCGCCGACGGCCTGGCGCTGCCGGCGCTGCTCGTGCAGCACTCGGCCGCCGGCCAGCCGCGGCCGCTCGTCTCTAACCCCGCCCAGCTGACGGCTCTGGCTCTGGACGCCGTGTACGCGTGCCCGAAGCGCGAGTCGGCGGCAGCTGCGCGGCGGATGGTGGCGGCGCTGCCGCTGCCGCCGGCGGGGCCGTTACGCGAGCGCCGCGACCGGCTTGCGGCGCGGCTGGCGGCTGCTGAGCTTCTGGCGGCGCACGACCAACAGCTGACGCCAGCGGAGCTGGCCGACGTGGCGGCCGACGGCGGCCGCGCGCGCGCCCTGCTGGACCGGCTGAGCCGCGCCGAGCTGCGCCGCCCCGGGCCGCCGGCCGCCCTCGACTGGCGCCGCCTGCTGGACGACATGTTGGAGATGCAGCAGAAGGTGTTCCAGGTGCGTCGGCGGGCTGGGATCGGCCCGAACGGTATCCGGGATGAGGGGCCACTCGGACACGCTCGACATGAGGCGATTCCGTCCGCTCTCGGTGAACGTGCCGGCGGGGTTCGGCACAGGCGCGCGTGGAGCGAAGAGAGCGTCGGGCGTGGTCGGAGCTGGCTGTCCTCTTGCCGTTGGGTCTGAAGTCATGGTGATGCAGGTATCACGGGCGTCACGGCGGGGCGCGATGCCTATCACACTCCGGCCAACAGTGTCCGGCTGTGGTCCGCCAGGCGGGACACATACATGCGTGTTCGTAATGCTTCATGACTGAGCACATCACGTGCAGTCCAGCAGGAATCTCGCGCCGTCGCTCGCTCCACAGTCGGCCTGTCGCCGGCCGTCGGCGCCGCCGGCCGTTGTGTGACGCCGCACCGCCTCCGACCGCAGGTGGTGACGCCGCAGACCGTGCACGAGATATTCGTGCTGTCACTGCTGACGTCGGCGCGGCCGGCGCTGCTCGAGCTGGCCGGCTCGCTGATGTGCACCGACCCGACCGAGCGGCCAGCCGTCACCAACGTGTACCTGCGCAAGGTGTCGTTCGCCAGGTCGGCGGCGCTCGTCTGCACGGCCGCCCGCGAGTACTTCGACGCCGCCGCCAGCCTGGTCGACCCCAGCATGCAGCTGGCGCGCCAGTGTCTGCAGGTCAGCCTGCGCCCTCGCCGCGCCTTCCTCCGCTCCAGAGACGGCTCCACGGCGAAGGGCCGGTGTGACTGTGCATGTGGCTGGGTTTTACTGTGCTGGGCCATGACTGAGTGTGCTGAAGTTCGCGGTGCCAGGTTTTTGGGGCCAGCCGGGTCGCCGTTGACCGGTGCGTCGTAGTGCTCGGGTGCTAGACACCAACGCAAGGCGGGGCGTCGTACGGTTGTGTGTGGGGACGGTCAGGTGAGAGGGCATGTACCGCTGCCCGTCCCCAGCTGATCTCTCGCCGCCTGTCCCCAGTTGATCTCTCGCTGCCCGTCCCCAGCTGATCTGTCGCCGCCCGTCTCCAGCTGATATCTGGGGGTCCGTCTCCAGCTGATCTGTCGCCGTCCGTCTCCAGCTGATCTGTCGCCGCCCGTCCCCAGCTGATCTGTTGCCGCCCGTCTCCAGCTGATCTGTCGCCGCCCGTCCCCAGCTGATATCTGGGGGTCCGTCTCCAGCTGATCTGTCGCCGTCCGTCTCCAGCTGATCTCTCGCCGCCCGTCCCCAGCTGATCTGTCGCAGTCCGTCTCCAGCTGATCTCTCGCCGCCCGTCCCCACTTGGTCTCTTGCCGCACGTCCTCAGCTGATCTGTCGCCGCCCGTCCCCAGTTGGTCTGTCGCCGTCCGTCCCCAGCTGATCTGTCGCAGTCCGTCTCCAGCTGAAATGTCGCCGCCCGTCCCCAGCTGATCTGGTCGCCGCCCGTCCCCAGCTGATCTGTCGCCGTCCGTCTCCAGCTGATCTGTCGCCGTCCGTCCCCAGCTGATCTGGTCGCCGCCCGCCTCCAGCTGATCTGGTCGCCGCCCGCCTCCAGCTGATCTGTCGCCGCCCGTCCCCAGCTGATCTGTCGCCGTCCGTCTCCAGCTGATCTGTCGCCGTCCGTCCTCAGCTGATCTCTCGCCGCCCGTCCCCAGCTGATCTGGTCGCCGCCCGTCCCCAGCTGATCTGTCGCCGTCCGTCCCCAGCTGATTCGGGAGCCGCCAGAGGAGGTTCGCCGCGAGCTGGGCCTGGTTGACAGTCTGGAGCTGCTGGTGGCGTTCGGGGTGTCACTGCTGCCGGTCCAGGTGCGCCTGACGCCCGACAAGCTCACCCTGCTGGAGCGCTGTCTGGACGGCCGGCCGGACGCCTACAGGTGAGACACGACCGCGACAGCCGCTCATCCCCACCAGATGGTAACTCAGGTATCGTGCTCTACCCCTATGCCCGTGTTTGGCGTTCCCCTGCCATGCAGACGATTGGCGTTTGCGCCAAGCTACAACGGAATCTTTGATGTGTATGTTATGAAAATGAACGTGCTGGGTTGATCCGTTGATCTGTCAGCCGTGACGTTTGGTCGCTCGACACGCTGGTGGGAATGTCGTGACGTAATGAAGCGCGGGAGCTCTGAATGTCCACTCGTCCGTCGCTGTTGCCGAGGTACGCTTGTCGGTTGGAGCTGCTCAAGTTTACATAGTGCTGGCGTGGGGTCTGAGGACGCATGGGCGCATGCAAAAAGTTCGCATGCTTAAAGTTCGTAAGTAAATGTACTTGAAGGATAGACATGCGTATGGCAAAAGTGCACACGCAAAAAATCGTAATCAAGTGTTTGTGTGGTATAAAGTACGTGTGCGAAATATTCGTATTGATAAAAGTTCGTCAGAGCAAAGCTTTGTATGAAAAAAGTTCGTATGTATCAAGTACGCGCCCAATTGTTCGTAAGCGATTGTACGTATGCGAAGGCTCAGACAAATAAAGTTGGTTGCAAAAACACGTGCGCAAAAGTTCCTCAGCATTGGTCATGAGGTAGCAGGTTCTTACTGCTATGCGGATGCCTACTACTATAGGTGAACTATCGGTATAGATGTTGTACACTGTCGGCTTTAAGATTTCGCTTGAATTTGTGAGATGAAGTAAGCTATGAAACTCGACCGTGTGATTTTGTGTGTATCCGGCGTTTGTTGTAAGAGTGATAGACCTCGGACAATGTTGGATCGGTTGCAATCAAGACTCCAATCAAAACTGGAGCAGCGGGTGCATCTGTCTCTCTGGACTCCACTTTACTTAGTGAAAGCAACGACGTATCGGGCGTGACGTGCGCATCTGCCCAACCGTATCGGGCGTGGCGTGCGCGTCTGCCTACCGTATCGGGCGTGACGTGCGCGTCTGCCCACCGTATCGGGCGTGACGTGCGCGTCTGCCTGCCGTATCGGGCGTGACGTGCGCGTCTGCCTGCCGTATCGGGCGTGACGTACGCGTCTGCCCACCGTATCGGGCGTGACGGGTGCGCCTGCCCACCGTATCGGGCGTGACGGGTGCGCCTGCCCACCGTATCGGGCGTGATGGGTGCGCCTGCCTACCGTATCGGGCGTGACGTGCGCGTCTGCCCACCGTATCGGGCGTGACGTGCACGTCTGCCCACCGTATCGGGCGTGACGTGCGCGTCTGCCCACCGTATCGGGCGTGACGTGCGCGTCTGCCTGCCGTATCGGGCGTGACGGGTGCGCCTGCCCACCGTATCGGGCGTGACGTGCGCGTCTGCCTACCGTATCGGGCGTGACGTACGCGTCTGCCCACCGTATCGGGCGTGACGGGTGCGCCTGCCCACCGTATCGGGCGTGACGTGCGCGTCTGCCTACCGTATCGGGCGTGACGTACGCGCCTGCCCACCGTATCGGGTGCGACGGGTGCGCCTGCCTACCGTATCGGGCGTGACGTGCGCGTGTCCCCACCGTATCGGGCGTGGCGTGCACGTTTGCCTACCGTATTACACAAGCCAGCTGGCTACCGCGGTCGTCAGCTGGCGTCGGTGGCGCGCTCAGGAGGCGGCGGGCGGCAACGTCGTCAGAGGCGTCATCAGGGTGAGGGATAAAGGGGAACACAGCAAACACGTGGGACGGTCTGCGGCAGGCATGTTTGTTAAGTTTTGATATGCATCCGGTCCTTGCCATTCTCGGCGTATTGTTCACTATTCCCATTAAGTCGGGCTTATTTGCTTGGCGCCCAAGAGCGCGAGTTATAATATTTGACTTGGCCTATGCAAACGTCGTTGTCCACTATCATTCCCTATCCCCGGTCAACGCGATTTGGTGGCCCCCACAGTGGTCACTCGTCAGACGCCTGGCGCCAAGGATCGGGATCGGCGTTCAAACTTGCCTTATAAATCTGCATACTACCTTTGGATGCATGCTTTTTTGAACGAAGTGTATCGCCGACGATCAACATGCTACATTGACATACGAACGTTTGCGTGCGCGCTTTTGTCACACGAACTTCATCCCATACGAGCACTTGCTTACGAACATGTGCGTGCGAGCCTTTTCTATGCCAGCCTTTATCCGCACGAGCATGTTTGTAGAGGTTTTTTGCGACGAACAGTTTGCGCTCTGGAGTCTCGGGACCTATTTGAACTTTTGGCGTTACTGACAGCATGCCCTTTGCACTTAATGCTAGCGAACTGTAGGAACATGAACTTTATCCTGCGAAAAATTGCCGTACCATCTTTTTCTATGCGTTCTTCTGTCTGCAGTGCCTGACGTTGGCATAGTTTGCATTGACATGAACTGCATCCCACGCTTGGGAGGGGGTACGAATGACACTGCCATTCTGCTCGGTCTGTTGTAGTCTGGTCCGTTGATGTTGCGCGATGGGCGACGTGGGGTGTGTTAAGAAGGACTTCCAAAGTTCAGCAGACACCCAGCTGACGCTGCGGTCTTAGCCTGACAGCACAGTCCGGGTCGAGCGGACTGAGCCAGCCCCCGCCCCGCCCCCACCTGATGTGTGTCAGCTCTGGCCTGGTTTGGTGTGTACCTGACCAGGCCGCCCGCCACCAGGTCGGACCAGGACCTGCTGACGCTCAGCCGACTGCTGCACGTGCCCGACGGCTGGCGGCTGCTGCGGCTGATCGCTGAGCGAGCGCTGAAGGCAGCCGACCCGGCCGCGGCCTCTCGCGCTTGCCGACATCTAGTGGTGGGCGAGCACACCTCAGCTTGGGACGTCTGTCAACGGGTGGCGGAGTGTGATGACTACGCGGACATCGACGACAGGTTGGTGGAAGTCGAGAGGTTGACGCAGTGCTCAGGATGATATAGCTCTTTGTTGTTGCTGATGCTGCTACGTAGATGCAATCCTTTATCACAGCACATGCATCGTTGTGAATCTACTTGGCACACTGAATGAGGTCAAGTGCAATCTGTTGATCCCATATATCCCTGAATAAACAGCACCAAGGATATTTACGACTGGTGAGGCCCGCTATTACTCACTGGCGTAGTGTTATCTGCCTATCGGATGAACCTGGCTTAGTTTGATATGTGGTCGATGCCCTTGTTTGACCTAGCTGGGCTCGATCTTTGACGAGTGCTGCGATTAAGCTTTGTGTTTCACACCACCTGTGCCCCACGCTTGCGGACGATACGACGTGCGCCCCAGGTCCGTGACAGCCAGGAAGTGAACGTTATCGTGACGAGAAAGTTGCAAGTAACTATATTAAAGCGCAAAATGATGCAATCTGTGGCAAGGCTGTCTGAACCAACTTAACTTGGCACCATCTGGGTGTGCATGAATGTCCTCTCCACAGTTGGTTGCTCCTTATGTGACCGGCTGACCTGCGCCGGCTGTACACTGACTGTATGCTGACTGTATACTGGCCGTATACGGGCTGTATGCTGGCCGTGCACTGGCTATATGCTGGCTCTATGCTGGTTGTATGCGTTCAGTTTCTTTCGCCGCGGACCGTGCCACTGTCAGCCGGCCGCGTCACGGCCGCTGTCGGGTCGTGGACACCAGCAGCTCTCCCCTTCATGTCGGGCCGGACTGTCAGGAAAATGGTGACCTCTGTCTAACCTTCTGTGATAGCTGTCAATGCTCTCTGGCAGGCTTTGACAGCTGTCACCCTGTCCGACAGTCTGACAGCCTTCACGCCAGCTGCCGGGCGGGTTTGTGACGGTTCCGCCTCGGTGCGGTAGCCTGTGACGGTCGTCACCCGCTGTCGGGCAGGCTGGAGCTGCTGTCGTTCTCGCTGGCGCACTGTCCGGCGGCGCGGCTGGAAGAGGTGCTGCGGTTGCGGCAGCGGCTGCTGGCCGCCCGGCTCTGCCGCCGGCTGCAGCTGCTGGTAGCCGAACATTCGGCGGCCGAGAACGGCCAGGACGCCTCGGCCGAGGACGCGGCCGCCGGTCAGGCGTCACCGGAGACGTCACTGTCGGAAGAGAATGCCGAAGACGGCGAGGAAGGCGCCGTCTCGCCCGGCGGCGGGGACGGTTCCCGCGCGGGGTCGTCGGCTGGGGACGCCGCCTCCCGCGGGGCCTCGCCCGGCACGCGATCGCCAGGCGACGGGGAGGCCTCCCGCGACACGTCGCCGGCCGGGAAGGAGGTGCTCGCGGAGGCGCCGTCGGAGCGGGAGTCGAGCCCGGCACTGGCGCTGTTGCGGAGCACGCGCGGCTTCACCGACCACCTGGTGCGCGCCACAGCCAGCACCACGCGCGCCGTGCTGCAGGCCACCTCGGACACGACGCGGGCGCTGGTTTCGGCGCAGCTGCCGGCCGAGCTGCTGACCTCGGCCGGCAGCGCCACCCGCAGCCTGCTGCGCTCCACTGTGTCCCGGCTGACTCCGGGGCAGCGCGCCGCCGCCGCCGTCGAGCTGGCGCCGGCGAACGCCGACGTGACGCGGGTGGGTGTGCCGGCGTTCACCGCCTCCCTGCTGCCTGGGTGTCACGAGAGTACGCTGTACGCCGACTACCGGTCGTTCGCGGCGCCGCCGCCGCCGCCCGCGCCTCTGCAGACGGCGCTGGCCGGCGCGCGTCTGGACGCGCTGGAGGCGGCCGCGGCGGGTCGGCCGCCGGCGCCACCCGAGCCCGACCTTCTGCTCGAGCTGGTGCCGCGCCTGCTGCCCGAGGACGCACCGCTGGCGCTGGCCTGGGCACTGGCGCTGCCCGAGGCGCCGCTGCGGCGCTGCTGCGAGCGCTGGCCGCAGACGGAGCTGGCGCTGCGGCTGGCGGCCTACTGCTGCGCGCTGCGGCTGGCCGCCGAGCTAGACGGTCGGCCGTCGGACGCCACACTCGAGCGGCCTGAGCAGCTGATCGCCGACGGCCTGCAGTGTCAGGCACCGGCCGCCGCCGGGCTGCGCGCGCTCCTGGAACAGCTGTGCGCCCGTCTGGAGGACGCCCGGCAGGCGCACCAGCTGCAGCGGCTGGACCGCGGTGTCGACGTGGCGCGCTTCGCCGCCGAGCCGGCCTACCAGCGCGACACCATTCTGGGCCTGGCCATGAGTGACGACGACGCGGCGCTGGAGGCGGCCGCCCGGCTGGCGCGTCGGTACGGCGTGTCGGCGCCGGAACTGGCGCGCGCGCAGCTGGTGCACCTGTTCTCGGCGGCCGAACTGTCGGCGGACGAGGTGCGCGAACGCGTGCGCCGACGCCAGCTGATGGCACCGGCCCTGGAGGAACCCGAACTGCTGGCGTGCGCGCTGGCCGAGCGCGCGCTGCCGGCGCTGGCCGGCGCCGACCACGAGCGGCTGCTGCTCTATCACGCGCTGCTGGCGCGCGCCGAGCCTGCGGCGGCGGCGGCCATCAGCGCGCGCGCCACGCTGCTGCAGCTGATCCGCGGCTCAGGCGCCGACTTCCACCGGGTGGTTGCGGCCGGCGCGGACGAGCTGGCCGACCTGCTTCCAACGGCGCTCTCAGCCGAGAACGTCGACGCGCTGGAGGAGCTGGCGCCGCGGCTGGGTAACCCGGCGCTCACCGGCTCGGCCGTGACCGCCGCCTGGCTGGCCACGGCGTTGCCGGGCGCGCCGGGCTCCTGGTCCCAGCGGCTCGAGGCCGAACACGCGCGCTTGGAGCGGCTCGAGCCGGCTGACTTCCGCCGGTGCTCCGCTCGCTTGCTGTTCAGCGACGCCGCGCTGAAGCTGGACTTGGAGGCGCGCCAAGAGATGGCGGGCAGTCTGCGCGAAATGACGGAGGACAGGAAGCCGGAGGAGGCGTGGGCGGAGGTGCGGGAGAGCCTGGACGGCTGGCTGGAGCACCTGGAGTACCTTGAGTGGGACTCGTACACGGAGCTGCTGGAGTCCTCCGACGATGACGTCTACAGGTGAGATGTGCGGCTGCTCAGTGATGCTGACAGGCGCTCAAAGCCCCCAGTGTATCTGTTGTGCTGTGACGCGATGTGTTAGTCCGTCTTACCGGTAATGTGTGACTTCGTGTGGGCTTTCTAGCATATCCTTAGCTTATGTGTTGCGACCACGGGAGCAACTGCATCCCTGAGAAGAATCCTTTAAGGAAAGATGACAAATATTTCCTTGGCAAGCCTAGCCTTACCGCCTGTCTGCTATTTTTAAAAAAATCGGTGGTCATATGCCAACCAATTATTTCGTGTACAGCATTAAGTGTGGTCTCCGGAAACTAGTGTTTGGATGCGTCGTTTTGGATCTGTTGATTGACAGGTCGTTGGTCGACGTCATACTTCGATTCTAAGGACTGGGTTCTAGGATTACAGGCCCTACCGATCGTTTTGCTCCCTGGTCCTCCCTGGTCCTCTTGTCCTGTGGGGGAATTTCCACCACATTGATTGATCCATGGCTCTGTGGTATTTATATTATATATTGATCCATGTCTGTGTGATATTCTATTTATTCAAGATATCAGCAGTGTGCACTAACAGACCTCTCGTAAGACAACAGGCACTCCAACCTACGAACTTGAGGTATGTCACGACCATGGATGGGCGCTTTATTGGAGTACAGGTCGCGATTACTGCCAACAAGGCTGTTCACTCAACCAGCTGCCACGCAGCGACCAAAGCGTTTAAAGCTCCTCGGCTCTAGTCTACATTACAATGCGTCGGAACTCCTTAACTCTGGTCTTCACTGGCGGCCGCCCCAGCCGGGCGGTGCCGTGTCGAGTTGAGGACTCGGCCGCCCCGGGTGCTTGCCGCCGCTGCGTGACGCCTATTGGCACTCGGGCGTCTGCTGCGGCCACGAGCAGGCGTCGTGCTGGCTGTCGAACACCAGGCCGGGGGCGCATTCCATCTCGGTCACGCGCCAGTTGGCGCCCACGTGCTCGCACTCGTAGAAGATGGCCGAGCACTTATTCTGGGGGTCCGGGTTCAGTCCCTCCTTCTGGCAGACGCGCGTGGGCGTGGGGCCCGGTGGCGACGGCGTGGGGCCCGGCGTGGGGCTCGGCGTGGGGCCCGGCGTGGGGCCCGGCGAGGTGGTGGGCTCGGGCGGCGCTGGCGAGGGCGTGGGGATGTCGCCGTTGAGCTCCGTCCACACGGCGTTCAGGAAGGGCAGCGCGGTGCCCAAGCCACAGCGGTTGTGCAGGTCGTCTGTCTCCAACGACCAGACCATGCCGCCCCCCAGCCCCAGCGAACGGATGAGGTCCACCTTGCGCTTGATCGACACCAGGTCGTCGTAGCCGACCCATACGTCGCCCTTGTACATGTAGAGCGACTGCTGCTCGGCGTCCGTGACGCTGGTCCAGCCGCCCTCGCCCAGCATCTGGCAGATCTCGGCGAAGCCGCAGAAGCCTGCGTCACGCGTGTACGGGCAGGCGGGCATCGGCTGACGCGCCGGCGCGTACAGGCCGTGCCGCGTCGGGTCGTCGAGCAGGAAACCGCGGCCGTAGGTGGGCAGGCCCATCGCTAGCTTGCTGGCCGGCACGCCGCCCTGCATGTAGTAGTGAATGGTGAAGTTGACGTTGAGGTCCTCGTAGCCGCCGCCGTGCTTGATGTCCTGCGACGAGCCGTACAGGGGCGCCACGTGGCCAGTGAACGGGTCCCAAGTGCCGTGGTAGTCGTACGCCATCACGTTGATGATGTCGAGGTACTCGGCCAGCTGCAGCATGTTGTAGGCGCCGTCGATGGTGGCTCGCGACTGGCCGACGGCGGCCGTGAGGAGCAGGTCCTGCGGCACGAGCGCGTCGCTCAGCTCGCGCACCAGGTGGCCGAAGTTGTCGCGGTCGGTCGCCTTGCCGCCGCGCTGCGCCGGGTACTCCCAGTCCAGGTCGAGGCCGTCGAAGCCATACTTGCGTAGGAACTCCACGCAGCTAGCGACGAAGATCTTGCGGTGCTCGGGCGAGGCGGTCATCTCCGAGTACTTCTCGGATCCTTCGTTCCAGCCGCCGATGGCCAACAGCGTCTTCAGCTGCGGGTTGCGCTCCTTGAGCGCCGTGAACCGCAGGTAGGCGCCCTTGCCGTAGTTGTCGTACAGGTCGTTCCACGGGTCCAGCGACTTGATGGTGTGCGTGGCGGCGTCCAGGCCGGCGAACGTGTAGATGGCGTGCGTGCACAGCAGCGGGTCGATGTCCTCGACGTCGAATCGGCCGTCTCCCGGCCGGTACACGGCCCAGCTGCCGTAGTAGCAGACCACCTTGAAGGGCGCGCTCTGCGTGTGGACGTTGGTGCCGGCGGCCAGGCCACAGGCGGCCAGCGCCAGCAGCGGCAGTGTGCACAGTCGCATGGCGGCCGCGTCCGGACCGGGAATGGGCGGGTGGCCGGCGCCGCCGCCCGCCTGACCTGTTATCGCGCGTCGTCAGCTGTCCCGGCGGTCCGTCAGGTGGCCGCACCGCCGCACCGCCAGACGGATGGCCGAGAAGGTTAGGGTCAGGGCGGCTTTGTGTGGTTTTAGTAGGGTGCGCCGTCAGGTTTGGGATTGGCGGCCTAGGTAGTCTGCTCAGGTTAGGGTCAGGGCGGCTTTGTGTGGCTTTAGTAGGGTGCGCCGTCAGGTTCGGGAGTGGCGGCCTAGGTAGTCTGCTCAGGTTAGGGTCAGGGCGGCTTTGTGTGGCTTTAGCAGGGTACGCCGTGAGGTTCGGGAGTGGCGGCCTAGGTAGTTTGCGCATTTTAAAGGCTTCTGCAGGCCAAATACAATATGCAATCGCACTGAAATAGAAACGAATTGTGGTAAATCAGTCGGGCGAAGTGCTTAAAATAGGACGACCCTCCCCCCCCCCTCCCCAGCCAACTGGCAATAGCTGACTCATTGACAGGTACCACAAGTAGAGGCATTTGTTTCGTATGACATGTCTCAAGTGACATTTAGAAAATGGGTGCAATTGACATCCCCACCAGGATATTGTAAGCGCCAGGTGACTAATAATTTGGATCGAGGCGGTGTATTCTTGGGAATTTTAACACTCCAGAAAATATGGACCCACCGGATTTCATCCACCATCTTCATCGGTTTCAAGCGAGCTCTCGCCATGCTTCTTTGCGGTTCGTTGTCGCTATACACTGATGCGGAGACTCGGCGCTCCCGCATTTTGAACTGGGGATGGTTGGATGGCCTATGGGACGTGCCTTGACGGGAACTCTAACGCGGCCAGTGGCGCCTCCAATCGGGTGACTGAAAAGAGCATCCCTCTAGCATTTCTGTTTTGTTTTTAACTTATTCGCCGCACGCCGTTCTGCGTTGTGAGTGTGAGGGGCTGTGCTGAGGCAGAGCTCTGCTCCACCCACCCAGCCCTCAGATAGACAAGCGTACTCTCTGTGCACCCAGGTGGGGCCCTCAAGTGTGTGTGATTTCACCAGCCCACTCGTCGCCGTCCGGGACCTGAGCCAATCTTTGGCGGTAAGCTGCGCATAGCTCACTGTGGTCGCTGTTTGAACAGGGATATCGCTGAGTTTGGCGGCGATTAGATTCCTCGCCCCGTGGCCACAGAGGAGCTGGGTTGGCTCCCGGTCCTGTCCATTGCATATATATATATATATATATATATATATATATATATATATATATATATATATATATATATATATGTATATATAGACACACGTTTCGTGTAAACCACTGTGGTATAATACACGCACATATGACACAAATAAAGTGAAAAATATCACACATGCGCATGCAATAACACATGACCAACTCTCAATTCTACAGACGTATTTCATGTTACCATAATTTCTAATGCATGTGATGAAGTCATCTTATTGAGCGCTGGATGTTTTTGAAAAATGTATAAAGGCTAAGATTCTCAAATCAAGCGAGTGATATGTCTTGCCCATTATATTATACTTGAGAAGCCAAAACGGGCGTGTCACCTGCAAATGAATGTTCTCCCAAGGGGAAGGGATCAGGTTTTCTAAGAAATTTTCGAGGTAAGCACACCTAAATAGATGTACTTTTATGCGAGCTGACAAAAGATGCGTTAATTGATCAGTATATATATATATATATATATATATATATATATATATATATATATATATATATCACAGTATTTCGGGAGCAGACTTTCTCTTAAGCAACCGCGACTGTTTCATCGTATCTTTGTTTTCGTTGAGGTTGTTGCTGCTCACCAGCTCAGATGTTTTGGGCTATTATAGTATACAACAAATCTTTGTTTTTTTCCACGATCAGTGGGG
>NW_023596420.1:20995061-21075061 GCF_011947565.3 Pollicipes pollicipes | reverse complement strand
AAAATATGGACCCACAGTTACATATCCCCGCCGTTACATGGCATATATATATATATATAGCCACCGTTATGTTAACGCGGTTATTCTCGGGAATTTTAACACTCCAGAAAATATGGACCCACAGTTACATATCCCCGCCGTTACATGGCATATATATATATATATATATATATATATATATATATATATATATATATATATATATATATATATATATATATATATATATAGCCACCGTTATGTTAACGCGGTTATTCTCGGGAATTTTAACACTCCAGAAAATATGGACCCACAGTTACATATCCCCGCCGTTACATGGCATATATATATATATATATATATATATATATATATATATATATATATATATATATATATATATATATATATATATATATATGTTTACAGAATATTTTCCTTTTTCATGTTTGATTAAATTTCAGTATTTAGAAAAGTATGCGCATATACGTTCATGTGTGACGGAAATGTGGCAATAGATCTACAAGGCTCGCAGTCGAGATGAAACGATAACGAGAGACAGTGGAGAAACCTGGCGGAGCCATGATGCCATTGCTCAGAAGTTTCAGTGAAAATGGACAGAACAGTGACAGAACAGAGCAGTGAACACAAAAGGCGTAATGCGATGAGCGTGGACGTGCTGTAACGCCATGTGTCACCACGTGTCACCATGTCATGTGTCGCCAGGCCGTTTCTTGAGGTGTCGATTGAATTGGCTTGTAATTTGCGCTCAGGCGACCCGTGTACTCCGGGGAGTCATTTGCCGTCTTGCGGCTTTCAATCTGGAGGGTCTAAGGTGTCAAACATGTTATCTGCTTAGCGCCTCTACAAAAATAAGATAATCCGTTCATCGGAACCGCCAACAATTGGGTGGACGTGGCTGATTATCAGAATCACTCGAGTTTCGCCGTTACATCAGATTTTGCTGCCATCAGGAAGCTCCCTGACATATGCGCTTGTGAGATGGGTTTGCTTCACATATACTAGCAGTACTGCCTGACTCTGGCCTGAATGCCATGGAACGCCAACTCGATGAAACTGCCAGTCATCATTGGTTTACAACTTAATAATTCGAATGCGAATCACCGTTTGAACCTGGCTGGCTCTTCATGTGATTCCATTTGCCTTTGCGTCCTTCCGAAAAGAGTAAGGTTGCAAATTTCGGTGAGAACTTTGAATCGACATCAGTGGGGAAACTGTAAACTAGAATGTCTATTTCGAATGCAGATGTGTAGTGCTCATGTCGGATGTGGAAAATGCTTGATACACATTATGCTTCTGGAGTCTGAACTTTCCGATCCACCGTTACGGAGGAATGGCACTAACTCGCAGGCATTCGGAAAATAAGACACGTGCGTAGTGTGGCGTGCTTTTCATTCGTGTTTTTCAGCTTCACGTTGTGCGTATTGTAATACCCCGCCTGTGGTTCGGCCCGAGCAAGGAAGGCCGATTGTGGTCAGAATAAGAACTGCTGACTCATACTGACTGTGACGGGTCGCCCAGGTTCGCCCGGCTGTTCGACCAGACGCGCGGTGAGCCGGCCAGACTGCGGGAACTGCGCTCCCGCATGGTGGTGGACGGCTGCCACCTATCGGCGCTGCGGCGAATCCTGAGTGTGTTCCCGCTGGACGAGGTGGCGCCGCTGGAGACAGTGTTGCTGGACGCGCTCGGCGAGGCGGTCGAGCGGCTGTGCAGTCAGCGCGAGGCAGCCGACATGCGCCCTCTGGCGGCCGTCACCGCCCAGCTCAGGCGTTACATCGACGAGGGTGGCGAGGGCCTGACCGCTGACCAGGTCGTCGCCGAGTTCCGTCGGTTGTGCGACGACTCGCAGGCGAGTGGCGGACGCCGCCGGCTGGTGGCGGGGTGGCCGCGTGTCGTGTGAGGTAGCCAGGCGTGGCATGCATGTGTGTTGTTGATGGTTCTTCCACCGCCGGCTCCATCCTTTTGATGCACTTGTCATGTGTTGCATGTAGCCGCAGTTTGCGCGAACTGGTCAGAGATTGGCTCACGCGTGCGCCGTCACGTGTGGACATCTTGGATCCGCGTGTGGAGACTGAGACTGGTACAGGTTATGTGCCGGCGTTGCGTATAGCCGCTGCCGCCGTGGGCGCCCCCCTCGGGCGCTACCTCACCGCCGTCCGTGCCGCAGGTGGACACGGGCCGGCGGGTGAAGGCAGCGCGGCTGCTGGTCAAACACTTCGCTGTGGACCGGGACCTGTTCCCGGACCTCGTGCACGCCGACACGATCGCCGCGCTGCCCGGCACGCCACTGTCAGCGGCTGACACGCGGGACAGCGCCGGCCGCGGCCGACTGCTGGCGCGACTGGCGGCGGCCGCCACCGGGCCGGCGCGACTGGGTCAGCTGCTGCAGCTGCTGCACCGCTGGCCCGCCTTCCCGGCCGAGGTGGCCGCCGACCCGGCGCGCAGTCCGCTCTGCCTGCTGTGCCGGCGCGCGCTGGAGCTGGCGCCCGGCGAGCCGGGCCGCGCACTGCTGCTGGCCGCAGTCGCTGAGCACGCCGACTCGCCGGCGCTGCCGCCGCCGGCGCACGCGCACCTGGTGGAGGTGCTGGCGGCGGCGGCGGACGGCGCGCCGGCCGCGCTGCAGGCGGCGCTGCTCTCTCACGACGCCGAGATCCGACGCGCGGCCGTCCGGCGAGCGAGCTCCGCCGCTGCTGCTGCCGTCGCCTCGCCGGCCCCTGCGGAGGAGCCGGCAGCGGCTCGCTGGCCGCTCACGCCGGTCGCGCTGGACTCGCTGCTGGCGGCCGGCGCGCTGCCGCTGCTGGTCGGCACGCCGCTGTACGAGCCGGCCGTGGCGCGGCTGCTGGACGGCGCCGCCGACCCGCTGCCGTGCGTGGCGCAGCTGCGCGCTGCTGGGCTGGAGGCGGAGGCGGGCGCGTTGCTGCTGCAGGCGCGCGCCGCCCGCCCGCCGCCCGGACAACGCACCATCAGCGCCGCCAAACACGCCGCCTCCAAGGTGTTCTCCAAGTGGCTCCAGTAGGTGGCGCGGCAGGGGAGAGCCGAGTGAGTGCGAGCCGGTGGTTTGTGCCTGCCACAGCCGCCTGCTAGCGCCAGCTCCAGGGGCGGTTATGAGAGACATCGGGCGCCTATGCTTGACCGCAATTTCACCGTGGATCGAGTGGTCGGGCCTTGCAAATGAACATGCCACTGTTAATGACAAGCTGTACACGGGATTTCCTCGGGCTCGAACAGGTGCCTATGCTTGTCGTCGCGGCCGGGTTCCTGTCGGTCTGAACACGACAGGCATCTGCTGCAGGCCATGCGTCCAGTGCTCTTGCTAGGTGACCCAGCAAGGTGTCCAGCTGAGGAACCACTGCGCCTTGAGTGTTCTTGGCATTATGACGAGCTAATGGCGATAGCGCCTGTGGGATTTTCTCCCAAGTGGCGACTGATCGAATTTTCCAGGCGAGTTAAAGCGGCCCGGTGCTGACCTTTTGAAAAGTTCCCCAGGGTCTCGCCATGTGATAACGGGAGTTTGGGACCTTGCTTACATCGACACTTCCACGGGTCTTGTTGCGGCACTATGGTGCATTAGCGTTCGAGGGGCAGCAATCTGCACTAGATTGACCTGTTTTGATGTCCGTGTGTTGGTGTCCGTCCGTGGGGCATGCGTAGCTTGTAGTGGTGTCGTATGGTGTCGGTATGGCAGTGCAAAGGATGGAGTGCATGGGCTATTTTTGCACGCTATTGGATTTGGGTAACTGCGCGCCCTGTGATCAATATATTATGGAAGACGCTGAGCGCGTGCCGTGCTTAACTTAATTTGGTCGAGGAAGGCGTGGGGTGCAGGAACTTCCCACAAACGGGCTGGACCTCAGGCCTGCAGCAATCACAGGGTGAAGGTGCTCCCTGTGTGTCAGCTCGCCTGCGTTCAACGCCAGCGATGCGGCGGCAGTGGGTACTCCGCTCCTGTATCCCGAGGAGGCAGGGAAGCGTTCGAGTAGCAGGCAACCGGCCACAGCAACGTCAGTTCCGTTTACATCGAAACGGCCAGCTATTCGACTCCGTCGTCAGCGATCACCCTGCCTGGGCGCTGGAGCCGATGTCACAGCTCGGGCTTAGTTTGACGCACGCTGCACTTGACTGCCGACCATTGACGCATCGCACAGCTCCAGGCGCCTGATGTGCTCATCTCGTAAAGCCACCATTCTGTGCCGTGTTGACAGGTGTTGTTGCCTGCGTTGGCTACCGTGGTAATATCGCTGCTATGAGCCAGCTGTATGTCTGGTGAGGAGTTAATCAGGCTCATCTCGCTGTTCGTGCTGTTACCGTTGGTAAATGGCATGCTGGCAGTTCAGCTTAGGATGCTTGAGCTTCTTGTTACGGCAAGCCCTGATGGGCTATCCCAGGTCAGGGCGGACAACAAAATGGCCTTAGCTCCCCGGTGAAGCGCCGTAGTAACTAAGTGGAGTTTGTTCTTCGGGAGCGCGTTTCGTCATGGAGCAATGCTGCTTTCTTGTTCCTGAGTGGCAGTCGGCCTGGAGCACATGTTCAACACCCAGCCAGGACAAATGACGAGGAAAACGCGCGTTAAAATAACGGTCCTTTATTCCACATGTTCTAGGTCTAGCTGCCACATGAATAATAATGCATCGTTTGCATTTGAGTGACGCAGCTGAACACCGCCATCCAGCGCCGCATGAAATTACCGGGGCGGGAAAGCCTGGCGTCAGCCCTGCCATCTATCGCCAGAAGTCGCATCGCTGTTTCCGCCCCGCCCGCCGGTGGCGCTCTAGCCGGGCGGCTTGACATTGCAATTGCCTGGTCCGCATGGGCGGGGAAATATAGCCCTCATTCATCTTGCACACGACACACAGGCAGTCAGGGACTCAAACGAAACCAGGAATGCTGCGGTGTCGACTGTACGGCCGGAAAACCAGCTCTCCAACCCGCTCTCGACGGGGGTCCGCGCGCACAAAACTCTGGAGAAGGCTCCGACAGGTCACGGCACGCGGCCGTGACCTCACCCGTCCCCCGCCCCCACACCCGGAGGGCCGGGCGACGAGGGGCGCCACCCAGACACACAACAAACCCTGGAATTCAACGAAAACAGACACAAATCAACAAATTGATCGTCCTAAGGTAATTCTGGAATGTTAAAACATAGATTTGGTCCTCGCCGACCTGTTAGTCCGCGCAGCGACTCTGGAGAAAAGGCTTATAAAAGTGACGTCCGATCCCGCGCCTGGAGATCCATGATCCATCACATGTCTACGACCATAGGCATGAATACAATCGATATGGTCCCTGGATCGGGCGCGGAGCGCGAGCGCAATCAGTAACTAAACCTAAGCCGAAGCCGCGAGTTGATCCTCCAGCTGCACGTTGGTTCACCTCCAACCGCCTAGCTCTGCACCATCCTTGGTCCAAATGGCACTTGGAAAGCAGCCTGGACGCCGCCGCCGTCGCGCCGCCCGTCCTACATGTGCACCTCGAACGCCTTGACGGGCCCGCCGCCAATAAAAGGGTTGGTGGCGCGGTTGGCCTGGTTGTTCCGCTCGGCGATCTGGGCCCACTCCGAGTCGAAAGGGTCGCTCTTCCAGGCGCCGGCGGCCGGCGGCTGCTGCCAGCCGGAGTCGCCGGCCGGCCGCGCCGGCGCCGGGTTCCCGTTGGCCGCATTGCCGTTGGCCAGCGAGGCGAGCCATTCGTCCTGTTTGGCCGGGCTGGCCGACGCCGGCCGAGTCTGCGCCACCTGCCGACGGGCGCAGCGTCAGGCGGGGTGCGACAGGTGGCGCGGCGGGCCGCTGCGGCTGCGGGCTGAAGCGGGGCACGAGCAGGCGCTACACGCAGAGTGGACGAGGAGTAATATATGCGTGACGAACGTAAGCTGAGCGGATGAGGAGCGAGAGGTTTGTGTTCGATTCTCTCCATGGAAAACTTTTACGATAAATACTTACCGCAGGGCAAGGGATGAATACGCGACAAGGCAACACGGAGCGGGAGATGGCTGGCTGCATCTGACGGGAGGGGTTGACCAGATGGCCCGAGCGAGATCTCCCGGTCAATCTGTGTGCTAGGAGACAGATGGAAAACAGTTTAAGCATCCCCCCTTCTCAATACATCTGTGTTTGCGCGGACTGATCATTCTTCCTAGCCTTGGATCATCATCACGATAAGCCGGCACCTGCCATGACCAGCCCAGCCTCTGAGCAGGGCTTGCCAGCGCTCGTACCTGCTGCGTGTCGGAGAGCTGGTTGAGGCCGGATGAGAGCTCGCGGCAAAGGAGCGTCACGTTGTCCGTGTCCTCCCGCTCGTCCTCGGCCAACGGCACCTCCTGAATCGGCGCCACTGAGAACGGACACGGCAAACGACTTCAACGACTCGTCTCGGAGTCAAAACACAAGACCGGCAAGGGTCATGTCACACGAGACTGGACGGGCGTATAACGCGGCGCAACCCCACGACACCAGGTCATTGCCGGGTATCTCGACTCCTTCCCCTATGAGATGCGTAACGCACGACCCTACGACCCCAGTTCAAGAACACACAACGTGTCTTTCCCTAGCTGGAGCCCAACGTCCGCCAGACGGAAGCCACCAGCTCGATCACATTGGGGCTGGCCAGCAAACTTCCAATCGCGATTATCTTCAGGGGGATTGTCAGGGGGAGCGGGCGGTTTCAGTGGATCACGGAGGAGCACTTATCCAAGTGTACGTGGCCCGGTTCATGGCTATCGACTGACTCCAAACTGTCACGGGTCTCGCTCCTGCCGTAACAACGCAAGCTATGCCGCCTGACAAAAACACTTCTGAACAAGGAAGGTGGTTGTTGGGATCGGTTCAGGGCATGTCAGTCGAAACAAAAGCTGCAGAAACTTGCTGCCTTCCATTTAGTCCTACCCTGCCCAGCCTTCAGAACTTGCGGAGGATTTTGGCCGCGCCAAGGAAGCGGGCCGGGCAAAAGCCCAGTTGAGAACAGCGGACTTGAGAAACCCTGAACACACGTACCAGCAGACAACTTCCTTAGTTTGTTAGCTCCAACGCGCTATTTCTGGAATTAATTTCAATAGTGATTGTTCGAAGTTGTGCTAAAGAGCATCAGAGCGGTCCGATGAATAACCCATGAAGTTCGGAGCAGACCGAGCCACCTAGTCGTTTTTGACGAGCGTCAAAACTCCGCCCATAAATGGCCAATCAACTGCCATTAGCAATGAAGCGATACCGCTTGATGAAGCTTCCTCGAGCTGTTAAGTTGCGCGCCTTTTGGACTCAAGCCCTAACTCATGAACTCCACCCATGTCATGCCGGAAATGGGAGTGAAATCGGCTCGGCTTCACTGTGTGACTGTCGCACAAAGGGCTTCTTGACCTTGCTACGCAGGATGCCGATCACGCCCACTCCAGGAGCCGGACGCTTTCTAAGACGCCGAGCAGGCGGTAAGTGCACTTCCTGATAGACATCTCCACCGACATAGATTTCAGAGCAGATTAACACGTCGTGGCAGACATAGACAGCAGACAATACACGTGCTAGGTAATATGGACAGCACGTGGTCGTCACCAAACTCATCAACGCATTCCGCACCGACCAAAACACCGTGCCCCACAAGACACGGACACATCACTTCAGTCTGCATGCCCCTGCGGTCCCTTTGTCTCAACACTCCCGCCGCGGACCCCTATCCTCCGCGGACACTACCGCCGATCCTCCACAGTCCTCCGGTCCCTAAAGACTCATGCCTACATCTCCCCCTCCCCCCGCCCCGGTCCGCTGACTCCCGCAGCCGCGCCCGGCCTGGCTCCCCGCCCTCCACCTTCCCATCGCCTCACCTCTGGGCCCCTCGAGGCCGGGCAGCCGACCCTGCCGCTCCAGCGTCGACGGCAGCTCGTTCAGCCGCAGCGAGTACTGCCGCTTGAAGGGCGACACCTCCGACAGCCGGCCCTGCACGCGGAAGCTGCCCTGCCGCTCGAACATGCCGACCGGCGCGTGTGGCCGCTCCACCGCGAACGGGTTACTCACCGGCTTCACCGGCACCGGCTCTGCGGGTAGGCGGCGCCGGTCACAGGTCAGGTCACAGGTCAGGTCACAGGTCAGGTCACGGGTCGGGTCACGGGTCGGGTCACGGGTCAGATTAACTGAAATGCGACGCAAGTTCATGGGACACCACCTGGTGCGGCAGCTGCCTGGGGGCGACCTGAGAAGGGCGCTGCTTGGACGGCCTAAGGGGACGCCTCGCGGCTGCTCCTTAGCAGCGGTGATAGGTATCATTTGCGACGAGCCCACCTCTTACGGCTTCTAACAACGGCGCCAAACGGTTCGGAAAACTCGTCAACTGATATTCGAGTGACTCCCAGGCACCCGTTAGCACTCGCTCCGGTCCGCACACCTATCTTTGCCTCTAACCCCGCGCCAGCCCACTGACCGCGAGCCTGTCCGGTACAGCGTCCCGCTGTGTCAGGCCGCCAGCACGCCCCGCTTACCTGCCGGCTTGCACTCCTGCGGGTCCGTCAGCCGTTCAGTGATGGTACCCTGGCGGAAGCTGCCGAACCGGGTGAAGCTGGAGGTGGCGGGGTCGACGGCCATCGTCACCGAGCACTCCTTGTCACGCTTCTGCTTCCGCTCGAGACAGGCAGCGAACGCGCAGCCCACCGCGTGGCTCAGACGATCACCCTGCGGAGACATGGCGGCGGGGGCACGGTCAGCGTCGGTCGTCCGGTGGTCAGTGAGACCGCCGCGGCGGTCGGTCACGACGGGTCACTGCTGACCGGCCACCAGGGCTGCCGCGGCGGTCGGTCACGACGGGTCACTGCTGACCGGCCACCAGGGCTGCCGCGGCGGTCGGTCACGACAGGTCACTGCTGACCGGCCACCAGGGCTGCCGCGGCGGTCGGTCACGACAGGTCACTGCTGACCGGCCACCGAGACCGCCGCGGCGGTCGGTCACGACGGGTCACTGCTGACCGGCCGCCGAGACCGCCGCGGCGGTCGGTCACGACGGGTCACTGCTGACCGGCCACCGAGACTGCCGCGGCGGTCGGTCACGACAGGTCACTGCTGACCGGCCATGTGGGCGTGTCGCGGCGGATTGCTGCCGACGGCGGAGAAAACACGGCCGGCGCGGTGCCTCGGAGCGTCCTCGCGTGACCATCACGGCCATGAAGGCGGCTCACAATGGATACTGCGCAGGAAGGCACGCGACCCTGTACGGAGGGAGGGGTGGAAAGGAGAAGAAAGACGGTAGCGTTCACCCGGACATAAAGCGCCCAGGGACGGGTAACGACCACTGCAATACGGAGGCAGAGAAGGACGACGCAAAGGCCATGCCAGAGATCGAGCGGAGAGAGTACACACGGAGTTGGCGGATGAAGCATTTATGTGCAATCGGGGCGGATTACTGCAAAATGGTTCCAATGCAGGAGTACCGAAACTGGCCATCAGGTGCACTATGGCAATTCTTTCCAAGCGGGCGGTTCGCCTGCCTTAGATCGAGCTGCTGATTTCCTTCTGTACCGCCGAATTTGGTTCACCACACTCCTTCCCCGGACCGAGGCGGAGTCGCACGAAGTCATGCCCGCTCAAAAATAGCCATGATCGGGTTACATCCATCATGCTTCAGAAGCTTCCAGCTTCGTGGGATGGATAAAAGGAATCGGGTTTGGCGGTTGCATGAGGAGAAATTCCTTTCATCTAGCCGTGTTGTTGGTAAGGGACTCCGAAATTCAGCTTCCAAAATAAATTATGCGAACTCATATCTTCTAGACTTGAAGCAGATGCGTTCACGCGGGCAATGCAGCACAGGATCGATCTTCCTCGACATCGCATGGCCTTGATTACGATCGAGTTCACTCGCTACGTCGAAATACGTTTCAAAATGCAAAGAGTTCAGCAAATGCAAACGAGCCGCTGGATATTAAAGCGAGCTATATACGTTACGGAAGCACTATCGCATGTATTGCTCCGACTGTCGCAATGCTTCAATGCGGTAACGAGATCTATCAGCATGACTGCATTCATTAAAACTGTTCCTTCAGCGCACTCATCATGCCGAACAGCGCAGCCAGCAGAGGCAGCCAGCAGCGGCAGCCCCGGGCAGCGCAGCCAGCAGCGGCAGCCCAGGGCAGCGCAGCCATCAGCAGCAGCCCAGGGCAGCGCAGTCAGCAGCGGCAGCCCAGGGCAGCGCAGCCAGGAGCGGCAGCCCAGGGCAGCGCAGCCATCAGCAGCAGCCCAGGGCAGCGCAGCTATCAGTGGCAGCCCGGGGCAGCTCAGCCAGGAGCGGCAGCCCAGGGCAGCGCAGTCAGCAGCGGCAGCCCAGGGCAGCGCAGCCAGCAGCGGCAGCCCGGGGCAGCTCAGCCAACAGCGGCAGCCCAGGGCAGCTCAGCCAGCAGCAGCAGCCCGGGGCAGCTCAACCAGCAGCGGCAGCCCAGGGCAGCTCAGCCAGCAGCAGCAGCCCGGGGCAGCTCAGCCAGCAGCGCCACGGCCGACCGCCCGGCGGGAGGGAGCCAAGCATCATGCACGGACAGGCGGCAGACAGGGCGAGGGCCAGCCAGGCGGGGCTAGAGCGCGGGCGGCAGACCCGGCGACCACTCACAGTGACCGGCTGGTCCAGGCCCTGCCAGCGACAGACAGAGCTCGGTCGGTGGGGGGTGGGGGGGGGGGGGGGGGCGGCACCCTCCCCTCACCCTGCACGGCGTGACTGGCGCACAGGCACACATGCCCTCTGGACTTCTGTTACCACTCAAGAGCGCCGGGCAGCGCGTACTTGGCAGAATAGCCAGGTGTTAAGAGCGCGGCGCGCTCATACTCAGCCCAGCCTCCCCTCTCCCAGCCCTCCTCGCTGCTGGGAAGGTCACAGCAAGTCCAGCCGGGTCAATTTCGCCGACAGCCAATGAAACTGTGCAGCGACAGGACATCCAATTCCCTGCAGGCTTGACGACCGGGCTGGTCCCAGAGCAACCGCTGGTGGGCGGCAAGCACGGCGCCGCGCTCGGGCACACTAGAGCTGTCGCGGAGCGGGGCGAGCGCGGCCTGGGCGGCAGGCGGACCTCGTCCACTGAGGGGCACAGGCCTCCAGTTAACGGAGTCGGGCCGCACGCCACAGTCAGGCCGGCGGATCAGGACCGACAGCCGCCCCCAGTCCACATCAACAGCAACATGTGAGATTATTCCAGCGGTATTGCATGAAAATAAGCGATTTGAACCACGCTTCTTATATTGACTGAGGTCCGACACAAGTCTTCATTTGGGCTCAGCGCTGATTTCAAAGCGTTTAGTCCCAGCCGGAGCAGGCTTCGAGGTAGAGATGGGTGAAATTTTTTTGGGGGGGAGGACTAGTCTGGACTTGAGCGCAGAGTTCAGTTTGGAGCATACGGCGACCGCTTGACCCGAGTTCGAGGTGACCAGTCTGGCCCCTCACAGACAGCAGAATCCTGTCTGACTTGACACCGTAGCGGCGAAAGTCTCCGCTGATGGCTGTGCCGTTCAGCCCGGTGCCAGCACAGCCAATGGGACACTGCCTGGCTCCAATGATAAGCTGAAGCCACAACCTGGCCACGGTTTTTAAAAGCTACCACATGCGCCTCGTCTACCGCCCCCATCCACCCACCCACCCACACAGCCAACAGGCAGAACACCGACCCTCCCGGCCGTCTGTGACGGCAGCACACCTAGGAGCGTGAACTGAGAAGATCGATCGCGATAAGCCGCCGGCGAAACTGACGAGAGCCCGAATGATATCCAAGGGACGTCATCACAATCATCCTCGGCGGGGAGCAGCGCAGCGCGAACAACAATCACGGACAATACCACGAAGTGCCGCCCAAGACCACAGCCCAACGTTCGCGAACGAGCACCGAGCAGAAGCGTAACGACCCCCGATCGACCACACACGTCACAAGCGTGGCGGACGCGCGTCGTTTGCATTATGCCCGGTCTCGCCAAACAAGCCGGCCGCCGCCGGCCGCCCTGCCGCCATTGGCCTGAACGCCCGCGCCGGGCGGGCCATTGTGAGCGGAACGGACGGGCCGAGCGAACGTGCGCGTACCCACCCCGCCCCACCCACCCACGCGGAGTCGATCGACACACCTGAGTAACACGCGATGGACGGCGGTGAGTACGAGGGGGAGGGGGGGGGGGGGGCAGGCGCCGGGCGCCCGGCCACACACTGGCGGGAGAAGTTTGGCACCGGAGAACTTGGCGGGAGGAGCAAGGTGCAACGCATGTCTGTCTGACAATGAGGGCCAATGGGAGCTGCTACTGGTGGGAACTTTTCGCACCTATACTATTCCAGCCTAGCACCACGGCACAGTAAGGATGGGAAGCATTTAATCCGCATGAGGAACCCTATCACTGGGTGTGTAGGGCTGTTTGGGATTGTATTCTGCGATAACTTTTTAAAACGCAAAATCATCACCCAATTCGGAACCACCCTCGCTCGGCGCTGTTGTCAGAACCATATGCCATGGGGAGTCCACCTCTGACCAGAAGCACGCGGCGGCCTGACGGCCAGCAAGGTGACACACTCTCGATCCCGTCTGGCTGGGGACACGGGGGGGGGGGGGGGGGCGGTGGGCGCGGGGAGCTCACCACTGTCCAGGAGCACGCGTCGTCCCGACGGGCAGCAAGGTGACACACACTCGATCCCGTGTGACTGGGGACACGGGGGGCGGGGGGGGGGGGCGCGGGGAGCTCACCACTGACCAGGAGCACGCGGCGGCCCGACGGCCAGCAAGGTGACACACATTCGATCCCGTCTGACTGGGGACACGGGGGGCGGGGAGGGGGGGCACAACTGACCGACTCGCGGATGGCCAGGAAGGTGTGACACATCCAGCGCCTGGTGGTGCCGTCCCGGCAGATGTAGGAGAAGCCGCGGTCGTGGTTCCGGTCCGGCGCGCAGAACGACACCTTCTCGATCGTCTGATCCACGATCAGATCCTGCCGGGACAGGGCAGAGCGCTCAGCACCGGCGCAGAGCGGCGCCTTCATCGTAAGTCACCGATTGCCATGATCGACGATCATATTCTGCCTTTGCACAGAACAACGTCGGTGATCATCTGCGAGGCCGACAATAGCAGGCTGGTGAGACTGCAGATATGGGAGTGAGGACGTCACAAGGTGGTCCACAAACTCCTGTGAAATTCAGCCCTTCCATGCCGTTAATACAACAAATTCTACCAAAAGCGCGATGCATAGTTTCTCCTCCCTTCTCACTGGTTCCCACGGGTAGGGTGGTCAAACCCAACAGCCTTACCAGTCCAGAGCAATGGTCCAACGGTTACAATGACGTCGTCCATGTGGCTACCACAATGCAGTGGAATGCACGCGTTTCGCAAACTGACGGCCATAGGATATATTCGTGCGCAACATTTTAACCAGAAACTAAACCCGTACTTTGAGCTTGCGTGCTTTGTTATCTTACGCTAACCACACCTCGAGTGACCCTGGCGGCGCCACCTCTGCCCCTCTCCACCCCACCGCACTTGATCCTCGGCCGACAGGCCCCGCCCGCGCCGCGGTCACGTGGCCTCGTCTCGCGGCGAGCCGACCGCAACAAGGCGGGCGGCGTCACGGGTGCAGCCCGGCCGAGCCGCGGCCGCCGCCCGGCCCGGCTCAGTCGCGGCCGCCGCCCGGCCCGGCCGAGCCCCGGCCGCCGCCCGGCCCGACTCAGTCGCGGCCGCCGCCCGGCCCGGCCGAGCCCCGGCCGCCGCCCGGCCCGGCTGAGTCTCGGGCGCCGCCCGGCCCGGCTGGCCCCCTCACCTTCGTCTCGTCGTCGACGACGCGCAGGCCGTCGCCGGACACGTACAGCATGCCCCGGAGCGGCCGGCGCCGCTGCGACTGTGGACAGAAGGAGCCGGTCAGCGCGGGTCACGGGGCCGGCGGCGGCGGCGGCGGCGGGGCGTGTGGGGACGCTGCGGCACACGGCGGCACCGGGCGTACCGTCGCGTCCCAGACCGTGAGCCTGCCGCAGCGCAATACCGGAGCCATCTCGCCACCACACTGCTCGAATCGGCAAAGCTGAACGAGGAGTGACGAACCGCTGACAATGCTTCACAAACCCACCCATCGACAAAGACAATAAATTCACCGCGAATGACACATTTGTCGGCAACGGCAAGGTGGTTTAGAATAACCTCATGATGTCTAAAAATCCGGAACAATACCGACTCAGGGAAGGCCGAAATGACTGTTACGGACCAAACAGCCCCATTAAGTGGTCGTTAAACTGCTTGCATGTCAAGAAAAGCAGTCACATTAACATTCAACCCTACGCGATTAGCAATGTCCACCACCAATCTAGCATAGCATGTATGGGGAAGTGACGGTGCACCCGCCATTTTGCCTGGACGCCTGTTCCAAGATACGTTACGTAACTCTCCCGTGTATAACACGCGCCCCACGCCCCGGGATCATCCCCGTTGACGGCCACCGCGGCCGGTTCAAGAAACACCAGCGGTGCTGTAAGCCGTTTCGGTATCCCGTCCCGCCCCTGCCATGGGCCCGCCGGGCTAGGTCAGGGGCCTCTCCTCCGCCCCAGCCCCCCGCCGGCACCGGGCGTGGCCACTGGCGCCTGACACGGCGCCCGTGTAGGCCGCTGTGTCAAAGTGTGCCGTCCGGGACAGTGTCTCAGTCGGCGGCGTGAGGAGCGGGACAGCCCGCGACAAAGGCGACCTCCGTCTGACGCACAGCTGACGGACCGCCCGTCGCCGGGCCCGACAGCTGAATGGACCCCTCCCTGGAGCCGGCCTGGGAAGCTCCAGCCCTTTCCAAGACTCTCCGCCGTCCCCTTCGGCCTTGTTCCGACCGGCCTCCTCTTCAATAGCACTGGACACGGACGGCTGCTGCGGTCCGCGGCGGATCCTGCTGTGGATCCTGCCGCGCCGCAGGATCCCAGCTCGTTGCCGTCGCAGACCGGGCCCAGGCAGAGCGTCCCAGGCCACGACGCGGGCGATCGTAACCTTTGTCTTTAAACTACTCCTGACTAGATGGCATGGCGGTGAGCCAGCTGGTCCCTTCCCACCAACCGCCGGCGCCGCGGCCCGCATAGGAATTCGGTGCGGTGTCTCAGCGCCGATCGTAAATTTCGGGAGACAATGGCGGGACGTTTGGCGCGCGGTGGCGGGTGGCAGAGGACGGTGCGGAGGCGGCCGTTACTTACCCGCACCAGTTTGAGGGCGTCCTCGCACACCTGCATACCGCGGGACTCGTACACCTGCACACATCCCAGGTACTGCAACGGAGAGGACGGCGCTGAGTTAGATGCACAGTCGGACGCTCGCGCGAGCGGTGCGGTGCGGGATCCTCCCCAAACGACCGGAGTCCGAGGCGAACACGAAAACACGGAGAGAGCAATATCAACATTACACCTGGTCATTACAGCTGGTACAGAACCACATTAAAATGTATGCAGACTAGACGCGGTAGGAATGGGCAGGGTAATTATCTGGATACATGTATCACATTTGCAAATCGACTGACTGGCCCACCGCTCAGGAGCACCAAAGGTACTTCCCGACACCAAACCGCCGCACCTCCACCAGCCCCACACCCGCCTCCAGCAGCCAGACAGGCCGAACGAGCGTTACTCGCCCGCGACCCGCACCGAACACAACGGTTCGTTCATCCCTTGACCAGCTCGACCCAGCGTCACACCAGCGAGCGCACGCCCCTCACTGGGGGGGGGGGGGGGGGGGGCACGACCCGGCTACCTGTCCTGTCACAGCGCCAGACAGCGGCTGCTCGTCCTTCCCGGCGTTAGACAACGGCTACCGATCCGCCCGCAGAGCGGCTGCAGGCCGTATTACGCGGCGCGCGGCGGCGCGACGCCCGCCCCGTGATGGTCTGCAGGAGACCGAGCGGCTGCCCGACCGAACGATCGCGGCGCGTGAGCGACGCGGCGGCACTAACGGCGCCTGTTGCGACACCGGCGCCGGAGCACGCTCCGCGGCCGGCAGCAGCGTCGGGGCGCCGCGCTCAGCGCACCGGGCGTGGCGGTTCGGCATCGACCACACCGGCCCGGCTGGCGGCAGGGACGACTACACAGGCCCGGCTGGCGGCGGGGACGACCACACCGGCCCGGCTGGCGGCGGGGACGACCACACCGGCCCGGCTGGCGGCGCGGACGACCACACAGGCCCGGCTGGCGACGGGGACGACCACACAGGCCCGGCTGCGGGTGCGGACGACCACACCGACCCGGCTGCCGGTGCGGACGACCACACCGGCCCGGCTGGCGGCGGGGACGACCACACCGGCCGGGCTGGCGGCGCGGACGACCACACAGCCCCGGCCGGGGGCGCGGACGACCACACAGGCCCGGCCGGGGGCGCGGACGACCACACAGCCCCGGCCGGGGGCGCGGACGACCACACAGGCCCGGCCGGGGGCGCGGACGACCACACAGGCCTGGCTGGCGGCGCGGACGCGACCGAGCGACGGAGACTGTGGACGCCGGCCGGCGAACGTCGACGACGACCCCGCCGCTGCGCGGCAGTGGTCGGCCGGTGCGGTACATATGGCGCCGTCGGACCGTCGTGCTCCGGCGGCAGGCCTGGCGTAGAGTGCGGGACGGGTGCTCTCCCGACCGGGTCGGCTCGGGGACGCCGACCGCCGGCCCGGGGACGCCGACACGGGCACACGAGGTCCGGCAGACACCGCGCGCCGGCCGCGCCGGCACGCTCTGGAGGCCGCGTGCACGGCGGGAGGCGGGCGGCGGGTCATCCTGCCAGCGCGGCGCCGCCCGCCAACGGGCGACCCCGGGCGGCCGGGAGTGCTGCAGTGGGGACTCGGCCCATGGCGTGCAGCGGCCGGGGCGTGACGCGACTACACAGCTGACAGTCACGCCATACGCGGCCGACCCGATACGCCGGCAGTAGCACGAGAGGAAAACCGACGGTCACCGCCGAGGCGGGCAGTGGGGCGACACGAACTCCACAGACGACACACGGCCCCTCGGAGAAATAAACAGGCGGTGACTCGCCAGCTGATCATACGCCCATGCACAAACAAACAAACATCATGTACTATTGCCCCCCGCGGGACAGAGAAACACTCCAACGAAAACACACGTGCGCGTCAAGGCATCCGCGCCGCCGTAAGTTCAAACATCCGCCCTGGCAGGAGACGTGGCTCTCTTTACCGCGCTCAGCTACATTCTGGCCAGACAGGTGGCATGCTGACCGCTTCCGGCTGCACCGGGCCCCGAGCCTTGTCGCTGCCACCGGAGCCGGCGTCTCCGGCAGCGACGCTTCACTCAGCCGTCAGCGCCGCGAAATCCGAGCACACTCTTCTCCGGTGCGATCGGTGCTGTGCGCAC
Source organism: Pollicipes pollicipes (assembly GCF_011947565.3). Lineage (NCBI taxonomy): Eukaryota > Metazoa > Arthropoda > Thecostraca > Pollicipedomorpha > Pollicipedidae > Pollicipes > Pollicipes pollicipes. The sequence continues at coordinate 21,057,775 of NW_023596420.1, read as the reverse complement.
GTCAACACCCCTGTCGGTCCGCTTCCCCCCCCCCCCCCGCCCCCCAGCCCCCCGGCACCGGCAGACCGCACCACCCTGCCTGGCCCGAGCCCGCTGCGAGGACGCGCTCCGCTGCGAGTGCTCCTGCCTTCAGACCCGCGCGTTGAACGTCCCACCACTCGTGCTTGTGTCTATGTTTGCATCTCCGCGGCGGCCGCAGCGCCGGTGCCCCGGCCGAGGTCCTGCCCCGCCACCGGCCCTGACCTTGACGTGGAAGGAGCAGGTGCCGGCGCGCACGGCCTCCTCGTCCGCCTGCCACTGGTGCGGCCGCGCCGACTCCGGGCGTCGCTCCTTCTTGCGTCGGAAACTGTCGCGCAGCGAGCGCCGCAGCCGGTCCATCCTGCGGTGCTGCTTCTGCTCTTCTGAGATGGCCGCCGGCTCGGCCGCCGCGCCGCTGCCGCTGCCGTTGCCGCCGCCGCCGCCCGTCTCCAACCGCTCAGCCTGCAGCGAGGACCGGTGTCAGATAGCAGAATCATCCCGAAAGCTGCGGCCTATCATCCCGCAGCGCCACATTCCACGGTTCGCGCCACATTCCACGGTTCGCGCCAGCTCAGTTTCAGCCCAACACGACGTGACAAGAGCGTGGGTCTACCGACGCGGACCAAGTTGCGTCTCTTCCCGTGCCGGGCAGCACAAAACAGGGGAGACCGTGGCGATGAATGCAGGGTGGAGATGGGGCGCCTTCAATGCCCCGTCTCACGACATCGTAGAACAAAAGCACAATAGGACCGTGGCTGCAGTGCTCCACTCGGTCAGAGCCAGAAACGATCGGGCCGGCCGGATGGCTTAGTCCGAACATACGGGCGTGCTCGGGGGCACGGCCTCCACACAACATCTCAAGAAAGCAAAAATGACGTAGGTGAACAAGATCCAATGTAACCACTAAACTAACGCCGACGCTGCCCATCCGCAACGATTTTTCTCGGTGCGTGCCTGTCACTGCCCATGAATGGCCTGGCTGCAAGCGTGTGCCGCTGCACAGCGTGTGGGGTGCACGCGTCCAATGCACAGTACGCCGACACCGCGTCCGCCACTGGCACCGGCTGCGAGCGTGCGCCCCTGCATGCGCTGCGGTGTAGCCCGAGCGTGGCAGTCCTCTATTCACAAGGTCGAGTGCGGGATACAGAACAGAGGCTCGGGCTGGCGCGTGGAAACACCCGCCCCAGCTCTGAGTCAGACGGCTTTTCAGGCGGGGGAGCCCTCATGCGGCCCGCGCCGCCCCGAAAGCCCAAAACGGACGGATGAGCGCTCCCAGAGAGCAGGAAGGACAAGGAGGCGGCTAGGGCAGGGACGCGGACAGTGGAGCAGCTCGTCCGAAGCTCCAGCGGCCGGCGTCGCGGGCGAAAGGCGTGTGCCGTCAGTCACCGTTAGCCCGGGCAGTGCCGCTTCCACGCCCCGCGCGTCCGGGGAAAGCGAGAGCGCGCCGCGCGATCTGAGCTGGTGCGCAGCGCCTGTTCGAAGGCCGAGCCAGTCTCCACGGCGTCGCGGTCCTTTCTCGCGCTCGTAGCCCCTCCCCCCCCTCTACTCCTCCCCCCCCCCCCCCCCCTCCAGCCCCCGCCGCCGCGGATCCTCTGGCCGTGCGGCGCCGTTATCAGACGCGAGACGCGATAAGGGTCCGTGCGGCCACGGAGCGCCGGGCCGGCCGCCCGTTTGAGGGTGCCGCCGGCCACTGTCACCGGACGCCGCGCCGAGCGTCCCAGCGAGGGTTGAGCGCCCACCTGGCCGCCGCGGGGAAGGAAGAGTGGTACACAAACATGACAAGGCGGTGGTCGCCGGCCACCTAGCTAGCGCGGGAAAACTGGTCGTGACCCATGCCACGGAGAACACGACCACGTGTCGTAAATGTGTCATGCTCGTGTAGAATGTACCGTCATGCTCGTGACGCGAACCTGATTGTTTTGGACAGACTAATGCACGGGATTGCCTAATCACGGGCAGGAAGAGCCTGGGCGAGCGTGCCATACGTCGTCAGGGTTAACGCCAGCCGTCTGCTGACGCCCACGCCGAGCTCAGCCGCGCGACCCACAGGAGCCTGCGCCCGGCTGCAGCGAGACCGGTGGGCAGGCCCGTTCCACCGCCCGCCGCGTGCCGGCCGCAAACCTTGCGTGATGACTCCGAAAACAGCGGCTAGGTTTCGTCAGCCGGCGAGCGGCGCCGGCGGCCGCGTGTCCACAGATCGAACCCGTACCGGTCGAAGGCGGGCGGCAATCAACCGTCAAACGGGGTTCGCGCCGGCCCGCGCCGGAGCCGGCGGTGGCGCCGGCGGACGGCACGGATGGCCGACCGGGCGAGGAGGGGGGAGGGGCTAAAAGGTCAGTGTAGAAATAACGCAATATTACCATCGCGCGTTAAGGTCCCTGCAACCTGTCCTTCCATCCACCAAGCCTCGTTCGGCGTGTCGTTGACAGCTGCACATCAGCGGCTGCCGGCTCGCCTCAGCCAATTAGCGGCCTTCCTCCAGTGATCACAGTGATCTCGGATGTATGGTGCGGCTTCCAACGCGGAGCGGCGTGTTTTTGCAGCCGTCTGCTCGCGCCGTGCAGCGCCCTGGGCGAGCGGCGGGCGGCCTGTTCTCACGCGTCCGCCGCGGCCGTGTAGCCCAGCTGGAGGAACGGCCCGGCCCGCCTGCGCGGACGGGCGCGGACCAAGCGGAGGCCGGGGGCGGGGCGGAGCGGGGCCGCACGCCGGAGCGAGGTCGCAGAGCCACTCACCAGAGGCCCGACTTCAGGCACAACGGCGAGGGCTGGTCACAAGGCGCGGCACGACGGAGATTGGACGTGAGTAGACACCAAAAGAGATGCGCTTATACGCCCATGTCGCTCCCGTAAACGTTACACAATACAGATAACGCCTTGAATCGTACGCATAACCAACCGAAAGGCGACAGTTCTTCGGAAAGGTCTAGGTCTAGCCTACGGCTGAAGAGGGCGCCTCGTGGTTGGGTTCCCTTGTATTTCGTCATTGAAAGTGCATGGCGCGCCGATTGCAGTGATCGTTCAACCACTTCCCGGGACACTGCAAGCGCTCGCTGGATCCCAGAGGCGGCCGGAGCCTTCCGCATGGCGCCGACCGTTATGATTTAGCTCGTTGACACCCTTGCTATGAGCCGACGATCCGTATGCGGAGAGACGGCGTGCCAGCAATGGCCGATCTGCAGACTCTCATCCCACTCATCTTGTCATCGCTTTCCATTTGAGGGGCGTATATCATGCGATCTCGGCTGGGACACCGGCGGAGACCTCCCCCCCCCCCCCCCTCCCCCAACCCATGCTCCCGCCGGTCCGGATCGGTCGGTGCCTTCGTCAGCGGACGGCACCGGTCTACCTTGGTCGCCGGCGACCGTTGGAGGCGGCCGAGCCGGCTCGGACGGCGCCACAGCTCACAGCATGCAGCCGCTCAGGGTCGCTAGGCCGCTCGGGCGGCGGCCGGCTGCCTTCAGGAGCGTGCGATGCCTGACCGGGCACTCGGAGCGGACGCCTCAGCACGGCCGCCCGGTGATGGCGGCGGCTCGTCCCGCTCCGACCCGCGCTCGACCAACCACGCTGCGCTGGTGGGCCGCCGGCGCCGAGCGGCCGGCCGGCAGCCATTTCCTACCTGCAGCCGTCGCTTCTTATCCCGTCTCCGCGGACGCTCCGTCGGCACTGTAGCTACAGGCCCTGACTCTGTACCGCACTGTAGCTACAGGCCCTGACTCTGCACCGCACTGTAGCTACAGGCCCTGACTCTGTACCGCACTGTGGCTACAGGCCCTGACTCTGTACCGCACTGTACCTACAGGTCCTGACTCGGCGCCGCACTGTAGCTACAGGTCCTGACTCGGCAACGCACTGTGGCAACAGGTCCCGACCGGGCACCGCACTGTAGCTACAGGCCCTGACTCTGTACCACACTGTAGCTACAGGCCCTGACTCTGTGCCGCACTGTAGCTACAGGTCCTGACTCGGCACCGCACTGTAGCCACAGGTCCTGACTCGGCACCGCACTGTGGCAACAGGTCCCGACCCGGCACCGCACTGTAGCTACAGGTCCTGACTGTACCGCACTGTAGCTACAGGTCCTGACTCTGCACCGCACTGTAGCTACAGGTCCTGACTCGGCACCGCACTGTCGCTACAGGTCCTGACTCTGCACCGCACTGTAGCTACAGGTCCTGACTCGGCACCGCACTGTCGCCCACCGGTCCCGACCCGGCACCGCACTGTAGGTACAGGTCCTGACTCGGCACCGCACTGCAGCCACAGGTCCTGACTCGGCACCGCACTGTAGCCACAGGTCCTGACTCGGCACCGTATTGTCGCTCACCGGTCCTGTCCCGCGCCGCGTGGAGCCTAGCCGTACTCTCCCACAGCCACCTCGTCCCACCCAACGCCGCTGGCGCCGGCCGGAGCACTGCCGACGCCGCCGGCCCCCGACCCGTCCCCCCCCCCCACCCCTCCCTCCTGCGGCGCTCCCCCTCGCGGCAAGGAACCACACCTGGCTACCCCGCATCAGCGGTTCTCAAACTCTCCGCCCCGCAGGGTGCAGCCGCTGGAGGTCAGGAATCAAGTCGAAATGAGCCGTCCAGGAATCACGTCACGCATGATGGGGGAAATGGTTTTGATTAACCGCAAACGAAGCACAACAAGGGAGGAGTCCGAGCGTTACGGAAATTGTTGGCATCCGGTTATAACAAGGAATGCTCCGTTTTTGCTGCGCATCTTCACCTCAATTAAGGGTCAACGGACTTAACATTCTTGAAACATTCTGTTTACGCAGCCTTACCGGGGAAGTAGTTTTTTGCCCAGCGTAACCAGTGCGTAACCAGGTGGAGAGCTTGAAAATACATTACTTTATTTATGAGCGTCCGTAATGCCCATCAGAGAAAGCAATGTGCCACCGCTCGGTCAACCCCAGACCGGACCTGCCGCTACCCCCACCGCACCACCGCCATCCTAAACACTCGGACAGCAGGACATATCGCGGCACATAACAAGTCCTCTCACAACGAAACAACGGACCCGCGACGGGGCGTCCATGTTTGAGAGCCACTGGCGGCCGAAGCGACGCGGATCAAGTCGGGATTCGTCGCACCGCCGCGTTGTTGAAATGTCAGCGGCGGGTACGGCGGCAGCCTTGCACGTCCCGCCGTACACGCGGTGATCAGCCGAGCGGGCGTGGGGCGGTGGTGCCGCCCGGAGGCGGTCGTGATCGATGAGAGGGAACAAAACAGCCGCGCGGCTGACAAACAGAGGTGGGCACCAGCTGAGGACCGAGGCAAACGCCTCAGGCGCGTGCCAACGGCAATAAAATTGCTCACGAAGGCACGGACCACAACACGTGCCATAAAAACGGCCGCGCCATTCGTTAGAATGAAAAATTGAATGTTTACTGAGGTAGCAGAGTTGAAAACTTCTAGCAAACGGGGACCGCAGGAGAGTAATATTTATTGCTGTCACGGCTTGAAGAAATTGTTAACAGCCTACATAAACGCCGCACAGAAAAGACAGGCGCAAGACCAAAATGAGTATTGCCTTGCGAGCTGGTACAACATAGTTCGAGGTGCATATGCACATTTAAATAATAAACCAGGAAATATGGCGCACCATGGAATTTTAAGGAAGCAGTATAAACAAAAAACAGAATGTTAAAAATAGAATGTCTTACACATGAAAATTTTCGATCAGACCTGCCCATTTCTGATGTGAAACGCCTGCAATCCAAAATGGAACGAGAGGGAACATACCATCACCAAGACGTAAACTGCAGGACCGGCCCCGTGTCCACATCCCTTCGGCGAGATGATCCACCTCGGTAGACAGCCGGCTCGCCGTCCAAGCCGGCCCCTCTATCACACAAAGCGCGACCGACACAGTAGCGTGAGAGCAGGCCGTGGTTGGCGGCCGCCGGTGAGTCACGGCCCGCAATGTGCGGCTCCCATCTCCAGCGGCGAGGTGGCCCCCTGCGCGCGCGTGTGACTCAGCCGCGCCGGTGCCGGGGCATAGCGCTGCCACCTGCGCGCTGGAGCGGCGGGCCGTGACGCCGCCCACTCCGTCCCCGCTCCGGTCCCGGCGCGCGGCGCACCCCTGCCGGCTGGTGTGACGCCACCCGCTCCGTCCCCGCTCTGGCCCCGGTGCGCGGCGCACCCCTGCCGGCTGGTGTGACGCCACCCGCTCCGTCCCCGCTCTGGCCCCGGTGCGCGGCGCACCCCCGCCGGCTGGTGTGACGCCACCCACTCCGTCCCCGCTCTGGGCCCGGTGCGCGGCGCACCCCTGCCGGCTGTTGCGACGCCACCCACTCCGTCCCCGCTCTGGGCCCGGTGCGCGGCGCACCCCTGCCGGCTGTTGCGACGCCACCCACTCCGTCCCCGCTCTGGGCCCGGTGCGCGGCGCACCCCTGCCGGCTGGTGTGACGTCACCTCACCACCGGTCAAGGATCGGCGGTCGTCCAGCGTGACCTGCCACATGGTGGGACGTCGTCTCACCGCCGGCTGGTGGTTCGCGGCGACGCGGCGTGACCCGGCTCACCACAGGTCACCGCTGACCGGCAGACGGCGGCGACCTGTGGCGTGACCTGTGGCGTGACCTGTGGCAAGACCACGGGCGCCGTCGGCCGACACACGTGACCGCGGGCGCCGACCGGGCGCGACCACGGCGGCCGCCAGTGGCCAGGCGGCCTGCCGGTGCGGTGGGCTCGTCCGACAGCGCGGCCGTCTCCAGGTGGCGCGCGTGCCGTCGGACCAGCACGTGCCGGAGCCAGCGGCTGCCCGCTCGCCGCGCCGCCGCGAGCGGCGACCCCTCGTCACCACAAACGCAGACCGCGCGGCACTTCACTTGGAACAGCGGCAGGCTTCGACGTTGACCCTCTGGTGAACTTACGGCCGGCTAGTGAGTTCTCATCTCGTCAGTCAAACTCCCGGCGCACGATTCGTTGGACTCTTTAAGGACGACCGTGGGATATAAATAAATAGAACGCATGATTGAACCAATGGCGAAGTATGGGACGCCGGCCTGACGCCAGTTGTGTATCAAAGAACAAGCGTAGCACGTTCAACTTTCGCACGGCGTGAGTCTCTCCCATCCACCCCGGAAGCTCCTTTCAAACAATGCATTCCGATGTCACAGCAGACCGCGAGGTAGCCGACAGCAGTCCCCACCTCTCACGGCCGGCCCTGGGCTCCTTCCTGCCTCTGATCCGGCAGCCGGGGCGGCCGAGCCGCCGCCGACCGACTGTTTCGCTGGCGGGGGCGGGCGGCGCGCTCTGTCATTAAGTGCGGCATAAACAGACAGCGGACTTCCCACGGCCGCCACCCCCATCACGCCACGGCCACGGAGCGCCGGCGCCGGCTGACTCTGGGGAACACACGCCAGCTCTGCGTTACGCGTCCTCCACCAGCCCGTCCGCAACTCGTGCACCGGTGTGTGCTTGAAAGCACATCTGCGTGTTCCGGTGTGTTTGCGCGCACGCTTGCTTCTCAGTCCGCACGCGTTCACGGGTGGGGCAAACCTCGCGTCCGTGCATGCGAGCGGCAGTAGGGGCGGTGGCTTGTGGAGTGGACGAGGGACGCATCCACAATAACCTTTACTTTGACCACGTGGCTTGCGTCGCCGCATGGAGCGAATACTCCTCGAGCTCCACGTGATCCCGCACTCATCACGCGCGACAGCGGCGCCGTGCTTCTACATGGGCGTCATCCCTCACGGTCCACCGCAAAGAAGTCAATCAGCGACGGCGTCCGACCGACCCGTTCCCCCAAGTCGACGCCCGGGCGGCTAGACCCTACCCCTAGCGGCCGAAGCCAACGCCCAGACGGCCAGGCCCTACCCCTGGCGGCCGAAGCCGACGCCCGGACGGCCAGGCGCTACCCCTGGCGGCCGACAGGTGGCTGTCCTGCCCGACACCTCCGCCGGCCACCGGCGGCCGGCGAGACTGCCCCGCTCCCACGAACTGTGGCCCGGCCGGCTACCGTAATTGCGGCCGTCGCCCCAAATTGTCCGGCAGCGGCGCGGCTGCCATGGGAATGGCACGACGCCGCCGCCGCCTGCACATTCCGCGCCCGGACGGACAGGTGAGACGCCGCCCGCGTCCGTCCGTCCGTCGGTCGGTCGCGACCACAGTCAGCGGTCGGTCGGCCATCCGGGCGACGGCAGGGTCAGTGACCTCGACGCCGCCGCGCGCGCGGGGCCGGGCGTGCCGCGCGGGAGGGCAAGAGGATCCGGGGCCCGGAAGTCGAGGCGGCGGTAAGATTCGAATCGGGCCGGACGACCAGTCATCAGCGCTCAGACGGGCCGCCGGCCCGGCACCGCGCAGCTAACGTCAGAGCCTTTCAGTGGCTGAGGAGAGAGAGAGAGAGAGAGAGAGAGAGAGAGAGAGAGAGAGAGAGAGAGAGAGAGAGAGAGAGAGAGAGAGAGAGAGAGAGAGAGAGAGAGAGAGAGGAGAGAGAGAGAGAGAGAGAGAGAGAGAGAGAGAGAGAGAGAGAGAGAGAGAGAGAGAGAGAGAGAGAGAGAGAGAGAGAGAGAGAGAGAGAGAGAGAGAGAGAGAGAGAGAGAGAGAGAGAGAGAGAGAGAGAGAGAGAGAGAGAGAGAGAGAGAGAGAGAGAGAGAGAGAGAGAGAGAGAGAGAGAGAGAGAGAGAGAGAGAGAGAGAGAGAGAGAGAGAGAGAGAGAGAGAGAGAGAGAGAGAGAGAGAGAGAGAGAGAGAGAGGAGAGAGAGAGAGAGAGAGAGAGAGAGAGAGAGAGAGAGAGAGAGAGAGAGAGAGAGAGAGAGAGAGAGAGAGAGAGAGGAGAGAGAGAGAGAGAGAGAGAGAGAGAGAGAGAGAGAGAGAGAGAGAGAGAGAGGAGAGAGAGAGAGAGAGAGAGAGAGACGCTTTCGGTGGTGTTCTTTATTCGGCGCTTTGAACCCTTTTTGTTAAGTGAAAGGTCATCAGAGATTGTCCGCGATCCACGACATTCATGGCTGCCTTTTGCTTTTTGTGGAGGACTTTTTGTTTGCTCAGCTGGTACGAAAAAGATGATCGATGGATGGAGCTTTGCAGCACATATGGTGGAAATGTCTTGCGAGGAGTCCCATGATGGCTACTCGTGATGGCAGATGGTGTTCCACTATCCGTTCTGTCTCTTGTCCACATACCATCTAGTATCCATACATCTGGTGGTCCATCTGGGCCAGTGTTCCACATTGGTCGGATCAGCCACGAATGCTAGCAGCCATCACAGCCGAAAGCCAGCGTTTAAAAGCAAGATGGGGCCAGCGAACACGCCAGCTGTAAGCCCAATCTTGCACAGCCATCGAGCTAACTTTGCATGCCACGGTTATCGGCAAAAACCGACGATATACAGAACGCAAAGCACGCCTGTTACACCCGGCGCACCCATTCTATGGTGCGGCCCAGTTCTCAGTTGAGACTGGTTTTTTGTCTCGTTACATTGCATTGTGGCTAAATATTCCCATACTGACCCATGATAGGTGTCCATGAGCTACTTCGCCGCGCACGCTATCGAACGACGACGCCAGCTCAGGTTAACGCGCCTGCCCTCGTCAAGTAGACCGCAGACCTTGGCGAATATGACTGAAGTTTCCAGCGCATGATTAGCCGCTAGAAGAGAAGAAAACACCAGCGCAGGAGTTCATTCAGTATCCAAATGCATATTCATCTCGCCCGCGTCTAACGCACCGCGTCGAAACCGCCGCCAGCCGGCGGACAATTCGCCGCGCCACTCCGCACACTCATCCACTCCGGATGAGCTGAGTGTCGCCACAAGCCGCCACTCTCTTCGCAGCACGCGGGCCTTGGACCAGCACAGGCTCCGGTAGGCCGCAGACCCGCCCCGCCCAGCCGGCAGGGAGACCGGGCAGCGCAGACCCGCCCTGCCGAGACAGCAGGGAGACCGGGCAGCGCAGGCCCGCCCCGCCGAGCCAGCAATGAGACCGGGCAGCGCAGACCCGCTCCGCCGAGATAGCAGGGAGACCGGGCAGTGCAGACCCGCCCCGCCCAGCCAGCAGGGAGACCGGGCAGCGCAGACCCGCCCCGCCCAGCCAGCAGTGAGACCGGGCAGCGCAGACCCGCTCCGTCGAGCCAGCAGTGAGACCGGGCAGCGCAGACCCGCTCCGCCGAGACAGCAGGGAGACCGGGCAGCGCAGACCCGCCCCGCCCAGCCAGCAGACAGACCGGGCAGCGCAGACCCGCCCCGCCGAGACAGCAGTGAGACCGGGCAGCGCAGACCCGCTCCGCCGAGACAGCAGTGAGACCGGGCATCGCCGACCCGCTCCGTCGAGACAGCAGTGAGACGTGCACCGCAGACCCGCCCCGTCGAGACGGCAGTGAGACCGTGCACCACAGACCCGCCGCCACTGCCACCGCCGCCAGACAGACAGACAGATGGCCGCCTAGTAATGCACCCTGCAGCGGCGGGAAGCAGGTGGTGACAGCTGGCCAACACGCCACCGGACAGGTGCATTTGGTAGAGAGGTCAGCTGATACACGCGGCAGCCGCTGACGGCCTGATGTACCGTCCCTGACGGCCTGATGCACCGCCCCTGGCGGCCTGGTGTACCGCCCGTGGCGGCCTGGTGTACCGCCCGTGGCGGCCTGGTGTACCGCCCCTGGCGGCCTGATGTACCGCCCCTGGCGGCCTGGTGTACCGCCCCCGGCGGCCTGGTGTACCGCCCCTGGCGGCCTGGTGCACCGCCCCTGATGGCCTGATGTACCGCCCCTGGCGGCCTGGTGTACCGCCTCTGACGGCCTGATGTGCCGCCCCTAATGGCCTGATGTACCCCCTGACGGCCTCATGTGCCACCAGTGACCGCCTGATGTGCCGCCCCTGATAGCCTGGTATGCCGCCCCTGACAGCTTTATGTACCGCTCCTGGCGGCTTGATGTGCTGCCCCTGACGGCCTGGTGTGCCGGCGCTGACGGCCTGGTGTGCCGGCCCCGGCCCGCCAGCGTGTCGGGCGTGTTGCGTCGACATCTGTCGCGCGACAAGTGACGGGCCGGAAGAGGGGAGCGACGGAGCGGCGGAACCGACACCCCAGTGGCAAAACAGCCCAGCAGGCGCGGAGGGAGGACTTCACGCAGGACTTTTAGGGGAGTGGGAGATCGTCAGGCTTCTGCGGCAAGCGCAACAAGGGCTTCGGGGTTTGGACACCAGCACGCTAGCAGCCACAACTCCGAGTGCGCATGTGGAGCCAGCCCACGTACAGATGCCTTAGCACGGCTTTGGTCGTGCGGTGAGTGCCGTTGGGCATTCTCTGGACGGCAGGCCTTGAGCCATGCCATTACCGCGGCTGATCGAACGGCTCTCCGAGGGGTCGGATGGGCGCAGCGGCGGCCGCCGGGGCCTGACAGCACGAGAGGCACCGCCCTTCCCGGACTGGTGAGCGGCGGGGCTCGCCGGCCGCATGTGGGAGAGGTCTCCCCCCCCCCCCTCCGCATCATCCCCGGGTCGGCTGCGCCGCGGCGGCGAGTGTCCGCGCGCCGCCTTGTCCCTCCCCCTCGCCCCTCTTTCAAAAGTTGACCACCACTTCCGGCTTCACACCTAGGCGTGAGGAGCCTAGGCGTCGCGCCGGACTTTTGGTGAGGAGAGCTCCAGTCAGCTGGCGACCTGTCAGCGGACGCCGACAGAGTGACCACCGGCCGACGACGGCTGCGACGCGGTCGCCTTTGGAGCGGGGCCGAGCCACGCCTCAAGGGCGGAGGGATTTCGAGAACTGGTGGCTGGGCCGGCGCCGGCGCCGGTCGGGCGAGCCGCCGCGCTGAAATAGCGGTGTTTTGGATGAAGCTGGCGGGATTAGGACGGCCCAGGTCTGACACGGCCCGGGTCTGACATGGTCCGGGTCTGACACGGCTCCGGTTTGACACGGCCCCGGTCTGAATGCTGACAATCTGACAGAGGGGCGCACACATAGCGCCAAAATCCGATAACAGAAGAGTGATTAGCACACAGCGATCTACCGTCCGACCGAGCGACCACAAACGCGATCAAGAGGAGTTTGCTTAAGCATCGAGTGATCGGGATATGTGAGTAAGCGGATGGGTCAATGCGTGATTACGGGTGATTGATCGATTCCCGGTACAGAACGATGAATAAGAGAAAACGAGGTGATTGTACACCTAGCAGAGAGTCTGATTCACGATGCGTCATCCCAGTGATTATAAGCCAACACGCAACACGATACGAGAACAAACCCTGCCACTTGCTCTCACTGACATGGTGACTAATCACCGAACACCGCGGGCGGGGCGAGCCGAGACAAGCGCCGCCTTCCTCCGTACACAGGTCACCCGATAACGCCCGCGACACGGCACCTATCAGCTGATCACCATGCCAGTGACCAGCTGACTGAGCGGTGGGGGGCCGATCAGCGGCGACCGGGCGGCCGCGCTGCACTGGGGCCTCCTCGCCGCTCCGAACCCGCGGTGCCCCGCGGCCCGTCGGGTGCGGCCGGACGTTCTCCGCATTTGGCGCGCGGCGGCCGGCCGGGCGGCGCGCTTTCCAAACCGGTCCGGCGGCGGCCGACCGACCGATGGCATCAGCCGAGCGCCGTCCGGCCCGGCGGCGGCTCGCCCAGACGGCACGGGCCTCGCCGCCGACGTGGACTGACGCTCAGGCAGGAGGCGGGGAGCAGCGCGCCGGCGCGCCGGCGGGGTGGTCGGGCGGCGTCCGGCTCGGTTGATAACGTGGCCGCCGGGGACCATCCGACCAAGGTTTCCCGGGAAGGCTTCATCTGAGAACTTCAGCTTGCGCGGCCCGGGGATGCAAGTGCTTCAATTTGCACTCTGGACCGAGAAGTCGTCAAAACTGCCCGCTGAGCCAAAAGGTCGAGGGTACGTTCCAATCTGTCTCTGACTAAGAGGGTGCGATCGGTCCACCGCCATGATCCCACGCCGCGGAGTCCGCAGTTGAGTGACGGCACCGCACTGACTCAGACAGCACACATTCCGGCGACCTTGATCTGAGTCACGAGTCACGCGGCGCGGCCGGTCGTGGCGTCCGGGCGCCGCGGAGTGGTCGGAAGCTGCGCACCGCCCGACGAGCGGCGGCCACCGATTCTCTGTGGTCGCCGATCACCGCGGTCCTGATCTGGTGTTATTAGGTCCGTCCTCCCAACACCGAGCCGCGAGCTATCTCGTCGCTTAGCTGTCCCACGTATGAAGTCGATCTTTGCTTTCTAGTGTCGGACACGTGATGACCCAACATTCCCGTCGGCATGACGCAAAAGTCGGTGTGACAATCTACGACCATGATAACCTCAGCAGTCATGGGCTTCAACAAATAATCCGAGTGATATATTCAGAGACGACTATCGGGAACGTCGAGCTCCGGCCGGGACAAGCAGCAGGATCACAGTTCTCCGTGCCGTTCCAAAGACGCGGTAGCACGTTCCACCACACTCGCAACCTTACCGTCTCGTTACATTGCCTCTCTCCCATCAACCCCACCGGCCTTCTCTCCGAAACGCCCGCGGACACGGCGGCGGCGCCTCTCAGAGACACCGGCGAACTCAGCGGCGGCGTCTCTCAGAGACACCGGCGGACACGGGTCCGAGACGCTCACACAAAAAGCGTCGCCGCCCGCCCAAGGCCACTCCAGCGGGACGCCGTTCGAATTCGGGGCCGGCGGTGGCGGCTGGCCTTGGACCCAGACGGCGCGCCGGTCGCCGACAGGTGGTGGGGTCAGCGGGCGGCGCGACCGGACGCGGCCCGCACCAGCGGCGGAACGCACGCCCGACCGGCGCCGCTCACCCACGCAGATGGCCAGCTCGCTCGCGCTGTGTGAACGAACGCGCACAAAACCGAGCGGAGACTGGACCCAGCAGAGAGAGGAAAGGGACTGACGGCTGTGGATGTCGGCTGGTGTCCAGAGGACACGATTATCTATGCATGCATCCGGCCAAACCGAGTCTATGTTTTACGCCAGGGTCGGCGGGAGGCGCGGACACGACCACCAAGCCTCACATTCCCAATGGCTTTGTTTGCGTCGCAGTTGGACGACAGCCTGATCTGCTGTCGCCGGTCCCTGTCCGGCCAGCGCCTTATCTACTGTCGCCGGTCCCCGTCTCACCAGTGCTTTTTGTGGCTGTCAACAAGCAGCGGACTTGCAGGCCCGCATCGTGTTACGGGCCGCAGCGACTGCACGCTAACTTTAGCTGGCAGCGACGAAGAGGCCGCGAGTGGCCGGTGGACCGCCAGGCCAGGCTCCCAGCTCCGCTGCTGGCGACCCGGGAGTGCCCCGGTACGCATAGCACCGGCTCTTGTACCCGGGACTATTCACATCGTTAGTTATCGCTGTGGTGATGTGACTAATCAGCATGTTGGGAAGAGATCATTCATCATCGTCCGCTGCGAGCGTTAGTTAGAAACTGGCGTTCTCGTTAACGCGGCACGAAACATTTGCAGTTCGAAATGAAATTCGCTAGAGACACCGTGTGACATGCCACATAACCTAGGGCGTGCAGACGTCCGGGAAACTGCAACTTCTCCATCGAGTTGCATGATTGTCGCTGCTTGGCAGCTGGAAGCCAATCTTCCTTTCCCCGTGCAGGATCATGTAGAGGAGAGCTAGTTTGATTTCACGACGGACCACAACCGATGTGCTTCATATTATAAAATTAGATAGCAGAGCAGCTTTCAGAGGTTCTATCCAGCTTCTTGCATGGGCATAGGAGACCCGGACCAGACTCAGCCGGCGCCATCTACAACGTTTTCCATGTTTGGCGGAGAGAAGCAGAAGTCTGGCGGAGTTTGGCGGAAAGCAGAAGAAGAGAGAGAAGAGAGAAGGCCGGTCCGAGCTTTTCCGACCATGATCACCGATTTCAGAGTTAAGCGATCATGAGGGGATTAGATCGGGGCAGTTGTGGCCATCCTGGGACACAGACCATCATGACTGCTGCAGCTGCAGTGTCTCGCCCCACCAAAGGACCCACCACCGGGGTTGGGGCGGCAGCGTGAGCGGGGCTCCTGACTGGGACCGCCGCGAACCCGCCTCGTGGCAGTCGTGGCTTGCGACCACAGCTTCCGAAGAGAAGACGCTGCAAGCGCCACCAGGGCAAAGGAAATGTAGCGAAACGTTGACAGAGCGGGGCAGCCCATCTCCAGGGTCGCCCACGCTGTGAGGGCCGCTCCTTCGACACGCTCAGCCCGGCACGCGTCCGCTAGCGCCCAGCCGTGACAGTCGGCCGTCGGCGGTGACGCCCCGGGCGCGGTCCCGTCTAATTGTGGCGGTCGAGACGGCGTCAAGGCCGACTGAGCAGCGGAGCGTCTGCCGTCGCGCGGCCAGCCGGCCAGTCCGCTACCGGAGGCTGAGGCCCGGCCGCCGATTGCAGCGCCATCTCTGGGCGGCGACCGCCCAGCGCGCACGCTGACGGGTCGGCTGCGGTCGGGCAGGTTCTGCCCAGGGAGCCTGCGCTCAGTGGTGACCGGACTGGCTAGCGCCACACCGGTCGCAACGTTCGCTGGCCATGTGCTGTGCCCACCAGCTGTGCGTGCCTCAGTCACGGCCCAGCGGCATCGAGAAACACCACGCGGCCATCCCCAAAACACATGCCTCGACAACTGCGCACAAACGGTGCGTGTGATCAGAGTGATAGATTATAATAGTATAATCCCGGGTATGGACAGGGAAGCGACTCAGTCGCGGACGACCACGAAGTCAGCTGACCTACTCAGACAAATTCAAGCTACGGTCGGGACATCGATTCCTGCACCTTCGGCATCAGACTGGCCCCGCGTCCCCACCGGGCGCGGCCAGCGCCATCTATGAACGTTCCGGACGTGCGGTGGGCGGCGGATGTACTGCGCGGCAGTGCTGCACGTGTCAAATGAGGTGCATGCCAGGTTGAGGACAACGCACGCCTGCGCATCACGCAATAACACTGTACGACGAACTCATCAAGCCCGACTATCTGTCCTGAATACATCAACTATCTAAATTTATCGGCCGCCTGACTGGCGTCCCGAATACATGTCCTGATTGAATTGAAAACGTACCGCTCTGACTGAATGCCGCCCAGCCGACGTGAGAAACCCATGCACCCACGCTGGCTCCCTCCCCAGGCCAGTGAGGGCGACCCAGTCGGGGTGGCAGGAGCCGTCAGCGTCGGTGACGTCGGCCGGCGGGAGGGCCGGCGGCAGGCGCCGGACCTCAGGGGTGACACGGCCGCCGCCGCCCGCCTGGGACCGCTCCCACGCACAGGCGGAGGCGCGGCCGCGGTCCGTAACCGAACCAGGCCAGCGGACCAAGGTCCGACAGCACGCCGGCCGTGCGCTCCGACCGGTAACTGACGCCAGAGAGGCAGCGGGGGCGGGGGGAGGGGGGGGGGGCGGGGCGAGGGGAGGCCGCCGCTCACCACCAGGCTGAGGTCTCCACCGCTTGACGTTAAGCGCACAATTCGGTTTGAGCTGTTTCGACCTCCTTGCGCTATTGCTCTCACCTTGCACGCAGTGAGTGAAGGAGCCATATCACTGTGAGTGACGGTGCCATCTCACGCCGAGTGACGGGGCCATATCACGGAGAGGGATGGTGCCATGGCACGGCGAGTGAAGGTGCCATCTCACGCCGAGTGACGGGGCCATATCACGGAGAGGGATGGTGCCATATCACTGTGAGTGACGGTGCCATCTCACGCCGACTGACGGGGCCATATCACGGAGAGGGATGGTGCCATGGCACGGCGAGTGAAGGTGCCATCTCACGCCGAGTGACGGGGCCATATCACGGAGAGGGATGGTGCCATGGCACGGCGAGTGAAGGTGCCATCTCACGCCGAGTGACGGGGCCATATCACGGAGAGGGATGGTGCCATGGCACGGCGAGTGACGGGGCCATATCACGGAGAGGGATGGTGCCATGGCACGGCGAGTGAAGGTGCCATCTCACGCCGAGTGACGGGGCCATATCACGGAGAGGGATGGTGCCATGGCACGGCGAGTGAAGGTGCCATCTCACGCCGAGTGACGGGGCCATATCACGGAGAGGGATGGTGCCATGGCACGGCGAGTGAAGGTGCCATCTCACGCCGAGTGACGGGGCCATATCACGGAGAGGGGTGGTGCCATGGCACGGCGAGTGACGGTGCTATCTCACGCCGAGTGACGGGGCCATATCACGGAGAGGGATGGTGCCATGGCACGGCGAGTGAAGGTGCCATCTCACGCCGAGTGACGGGGCCATATCACGGAGAGGGATGGTGCCATGGCACGGCGAGTGAAGGTGCCATCTCACGCCGAGTGACGGGGCCACATCACGGAGAGGGATGGTGCCATGGCACGGCGAGTGGCGGTGCCATATCACGGCGAGTAACGGTGCCATCTCACGGCAAGTGACGGCGCCATGTCACGGACATGGCCTGGCGTCAAGGCGAGTCTACGAATGCACTGCTGCGGACGTGTGGAGGCCGCCGCGCGGCCGACGCGCAGGCAGACTCGGAATTTCCCGTATTCGTCGGCCCGGGCGGCGCCGCACCCGCCGCAGCCCATGTGACCTTGGCTCGCGCTCACCTTTCTGGTGAAGAGGGACCAGGCACGCCTCATGGCTGCCGTCAGCCGCCGCCCGAGTGAAGCACACAAGCACTGCCGCCGCGCCTCGTCACCGTATGTTGCCCTGCACGCTGTCGCCGCCGACCGCGCCCCAGCCCTACTAACGCTACTATCGTCCCATGGCAGCCGCCCCACATCTGCCCGGGGCGGCTGTCGATAACGGCAGGTAGATAGGGCCGGCGGCGATTGGCCAAAGGTCCGCTGAAACGCCGCCGGCGTCGCGCGAGAACGAGCTGGCGACGTGTCCCAGCGAGGTAGCTGGTCCGGACCGGCGCGGCGGAACGTGGAGAGCCGGGCCCGCCGAAACTGCCGTCTCACCGTGCGGCGGCGAGGGACGCAGCTCTCGGGTCTGATGCCGCTGGCTCTCCAGGGCTCACGGAGGCTCTCCACTCCACATCGAGCGAATGGATGAATGGAACGAGACCGACTCACAACCGGCCTTTTAAAAAAGAGGTGGAGGAGTCGGCGAGCTTTTGTTGACGAGGGGGACAGCATCACGCGCTGGGAATCGAGATCGAACAGCGTAGCTATGGCCATCCAATGCACGGCATTTGAGACAAACGGACCCTGGATTAGGCCTCCGAAGCAGTAGCAGTTGGCCACCACAAGCAGACATGCACACACCAAACAGGACACCGGCACCAGTAATGGCCTTCGTTCCAGACAAGAACGTAGGTCTGGAACGACACTGAATTGTAAGGATTCCCTTGGGGTTTCCACTTAATGCGTACGAGCTAGATTTGTTTGCACTCTTGTTCCTTCATGATTTATGGCAAAGGGGCGTTACCGTGCTTGCTCACGGGCGATGGATCACTGCCAGCTAGCGATTATTTCTGCCGTGTTCCGATCAACTGTATCATTGTGTAAGTATGCAAGTACAGATCTGAGGCAAACGTTTGTGTGTTGTTTGCAGGCCTTATTAGCTGTTTGGACCGTTTTTATACCATCAAAGAACCACGGCATTCGGGCACTATATCCACGATGTCAGTAATCAGTAGAAAACAAACATTCGTGACATGGAAACATTCGGATAAGCCATTGTTTGTAAAGTATGTCCATTGGGATTCACTGCGACCAATGGCCTGCGACGATAGACCCAATGAAGTCCTAAAACCACATGGTACGGAATGAATAGCCTCGGCATGTCGAGAATGTTCGCTGTTGTGCAGAGGGGCCATTGTCATCAAAATCATCTGAGCTATGAAAAGTGGTGGGATTATTATCAAACTACTGGCTCAGGCTCCTGACACCTACTGACCTGAAATACATGGCACACGTAATAAGCCTTAACTTGTCTTTTTGCCACCTGATGGGTCTCAAATAATCCTCAATAATAAATCCCCTCAGGACGTGTACTCCACTGTCATGCATTGGTGACTTCGTCTGTGTGATTCCCACGGGACCCTATTTCGTGAGCGGGCCGCGGTCCCAGAGGGTGAGTACGGCACACTCACTGGCGGGCGAGCCCAGCCGCTGACCTACCTTGCGCTTTTTCCGTGACTTTCGGATGGATAGGCGCCGTGTGAAGGAGGCCGGCGGCAGGTCGGCAGCCTGTACCACCGGCGGCGCCACCGTCTGGTCCTGTCGGAGAGCGGGGCACGTCGTCAGCGGCGGTCAAAACACCGCGCCGGTCGCCGCCAGGGATCGCCACGATGGGCGCGACGCTGCATCGGTCGACGTACGGCTGTGGCGGCTAAACTGGCGCAGCTGACGTCAGTGACGCCTGCGGCGGGTAAAGCAGCGACGCATACGCCACGCCAAGTCATGTGGTGGTGGCGAGCGAAATGACACTTTGGCGGTCACAGCTGTGGCAAAAAACCGCAGACGGAACGGCGTCAGCAAGTCGCAAGATGCAAAAACATCAGCAGAGCCGAGTGAATGGTGTTTCGAGGTCTCTCTCTCTTCTCTTCTCACCTAACTCTAAGCATACAGCGTGATACAAAGTGCATAATTGCCAAACTTCGCATGGATCATGTTGTGATCTGCACATGTATATGCGTACGTAGCTTAAATTAAAACGTGGAACACTAAATCTCTCTCGCGCACCCCTTCTCTTCGACTGTCGCCAGGCCACTGAATCGCGGACCGGATGTGCGACACAGCGCCGGCTGAATGAGACTGGCAACACACATTCCCTGCTGGCAGCTGCACAGGCCGACAGCAGCGGCGCAACTGACCATACACTGGCGTGGGCAGAGTGGGCAGAGGAGTCAGCCTTGGGCGCACACCGGCTGGCAACGCAACCAAACGTGCGAGAAAAACAACGTCTCAGCAGGGGGCAGATGCCCCGCCGGCTGCGTCGGCGCCGCTCCCGCCGTAGAAAAACAGCCGTGTAGCAGCAATTGGCCACCCATCGCCTGCAGGCG
The DNA here is from genome assembly GCF_011947565.3 of Pollicipes pollicipes. Lineage (NCBI taxonomy): Eukaryota > Metazoa > Arthropoda > Thecostraca > Pollicipedomorpha > Pollicipedidae > Pollicipes > Pollicipes pollicipes. The sequence continues at coordinate 21,037,862 of NW_023596420.1, read as the reverse complement.
TCCGCGCGCGGCCCAGAGAGAGACGCTCTCCTGCTCTCCCTGTACACCCCGCCTGTGGCGTCTGCAAACGAGAGAGACGCTCTCCTGCTCTCCCTGTACACCCCGCCTGCGGCGTCTGCAGCCGAGAGAGACGCTCTCCTGCTCTCCCTGTACACCCCGCCTGCGGCGTCTGCAGCCGAGAGAGACGCTCTCCTGCTCTCCCTGTACACCCGCCTGCGGCGCCTCCGCGCAGCCGAGAGAGACGCTCTCCTGCTCTCCCTGCACACCCCACCCGCGGCGTCTACCGGACCCTCTGCGCGGCTGGGGCGGAGAACAGAAGTCTGAGGCCATCCTCGGAAAACGACGACTGGGCACATGCTAAGTGGCTTAGCTGAGACTGAGGCACGACAAAAACCTCACCTCATGGGGAATGCAAAAGGACGTCATTGGCTCAGCACCTTCTTTAATCCGCCGTACACAGTGTTGACCTGTGACTTACGATTATCGTTGTTCTTTTTTACATGATTACCGAAGTCAAAAACAAGTTCAACGAGGTGCTGTGGGCGGAGACCAAGGAAATTGCAGTGAGCTGTGGCCAACGCAAGGCTGTTCCAACCAGCTGATAACTCTGTAACCATTCCTAACCTAACGTAACGTAACCTAACCTAACCTAACCTAACCTAACCTAACCTAACCTAACCTAACCTAACCTAACCTAACCTAACCTAACCTAACCTAACCTAACCTAACCTAACCTAACCTAACCTAACCTAACCTAACCTAACCTACGCCGGAGATGGTCGCAACAGAGGTCCGAAAAAGCACTGGTCCTTGGTCAGGCACAACACTGTGTCGGCCCTTGCGACAAGTGATGACTTCCAGTGATGGTTCGCGGCGTGTGTCTGTCTGGGAAGCTGCCTGTCCTGGCGTAGTTCAGGCAGGCGGAGATGGCAGCGGCTCCTGGCAGAAATCGGTAAAAGAGGTGCATTTGAGGTGCGTGTTTTGACATGACCGATAGAACACATGACGAGGCATCAAAATCACGTATCGTGAAGTACGTAGGAACGTTGCGCAAATAACGAAACCGTAAACAAAAGCAAGGTAGGAGCATTGTCCCGTATCGGACCGTATCACACAGTCTAAATGAGGACATCGTCACAGACCGTGAACCGCCATTGTGCTGGTTGGCCATAGTGCGAGCACGACTCCGTTCGGAGCCATGCGTCCCTCCCCCCTCCCCCCCCCCCCCCCTGCACCTCCACGCCTACAGCGACATACGATTCCATGTGCATCGAATGTATGACTGAGCCTATTCATCATTCACGATTTGAAGACGCGCGTTATGCAGAACTTGCTCTGACGAGTCAACCAGATGACATATGGTTCGCCTGACGTTCAAATACTGTTTCGCACCAGAAGGCACTGAAAGCGTTCACAAGGCAACCAGTACATGGGATCGTAACTTTGTTTGGAGATGGCCGACCCGGCCCAACTTACGCCGTTCGTCGACTCGAGTGCCTCACAAAGCAGGCGAAGACGGACCCCTGGGGCAATCGCTTGGAATCAACAACCCCGAGGCGGCGCCGAAAGCTGAGAGGACGAAGCTCAAGTAGCAGTGCGTCCAAACGATCGATAAGATTGCAGCGGCATTAGGCCACAGCGAAGCCCCGAAATGAAGCACGCGCTGTCGCCATACGAGAGGGTCTGTGCCCCCTCAGTGCCGGGTAACCACGGCCGCAGGACCTGAGCACACCTCAGTGCCGGGTAACCAGGGTCGCAGGACCTGAGACACCTCAGTGCCACGTAACCACGGTCGCAGGACCTGAGCACACCTCAGTGCCAGACGCCAAGGCCGCAGGGCCTGAGCACACCTCAGTGCCGGGTAACCAGGGTCGCAGGACCTGAGACACCTCAGTGCCAGGTAACCAGGATCGCAGGACCTGAGCACACCTCAGTGCCAGACGCCAATGTCGCAGGACCTGAGCACACCTCAGTGCCAGACGCCAATGTCGCATGACCTGAGCACACCTCAGTGTGAGACGCCAAGGCAGCAGGACCTGAGCACGACATTCGTTGCAAGGCCAAACAGAAGTAGCCGCGGCGCATTACATACCAAGAGGACAGCCGAACCTGCTAGCAATCTGGCTTGCTGTGACCTATTCAAACCTTGCGTTTGCCCCCGTCTTTGACCAGTTCGCCATACCCAGAAGCCAGAAGCCAGAAGCCTCCTCAAAAGCCTCACGCGGCTCTAAACCCCGCATGCATCGTCACGTCCTGCGAGGGTCACAAGGTCACGGTGGGCCGCTCTAGCGAGATCGCAATATCCCGTGGCATTCGAGTCCAGCCAGACAGGTGAAGGTAATTTCCGTGGCGGCCGGGACGCCCACTCACGCCGCGGGCGGATGGGGGAGGGGGAGGGGAAGCATGCTCGCATAGCACAGCGAAATGTCACCAGTTACGGAGCCGGCCGGGGGACCGGTGCGGCGAGGGAGGGGCGCGCGGCGCCGCCAGAACGAACGGCAGTGCACAGCTGCAGCCGCCCGCAATTACACCAGCCGTGTGCCCCGGTCGCTGAACGCCGCCCGGTGATTGGTGGGAAGAGGGCGTCAGCTGAGCGCCCGGAATGCTAATTTATGCAGTCGGACGCCAGCGCTGGGCAACACCACACAGCTGGAGCGCTAACCAATCACACACGTCCATATTCGTTTCGAAACGGCGTGAGCGTGCTTGCAGAGCGACCGCTGCGAATCAGAGATTCAAGGGTGGCGCTGCGCTCCGTCGACCGTGCGTGCTGGTAGTGATTGCTGACGGGTTTGCAATCGTGCGAGCGTCCGGCAGCATTTGCGTCACGTTCGGGGCGTGCGGGGTTCGTGGTGCATGCGAGCGGTCGTCGCCGTCCGTCGAAACGCATCGGGCTGTCACAGTCGGTCGTGTGTCGTCCGTCAGGCTCTCGAGGCCCAATGCGTGCTGTCTGGCCCCCTTCCCACAGCTATTGCCTTTCTGTCGCCATCGAGCGCCTCATTCGCTCGTCGATGGTTACAGGTCTGACTACAGCTATTGCCTGTCTGCCGTTATCGGGCGCCTTATTCTCTCGTCGATGGTTACAGGTCTGACCACAGCTATTGCCTGCCTGCTGTTATCGGGCGCCTTATTCTCTCGTCGATGGTTACAGGTCTGACTACAGCTATTGCCTGTCTGCCGTTATCGGGCGCCTTATTCTCTCGTCGATGGTTACAGGTCTGACTACAGCTATTGCCTGTCTGCCGTTATCGGGCGCCTTATTCTCTCGTCGGTGGTTACAGGCCTGACTACAGCTATTGCCTGTCTGCCGTTATCGGGCGACTTATTCTCTCGTCGATGGTTACAGGTCTGACTACAGCTATTGCCTGTCTGCCGTTATCGGGCGCCTTATTCTCTCGTCGGTGGTTACAGGCCTGACTACAGCTATTGCCTGTCTGCCGTTATCGGGCGACTTATTCTCTCGTCGGTGGTTACAAGTCTGACCACAGCCCTTGCCTGCCTGCTGTTATCGGGCGCCTTATTCTCTCGTCGATGGTTACAGGTCTGACCACAGCTATTGCCTGTTTGTCGCCATCGAGCACCTCATTCACTCATCGGTAGTTACAAGTCACAGTCACATACGTCAGGCCGTCTGGCTGTCGCAGCCAGGCACTTGCATGAAGTGCCGCCACCGCCGGCTCACATCATACAGCCGACCGTCATCCTTCACAGCCGCTACGCTGGTGGTGTAATGCAGTGCAGTGCAGTGCAGCTGCCTGCATTGGTGGCCCAATGGTGCCGGGCCATGACGCTGGTCAACGGCCCAGCACCAGAGGGGCTCTGATTTGACCCCTCTCCGGGCCGGCACCAGAGACGCTCTGGTTTGGACTCCCTCCCGGCCGGCAACAGAGACGCTCTGGTTTGGACTCCCTCCCGGCCGGCACCAGAGACGCTCTGGTTTGGACTCCCTACCGGCCGGCACCAGAGACGCTCTGGTTTGGATCCCCTCCCGGCCGGCACCAGAGACGCTCTGCTCTGGTTGACCCCTCTCTGATCGACCCCTGTCCGGCCGGCAGCAGAGACGCTCTGCTCTGGTTGACCCCTCTCTGATCGACCTCTGTCCGGCCGGCACCAGAGACGCTCTGCTCTGGTTGACCCCTCTCTGATCGACCCCTGTCCGGCCGGCACCAGAGACGCTCTGCTCTGGTCGACCCTTCTCTGATCGACCCCTGTCCGGCCGGCACCAGAGACGCTCTGCTCTGGTTGACCCCTCTCTGATCGACCCCTTTCCGGCCGGCACCAGAGGCCCCCTAGTTTAATCCCTCTCCCAGCCAGCTCACGTCGACACAATACCGCGACATGTCCGGGGCGGCTGTGGCTTCGGGCGCACCTGAGCCTCGTGACGCAGCAGTGACATCACCGGTCAGGGGAGCGCCAGGTATGCGGCTGCTGCGCGCAGGCCGGCGGCCGGCTGACCACCGCGCCAGCCGCCGGCCGGGCGGCAGGTCCGGTTTCTTCTGCGGCTGGCTGAGCGGCGCACGCTCGCTGGCGGCACCCAGGGTCGGCATTGACGGCCGTTCAAAACAACTGGCAGTTTCCCGTCCCGCAGCGACATGCTCGCAGCGCTCATTTCGAGTCAGCGCAGCATGCAGTAGAGCCGAGTTGCAGGATGTAGCGCATGGGTTCGGATGGTACGGCAGCCGATTGCAATAATCATGTTCGGCCCGGCCATTTAGGTGATACAGACCATCAGGTAAGCTGCTAGCTCGCTTCAACTCCGGCAAAACTTTCAGCTTCTGCCGAGAAGTCCGGCAGTAGGAGCCAAGACACCACGTCTTAAAACGGCTGTCTAGCCAGCCGCAATGAAGGAGAAAGTCGGCTGGCTCCTGATATCAGTTCTCTCCGGCGACATCCGCGCTTCGGGAGGATTACTTGGACCTCAGGGCACGGTATTTCCGGGTTTCCAGCCGGCCACACCCATACTGGGATTGGCCATCGGAAAATTCCAGCGCCGCCGCCGAGTGTTCGGTTCGGGCTCGATCGGTAGCTACCATGCCGCTTGCCTCAACTCAGTCCTTGTGCTCGATGGTGTCCAGTGCACCGGCCACGGGCCGACGGCCAGACAGGTTACGGCCAGCCCAGTAACAGAGCCATCAACCGACTGCCGCCGGCGCGCCCGCAGACATCACTGTGAACAGTGCACTGGCAGCCATCACGTTTGCATCACTCGCCCCGAATTGATAGCGGCACAATAGGCGGACACTGAGCGTTTGCTGGTGGATTCCGCAATACTACGAGCACAATGGACTCGAGACACGATGTTGTTAATCGCAGATCAGCACGGAGCTGCAGGTGGCCGGCGATTCTGGAAATAGCTGCAGTGGCGTGCACGTGACTCAGCATACCGAGGATCCGGTCAGTCGGGGTCCGGCCGCCCCGGACCTCGGTCAGCCGGGGTCCGCCCCCCCCCCCCTCCCGGGCCTCGGCCAGCCGCGGTCCGGCCGCCCCCGGGCCTCGGCCAGCGTCCGGCCGCCCCCGGGCCTCGGTCAGCCGGGGTCCGCCCCCCCTCCCGGGCCTCGGTCAGCCGGGGTCCGCCCCCCCCCTCCCGGGCCTCGGCCAGCCGCGGTCCGGCCGCCCCCGGGCCTCGGTCAGCCGGGGTCCGCCCCCCCTCCCGGGCCTCGGCCAGCCGCGGTCCGGCCGCCCCCGGGCCTCGGTCAGCCGGGGTCTGGTCGCCCCCACAACAGGTCAGCGCAGGGCCGTCCTCGGCCAGCTAGAAGCAATCAATCACCGTAGATCACACACCTTGCTAAACGCGCGCTAACTATGTCGATGAAGTTCCGCGGCATAAGTGCACGCCTGCGTCAAAAGGCACTTTCTCCCCACACCATAACATGGAGGTCCACAAAAGAGCCTAACATTTTCCACACAGATTTTCGCATTGGACCAATCGGGGTGAGCTCCTTTTTACTTGGCCGCTCCTGGGGCTGTTACCGTCCCCCCCCCCCCCCCCCCAATCCCCGGCGCTCTCTCCGGCTCGCGGAGCGCCGACAGATTTCACATCAAGCCGGCCGGCGGCGGCCGGACACGCGGTCGGCCGTCATCGGCGGCCGCTGCATCACAGCAGGACAAATGATCACCCCGATCGCGCCCGTGGACACCATGATGGAGACCTGACAGCGGCTCAGCGTCGGTGAGCGGGCCGCCCGTCCGCACCAGCAGCCCAAACGGAGCCGTCATCAGCGGTGACACATGACGGCGTACATTAATATTTGACGACCCCAGGCATCAGCGCAGATCGTCCGATCGAAGTTATCAAGACCGGTATCAAGTCCCGCAAAAATAATGCAACGCGTTGATGATTGACGCTCTGGCCGGCGGCGTGGCGAGCAGCCGCACTGCCGCCTAGCTTCGGCAGGTCGTAAGCCTCGAGTGGGGCGACGCCGGCCGGATGCTGTCGATCTCACCGCTCCTGCGTCTGGTCAGAACGCTTCGGGCTGGATCGAATCGCGCGGAAACGCGGCGACAGCAAAAGTGGAGTGAAAGCGGGCAAAACCTGCGCTGGTCGCTATCCCGTTCGCATCGAGACATCACGGCAGCGGCAAACATCGGACATGGCTCCTCTGAAGATTTCCTCAATCTTTCGAAACAGACGAACGTGGTCGCCACCGCTGCCAGGGGCTCAGTCCTTACCAGTTCGGCGCGGTTCAGGCCTCTTGACCCCATATCGACCGTGCCTGGACAGTCCCAGGGCCCAAACTTGACCGGGCGCGCCAGGCCATGTCGGAGAAGGTCGACAGTGACCTGGCGCGGGACCGACCTGGTGACGTCACCTCGCTGGGGTTCAACGGGTCCGGGACCGTGGGCAGGTCAGGCCAGGTCCGGGGGCTGGGCTATATTTTGGTAGAAGTGATACATCACTGATATGGCTCCCACGTTTTATCCTTGCCAGCTTAAGGTAAAAATATTTAATTTGCTTCAAGCCCATACCGTCATACACATGATAACGCTTTAAATCCTTCGACGACATATCAGTCATTATCCGAATTCACGGGCCAACCTTCCCAAATATGCGCCGGTCGGTCAAGCTTGGGGGCATTGACAATGCCGTTCCATTTTCAGGAAACAATAACAAAACTACAACGTCAGAGCGGCCAGTTCACCCCGAGATTCTCGCCGCCAGACAGTGAGTGAATGTACCCACCATCACCTGGTGCCTGCTAAATCGTGGCGCTTTATTCCAATCTATATCCAGCCGGCGAAGGGACCTACGATCAGAGATGTTCCAGTTCATCAAATGGGAGTCTCAAATCGTCGGCCCCTCACGAACTGATAGCACGATACCGAACGTGTCATCACAAGGCCATCAAATTGGCAGAGACTGCAGCGCCCATTCGGGCTCTAACGACAAACGCCTCGAACAAGCACCGCTATCTCACACGAGCTTACGTTAAATGATTTCCAGCCATCTACTAGTTTCGGGTTCCAGGCCCTAAGCCAGTCTCCAATACCGTTTTTAGCGGACTGGAATGTCAACAAAGCCCAGCGCCAGGTGTATTGGGACCACAAATAAAGAACACGTCACGAGCGCAGTGTGTAAACTTTCACCAAACATTTCCAGAGACGATAGCTTACGGTGGAAGACACGTAGGTTCTTTCGTGCCCAGTTGTAACCAAAGTGCTAAAGTGAGCAGGTCGGTTTTACCACGAACTATGCCGGTGCGTCCCAACGCCAGAGAGCAGAGACCGTGAACAGTGGACGCCATGGGACGCCCGTGCTGCGCATCCCAACCGGCGGGGCGAAGTGACGTTTGCCGGTCCGTTCCCACGTGACCTCAGTGACCGATCGTTTACAATGAGGGCAGCGGCCACAACACCGCTACGCGAGACCTTCTCGCCCATTTTCTTCCTCCAGAAGAAGACTCCGTCAAGGTATGGCGATTTCTACAGTGCATTCATGAGACAGCTCGCACATTGCACAAGCCGGAGCCGGAGCACAGCGAGCGCCCAGGCCACGTCAGTTACTTACCCGTGCCACACTCTGCTCGAGGGGCTCGTGCGACGCCTGGGCTCCCATCGTCACCGACGCTCCGAACCACACTCACAGACACACCGCCGCGCCCGCCGCACTGCAGGCGCGCGCCGCGCCGGCGCCGCCGTCCCCCGCTCGGTGGCTCTGCCGCGCCCCACTGACGCCAGGCAAGGTGGGCCGACGCCGACGCCGCTGCCGCCGCCGCCGTCGCTGCTGAGGAGGAGCCGACTGGTCACGGCCGGCGCACAAAGCCGCGGCCGCGCCGCCGGGCCCGGCCGGCCTTGGCGCGCCAGTTCGTTACTCCGCGACGCTAGCGCCGCCGCCGGCCGTCACCGAAGGCGGCCCGCCGTTTAACCGGGCTCGGGCGGCGGGTCAGGGGAGGTGGGGTGGCGTGGATGACGGGAGGTGGCGGCCCGGCAGGCTGCGCGGAGAGCGGTGGGCTGCGCCGAGAGCGCGTGATCACTCGTCGTCGCAGCTTTCTGCCGGCTCCGGCAGAAAGCTGCAACGTTTGGCCAGCTAGAGCGGCCGGACAAGCTCCCGAAAGGACCGAAGAGTGCAGGGAACTCGCCTGCTCCTCATGGAGGAGAGCAAAGCATGGACAGTAATAATAACCGTCGCGCAGAGAATTCCACATCACGCTCTTCGAATGCGACCTCAAACCGGCATTTTAGAAGCGTTAGAGCGGCCGAGGATCGTAACGAACAACTTCAGATGCTGCTTAACTGCAAACCGGTTGCTGGGCCTGGTCGCAAAGGCATTGCTAGATCGCCGCGAGTGAACCAGCGCTCCACCAGAGACCCCAGTCGGGCTGCAGTCATGCCAGCCGAGCTGCGCTGTCTGTGTACCCAGCGACCACAGTTGGCGGGAGGCAACGACCAGTCGGCCCCGCAGCTTTCCGCCGCCGCTTCTGGATTGCTGTGGGCCATCTCCGACTCCACTTTGCCTCACTACAGGCCGTCCCCTCGTTCACCACGGAAAGTCCCCTGGTTCGCCACGGGCCGTCCCCTAATCGCCATGGACATCTCCTGGACCGCCCTCAAGCTTAGCATATGGGTCACCCCACCACGGGTGGCTTTCGGCTCCCCAAGAGCCACGTGGCTTCCATGGATTGCAAGACCGACCCAACTGGTGGTGCGCTGGATCGGAGGGAGGCGGACCTGCTCGCCTGAGAGATAGACAGGGAGAGCGCGGGAGAGAGGGAGGGAGAGAAAGAGAGAGTGGGGGAGGCAGAGAGAGAGAGAAAGAGAAGGAGAAAGAGGGAGAGAGAAAGATGGAGAGAGAAGAAGAGGGAGAGAGGGAGGGAGAGAAAGAGAGGAGGAGGGAGAGAGAGAGGGAGAGAGAGTCTGGGGGACTGACAGCAGAAGAGCATGGGGAGGAGAGCGTCAGCCGTTAGGGCAAGGTGAGATCTTAACAGGCCCTGGCGGAAGCGGGTGCGGAGGGTTGGAAACCGTCAGAGACTGTTGCCCACGAATGGGGCCAGAGAAACCGAGCGACTTGAGTCTGGCTCGAGGTCGCAGCTGTGAGCTCTCGTCCAGCTCTGAGTCCATAAGTGGCTCAGGACCTTGAATTCTGGGGCGTCTCGACAGATGAGCAAGTCCAGCCAATCCTTATCCGTAGCACGACTCGAATCAGAGGTGTATCGAGCTTGAGGTCTGAGCGTTCTCAATGGACTGAGCTTCCTCTTAGATACCCCCTCCTCCGCCTCCATCCTACATGAACCTCAACGATGAAGGCGGACACGTGACGAATGGGTTCGATCTGCGGAACTGTGCGTTTGAACGTCCGGGAGCTGGCGCACCGCGTCAACGTGGCGGCAGCCGAGGATACCCAATGCCTCTCCAATTAAAGAAAAGGCTGCTCCATACGGTACCCGCGGTTCTTTCGACATTCAAACTTAGACCGTTGTACCAGTCATGCCTTCAGGCGTTTGCAAGCGATCCGCTTAACTTCTCAGGCGAAACTGAATTTACTGCGCCATTCCATGAAGCCAGCCAGCTCGCCAAGCAGTGCAGTGACGTCGCCAAATGCGCAGTTCAAAGCAAGGAAATCTTTCAAAGAAAAACGAGGGTTGCACGCGACGCCGCACGGCACGGCGCGGCGCTGCACGGCACGGCACGGCACGGTACGGCACGGCACGGCACGGCACGGCACGGCACGGCACGGCTCGGCACGGCGGGGGCTGGGCGGTGCTTCGTCCTGATCTGGCAATTGGGGCCCAGCGCACGAGCTTCGCGACTTAGGCAACGGCCCCAGTCACTCATGCCGGTAGACGCGTTCTCCACTTGCAGACTTCTCCGGAGAGGCATGGAATACTGATGGTCTTTGAACGGCCGCCTGTTCCTGCACCTAAAGTGGCCTCGCTTTAAACGGCGCCGAAGTGGCGTGGTCTCGGGGAGACGACACCTGTGGTTCGAGGACGACGCAGACTTTTTCTCACGATGCCCAACGAAGCATCGCAGCTGCTGCGGGTGGTCTCAAACTCAACGACAGGACATGGTCGTCGCATGCGGGCAGAATCAGCCTCCGATGACGGGCGGAATGACCTACCGCAGCGGTGGAGGGAAACGTTTGTCGGTTTTTGACAGAGACTCTCTCCGCAAACATCTGACTCTCTTCTGTGAACAGCGGGGTCCCTCGATCTTGACTGGACAGACGAACTTTCCCTACAAACGCAGATAAACACATTGAAACAGTGGAACGTGGAACCCCAGCGTAACGACGTGTTACGCCGCAGATTCCGATTTCAGAGTCTTTCACACTCCACGCTGACGCTCAGCCTGCGCGTGCACCTGTGCCTTCCCCCTGCGGACGGACGGCACAGCACTCCGTCACGCCCTACAGCAGGAGAGCGTCCGCCGCCCGGCAAGGACGGCCGCTCTGCCGCCGGCGACAATCAGCTGATTGCGCGGCGTCAGCAGAGCTCGCCGGCCGTGCTAGGCCGGGGTGGCCCTGGGCGGCCACGGCCCACTACTTTCACGCCGGTGGTGCCGGCGCAGGGCCCGGCCACCTGGCGGCCAGGGCCGAGACAGGCGTCGGCTGCGCTGGGACGGGTTCGTCACAACAACCGCGCGCCGGAAACCGCGGCCGGAATGCCGCCCGGCAGCCCGTCATGACCCCGGTGGCGGCTCACGCGTCACTGGCGTCATCGTGGGTCAGCGTCCCACCGGTGTGGGCGGGAGCAGAGCCTCACGTACTGACGGGTGTAGGCGGGAGCAGAGCCCCCGTCTACCGACGGGTGTGGGCGGGACCAGAGCCTCACCCCCCACCCCACCTACCGACGGGCCGCGTCCGCCGGCCCGCTGCAGAGGATCAAGGACGGGCCTGCAGCCATTACGCCTGCGCGCACCTGTCTGCGCCCGGCTGGTGGGCGACCCCCGACTCCGTTTGCCCGGACGTGAGCCCGGCGAGCGCGGCCGCGCCCGGCCGCCCTGGGGCTCGCGCCCGGGGCACGCAGCACCACGCGGCCTGCCGGGGCACACACCGGCAACAAAGCGGACCCGTGGCGGGCGGCGACAGACCGCGCAGCAGACGGCAGTGGACCACAGATCAGACCACGCAGCAGACGGAAGTGGACCACCGACAGACCAGACCGTGCAGCAGACGGCAGCGGACCGCCGACAGATCAGACCACGCAGCAGACGGCAGTGGACCACCGACAGACCGCGCAGCAGACGGCAGTGGACCACCGACAGACCGCGCAGCAGACGGCAGTGGACCACAGACAGATCAGACCACGCAGCAAACGGCAGTGGACCACCGACAGACCGCGCAGCAGACGGCAGTGGACCACCGACAGACCACGCAGCAGACGGCAGTGGACCACCGACAGACCGCGCAGCAGACGGCAGTGGACCGCCGACAGATCAGACCACGCAGCAGACGGTAGTGGACCACCGACAGACCAGACCACGCAGCAGACGGCAGTGGACCACAGACAGATCAGACCACGCAGCAGACGGCAGTGGACCACCGATAGACCGCGTAGCAGACGGCAGGAGGCCGCCGCTGGCCAGCCGGCGCCGAGTGGGACGATCACGACGGGGATCTGTGCGGCTTTGAGGGAGGATGCGAGATCTGTGGTACTGATTCGGGACGATTCGTGATACGCGGGGCCGGTGGGCTGTTAACGATTTGTAGGGCTGGCGGACGGTTTTTTATACCTTCGGGTGTGGCGGTGCGGAATCAGTGGAAGGGAGAGAGGGAGGTAAGTGGCAGTAAGAGTAAAGATAACGCTCCCCCGCCAGTGCGACATGAGTCTGTGGCTGACTCAAGGTTCTCAAGAGTACCAGTCCCTCCCCCCCCCCCCCTCTCGAGCGGAAAAGGAGCCACGGGAGTGGTTTGGCTGAGTGCTTTGAGGTGGGCGCTGCCTGCTGCGTAGGCATGGAGATATGACCGCATAGTGCATGAGGCAGAAGACAGAGCCCGCAGTAGGCACAGTGCAGAGCTCTGGCTTCGTGGTCACACAACGCAATCCGCCGGAAAGGAAGCTAGCCGACAGCTCCTAAGAGCGCCTGCGCGCTGCGCGAGCGGTGACCTATTGTGGAGGAGTGGATCAGAGGAGACGCCCACGGCCGGCGGCAGCGCTAGTCGATGACGCACTCACAGACGCACTTCTCACGCTCCACCACCACTGCTGCCGATGACCGGAGCCGACCACTGACAGGTGCGTGGCGCTCCCTGGCGGCACCGGCCAACAGCACTGAACGGGGCCGGCGCCGGCCGGCCGCCGCCGACTCGCTGGAAAACCGGTCCCGGAATGCATTACTGGCGAGCGCACGGCAAACAGAGGTAACGCATGATGGCGGCGCGCGCAGAGCTACCGCTGATTGCCGCCCGCTGGGACGGCATGCACTTCCGCTGCGTGATTTGCCATCGCTGTGAGAGACGAATACCTTTTGGTAGCCACCCATCGGCGTGGCGTTGTGCTGCGTCACGCGAGTTACTCCTCTGCGCTGCGGAGCTCGTCGCCGGTCGCGACCGGCCCGTCCGGACGCGGCAAAAACGCCGAGGCTTCTCACATACCTGGCCGCGGCGGGCGGCGGCGCGGGCGGGTCATGCGTGCCGCCCGACCGGCGCCGGACGGGTCACGGCGGACAGCGACCTCACGGACGGCGCCAGAGGGCCTCGCTTCCGGAGGTCACGCCTCGGCTCCGTAAAGGTCATGTCCAGTCACGGGCGTAGGGAAGAGAATCTCCGACGTCAGAATGGTTTTTAAACTATCTGCGCTTTGCGTGGAAGGGGCTCAAATCTCGATTGTCCGCACAAGGCAACCGGCCGAAAGAAGTGACAGAAGATCATTTGATGCTGGCGAGGACGCTCCCCAACGTACATCGGGCCGCTTCAGCTCCCGACCCCGGGCCTCCGGCACAGAGCAGGCAACAGACAGCGGAGAGGCCGCCAGCCCATGGCACTGCTCAGCGATCACTGGTTGTCAGGGCTCACCGATCAGTGGTTACCAGGGATCACCGATCACTGGTCATCAGGGCTCACCGATCACTGGTCATCAGAACGCTCAGACCAGTGTGATAGCCTGCCGTCAAACTATGGAGATCATCCTTGCGCTTGTATTGGCACACGCACACGCAGCGTCTTATCGAGACTCAGTTATCACATGCAGTCTGCCGTCCGAAAGCGGCGCACTTATGCAAAGACAAATATTATTCAGCGTCTGCTCTAGATAAGGTTCGTCATTTTGAACTTCTGAAAAAACTGACGCTTTATATAAGTCCAAACGGGTCGGGTGTCGAGACACACGGCCAGATCGGGTCCCAGTGGTACTGGGATCCGGTCGCAGGTCTCGGGCGGTGCGGCGCACGGCTCGGGCCTGTCGGCGCTCGGGTCTGAAGGAGCGTGGCCCGGAGGCGGTTCCTGCTGAACAGGTAAGATGCAGGAGCGTCATGATGTGCCTGGATGATTCCCGGCTGTCAGGTGAGCTGGGATCTGTCGCCGATGAACGCGGCATCTCCAGGGTGCAGCACGGGCTCTGGACGGCCGTGCCTGATGCGGGCGTTGTGACCTTCGTGGTGCTTCTCTCAGTGATGCTCCAGGCGTCTTCTGTAATCTTCTGTTCCTTTATTTGTCCACCTCGGTAGAAGGTCGACGTTTTTCATAAACAACAGCTCCGCTGGTGCTGGCGGAGCGCTGTCGATAGGGGTCACCCTCAAGGTCTGCAGTCCGATTTGGAAATTGGTGATGCTTCGGCGGCACTTTTGCGGCAGATTCTACACCGTCTTCAGTGCCGTTCCGCGATGCCGTTGCTCTGTGGGTGGTTTGACGATGATTTCATGCGCTTGGGCCCAAGCTTCCCCGCGAAGGTTCGGAACTCTTTCTAGCTGCATTGAGTTCCGTTGTCGGAGTGCGGTGTTTGGCGATCCTTGCTCGACGAACGGTTGTTCTAGGACTTCCACAACGTGCACGTTTGTGATGCTTGACGATTGATACACGAACGAAAACGTGGCGTAGTGGTCAAAGATGAAGTTGTAATTTCGTCCATGGCAGTAGTACAGGTCGGTGTTGACATTGGTCCATGGGCCAGCTAGGACTGGATGCCGGTGCTCAGGCTCGAGAATGCTGGCATTCGCTGCACGACGTGACGACTGGCATGGCAGGCAGGCAGCGACGCGTCCTTCCACGTCCTCTCTTATTTGCTGCCAATAGACTGCGCCACGGGCCCACAGCTCCATCTGTACGCAGCCGTGGTGACCGGAATGCCGTTCTCGAGGTAACGCGGCTGTAGCTTGACTGAAATAGCCACAGCAGTGCCTTTGACGATCAGTCCGTCGTCGATGACGAGGGCACCGAGAACGGACCAGACCTGTCTGGCTGCCGGAGGTGTTTCGTAGCGTTTAGCTGGCCAGCTATCCACGATCATCCTCTGGACCTGGTGCAGCGTGTCATCTTCTTGCGTGTCCTTCCGCAGTTCTTCCGAACGTTCTGGGTTAAACTGCACAAGGCCGATGCAGAAGTCAAGAGGGATGATTGTCGTCGGGTTTGGCGGGTTCGTTGGGAGTCGAGACAGAGCGTCGGAGATGTACATCGTGTTGCCTTTGCGATACTTGAGGGTGAATGTGTAATTTTCTATGCGTAGGAGCATCTCCTCTAGCCGGGCTGTTGCGCAAGAGATGCACGTATGCAAAATCATTTCCAGCGCCCCATGGTCTGCTATGACCTGGTAGACGCGTCCAAAGCGTTAAGCCCAGAATTTCGCACAACCGAAAACCTCTGCAAACATTTTTCTCTCGATGTTGGCGTACCTGGTCTCGGTGTGGCTCAGGGCTTTAGAGGCGATCACGACAGGTCAGCCCTCTTGCAGCAAGACCGCGCCCAGCGCAACACCAGAGGTGTCGACTTCCAGCATCATTTGCTTTGCTGGGTCGTAGAAGCCGAGCACAGCATCAGAGATGGCGTCCTCCAGGGCTTCGAAGTCCCTGCACGCTTACGGAAACCATTCAAAGATGGCGTTTTCCTTCAACATCTATCTGAGGTTGTGGGTGAGCTCCGAGAAGCCTGGAATGAATAAAAACAGGAAGGCGCACAGACCCAGGAAGAACTGAAGCTCCGCGACGTTGTTGGCGCGCTCCATGTTCCAGGTCGCATCCACCCTTGCAGGATCGGGTGATACGCCGTCCGCGTTGTAGATGTGCCTGAAGAACGATACCAGGTTCAGTCCGATGGTGCACTTCTCACGGTCGAATGCCAGGCCCTAATCTTCTGCCCGCCTCGTGGGGGGCGTGGAGTCGCCTTGTGTGCTCGACAGCGTCCTTGCATAGACGCAGATGTAGTCCGCGATGGAGATGACTTCTTCCACACCAGCCAGGACCTGACTTTTTTGCCGGATTCCAAACGGCAGCCTGGTGTACTGAAATGTGTCGAAGGGAGAGTTGAAGATGGTCAAATTACTTGACTCGTTATTCAGCTCCATAACCCAGTATCCTGAACGGGCGTCAAGCTTGGAGAAGACCTCCGACCCGGCCAGCTAGTGGATAAACTCACACACACGCTGTATATATATATATATATATATATATATATATATATATATATCCAGTCAGTTCTCTTCTTAATGGGCTTGATGACGTTCATCTCTTCCATCTTGTTCAGCTCCTTTTTTGGCTTATTTCGAAGGTAGATGGGACATTTCCTTGGAGAGTGGAGTACTGCTTATCAGGGCCCATCTATCACTACTCACCAGGGCTCACCTATCACTGCTCACGGAGGCTCACCTATCACTGGTCGTCAAGACTCACCGGTCACTGCTCATCAGGGATCACCTATCATTGCTCACCAGGACTCATCTATCACTTGTCATCAGGGCTCACCGATCACTGCTCATCGGGGTTCACCGATCAGAGCCTATCAGAGCTCACCAGATCACTGGTCATCAGGGCTCACCGGTCACTGCTCATCAGGGCTCACCTATCACTGCTCACCAGGACTCATCTATTACTAGTCATCAGGGCTCATCGATCACTGCTCATCAGGGTTCACCGATCAGAGCCTATCAGAGCTCACCAGATCACTGGTCATCAGGGCTCACCGGTCACTGCTCACTAGGGCTCACCTATCACTGCTCACCAGGACCCATCTATTACTAGTCATCATGGCTCACCGATCACTGCTTATCAGGGTTCACCGATCAGAGCCTATCAGAGCTCACCAGATCACTGGTCGTCAGGGCTCACCGGTCACTGCTCATCAGGGCTCACCTATCACTGCTCACCAGGACTCATCTATCACTAGTCATCAGGGCTCACCGTTCACTGCTCATCAGGGCTCACCAATCACAACTCGTCAGGGCTCACCGATCACTGCTCATCAGGGCTCACCGATCGCAACTCATCAGGACTCACCGATCGCAACTCATCAGGGCTCACCTATCACTACTCATCAGGTCTCACCAGTCACTGCTCATCAGGGCTCACCGATCGCAACTCATCAGGGCTCAATCATCGCAGTTCATCAGGACTCACCGATTATTGCTCATCAGAGCCCACCGGATCACCGTTCATCAGGGCTCGGGTTACGACCTCCCAGCAGGAAACACCGCCGCCGCCACGCCACCCCAGACGAAAAACTCTTCCGGTCTATGATCGGAATGTTGCCGGAATGTGGGCGCAACATTCCCGCCGGCACCACATCAAACCGGCCGCGCGGGCACGGCGTCTCAGTCATCACCTTGAGACCCGGGCAACAGCAACATAAGACCACCCGCACGACGCTCAGCTCATGCACCCAGCAGCAAACTGCATCAGACTGGGTGTCGTCGGCCGATATCTTGTCACTCCGTAATCTCGTGAAGCCGCTCACGGCGTGCGTACTGAGGCTGCCGTCGGGAGGTAGGTAATGCGCATACCGGGGCCGACGAGTACACTCTCGGCTGGTCTCAGGAGATTATATCCCATTGACCGGAAAGCTTACCACCGTAAGAATACACTGACGCCACCGTAAGAACACACTGACACCATCGTAAGAACACACTGACACCACCGTAGGAACACACTGACACTTTGCTGCCTAGGTCCGTTCTATCAGTACATGAACAAAGAAAGCTGAACCTTTACATCTGATTTGGGTCAGACAATATAACTGGCAAGCAAAGGGCTGGCCACATCTCATAGGGATCAACATAACGGTGGTGGGTTAGAAGTGCACCTTCTGTCAATAAATGAAAGATCCTTTGAAGAAGGTCCCCAGCTTCAGCCGTCCCGGGGCGCCCAGCTCGGCGGAGCCCATAACGCCACTATGGAGCCCGAGAGGCTAAAGCGGCCCGTGGCGAGAGGGAGGGTGTCTTACGTCACATTGCTCGCTACAACAAACCAAAACATAACGTCGAGACGCCCGAAGAGAACAAAAGATGGACTCTATGGGGGTTCCAGCCGTTGCTCCCTGCAGGGGCTTCTAGGAGGGTCTTGCACGAGACCACTGGAGGCTGGACCCGGACTCCATTACGACAGATTCCGGAGGGTCTTACACGAGACCACTCGAGGCTGGACCCGGACTCCATTACGGCAGATTCCGGAGGGTCTTGCGCGAAATCACCCGAGGCTGGACCCGGACTCCATTACGACAGATTCCGGAGGGTCTTACACGAGATCACTCGAGGCTGGACCCGGACTCCATTACGGCAGATTCCGGAGGGTCTTACACGAGACCACTCGAGGCTGGACCCGGACTCCATTACGGCAGATTCCGGAGGGTCTCACACGAGATCACTCGAGGCTGGACCCGGACTCCATTACGGCAGATTCCGGAGGGTCTTACATGAGACCACTCGAGGTTGGACCCGGACTCCATTACGACAGATTCTGTGTTCATTACTGTCACTTCATGTACGAGAAAACGCGAAGAGTTACAACTGTTGATAACGAGCTTATCCATTCGGCCACAATCGCTTGCTGAAAGAGACAAGCAGAATGAATGGTATTCCGCATGGTCATGATGCCTGCATCACCACCGCCCAAGCCACGCCCACTTACCCCGCATAAAAGTGACATTGACGAACATGATGTAGATATGCATGCACTCCAAACAACCGCGTAAAACTTGGATGTGTAAGCCACCCTTTCGCGTGTTTAAACGGCTCAGCTTGCCTGAAATTACCATGCAGGACGCATGAGCTTAACACATTTTGCACGCCACATTACCTCCGTTTAAAGCCCCTGTCGTTCATCAGCCAAGCATGCGATTACGGGCCAATTAATTGTTTTGGTCCGGACCAACCAACGAGGAGCTTCCGATAGAGCTTCCCTTTAGCCCGGTCCTTCCGGCCATACAACACTTCGGGACTAGTCATTATCGCCATACACGGGCCATCCGAACGTGATTCCCTGCTTCAAACAGGGTAATGCTAACTCATGAAATGTCCGTCTGTTTGGGCGCCTCGGCCTGCCACCACGTCACCAGCGGGGACACCGAGCATCCCAAACCTGGCCCGGGCTGACAGACACGAGCCTGAGCTAAAGAACCTGAGCCTGGCTCAGCGCCCTGCTGTATTGAGACCCGGTCCCGAATCCCCTCTGCATGGTCACACTGTATTACTCCATATATTTTGTGGTCTGAGCCTTAAAGTTTGAGATGGGATCCAAGACTTTCCTGCGGAATTCCGGAAGACGACTGTTTCAAATCTGAGCGCCCCGGTAGAGTTCACCAATGACAAACACTTTAAGAGGGGAAACTCGCTCCAAATGAAACCTGACTGATGGCTGACTGATGCGTGCTTTTAAGCCTCGAGGAGTTTTGACCTGACAGATTACTGACTGCTGCGTGCGTTCAACCTTCACGGGGTTTTAGTGGCCATAGCTAAATATTAAGCAACCTGGTCCTAACTAACTCAGCTTAATCAATCCCAACCGAAATCAGCCAAAAAGCCTAATCTCTAGCGTCATGATGTACAGGAATACTACCCCACAATTCCGAAACTAAACTATCTCATTCATAGCGCATTTCGCTGTTAAACTGTCCGCTCTAGCCGTGCCTGAAGCCCGATGTGAATAAAAGTGAAGTCCAAACTTCCCATAGTCTGAGGCACTTCGGGCCTGGGTTTAGGTCCCAGTTTACCTTTTTTTATCGATGATTTCGTGTTCAACTCACCTGTGAAGCAAAAAAGTGCGTTGATTCGTTGAGTTTCGAGTCCAAAGCGATACTGATTATGTTACGAGCCCAACTTCAGCCGTCGCGCTCTGACCCGCGCCTGCAGCCAGGACATCTAACACAGAACCTGGGCAGATGGACCGCCAAGCCCAAAGACTCCGTGTTCCCGTCCGTTCTACCCTTGGATTTCGCCGACACAACAGCACGCACGCCTGTGCCTCCGCCGGCAGCTAAAGCGAAGCTCAGAGGCAGCGGCGGGAAGCGGTCGAGCGTATGCAGTGTTGACTCCGGTGTTGTCTCGGTTGAGACACACGGCGTCCGACAGGCATTCTGATCACGTCCGCGCCGCCCTGCGGGACGGCGTGCGCGCGTGAAGCCAGCAGGTCGGGCCAGGGACGTACTGTGGTGGCCTCTAAAAGCCACACATCTCAGAGCTGATGCCTCGAGCGTGACTGGTGTGCTAGTACGTCCTCCCGGAGAGCCATGAAGCATGCGAGGCGAGACTTTCATCGGACAATGTCCCAGTCTCAGCAAATTTGCCACATTTGCTCTTCTATGTGAGGTGTTCTCCTTTATCACTTTTTTCGAACGTTTCCCCCGACACACAAAAATTCATTCCTGATCCAGTCCCAGTGGTTGCTGCATGCGAGCGTACACAATTTCGCTCAATGTCGGCGCACTTATGTGAAGCAGAAACAAACGGCACATCTCAAGTTGTAGCTGAGCGGGATATATGCAACATTCAAACAAGCAAGCTGAGAAGCCGTTTAAGTCTGTCCATGAAAGCATACGATGCACAGGCTGAGCCAGTGTGATGTGTGAGAGTGATGGTCGAGTGAGGATGTTGGTGATGGCCGAGAGAGGATGTTGGTGATGGCCGAGAGAGGATGCTAGTGATGGCCGAGAGAGGACGCTAGTGATGGCCGAGAGAGGATGCTAGTGATGACCGAGAGAGGCCATCACTAGCGAGCTATCGCGCGACGCGTATTCTGTGAGAAGCCTGTGTCATTTAGAAACAAAGGCGTGAGCCCTCATTTTCGCAGCAAGGATTGTGTTCGGGCTGACATGTCTCGACGCCCCTCTCGCCGTCTCCTTGCCGGACGGTCTGAGCTTAGTTTCCCCCCCCCCAAAAAAAAATAAAATAGACGATTTTGTTTGAGTTGCGACGATTTTACTGTAAGAGCAAAAGCGTCGCGTTTGCGAACAAGTTCGTCGCTATGAGACGTGGATCATATGCTTCAGAAGACACCAACGCATCTTGTAATCATACGACAGGCCACGCGTATCAGTCAACTGCGGCAGTGTGCGCGACAAAAGATAGCAATCCAGGGCTCCGAAAATGTTATAAACATATCCGGAGACGTACCAACATTTTCCCTATCGCAATACTGCACCTCGCACTGTTTTGGCACTAAATCCACACAAATCCGCATTTATCCTCCCAATTCGCTTTGGGCTTGCTATACAATAGCTTCCCACATAAAGAAAAGAAAGGAATGCCTTCAGATACGGCACACTTCACGCGAGCCATGGACGCTTCCCTGTAGACGCACTTTCGTCGGGTCTGAATGTGCGAATCTCTGCATTCCTTGTGACAGAAACGGCGCACGCTTCAGTCGCACCGCGCAGTCCCCGGTAAAAAGCTGGCTAATGTGGAGCGTGCGTCTGTTGCAGCTAAGAACGCAAATTTCCAAAAATTTTACACCGAAATTCTCTATGACAGCAAGAGCGTGCAGGTTACATGGAGGCGCGGAAACTCTATTTGTCGGGCACTTACACGCATGGACAGTCACAGGCAGCGGGGCGAGCCACAGGCAATGGCATATAGCACATGCCACATCGAGCACATTTTCTGCAGTAAAGATAAACACCCGAACACAGCAAGGCACTGTTGCGTGACGTGGATCGAGGCATTCGATTGAGGCTGCCTCATAAACGTCTCGTGTCCGGTGTTTGGCCCCATCAGCGGTCACGGGTTGAAGTGTGATTGCCGCCCGCTCGCGTCGTCACGAACCATGGCGTGACCTCTGCGGACAGCTGACAGAGAGACCTCCCTGGCCTAGCCCGGCCGCGGCCTCAGCCTCAGTCCGGCTGGCCTCCTAAATGGCGTCGATGGGAGCCAGCTGTTTGGGGAGGTAGCTGGGGACAGTTAATTGGTGTCGCCAAAACGTGACGTGATCCATACGTGTCACGACAATAATCAATCTTTCGACGACGAGCTCCTTCGGGCTTGAATTCCGCCCTGCCCTATGAAAGCTGCAGCTCAGCCATTTCATACATGGCAAGTGGCAACATATTTCGAAGCACAGCGATTCTGACTGCATCCTTATGACGCCCAACAGGCTCTTCGGTCGTCATTTTGACCACAGGCCAGCCGCTTGCGCGTCCAGCGAAGCAGCACGGCGCGCATCTTCAGGGCCTGATGTGCGGGCCGTGGCAGCACTCCTGTCTCCGCCGCGCGGTGTCCAGAGGACGGCAACAGCGTGCGTGCTGAACGGGTTCGGATGTGGCAACCAGCCTCCCCCCTCCCCCCCTTTCCCGCGTTCGCGACGCTCAGACGGTCCTGTCGCCGTCTTCGCAATTATGTAGATCCCGTCAACAGCCTCTTGCAGCTGCAACGAGAGACGAAAACATCTCTTCAGCCGCACAATTGTCTCTCAATAAGCTCGTGCTGCAAACGTGTTTTTCCACCAAACGCACGGCGCGTATTCAAGCTTCCATAAGTCACATCATTGGCGCGGGTGTGTCGAAGTACATTTGTGCGGTTTCTATACAGCAGTATACAATATATGAAAGAAGCATTCCAACATATGGACACCTATGACGGGAGATCTATCAAGCAGCATCCATTTCACGCGAGCTCCGGGGGCGCCTCAGCTTCTGCGGCACAGCTGGGCTCCTTACGGCCAACCGCCGTGGCGCACTCCACTCCCATGTTACGGGGGCGAGGGCGTGCGCGTACAGACCGGCCCCCCACGCGCAGCTGTCGCCGGGGAGGGGTCGGGAGCAGCCCCCGCCCCGCTGGGATGCGGGGAGAGGGGCGGCGTGCGTGACCGCCCCCCCCCCCTCCGCATGCTCCGCAGTCAGCTGATGGCCGGTGGGCTGCGCTTTCGGTGCGTATTTTAAC
This sequence comes from Pollicipes pollicipes, assembly GCF_011947565.3. NCBI lineage: Eukaryota > Metazoa > Arthropoda > Thecostraca > Pollicipedomorpha > Pollicipedidae > Pollicipes > Pollicipes pollicipes. The sequence goes on along the minus strand of NW_023596420.1, from coordinate 21,015,138 downwards.
TGCCGGGGTACGGGCTGACAGTGTGGAGCGCAGAGGACGCCCGGGCCGGGGGCGTCGTGATCAGCTGACCGTCGGCATGAAGTCAGCGGTTGCCGCACCAGGCACGCGCGCCGCAGTGGCAGGGAATGGCAGAACTTGGTCGGGCTTTCACGCCGCATGGGTGTTTAAGATCGGTTGTAATACGCTGGGGTCCTCCCGCCGACCTCGGGGTGCTGTTCGAGAGTCGTTACACCAAGGCTCTGTGAGAGCACCGCCCTCGCGGACGTGACAGCAAATCCAAGTTACCAGCCAGATAATTCTGCTGTGCATTAGCTCAACGCAAAAGGCGAGATACGCATCATGGTACGTAGTTGCGGTGGCTATTGGCTCTCGTAGGCGACCGGCGATCCTGTTCCCGATCGGCTGATCAGTAGCTCCACTCCATTTTTCGGCCTTGAATTGGCGCCGGTTTTTGGCCTTGACTTGACACAGGTTTTCGGAGACATCCTCGACTTCAAGGTAAAATGCCGACAGTTTTAACAGATGTCGCTGGGCTGTGCCTGCGCGGGTCGCAGACTGCGATGCCCGCACAACGTAGAGACCCGGCTAGAGGACCGCGCGAGGAGAACCGTTATCATGCTGATCACGGAGCGCTTGGTACTTAGTTAAAAAATACTCTCTGGGTTCATGGCGGCATAGTTAAGTGTCTACACGCAACGTTGCCATTAACTGCAGCCGCGTAGTTCATAAGTTCATCTGCATCAGATGTAAGTTTTATAAAGTGGAGATTGACAGTAATTCATGTGAAAATGTGTCCTTCCGTGTAATACAAGCAGTACCTATGCGTTTTGACCTTTAGCCAACTAAGGTCGACTTCTAATGATACCTTGTGAACGTCTTTGTAGGGATGCCTGACTGACACAGCCCTGGACGCGCATCTAATACAAGGCTCGCCTTCACAACGCCGGTTTTTCCGCCGTTGCCTTTTCGAACACGTCATGACTCAAGGTCAGCCACTTACTCCCCTTCCATTGCGTCAATTTGATTCCTCCCACAGCTGTCGTTTTCCGGGCACCATAAAACCCTGGGCCGGAAAGAGGCCTCTAACATTGCTGCTAAAAGGTGGTGCGAACCGGCTCCGGCACCACAGCCCGTCCTCCCCTCGACTCTGCCCAGCTCGACAAGGCTCCCTGCTCCCCGGTCGCTCGACTCTGCCCAGCTCGACAGTGCTCCCTGCTCTCCGGTCGGCCGACTCTGCCCAGCTCGACAAGGCTCCCTGCCCCCCGGTCGCTCGACTCTGCCCAGCTCGACAAGGCCTCCCTGGTCCCCGGTCGCTCGACTCTGTCCAACTCGACAAGGCTCCCTGCCCCCCCGGTCGACCGACTCTGCCCAGCTCGACAATGCTCCCTGCCCCCCGGTCGACCGACTCTGCCCAGCTCGACAATGCTCCCTGCTCCCCGGTCGCTCGACTCTGCCTAGCTCGACAAGGCTCCCTGCCCCCCCCCCCCCCCCCCCCCCGGTCGCTCGACTCTGTCCAACTCGACAAGGCCTCCCTGTCCGAGGGTATGCTGGAATCTGTCCAGGTCGACACCGCCCCCCACCTTCGGGGTCTGCTCGACTCTACCCAGCCCAATACTGTTTCTCCCTGTCCTCGGGGTCTGCTCGACTCTACCCAGCTCGACAAGGTCTCCCTGCCCCCGGGTCTGCTCGACTCTGCCCAGCTCGGCACTGCCCTCGGATTTGCTGGCCTCTTCTCAGCTCGACAAGGTCCCCCTGCCCCCGGGTCTGCTCGTCCCTCCGGTGTCTCCCAGGGCTGGGCCGTTGTGTGCTATCGATGCTGCGCGACGGGACCGCTCGTGACTTGTCTAGCGTTCCTGGGCGATGAGCATCATTCGCGCATAAGTGTCTTGAGGCGCCGATTTCTGTAAATAATTGGGGGTGGCCAAGACGACAGCACCGGCATCAAACCTACCCTCCCCCCCCCCCTCATGAACGTTTCTCAACGGGTTCCCCAGCGTTGTTATGACAAACGGCAAGTCAGATTTTAAATATCAAGCATCGAATGATCCTTTAGTAGTATGGCACTCATGGCCATTTATAGGATGTTAATTACAATACTATTAATGGCCATATCCATATAGTAGTAGTAGTATATTCATATGCAGGCCAGGCGGGCATGGAATTATATCTTGTCGTATCTTCAGCAGCCGAAAATTAAGTTCAGATACACGATGTCTTCTTCATATCCTTAACATTTGTAGCGTATCATGTCGTAAGAATTACAAAAAAGTTATTTCACCTGTTTTTGGCAAGCGGTGCAGAAATGAAACGACTTTTTGCCAAACGACCGGCATACTTGGCAAATTTCGGATGAAGCCGCTGTTTTGCTACAGACTGCTTTCAGGTAAGCTGTTAGCATGTGTGCAAATGACCGATCTAAGTCCACGCGTTCCTTCCCATGGACCTTGTCGCCGAATACTAAGCCAGTCTTCCCATGCCACCGGCCCCCAACTGCCCGGCTCACACACGGCCTGGGATTCCCTCACACGAGATTTGCATGAGATCGCGGCGGGCATGCTGCGCAGACAAGTGTGGCTGTCCCATCCCAGCAGAAAAACAACGCTGGACCTGCCATTTTGGACCAGTTACGGTGGCAGGGCTACAAGCACATGATGTCATGGATGACGCGGCCGTTTGCATATCGCGTTTAACTGCGGCACAATTATCGCCAAGGTCTGTGGTCTGCTGAGCCGGCCCTGCCGGCGCCAGATCCGTTCGGTTCTGACGACACAGCCCAGCGGGTGCGCGGGGAAAGGACGCGCCAGGGAGCGTCCGCGTGCACCGCCGGCCGACGCCACGCGGCGATCCAGCGGCGACGCATGGCGCGCCGGCTGCAAGGACGCACGACCGCTGGGACGCACTGCGAGCGACGTCGAGTCGTGCGCAGGATCATCCCCCAGCACCGCCCAGGGAGCCGGCGTTTTCCTCGATCGGCGACGATAACAGCAGTGTGTGTCGCACGACTGAGGTTGCCCGCTGCACCATGTTAGTTCCCACGAGGCTTGGTCATGTTTCGTGGTATTGCACCTCGACCTTCGACCACGGCTTGTCCGTACATCAGGCTACTTACGACCCGGAGAGCGAAGTTGGCGGCCGCCACCTGAGCGCGCCGCGCGCCGCCGACTCAGCCCGGCCCGAGCCAGGTCACGGGGTGGAGGACTGCGTCTTGGGGCGGGCCTGCCCCCCACCCGCCGGCGGCTCTCCGAGCGCCGACGAGCCGCCTCGCTGGCCGACCGGCCTCAGCAGCGGTGACGGGTCGCGTCTGTACACCGCCGGGGCACGCGCTCAGCTGGGCCGGGCGGCACGCTCGCCGGCCGCCGACGTCTGCCGATCAATAGCCGGCCGACGCGTCGAGGCCGACGCCGGCGACAGCGGCCCGGCCCGGAGCGGCCGAGGTCTGCCGCCACACTGGCGCGCCCAGGCGGCCGACGCGCGCTGCCGACCGGTGCACGCGCTGCCGACACTGCGACTCTTGGCGGGATGAGAGCCGCCCGCAGAGCCACGTTGGAGGGTTGGTGGTTTTTTACTACATTTTCTCAAGCGAACGTCTTTTTGCGCTCACTGCTGCTGGAATTCCAAGGGATATATTGCAAATCGTGTCTTTACATCCTCGTAAAACTCATCCATGTCTTCCACAATATCGGAAAGAGCTTAAGTTACAGCTATTTGGTGACGTTCGGATTACTAAAACCGTTGCACTTTCCTGTATTGATCTCTCAAAAGCGTGCTCAAAGCGCACACTTATCAGAGCTCGTCGGGAATGCTATGAATTCGCATTCCTGGCTCACTTCAGAGGACGTTACACTGAAGGAAAAAAGGACTTAAGAGACCAGACATGCCTTGGTTCTCCATTCATCCACACGCAAACACTAGGACACTAGCCTCGAGAGCTAAGGGAACCATGGTCTAAAACAAAGTCTTTCCTTAAAATACCAACGCTGGAAAAAAGCATGATATTTTGATAATATTTGCACACGAATACAACGCAAGATGACCGCTGTAATCGACGCGCCTCCAGAATGCAAACACAAATACAAGCGCACACTCAAGCCCAAATCCAAAACCAAATCCAAACCCAAACCCAAATATAAACCCAAACCCAAATTCAAACCCAAATCCAAATCCAAATCCAAACCCGAATCCAAACCAAAATTCAAATCCAGATCCGTCAGATTTACCATGTGCCTGGCTCTGCGCAACGCCACGCAAAGTAAGGTCCGATCATAATATGACACAACAGACCATACACCAATCAGCCAGCCTTTGTCAAACGCATGCACAAGTTTGGTTGGGAACCTAGACCCCAAGGGACGGCAATATACCAAATTACACACGTAGCGGGAGGGCGCGGGAGGGGGGAGGGGGAGGGGGGGTAGTGAAGCGTAAGCAAAGAGTAAAAAAAAGTATATGTTTCAAACATCACAGTCCACGGTCGGATACCGTTAGCTTCCTCTCATGTAAAGCAGGATACCCACGTCTTTATTTTGAGAGTGGCTTGTCTTCGATTAGAGCCCCTTCGGTCACTAATGATCATAACAGGGCTTTAGGATGAAGGAGCTGGTGGACAGTGGTGGTGCATAGCCACATCCACCTGGGATCTCCCGCCGAGACACAGCCGGCCAGGAATCCCTTCACAGGGCTATAGGATGGAGGAGCTGGTGGACAGTGGTGGTGCATAGCCACATCCACCTGGGATCTCCCGCCGAGACACAGCCCGCCAGGAATCCCTCCACAGGGCTATAGGATGGAGGAGCTGGTGGACAGTGGTGGTGCATAGCCACATCCACCTGGGATCCCCCGCCGAGACGTAGCCCGCCAGGAATCCCTCCACAGGGCTATAGGATGAAGGAGCTGGTGGACAGTGGTGGTGCATAGCCACATCCACCTGGGATCCCCCGCCGAGACGTAGCCCGCCAGGAATCCCTCCCTATACGGGGCATGTGGTCGGCACCTAGATGGGGCCTCAGCTGCAGGTAGGGGCGCAGCCAGAATTTGCTATGGAAGCGGCTGCCATGATTTGCGATGAGGGGAACTATTTTTTTACGAGTGAGTCCAAAAGCCCCCTGGACAGTACCTACGCACTCGAACAGACTAACACACCATACAATCGCTTACAGGCACCAGTGAGCTTCTATGGCACCAAGCATACCAATGAGCTTCTATGTTGGTCTGCCCTCGTTACGTAGAAAGCTGTTTCGAAATTGTATAGAACACTAAAAAACAATGATAACAACAAAAAATACCACAATATAGCAAAATTGTACGGTATATGTTCATTCATCTGTTCGCTAGTCTTTTACTAAATTACGGTTGTCGGACTCTCGGTGTTTCAATATGCGGCAACTTGGGCGGCAGCGATGTCAATAATTGTTCATGCTATTGCACACCCGGCTTGGCCTGCTTTTTCGCATTCCCTAGCTCAAAGTAAGCCAATCAGCATCGGACCGGGCGGCGGTCAGCTCGGCATCTGAGCGCACAGACTTCACAAATGGGCCGGGCAGGTCGGATATCTGTGTTCGGAGTCAATGGGCAACGGATTAGCGCCAGAGAATTGTGTGCAAAGGCCACTGGAGAGCCATGATTCTGGAAACATGAATTTGCATTTGCCTACATCCAGCACACCCGACTGTATGAATTTCGAAACGCTGTGGGCTCTTGATGTCGTTGCCCATGGTCCTTGAGATTTAAAATCAAAATAATTGTCATGATCACTACATTCCGGAGTTATATGGCGAGATATGGCGAGAATGAGGGAAGACGGGCGGATCCGCGCCTCTGCTTAGTCAGGGGTCAAACGGATGTTTTCGTTTTGGTGCCTTATACAGCCAGAGGGTAGTTCCATATTCAGTTGGGAGGAGTGGTCTTCAGCCCCCCAACATGAACGCCAGCCCCCCAACTTCGAGAAGCAAGTGGGCCAAACTCGTGGAGAAGTGTTTGTTGACGTACTTTGGGGGCAGGTTTCCGCTGTTCGGCCCCATCCCACCCTACTCGTTTTGCGAAACTAAATTACGCCGCTACACAGTGCGACCGGGGGAGAGGGGTGAAATAACCAGTCTAGCCAGTGTGCAACCATGGGGGAGCGGGATGCAATGTGGCCAAAAACAAATGTACCGTAATGCGTGGACGGCCATCTATCGCGAGATCACACATGTCACACGCAGTGTTATGCGGAAGGTGCATGGTGAGCGCGACATCTCGCGGCGATGCTTGACACTTGTAGTGTGCAGGGCGTACGTGTCAGCTGACAGGCGCAAAGCCCTAAGACGTCGTAAAGGCCTCACACACAATACGCGTCACTAGCGGTGTCCTTTGCCTATACCTTGCGTGGGCGCATGTAGCTCAAATCACCCAGAGTGCGGAAGAAACTGCAATAGTAGCATGCACAAAGTGTGGGAAAGGAGGTAGCATGCAGAATTGCATGCAGCAAATGGCGAAACTAGCCTTGTCAATGTGTCAGTTCCGCGGCACATGGCTTTAATTGAGGGGCCGCAGGTAGGATGGCCCAAGAGCGTCAAGGCAACCCGTGCGACAGATGCGCCTAAAAATCCCCAGGCAGCATCCGTCTGAAAAAGTCGTAAGCACATTCGAAATGCCTGCTCTTGAGCATGCTTCAAACACGCGTAAGAAAGCTGCGGCAATAACCATGCAACGGGTCAATAACAGTGGCAGGGGTTGCGTATCTGAATTTGGGATGCGGAAGCAGGCTTACTGAAGGGCCCCAAACCGATGGGACCGTATATTCCGGTACAGACGCGCAGCCAGAGTATTGACAAGGGAGGGCACAGAATTGATAAAAGGGTCCCTGATAGTAAAGCCCCCCCCCCCCCCAACCAATCAAAAATCATCGAATACGGCCCATTTGCTTGTGAGGGCGCATTTTAATGTTTTCATTTCACCCGCTATAACTGGAATAGAAGCCAGAAGCTACCGCGAGATCCCTGCCTGAACTTTACAGTCAACCAGCTGAAGGAATCACACGTTAAACGACTGCATGCAATAAATCACCAGCGCTCTGCGCTTAACAATGGTGCACTGCTTTTTTCAAAACCAGTAGAACCCAGAAGCTTTGTCAGAATGCTATCTGGGCCGCACAGAGATATTAAGGATCCTGCGAATTTACATAGAAATGGGTCAACACCTTGCATTACTATGCATGAGTCATATTTGTCTGGAAATGTTCAACAATAAGCCAGAAATGATAAGTGATACAAATAACGTAACGTCTTTCGAGAAGGCGCGCTCGAAAATCTTAGCAAAGCCTCGGCACCAGGCGTCGCAGTCTCCGCAGGCCGCGCAGCACCGGCCCTGCGCTTAACTCTACATTGTGGCCAACGGATAGATGAAAATGATGACATATTTGACAGCATTACCTTTAAACGCTTCAGAGCTTCAAACAGTACATTTAGAAGTATGCCGGGCATGTATTTCAACTGTGCGATTTTTAGCTTAGTGAACTGAACGGATTGGCCTTCACAGCACTACGAAGTGGTGCTGGAATCTGGTGGTAGAACTGGAGGAGAAAAGGTAGAATCTCTATTTTTCGTGTCACTGTAGCTGTTCATCTGGCCAAAGAACAACCTCAAGGTTGTAAAAAAGCTACTCTCAACCCAACTTTTGAAAGGGACGAATTAATTTTCTACGGCATTCGGAGGTATTAATTCACGATGGTCGCCCACGCGCCCACGGCACGCGCCGCCTGGTGTATAGAGGCCAAAGCTGTTCGGTTTTATGGAAACTGCAACCCAGGCTATCGCTGTCGTTGCTTCCGAGATGCGGGCGCGCTGGCTAAAACCTTTTGATAAGTTGTCTCGCTAGTGGATTCCGCAAAAGAATAAACGTTCGCAGGCACACATGGGATGGCCTCGTTCGTTTTTTAACTCATTCCCCTCTTTTCAGTGCTAATAAGACCCCTTATTTCAGGGCCCGTTGCGAGCACAAGACCCTCTGTAAGGCGCCGTGTGTTTCTGTCATATACAGGAGCACCGACCAGTGTAAACCACTGGCCCCAGTTTTGTTCCTAATTGGGGAGTGGCCCCTGAGGCCCATACCGATACGGAGCGCACTGTGTGGCGCTTGTGGTGCCTGACCGACTCACATCGACTCAGGATGTCCTTGATCAATGCAAAGGGCCCTCTGATTGTCATCTGAGGGCTCGTCCCCGCAGGCCGACCCCTGATTGTCATCTGAGGGCTCGTCCCCGCAGGCCGACCCCTGATTGTCATCTGAGGGTTCGTCCCCGCAGGCCGACCCCTGATTGTCATCTGAGGGTTCGTCCCCGCAGGCCGACCCCTGATTGTCATCTGAGGGTTCGTCCCCGCAGGCCGACCCCTGATTGTCATCTGAGGGATCGTCCCCGTAGGCCGACCCCTGAATAAGACACTGACTAGCCCTTCGTGCTCTTAGACCCTCCAATCGAGCCCTTGATCGTCGGCCCCTGTGTATCTTCCAGGCTCTTCGGGCCTCCTCGAACACTGCTTCTGGCCAACTTAGGGCCCTTCGTCGGCACAGGCCCCCCCCCCCCCCCCCCGTTAGGCGCTGTGGGGTCCCGATCAATGTAAATCTCTGGCTCTGATTTTGCCCCTCTTTCCGGTGAAGCGTTACACCGCCACCGGGCCGACTGTGCGCAGTTGATAGTGTCTGATTCGACATATAGGCCGTTACCGACTCAGGGGCCCCTGATCAGCGCGCAGGGCTCTCTGGCTGGCATCGGAGCGCCATTTCGGCTCGGTCGCCGAATACAACTTCCGGCCGGCCTTTCGGGCCCTTTGGCTCCTCAAATCAGGCTAAGGCCCCTCGGAACCTAAGCGGGGGTACGTGACCCTGTATCCCCTCCCCTCCGTCCGCACTACTGTTTCAGAAGCAGAAGCAAAAGCCGATTTAAGAGCTTCCAAATACAACCAGGTCATCAAGATATGGTCGCCGAAAAAAACTCCGGCTATGCTACCAATGTGTTCTGCAGGTGCGTGTGCCAAAATAGCTTCTTTCCCGATTAGTGATAGCTCATTCCGGGCCTAGATTGGGTTCATCCCCGTCCCCATTCTGGACTTAAGACAGGGTCGTCCCCTCCCAGGTCTTTGCAGGCCTGGGAGGGAATGTTCTAAAGTCTAAGAGCAAAAGCTGATCTTTTCTGGCCTTGACCTGTGCCTTCTCTGGGCATGAACAAAAAAAAAACACTTCCCAGACCTAACGTGGGCCATTTCTGAGTTTAACCAGACGTGGGCCCATCGCGGAGCTAAAAGATAAGAGGTGCCTTTTCGGCACATGAGATGCTCACTTTATCGGCCCAAAACGGATGATCCCTTGATTATTAAGGACCCTTTTCAATCTATCATGGCCCTTTCCAGAGCTGGGAGGGCCCTTTCTGAGCCTACGAAACTTCCACTCTTCCGCTTCCGTAACCAGGGCCCTTTCCCAACGAAAACGGTCTTTTTTAAAGTCTATGATGGGCCTTTTCTGATTGGCGATGGGCCATTTCCAGGCCTAAGCTTACATGGGCGTTTCTTATGTGTAAATGGGCTCTTTTCAGACCTGAGACGGGCCCATCATGAGCTGAAGGCTGGGCGCAGACCGGCGGGGCGGGGGCACCGGGGGCATACATGACCCTCCTTTGGTCCAGACGAGCCCTTAGGGCTTTTCGGGACCGATGATCAAAGGTCCAACTAGGGGCCCAAAGAGTTGGCCCGAGGCTGTTTCAAGGAATCTCGACCCACGAATGTCCATCAGAGGGCTTTTTGCACCGATTGGGAGCCTCTGAGGGCAATGAGGGCCCACTTGTCGAACCGCGACCACGAATTCCGAAGTCAGCCGCTTGGTGGCCTGTGGCCCATTTCCAAACTCGGGACCATCCTGACGCCCGTGTTTGCCAGTCAGAGAACCCTTTGCTTTGGTCGGGGTCCCTGAGGCAATGAGGGCCGCTGTGTGGGTCAGGAGGGTCACAATGTGCCTAACAGGGGACTCCATGTCGGCAAGGGCCCCGAGTGGGCAATGGTTCCGTTGTCTGAATGGGGACAGGAACGTGGGCCCGAATGTCAGGGGGCCTCTTGAGTTGAACAGGCGTTTGGCGTTAATGAAACCCCTTGTGTCGATCCAGGATCATCTGCTCCAGTCTGAGGCCCTTCCGCATCAGGGAGGGGACCGATGCATGATGCATCTCTCTGCGGCCCTCCTGGTCGACTGGGGGCCCCGGCCACCGTCTTTCCGCAATAGTAGCCGGTAAGTACCCTGGGTGGCGGGTTGGAACAGAAATCCCCATCAACCCCTGACCGGGGAAGGCAATGCCCCCCCCCCTTCCCCCGAGTGTTCTAATTACGAGGGTCCCTGTTCGCGAAAGGTAAAGGTTCTCCCTAGCGTTCAATGCACTGGGTCCCCCAATAAACGCATTCGCCGGCATGATGATGGCAGGTGAAGAAAGCTGGAGCCCGTCCAAATGAGGTGGGTCAGTTCAGGTGACTTTTCTGGGTGCCTTTTTTTATCGTGGACCATTTATTCAGCTGCGTGCCTACCTTCCTCCCCCCTTCTAAACAAAGCTTTGGTCTCTCCTCTGGTATAAGATGGAGCTTGTGGTATCTAAGATAGACTCTTCTTGGGTTCAGGTGTTTAGATGGACCCTTTCCGGACCCAAGATGCCCGCTTTCTCGGTCTAAAACGTGTGATTTCATGATTTGAGAAAGGCCCCTTCTTGAGCCTACGATGGGCTCTTTCAGACCTGAGGGGACCCTTTCTATACTCGTGATGGGCCGCACCCAGACCTAAGACGGACCCCTTCTGAGTTTGCGATGGGCCTGTCCTGATGAAGTCCGGCCCTTTTGAGTCTACAATCAACCCTTTTCAGACCGGAAAAGGAGTCTTCCCGTGCGTGAAGCTGTTAAAGGGATTTCCTGCTTTGAAATTGACCCTTTCCGGACCTGAGATGGGGTCCCCACGTTTACTTGGATGCCACACAGTAAATGAATATTTCACAAATTCGCATGGGACCCGTTTGGGCTACCTAAACTTTACGGAAAAGACAGTTCTGACCTTTTCTCATAAACGGGGCACAGTTTGCCCCGCGGATACAAAGCCACTGGGTTTCTGAGCCTACGATGCAGTGGCGCAAGCAGAGGGGGCACAAGGGGCACGTGCCCCTTCCTTAGGTCCCGAGGGGCCCGAAAGGCTCCTCGGCCTTTTCTGGTACTTGATGAGGTACTTGAAGCCCGTAGGGTCCCTTAGGACTTACGATTAAGGGCCAGATTTGAGAGCGCGAAGGGCCCGAAGGGCCGGTCGGAGGTCCCATTCAGCGACCCCGGCTGTAGGGCCGGTCACTCGAATGCCAGCCAGGCGGCCTTGCGGGCTGATCAGAGACCCAACGAGTCGATAAGAGCCTATATTTCGGTCATACCACCACCAACGTACAGTCGGTTACGTGGCGTTTTTTTTCTCTCGAAATTCTAAAAGCCCATTTCCTGAGCAAGGACAAAGCAGGAGCCACCGATTTATATTGGCCGCGGCCACATTACCCAGCATGGTCCCTGTAATGTCTGGGGGCCCCAAGCCGGTCAGAGGCAGCATTCGAGGAGGCCCCAAAAGTCAAGAGGGCCCACCGGGTCCGACGATGAAGAGCGCAATTGGAGGGTCTAAGGGTATAAATGGCTGGTCGGAATATTGTCCAGGAGTCCCGGCCTGAGAAGGCGTACCCTCAAATTACGGTCAGAGGGCCCTCTGCGCCGATCGGGGAGCCGACATGGGCCTATATGTTGGCCAGGTACTATTGTACCACATGGTCAGCTCCGTGTCGGTACGGGCCCGAAAACCCAGTTCCCAATCAGCTATGAAGCCGGGGTGAGGGATCTACACTGATCGCGGGCCTTGTATCTGTCAGGGGCTCGCAATGCCTAACGGAGGATCCTGCGCTCGCAAGGGCCCCGGAAGGGCCAAGGGAACCGCTTGATGAGGCCCGAAGAAGGGCCTCATCAAGAAAGGCCCTGGAAAGGCCAAGAAAGGCCCTGGGGTCCTCGGCGGTAAGTGGCCCCAAGTCGGAGCGGTGTTTGAGGGGGTACGGAGAGAGGCCGAAGGGTCCTTGAGACCAAAGCTCAAGAGCCCGATGAGATGGCTGAAGGGTTTGAACGGCTGGCTGTAAGTCACATTAAGGACGCCCGCCCATAGGGCCGTGATCTCCAATGTCAGTAAGGTGATCTCTTGCACCGAAAGGGACTCCTGAGACAGAGTGTTCCGTTATTTCGACCAGAGATCACGAACGACGAACAATCAGATCCGTGTTGATCTAAGCCCCGGGGACCATTACCAGGGACAGGGACAAGGCCGGGCCCGCGATTTACATTGGACGGTCTCCTGTACCGTTCAGGGGCCCGCAGTGCCTTACAGGGCATTCTGTGTCAACAAGGCGCCTCGAACCGGTCAGGCGAAGATTTGCTCGACAGGGACGGTGACGGGAGCGCGGATGGCAGAGGGTCTCTTGCGTTGGTCGAGGCCCTCTGACAACTGAAGGAAACATCAGAGCTTAAGGTGAGTGCTCGCATTGGGGTAATGGACGAGCCCTGCGCCCGGCAGGGCCCCCAGTGCCGAACGGTGGGTCCACCAACCCTGTTCCAGCTTGGGCCAGTAAGTCCAACTGGAGTCAAATATTTGATCACTTATGGCGAGCAGGGATGCTGTTGCGTTAATAACCGTTCATGCGTCGATCCGGAGTCAACTGCGCGGGTCAGACGGCCTTCGGTGTCAGGGACCACACCAATGAGATATGATGTATCCATTTAAGGGCCTCCGGATCGACCGGGAGATGCCGCCCCGTGTCACCAGAATGACGGCCGGAAAACACGCCGCGGTGGGACAGAATGGTCCTTCAGCCTCTGACCGGGAACAACAATGTGTCTCGTAGTGTCGTTCTCAAGTGGGCTCTTTACCGGAAATAAGGGGCCTCATTAGGGTTAAATGGAGCGGACCGAGATGAGTTCAAAACGCACAAGACCATAGGCGGGTCCTAGAGAGAAGGGGAGCCATGCCCCCACCCAAAAAAACTCTGAGAGTAGGTTTTGGCCCCTCTCCCAAACAAACATTACCAGACCTTCATAAAAATTTCGTCTACTTACCATCTGTTTTAATTTTAGTGTTTTAACTGTTTTGTTTGAACTTCTGTTTAAGATTCAAAAACATTTCGGTACTTGAATGGTGTCGCTGCTAGGTGCTCGCGAGAGACACCATGCGCTGGACATCGGATCCCACACCAACCAGCTGGCGACGAACGGTTGCCCCCCCCCCCCCCCCTCCCAAAAAGAAACCAACTCCAGGCCAGATCCGCTCCTGCACAAGACCATCCCATGTTTCCATGGGAACCTTCAATATTTTGAAGAATGGACTAGTGAATCCCACCTCATCAAAAGGCTTGAGCCTGCGCGCCGGGTACCGATAGTGTAGTGATGAATGTAGTGATGAATGCGTGTGCGTCAACCACTGCGCGTCTGGGAAAACGCGGGTACGGGTTTCGATCCCCCACGGTGCCCGCCCTTCCCACCAGGGTGACAGGCTGGCGGCGCCATATAGCCCTAGCAGCTGAGTGCGTCTTAATGCCCAATGACACACACACATGGCTCGGGAAGTAAGGATAGCGATGGCTTGGGTCGCAGCTTTCGTAAAGTAGAACGGCGTTGGCCGCCGCAAGTGATGCCAGGGGCGAGCGCCGAATGCGCAACACTGACCATAGTGAAATAATGTTGCTGAATTTCTCTCAAAATAAATTCGCAGAGTTCAAAGTCTGCACTGGGCGAATCTTCTTTTCAACTCTGGACAGATTAGCAGTTGTAGCAACACGGAAAATAGTGATTTTACCTTTGCTCCTCCAGTTTCACTACCAGATTCCAGCACCACTTCGCGGTGCTGCAAACACCAACGCGTTGTTGTCATCAATGTAAAACCACACTATTGAAATGTACGCCAGATGCACGATGTGGTGCCCAAATGCGTTCAAAGGTACTTACTTATTTTAGATGCGTCACCATTTTCGTCCACCTGTGCGCTACACCCTATTGTAAGCCGCAGGGCCCACGCTGCGCGGCCTAAGGAGACCGCAACGCCTGACGTCCAGTTCTTTGTCTCTAAGGTATGCGAGTGCGCATGCTCAAAACTATGTTACATAATTCATATCACTCATGAATTCTGACTGAATTGAGCATATCCAGACACACATGCCTTGGCCTTTTTAATACAAATTGTTGACCCATGCTGATCTTTAATCTACATTCGTGACATGCTTGGTATCTCTCCACAGCCCGAATGGAAATTCTGATAAAGTGTCTGGGTTATATTGGTTTAAAAAGAGTCCACTAGACCACTGTAAAGTGACGAGCGCCGGCGACTTATTTCATGCGGTCATTTAACGCATGGTTTTTCAGCCTATTTACTATAATCTCAGACAGAACTGATCTCGCGGCAGCGTTTGGTCTTTATGCTAGTTATAGAGTGTTAGAAAATGTGTATATAAATATACACATATAATAGCTAAATGACAGACGGGCCATATGTGGCAATTTTTGGGGAGGGACTTCCGCTAAGAGGGACCCTTTGTGAACCCTGTGCCCCTCTCCTTGCCCAGGCTCTGGCTGTGCTCCTACCCCGACCAGTGCAGATCACTCGCCCCGGCCTTACAGCTGATTGGGAAGTGGGGCCCCAGGCCATACCGACACGGAGCCGACTGTGTGGTGCAGTGGTGCCTGGCCGATATATAGGCTCATATCGACTCAGGGGTTCCCCGATCGGCGCAAAGGGCCCTCTGACCGTTATTTGAGGGTCCGTCTTCGCAGGTTGGGTCCCCTCGACAGGAATTCGACCAGTCCTTATGTCCTCAGACCCTTCAATCGCACTCGTGATCGTCGGACCTGGTGCACCCTCTAGCCTCTTCGGGCATCTTCGAACACTGCCTCTAGCCAACTCGAGGCCTCTTGGTGACACAGGGCCCCCCTGTTAAACGCTGTGGGGCCCAAGCAATGTAAATTGCTTATTTCGGCTTTGTCCCTGCTTGGGAAATGGGCCCCTGGGCCCATGCCACCACGGAGCAGACTGTAAGTTACTGGTGGCGTCTGACCGAAATATACGCCCTTATCGACTCAGTGGGCCCTTGATTAGCGCCCAGGGCCGTCTGGTTAGCATAACAGTACCCGGCCCCGCCGGCCGGGGCCCCTGAATGGGCCTCCATCTGGCCTTTCGGGCCCCTCGGGTCCTTAATTGTACGTTACGAGCGGCCCGAACGTACTTACAACTTTCTTACTTAGAGCTACTTAGGTCATGTTAGATTAGAACGTACTAAAGTTCTGAACTGCTCTTCGGGCCCATCGGAACCTGAAGGGGGGGGGGGGCTGTGCCCTCCTGCCTGCGCTTCTGTCTATATTCCAGTTATTGAAGGTAAGAATGTAATATATACGTATATTATATATATATATATATATATATATATATATATATATGTAAAAGAAAAACATGAATTCATAAAGAAACGGGTATTATCCGGCGATTTTGGGGGTCTTTTACTATCAGCCCTGCCCTTTGACAACCCTGTGCTCCCTTCCCAAGGCCTTGACTGTGCTCCTGCTACGATGAGCTCACTCCAGACATGAGATGGGTCCTTCCCAGGCCCAAAAAGTCAGAAAGGCCTTTTTCGAGCCTAAAATTCTCCGTTTCTCAGCATATACTGGGTCTCTAACTGACGTATGACGGGCCGCTTCTGAGTTCCTGATGGACCCTTTCCGACGAGAGAACCCTCGCTGAGACCCCCATGGGCCCTTTTCCCGACATAACACGGGTCCTTTTTGAGCTTATCATGAGCCGTTCCAAAGCAGGAAGGGTCCCTTCTATGCCAGGAAGTGACATGAGTGTTTTCCCGTCCAGGAATGGGCTTCCCAGAGAGCAATCACCACCAAATACCCGAGGGCCGCTTCTGAGACGCCTAAAACTATAGGGGGGGGGGGGGGGAAGATACGGTTGCCCTCGCTTCAAAGAATGGGGATAGTTTGTCCCTGCTGCTCACCCGGTTCAGCACACCGCCGCTGAACGAGAGGCCTATTTGGCAATGCCAGCGGTCTGTTTGACAATCCGAGAGACAAGTTGTTAATTTGAGGGGGCTAGTTGGCAACTCGAGTGGGCTATTTGCCAAATTGAGGAGATTGTTTGGCAATTCGAGGGAGCTAGTTGACGATTCGAGAGGGCTTTCTGGCAATATGAGGAGCCAATTGGCAAAACGAGGGGACTGTCTGGCCCTCCTTGCCTCACCTTACCTTATGGTGATCGGGAATTGTAAAAGGCCACCAGGCCTGTAGGTCCCGGTCTCGTCAGGCTCCCGGTCCGGTAACCAAACAGTCTCAAATTATGGGAAGATTCAGTGTGGGACGTCGTGCATGATGTCAGCCCAGTGCGTATCAAGCCTAGCCTTGAACTGTTCAACTGAGGTCGACGACACGACCGGGCGTGGAAGAGCGTTCCAGTCGTTGACAACCCGCGTGCTGAATGAGCTGCGACGGACGAGAGTCCCAGCTCAAGGTTCTCTGAGCTTCCATTAGTGTCCTCTCGTCACCTCCGAGTTGTGCATTGTCAGGAACTCCCCTCCTGTAAACGATATGTCGGGGAACACCCGTTACGCCGACTTGAGCGAGGCTTCACGCATTACGGGAACTGCGTCACACCACCAGTTGCATGAAAGCTTTGAGCGTGTCTCGTACCGCCTAGCTCGCGCTGCTTGCCGCTGAAGTGACGCAGTGGGTAATGGTGCGGAATGCTGGTGGGCTACCTGCTACAGAGTTGATTGGTTTTCAGCTGGGCTGCGTCATTTAGACAGCAAGATGGCTGATGCCATTCACAGCGTAAATGCGATCTGAACAGGCGATCCAGTTTCTCTCGTTTGCGGTGAACGTCGATGGGGCGCCATGGATGCCGCCAAATGCTACTGAGATGGTTATAAATACTTGCTGGGTGGTAGTAGATTGATTGTTATAACTTCAAAGTGCATAGAGCCGCTATGTCAAGACTTCATAGCTTGAGTGATAGGTAGGTAATTTTTTACTTGGGTACCTGTATGGCCGACGGAGGGAAGAGCTACGCCAGCTGCAGGGTTTCGAGTATTGTCGTGCGGGGCAAAAGCTGTGAGGCATCAGCTAACATTGTGACGTCACTGAAAATGGTTTTGCATCGATCGGGATCGGGGTTCTTTCGGGCCGACTGAAGGCCATAAGGCTTTTGCTTGTGATATGATGTCACTGGTATTCGGCTGGGTATGTGACGTCACTGGTCGTGAGTGTGTAAGGCTCTTTTGGGTCCACTGAATGCCGTAATGCATCAGCTGGCCATGTGTCGTCGCTGGTATTCGATGAAACATCAGGCGCGACCGGCCTCGTCCATCTTTACTTTTCGTACCTGTCTGCTGCAAGCATTTGCGTGCCGTATAAAGGTTTGACCGAATCACCTCAATGTGTGACGTCACTAACCATCACTTCATACGAGTGCACTCAGGCCCCACGGTCACGGTGTGCCATGCTCCGCGAAGTATCACCGGATAGCGTGACGTCACCGGTATTCGAATAAATACTGGGCGCAACAGGCCGTGCTTCGTTTTTACCTTTGCACCTGCCTACTGCAAGCATTGGTGTGCTGGATGAAAGCTGCCGAATCACCTGAGTATGTGGCGTCACTGGTCATGAGTTTCACCGGTGCTTTTGGGCCAACTGAAGACCACAAGGTGTCAGCTAACGACGTGACTGCCATACGACTGATTGTAAGACGTCAATGGTCGTGGGTTTTCACGGGCCCTTTAGGACCGACGAAATGCCCTAAGGCATCAGCTGGCGATATGACGTTACTGGTATTCGGCTGACCATCAGGCAACAGGTCATGCTCCATTTATACCTTTCGTACATGTCTACTGCAAGTATTGGCGGATTTTTTGCGGCCAACTGAAGACCATAAAGCATCAGCTAACGATGTGACGTCACTGGCATTCGACTGTGCGTGTCGCTGGTCATGAGATTTTACGGCCTCTTTTGGGCCGACGAAAGGTCGTACGGCATTGACTGACGATGTGACGTCACTGGTATTCGAATGAACTTCAGGCGCGACAGGCCATGTTCCACCTTTACCTTTGGTACCTGTCCATTGCAAGCATTGGAGTGCTGAATGAAGGCGCTGCCGAATTACCTGAGTGTGGAAGGTCACTGGCCATTAATTTGTATAGACTGTTTTGAGCCCACCATAAGCCATACCACATCAGCAGACCAAATGACGTCACTGGTTTTCGTCTAGATATCGTGCGCAACAGACCATACTCTATCTAACCCATGTTTCGTCTGTGCCTTTCGCACCTATCTACTGCAAGTATTCCCGCGGCACATAGGGGCTCCGCCGAATTACCTGAGCGTGTGGTGTAACTAGTTATGAGTTTACGCGGGTTTACTCGGGCTGACTGAAGAACATCAAGCACCAGCTGACGATATGACGTCAGTGGTATTCGACTGAACTTCTGGCGCAACAGGCCGTGTTCCATCTTTACCTTTGGTACCTGTCTCTTGGAAGTACTGGCGTGCTAAATGAAGGCTCTGTCGAGTCTCCTGAGTGTATAACGTCACTGGTCAAGACCTTTTTACGGGATCTTTTGTACCCCCAAACGCTATAATGCATCAGCTGACAGTATGACATCACTGGTATCCGACTTAACATCAAGCGCAACAGGCCATGTTCTATCTTTACCTTTCGTACCTGTCTATCACAAGTATTGACGTGCTGAATGAAGGCTCTGTCGAGTCTCCTGGGCGTGTAACGTTGCTGGTCATGAGTTTTGTCTGGATCTTTGGAACCCCTTGTAGGGAAAAACGCATCAGCTGACGACATGATGTTAATGGTATTCGACTTAACATGAGGCCTAACAGATCATGTTCCATCTTTGCCTTTCGTACCTGTAAAGTATTGGTGCGCTAAATGATGGCTCTGCCGAGTCACCTGAGTGTACGTCACTGGTCGTGAATTTTTGCCAACTATTTTTGGCTGAGTGAAAGCCATAAGACATCAGCTAACGAAATGGCGTCACTGGTTATCCACTGAGTGTGTGGCGTCACTGGTCATGAGTTTTTACGGGCCTTTTGTGGCCGAGTTAAAGCCATTAGGCATCAGATGACGATATGGCGTCACTGGCATTCAAATAAACATCAGGTGCAATAAGCTATGTTTCATCTTTACCTTTCGCACCTGTATACTGCAAGTATTCGTGCGCTACAAAAAGGCTCTGTCGATTCGCCTGAGCGTGTAGTGTAACTGGTCATGAGTTTGCGCGGGTTCACTCGGGCTGAATGACGGACATCAAGCATCAGCTGACGATATGACGTCACTGGTAATCGAATAAACTCCAGACGAACCACCTGAGTGGGTGACGTCCCTGGTCATGAGTTTATACGGATTCAGTTGGGCCGCCCAAGGCCACAAAGCATCACCTCCCGTGAAGCATCACAGGATGATATGTCGTCACTGTTATTCGGCTTAACATCAGGTCCAACATGCCATGTACTATCTTTACCTTTCGTACCTGTCTATTAAAGGTATTGACGTGCTGAATGAAGGTTCTGTCCAATCTCCTGAGTGTGTGACGTCACTGGTCACGAGTTTTTTACGGGCTCTTTTGAACCCATTATAGGTTTTAATGCATCACCTGACGATACGACGTTACTGGTGCTCGACTAAACATCAGGCGCAACAGGTCATGTTCCATATTTGCCTTTCATACCTGGCTGCCGCAAACATTCGCGTGCTATATGAAGGCTCCACCGAATCACCTGAGTATGTGACGTCACTGACCATCAGTTGGTAGGAGCTCACTTGGCCACCTATGACTACGAGGCATCATATCCCATGAAGCATCAACGGACGATATGACGTCACCGGTATGATACCAAATATGAGGTGCAACATGCCACGTTCCATCTTCACCTTTCGTACCTGTCTACTGCAAGTATTGGCGTGCTGAATAAAGGCACCGTCGAGTCACCTGCGAATGTGACATCGCTGATCACGACCTAAT
>NW_023596420.1:20958185-20993185 GCF_011947565.3 Pollicipes pollicipes | reverse complement strand
GGTTGTACCTCTCTAGCATACTGAAAGTTGAAATCTGCGCATAATTTGCCACACGTACTTGGGCAACATATTGTGTGTTTGTGGATGTATTCACAAGAATAGAGCTTCCACAATCTAGAAGTTGTTCAGAGCCTTAGCGAGGAACAATAGTCACATAGATAAGACGGTAGTATTAGCTTTATTCCTCGGAAAAACCAGGAGAATGGAGATACAGTTAGGTTGATATTTCGACAACATGCCTTTCTCGAAATAATACCAGAAGTGAATAGACACAAGTGAATACATAATGCTATCGCAACCCAAGTGAATACATATTGATATAGCAACCCGTAACACGCGCATTCTCAGTCTGGACGCACCAAAATTTCATCGCTAAAACACATGCATTTAAGGTAATGTGAAACAGAACATTGTCAATCCCCATGCATCATTTCAGGATGTGGTACTCAACCTTTCCGTAAATACGCTCAGGCGGACACCATCCTGTGGAGACCGTCCTCCAGCCTCCCGTTTCAAAGCGCACGCAAGGCGGGCCAGCTGCATTTCTGGGAGACACTGTTCTAAGCTGTTGTGTCTTTGAGAGGAAAGCGACCCTCGACCGATTCAGTTGAAGCATGTGGTAAATGAAACTGACGTCCAGAGGAGGTGTGTTTCCTATTCAGTTGGGAGGGCGTCTGCCTCCCCCACATGGCCTTCAGCCTTCCCCGCCCCAACTTCGGGAATGAAGTGGGCAAAATCCGGTCGTTGGCATATTTTTGGGACAGGTTGATCATTCTTTATTGTTCAGCCTCCCCAACTTACTTTGCGAAATTATGCCACTATCCGTCAGTAACAGCGTTGCTAGTTGAATTGACACTTCAATAACCATGCGAATATATTTGTGTCGCAAACTCGATGCTCAATAAGCCTACATTTTATTGTAACTCCGGCCGGGCCCCAGATGGACAGCCTGGGTGAGCAGTAATAGGATGCTAAGCGCAACCCTAGATGGCCCTTGCAGCATTTGTTTGATGGGCCGCGGCCTGACCACAGTCTGCTCGCGACGTAGCTGGGCACCAGCTGGGCACATGCTGGTAAAACATCAGGGTATCGGTATAGTCTAGGCAGGCGTTGGGCTCCAGCTAGGGCCCTGCCTGGGAAACCGGCGTGGCCAGGGTAGGCGCTGGGCTCCAGCTGGGATCTTGCCTGGCCCCATCCGTTAAAGGCGCTGTATGCCAGCTGGACACAAGTCCACACCGATGGATAGGCCCAGCAAAAAAAATTGCGTAGCAGGCCGAGATACAAAGAGCGCGAAGTGCACCCCAGTGCATGCAGTGAAGTAAATAAATAAACATTTTTAGTATTGCTTAAGGCTCAAATAGTTTTAGAGTTCAAGATTTTGGCGGTAACATCACCTGACCAGAGTACAAGTCGTTTAAAGTGAGACGCTAGCCTCTGTCACTGTTCTGTTTCAGTTTGGACATGTCACCTGCCTTACACATGCTTAGCAAACGGTCTGGACCCTAAAAGCCCATGTTTGTTTTTCTTACCTGAAAAGGTTATAAAATACAAGAAAAGGCGCCCAATGTGTTGCCAGCTTTGTTAAGCATCCCGCTCTAACCAAGGTCAGATTGTATCCATGAACCTGGCCACTGCATTTTGGAGAGTAAACCTGACAAGCCGCCTTCCTGTTCCGAAATTGAAATTCGGGATAGGAAGTGAACAAAACAAAAACAAAAAATACCCGTTTCCGAATAACGATCAAGACGTTTTGGGTTGCATATGCTAACAATGTCATCGTTTGGGAGGATCTACAGAGATCTGGCTGGTTTCGCAACCTGGTTTCCGATTACCATTTGCTAATAAATTGGACTTCCAAAGGCGCAGAAATTTACAGCTGCATGATTTTGGCCATTTGAGAACTGTCCTAATTATTTTGATCATTCCTAATTTCATCCTCACTCCACTCTACACCCAAAAGTTGTTCGAAACTGAGGTCCAGTCTTCGCGGCATTTCATCTAAGCCATAAAAGCATTTTCTTTTAGAGGCTGCAAAGTACATCTTTTAAACAGTTTTTCCGACTATTCCGATTAAACGGCTTACAGGCTAGTAGCGCTCAGACAATGTTCAAACATACTTGAGCTTTGAAAGTAGATAACATAGGGTTATCAACGAGTTCATGATTTATGGCCTGCCACTGACCAATGACCGCAACATATGGCTTTAAGCCCCAAGGTTCAAGCCCTTACATCAATATCAGTGTCAAGTGAAATATGAGATTGAGAAGAATTCGACAGTGCCATGGATGAGAAGTGTTCGAACGGTGGTGCCCATCATAACCCGAGCTTCGTAGCGAAACGCCACGCTGTAAAGTGGCACTCCGTATTTGAGCTTTCACATTGAACAATGGATCACAGCATCCAATTTTGTCCTCAGCTGAGCTGGGTATTGGAGACCTTTCAGCTCGGTGGAGGCCATCTCTCCTGACGCAGCAGAGACCCCACTCGCCAAATGGTTTGCAGCACGATCTGATGTCAATGGAGAGAAGTCATGCAGTCCCATCACATGGACGAGGCGCCACCCTCTCCGGTCCCGTGACTCTTGGAGTCATTTGGACACGGACGCGTCGATCTCTCACGGTTGCCGTTCTCGTCGGCGGGTCTTCTCAACACCCGCTCGGGTGGGGATCAAATTGACCCCCTCCCCCTCCCCCCGAAGGTCTTCCGGAATGGTTTCCGAACGGCGCGGTGTAGCCGCGCCAAATGTTTCGTAGCTGTAGACAGCTGAATAGCGGATCGTCTGGCATCACACACGTAAATATACCTGTAAGGCTGCTGACCTATGACAGGTCAAAGTCAGCCCATGGTTTCAGCGAAGGTCATTTCTAGGGTGTCCGTTAATCTGATCCAACAACGGAGTGTTACACGCGGCCATACACCTCTAAGATACGTTGTTAGGCAACACAGCGAATGAATAAACTAATTGCATTGACCTAAGGCCAGGTATTAAGATCAGACCAAGTTCAAAACCAACCAGTTTTAATATCCTGGGGCTTACTGTATAAGGTAGTTCGTGGTGCTCATTTCGAATTTACTGACGATAAGAACCATGTTATACGCCTTTCACATACTTCCTACAGGTCAGAATAGGTTAATGACCCAGAATGATCAAGGTCAACATTTTGTTCTTAGGAACGCACTGCCTAGCGTAATGTTTGTCGCTTATCTAAATGCACAAATTTGAGCAGCCTTGTATGATTTTAATCACCATGACTTAAAAAAGGTAAAACAAGGTCACTGATCTTAGATGATCATGCGACCATTTGTTTAGAACAACTATCTAGGTTCCAGGGGCCCTTGTGGAGACCAAGCTTGAACTTGACCTTGTTTGACTTTATCTGACACAAAGATCATGACCTAGGAAGCTCAAAGTTTGACCAAAGTTAGGTTAGGTACGGGTCAACACACCCTGTGAATTTGGTGCCTCTAGCTCTCTTAGTTCTTGAGATCTCACGGGGTCAAATTTAATCCCCCCGAGCGAAGGGCATCCAACCGGCCACCCGGGCACGTGTTAAAGAGAGCAATCATGTACTGAGTAGACATGCTCTACCATAGGCTCTGAATTTTTCATTTTTAGTGGCCATTATCACGCGCCCGGGTGGCCGGTTGGTTGCCCTTCTCTCGGGTGGGGGTCAATTTGACACCCCACTGAGATCTCAGGAACTAAGAGAACTAGAGGCACCAAATTCACGAGATGTGTTGGCCGGTACGTGAACTCACTTAGGTCAGATTCTGAAGTTCCTAGGCCATGATCTTCAGATCAAATAAGGTCAAACAATGTGAGTGTCAATCAAATAATGACAAAGTCCAGGTTGGTCTGCACAGGGCCAATAGTACCTACACAACTATTACAAGCAAAAGGTCACATGCCGATTTAAGGTCAATAACCTTGTTTGTCCTTTTGAAAGTTATGGTCACCCCAACCATACAAGACTGCATGGAATATGGCATTTGAATAAGAGACTAATATTACCCTAGGCAGTATGCCTCTAAAACCAAAATGTTGATCTGGGTCAGTTTAGGTCGTTGACCTATTGTGACGTTTAAAAAGTTCATGAAAAGTGTGTAATGTGGTTCTTGTTATCAATAAATTTGAAATGGGCGCCAGAAATGATCCCATACAGCAAGGCCAAGAGTAATAAAGCAGGTCGGTTTTGACCTTGGTCTGACCATTATACCTGACCCTAGGTCGATATAATTTGCTCATAAAATTTTTGTGTTGCCTTCCGAAAGTATCTGACAGTTGTATGGCTTCGTCTAACACTCCGTTGTTGGATCAGATTAAACGACTCCCTAGAAATTACCTTCGCTGAAACCATGGCCCGACTTTAAACTCCCTTAGGTCAGTGGCCTTACTAGGCACATCTAAATGTGTTGTCATACGATACGCTATTCAATTGTCTACAGCTATGCAACACTTGGCGTGGTTGCGCCGCACCGTTCGAAAACCATTCGAGACAAACCTTTGGGGAGGTTAATTTGACCCCCCCCCCCGAACGCGTGTTAACTATGGCTGAAGCCGAGTGCCTTTTTGCTTCTACCGCATTTAACCGAGAAACTACTGTTTTGAACACAAAATTCTTAACCAAAAATTTGTTTTTGCTTTGACCTGGTCCTTCACAACAAAGTGATGGTGGTCTAAATAACCCGACTTAACAGTAATATGTGCTGAGTAACCTTCTGGAAAAGTACAGGCGAGGAGCTCTACCAAACACCGACAAAGGAGGTAAATTGCATTCATTATGTTATCACAAGTAAAGGACACGGTGCACTCACTTTCTTATACTGGATTGCAACCACACAAGACAGTGAACAAAGAAAAAAACAAGCTTGGCATATTTCAGTAAGCGTGCTTAACAGTAACAAACAATCCATCAACTAAAATACGTTAATATATGACTTTTGGTACTTTTGGGAAGCACGCCCATCAACAATCGGCCATGCATGGAATGGACATTCCTCGCCGCAACGTTGGACAATGCTGTTTCACAGACTGTTTTAATGCCCGGGAGCAGATGAAGTTTTTGGGCTGGGGATGTCCGATTAATTTAACCTGATAAGACTCTGCGTAGCCATATGTAACTGGACATTACCACACCGGAAAACTGGTGAACATCGTCTTCACTAGAAGTGAATGAGCTAAACGAGATAGCTAAACGGACTCCAGATACACTGGCAGCAGCATAGCTAAGCGGACACTTCTTAAACAGAAGTAACACGTCATAGCACATGGAACACGCCATAAGGCGCTTAATCGCTGCTCTTGCTGCTTGACTTCCGGCTCCGCTGCCAAACACTGACGCTCAGCCGAATGTAATGCCACCATATGGACAGTCCCTGACCGAGGACACGGGGTGCGCGGCTATGAAATCTACCCAACCTGGGTCCCGATGGATTGCTGGAGAGGGGGGGGGGGGGGGGAGGGCGCATCCAAGGTGATGGTAAGGTGGGGAAGGAAAGCAGAGTTGACAAGAGTCCCTCTCCCTGTGAAGGCCCCCCCCCCCCGAAAAAGCGCCGGATAGAGTCCACCTGATTTTGAGGGGCACGATTTTCGTCGTTTTATTTTTTTAATATGTTAAATAAATGTTTTAACCGAAACAGAAGCCAGAAGTTAACGAAAGATGTGACTTTGTTCGCATCATGAATTCAGTAAACTGACGGAACCAGGCGCTAAGTTGTTGCAGAAAATATACCACGGGCGCCAGCCATTCTGCAATGTTCAGTGAACTTTTTCTAGGTCTACAGCAATCAGTGCCTGCGCCGGAATTTTTCTGGGTACTTTGTGAACGTAGATGATACTGGAGGTAGATTATCGATCGAAATGGAGCCATAAAGATGCATTTAAATGGTCAACCCATGTTCGTCTGGGTTTATCTGACTTTTGTTCAGAATCGGGTA
Source organism: Pollicipes pollicipes (assembly GCF_011947565.3). Taxonomy (NCBI): domain Eukaryota; kingdom Metazoa; phylum Arthropoda; class Thecostraca; order Pollicipedomorpha; family Pollicipedidae; genus Pollicipes; species Pollicipes pollicipes. The sequence goes on along the minus strand of NW_023596420.1, from coordinate 20,987,248 downwards.
GCGTAAAAATTACGTAGCAGTTTTGACCATGCGTGCTCGCAAGTCTTCGACTGAAAACCCCGACGTCCAACGTTGCAGTCTCCGTGGGTTGCACGGTGCCGGCCCGCAGCTAATACTACACGATGTTCAGCGGGCGTGCGACAACGATAGCGTCTCTGAGAGCAGAACCTTTGAACATTTCGGGTCTCAGTTTGTACGTTTAGAGGGTAGTCCGGGAGTAGGCTTCAAGTGAGCAATTTGTGAACACTTACAAGATGAGCATTCACATCGCCGCGAACCGGTGCGAACCATTTGGTGGTGGGAACAGGCAAGTACAAGTATGATCGCTGTTGTGTTGCTGTCACTCTTTATCTGTTCAGAAGACAAAATAAAAATTATACGTAAAAAGACCGCAGGTTTCAAGGCTTCTTCCCAGCGTAGATAACTTATAAATTGGTTACGTATTTGGGTGCTAATATTCGATCGGTTTATTTTCATTTTCCGATAAGGCGTCGTGGAGTAATAATGCGACTCACTGCAGTCTGTAGAAACTGAAACGTCATTGAATAATGCCACAACACTCAGACGATAGCACAAAGCTAGACCAGAGTCAACAGGAGATAAAAACCGTGCAATTAAAAACATCAGCATGCAAGGAAAGCAGGAAATATTCAAGTGAACATGACACGAACATAGAACTTTGAACGTGCGATAAACTCAGTCAGCTGCAGCTTATGAATGGAACATTGAAACATGCATTTTATTTATCCCTTTCAGCTCTGAAAATATTAGTACAGTTCCGCTTTAAACTGAGATAATTTTTAACTACCATTTCTAATGCCCTGCTTGCACTTATTCTGCAGAACACTAGAGCCAAACCCACCGTTGGGGGAGCAGATTGGACATAGGAGAAGGGGGGGGGGCGTGGCCCAAAACAGCATAATACAAATCAACAGCCGTGCAACAACATCACGAGAATGGACCAAAATGCAAGTGCACAACGATATTTGGGTGCTGGAAATGCCGAACTCATTACCATGACACCTCTCGGGAAGATGCAGTTTTACCAGTGAGTAAGCCCGTCCATTAGGGTGGCTTTTTCGCACAGCGTATTTGGCAGAACCTCTGACGTCATACAAACGTCCCATGAGGAATCAAACGAGGACGTATTGAGGAGAATATTTACTTAACAGTGAAATGTTGTTGTCTAGGGCAGTGTTTTCCATTTATTGCATTTGCTACAAGGGAGCTTATTTCATCATACCTGGCGCTTGCCTCAATGTTTTTAAGCGCGGTGCCTCCCATTAAAAAATCCCCAGGGCTTTCAACGGGTATTACTGGTTTCATTGCGGACATTGACGGGTATTCTACATCTAAAGTTCTCCTGCCTGAATTTTCTTAACCACAATCTGATATCTAGTTAAGTGGCGATGAGTAGCAACAAATGGTGATGGAAGCCAGTTCGTTGTTTCGCACAAAAGTGATGCATTGGGAAATTATATTTATTTAGAAAGTTCTCCAGTTACACCACGCATGCCATTTGGTTACCAGATCATGCGTGTCATGATATAGTTTCAAAAGAAGACCACCATAGTTTAATATTTGTTCATCCTAGATGCAATTACCTATGTATATATTGAGAGCGAATACAAGGTCAGCAATCGAGTCAGAACCATTCAAAAATAATTCCAGGTTAGTGGTATATTCTGACATAGTTGTAGTTTCCCATTCACTTAATGGGCTCCAGCTCTGGGCACAACAATAAAACAAATTCAGTCATTTATCCCTGCTCAGCCCACCTTAAGTACATTTCACAAAACTAAACGCCTGGATTTTTTCACACTATTTGTCGAATTAATCTCTGTTCGCAGAGCTCACAGTCGACATGTTTTGCTTGGACACAGTGAATTAATCTGATCCGATCGGAGGAAGGGTTTTGTTGAGTCTATCACATCAGTTTTCACAAAATGCCTATGAAAAGCTCAGAATCTCGATTTGCAGACAGAGGCCAGGACAGGAAAAGTGTTCTGGGACTCCCTCTTTACTAGTACGAAACGGATATACTTGATATGCTTTGCTTTTCCAGACGTGCTTGATAGCTGAAGTCGATGAGCAGAATGTCGGCAGGGATAAAATGGAGAAGGAAAAGTTAAGACGGAAAAGTCTGCATGCATCAGAAAAGAGATAACTCTTTTTTACTTAGACTTATCGATAAAAGTTTGAACTGTGGAATATAACGACTTGGCTTGTTTGATGAAACAGCTCGACTTGCTTGATAAAACAGTTTGGTTTATTTGATAAAAACAGCACAGCTTGCTGGATAAAACAACAAAGCGGAGCGTTCGTGACCAACTTTATGACCAGTTTGGAAACGGACCTTGGACGGAAAGGCTACGAATGCCAGAGAGAACTATCCCTGCTCTGTAACGCCGTTTAAGCAGTATCTCCTGGTGCACTTAAGGTTGATAACTTAGCATAACTCAATGTATGTTTTTCCTACACTTCTGACTACACTACACTTCCACACTTTTTCACACTTTTTACACCTTTTTACGTCTTCCTACACTTCTGACCTCTAGTTATTGCAAAAACATTTTGGCCCCTTAGAATAATGTCAACACTACCTTTTAGACGTGTTAGGAAAAGCGAGGCATATTTAACGTACCCATTTCGCAATAGTGAAAAGGGGGTCCCAGAGAGCCGTCTGCGTTTTTGTTTAAAGATCGAGATTCTGCGCTTTCAGAAGTATTTTGCGACAGCTGGCATGACAGACACGACAGGACTCTCCCTCTCATCAGATTAGATTAGTGCATGGTGTCCGAACCGTTCATGTCACCGGCGTATTTTGTGAACTTAGCTTCATTTGACAGATGATATGCAATGTTCATGATGATAACTTTGTAAAATGCACTTAGGGCGAGCTGAGCAGGGATAAATGGGTGACCTTGTTTTTGCTACTGGAGGCTAGAGCTGAAGCCCATAAACTGGATATGAAACTACAACCATGTCAGCATCCACCACCAATCTGGCATTATTTTTGAATGGTTCTCGCTCTTTTTCTGAGAATTCATTCTCCCTGAATGTATACATAGCTAATTGCATCCTTCTAGGGTGAAGAAATATTAAACTGTGGTAGTTTACTTCTGAGGCTATATCATGCCATCCAATATCTAGTTATCAAGTGATACGCATTGCGTGACTGAAAAACTTCCCACTTAAATGTAGCCTCCCTATTGCATGGTTGTTTCGCTAAGTAATAAACTTTTCCATCACCATTTGTTAGCCAATTATCCATTGCCGCTTGATTAGATGTCAGTTTGTAGTTAAGAAAATGCAGGGAGAACTTAGATGTGTAATACGCGACAATATCCGCAAGGTAGCTAGCGATATCCGTTAAACGTTGTGGGTTTTTCAGGAGGGCTCCACGCTTGAAGAAATCGAGACAAGCATTAGATTTGGTTAAATGAGCTCCCTCGTAACAATGGTTTAGATGCAAAACATTGTTCTAGACACCCTATTTTACTTTTGAGCAAACATGTTCCTGAATACATCACCGTTTGATTATGTCATGGAATGTTTGTGTGACGTCAGAGACGCTGCCAAACAGGCCGTGCGAAATAGCCACCCCAGTGGACGGGCTGACGCACTCGTAGTACTTTAAATTCCGAAGAAGTGTCGTGGTACTGAGTTAGGCGTTTCCAGCACCCAAATGTCGTTGTGTGCTTGCGTTTTGGTCCATTCTCGTGATGTTGTTTCACGGCAATCGATTCGTATTATGTTGGTTGGGCCACTGCCCCCCCCCCCCCCCCCTTCCTCAATATCCAATCTGCCCCCCAACGGTAAGCTTAGTCCCAACGTTCTAAAGGATAAGCACAAGGACGACATAATAAATGGTAGCTAAAAATATTTCAATTTAAAGGGGTGGTTGTACTCATATTTTCATACTTGAAAGGAACAAATCAAGTGCAATTAGCGATGTCATACTCATTTACTGTACCTGACTGCGGTAATCACACTTTTAAATATCTACGTTTGTATCTTGTTTACTCGTGTTTTGTCTGCTTTCCCTGCATGCTGCATGTTTTAAATTGCACGGTTACTCGCTTTTGTTGACCCTGGCCTAGTTTTGTGCTATTGTCTTAGTGTTGTGTCATCATGCAGTGATGTTTTAGATTCCACAGACTGCAGTCAGTCGCAGTATTATACCCCATCTTACCAGAAAACGAAAATAAGCCGATCGAATATTATCATCCAAATACGTGACCAAGTTTTCAGCTGTCAACGCTGGGAAGAAGCCTTGAAATTTGCGAACCCTCATGTGTATAATTTTTATATCGTCAGTTTAGGTTCTCGCGTCCTCGCACCCAATGCACGGTACTACTAAGGGCTGCCCGAAACACAGCCGGCCAAGCCGAAAGGCCCCAGTGACGCATATCGAGAATCGGCGTAGAAATAAATTTCCAAGTGGGCATCGCTGGGCCTTTCAACGAATGTACAAGATTTCTAAACGTGTATGACCAAAACAAGCTTCCTGATATCAGATCCCATTATGATGTTTGTGTGTTCAGTCTTGAACGGCGATTATGAATGCACAACTATTCCATGATCTTGAGGTTCGCAACATTCATAACTCCTGTTACATTTCTATTTTAAAGTCGGCAAGCGTGTCTGCTACCTCGTGTTCCACTGGTGGTATGTACTGCGTATGCTCTCCGTGGTCCGTCCATGTTATACACGGACGAACTTTTCTGGTTCCCCAAGCTCATTTCAGTGCTGGATCATGGTTCTTGCTGGATTTCCGCATTTTCCCGACCCGGCTCCTGGGTTTTGCTGGTTACAGTACCAGGAACCAGACGTCACAGTGCGCCAGGGCGACTCGGCCCGTTCGGCTATCGGTTGATCAGTATTCAAAACGCAATGAGACCGGGCCCGAAATATGCGCTCAAGTGTGAGTTAGTTTGAGTAAGCTCTTCCCACTCTGACGTTGAAGATTACAAAAGGTAGTAACATGCATTAAAACCATTCCAATTTAAACGGGCCAAACTAAATTATCGACTTAAAATCACCATGGATGCGCTACTTATGCATCAGTTGCATGGCCTGACACGGAAGCGGACGCGCGCTGACGCCGCAGCTCAAAACACGATGCCCAAGGCAGATGTTCCATCGCGCTCGTGATGGCGTGCCACCTAGGCGCTCTCTCGTGGGGCGATCGCAATAACAGCACTGTGATCAGCGAGTAGACAGCAACACGGTCTGACGGCTGGCGAGCAGACCGGTCAGCAGCTCTGTCGGCGGCAGCTTTTGCTGGTGCCAGTACCAAGAAGACACCACTTGGCTATCGAAGAGCAGCACCGGCAGGCCGTCTGTTGTAAGCAACAACAGGAGCGGGCCGCATGGCCAAGGAACTCCTGGCTCTGGGCCGCGTCCCAGAACCAGGAGTTCTCGCCGCGTGGGGTGAGCCGGGCGGCAACATTGTCCGACACCATCACCAGCGGCCAGGACACGCAGCCGGGTGGGTGACGTCCCGTGGCGCATGAAAACCCGTGGCTCGGCCTGCAGCCGCGGACGGGCTTGGCGCCTCCGGGATCACAATGCTGTTTTAATTAAAATGTCAATGGGATCAAAACGTCACTGGTCTTAATTTTAGGTCAGTGACCTTATTTGACCTGTAGAACGTCACGGCGACAAAGAATCTGTGAAATTTGTGTTTTGTAAGTTAATAAGCACTACGCTAGGCGGCATGTCCCAAAGAACAAACGGCTGACCGGGGTTATTTTAGTTGAGTGACCTCTACTGACGTTCATGAACTGCAATTAACATATCTGTGCAGCGTCCTGTGATGAAGAACTTCGAACTGAGCGTCAAGAACTACCCCATTAGGGAAGTTTTTCAGGAAAACAGACAGGCAGGTTTTGATCCCGGTATTAGCCTTACGCCTGACCTAAGATCAATGAAATTAGACGAAATCCTAATTCAGATTGCGTTATTGCCTAAGGTACCGTCTCAGAGATTTGCGGCTTCGTCTAACATTCTGATGTAGCATTGTAATGGAGAAGTTATTTTACTTTGGCCCATTTTAAAGCACCTGAAAATGTTCGGCACTATATGCCACACAAAGTTAAGACGCAAAAAAACGTTAGGGTTTCGCAGAATCTAACTTTTTCAGGAAATAATGGGGTGGCTCGCTGTGGTTCAGGATGGTCTTCCAGAGCCAGTGTTCTCACCCAACCTGGCAAAGGTGGACAGCAGAACTTAAGACATACTTTCATTTTGGTTTTCCCTGTTCCAGGCAGCATATTTTTAGAAGCAATGAAGAGAGAAGGCGGCACAAACAAACGGCTCAACGACCAATGTCAGAACACGCAGGTCGCAACGCAATGAACGTCAGCGAATCAGCGTCAGTGAAGCCTCCGGACGAGAGCATGTTCAACAACGCATCACCTATGTCCAACGTCACGAGTAACTTGACAAAGGCGATGTCGGAGCAGATGAGTCCGTCCTTCGGACTCAGGTGGGATAAGGTCGCCTCCGCTTCAGTGCTGTCGGTGGTCATCCTGGTCTGCTCGGCGCCACAGGCGGCCGTGATCTGGCGTAACACCGACCTACACCGCACCTCTTACTTTTACGTCATGGTGCTCTGCCTGCTGGACTGCGTGCTCGGCGGTAGCATCTTCACTATGTTGATTACTGGAGTGGTCCTGGTCTTGACGCTTGGCTCCATATCAGCGGCCACGTGCAGCGCTTTTGACGTCCTCATGACTGGCAGCATGAACTCCGTCAACTTGCTGATGCTTGCGCTGAGCCGGGACCGCTACCTGTCCGTGTCTGACCCGTTGAAGAACTCGTCGCTGTCCACCACCTCCTCGGTGTGGCGCCATCTGCAGATCTCCCTTGTCTACGGCGCCGCACATGGAGCTGTCTTCACCACCGCGCGGGCGTATTACAGCAACCTGGCGACAAGCTCCGGGCTGTGCGATACATTTGACTGGTTGCTGAAGCCAGAGTTCCGAGCTGTTGCTGTCCTCACTGTGGCCAGCAACATCTTACTCGACGCTGGCACGGTGGTCTACAATGGCAAGGTTATGCACCACGCATGGAAGGTAAGACTAAAAGGTTTCTCGACAAGGTCGCAATTTGGACATACACCGTTTTTCGAATAGTCTCAGATTCAAACGCCAAATAGAAGAGACTCAGGCCATATGAATTGCGGGCTCACCCTTCCATGCCTAACAATTTACAGGCAATAGCGCCATCAATTTCATGGTTGAAATACACATATAAAACGTATCTGGTTGGCGACTAGACTACTCATGCATCCAAGTGGGATGGTGAGATCTATGGTGCCAGTCTGAGCTTGATCGTTGAGTGGTGCGGGCGTGTCCACGAGCTCACAGCCGGCCGCATGCGAGCGTGAAATAGGTGGTGGTCGCGCCGGCACGCGACGTAACATACTTCCTGATGATGAAGGGCGATCTCTAACTGAAGTTGTGAGTGTGAAGGCTCGCCTGGACCTGTGATTACCAAAGGCGTGCAGACTACGACCTTTGTGGGGGCTCAGCTTTCAGTTCCACGCAGGGGAATTAGCGGGCGCGCTCGCGTTGTGGAAAAACGGCAGAAATGGATCACGGGCATGCTCTTTTTTGTGTGAAAGGAGGACAAAACTAGTCTCCAAGAGTTGTATGTTACCTAAATGCTGGACACTTGACTTCAAGAACATTATTGAAGAAACAACGGAAGTAACTTGCCCACCTGTCAAAAATGATCGAAATAAAGATTAGGTTTCAGAAGAAGACGACGAAACGGATTGCTCTACATTTGTATGGGGTTTTGAACTGTGATAGCCATGTTCTCAGGGAGTGACGGCTAAATGGTTATGGCATCGGACTCCCACGTGGGGCTCGGGTTTAAATTCCGATTACGCCGTGCCGCCCCGGGCGCTACTTACGTCAATGTACTCCTGGAGCTTCTTAGAAGGGAAATGACGACATGTACATCGTGAGACTTGAGAAAGCAGTTTCACGACGTTGACATGATCAGAAAATGCAGGAACCATATTCTTTGGAGCAATGACTTTTGGGTGAAAAAAGCAAGTATAAGATATCAGCCGTGTTCTTGCAATGGGCCTTGAGAAAATCCCGCCCAACCTTCTAAGGCTTTCACGGATAGCTTCCGAGTGGTTAGGTGCACGATGTTGAAACTATGATAAACTGAGATAACACTGTAAGTTTAGGTCATCCATATTCATGTTAGGTCAAGCTAGGGAAAATAAGCTCACTTGCAACTTTTGGTATATGCTGAAGTGCAAAAATTGCCCAAGACAACACAAATTCACTATTCGGTGATTATCCCCGCAGTACGGCATTTGTTTGAAGACGACGTAGAACGTTTGTATGGCGTAAAAGCCGCTGCCAGACTGTCTGTGTCAGACTTGCCACTCTAGCGGACGGACTCACTCACCTGTAGTGTTTCAACTTGCCGGGAGGTGACTTGTTAAGTGATACGTGTCTGCTGAACCCGAATATCATTGCGTGCGCGTGTTTTGGCCCTTTCTCGTGGTGTTCTTGCATGCTTGTGAGATATTTTGTACTGTTTTACTTGCATTTGCGTACTTGGTTGTAGAACTAGTTTTAAAGAGAACGTTCCACATTTGTATGATATTTTAAAGTGAAATAGCCATATTGAGGATCATTCGGTGCAGTTCACAGCCCCGCCCATCTTCATACCTTGACCCATCTTGATTCTGAGTCACACGCCTGCGAAGATTTCCAGATTATTTCGGGCTGACTATTTCTAGGTCACCCAGGCATCCACGACGCCATTAAAACGTCATTCAAATTTTGCCATTCCACTAGCCATGCGGCTATCAAGGTCATGGAACTATAATTGCTGCGTCGTTCATATCTGGCATTCGTGAGCACAATTTCTAACGGCCGTTAGTTAGCTCTCAATCTGTTGTGCAAGGCGCGATGACGTAATCAAGCAACGACGCAGTGGGGCATATTTACCAAACAGAGAAATTGTGTTGCCTGGAGCAGTCCTTTCCGCTTAAAAGTATCCCAATAGTTGTACCTGAGTTTATTCCACGGTATCTGATGTTCGCCTTAATATCTTCAAATGTACAACATTCTCGTTAGGTTTTGATTCCCAGTCTCATTTATGACATAACTGGTACCACTGCCCCAGTTCGGGCATTATGTAGCGCAAAACGTCATTTGTCATCCCAACATCCGCCCTATGATCCTCTTTCCTCCTTTTTCCTGCATTCTCGCGACGCCTCGCTTGGCTGAGCGTGCTCCATGCGCCACCACCGCATTGGCCAAACGTCCCTGGCAGGAGTCCCCGTCCGAGGGCAAAGCGCACACCACCCAGACCGGCCACTGCTACATGACCACTGAGATAGCGCTATTCGCGTGACGCTTCTATGGCGTCATGCATGTCTGGGAGGAATTCAGATAGGCTTCGCGAAAAAGTCTGCACTAGTTCGCGGGCGTTAGACTAAAAAACAACACGGTTTGATGCGTAAGAGGGTGTGGTTGTGGAATATTCTTAATTATCTTCAAAATGGCTATCTCAGTTCAAAATCCTAGGCAAATGTGGGAGGCAATCTTTAATGGCATATGTCGTACGGCTTGATATAGTCTTCCTGACGTTGGCTACTACCATGGATGTGAGATCCAAATTGGAATCGAATTGAATGAGATTCATTTGAGTTTTCAAAACATTTCATGTTAGTTTTCCATTCTCAGGGAATTTAATATCAGTTTAAAATCACCACGCCGGTTGTTTTGCACGGCGCTGTTTCGTGAAACTAAAACTATGTTCGCGTCCACTAAACCTGGAGGAATAAAGCATATCCTAAGGGCTTTAAAGAATGGTTGAGACGAGGTGTCAGCACTACGGATGGAAAGGCTATTATTGAGACGAGGTGTCAGCACTACGGATGGAAATGCTATTATTGGGACGAGGTGTCAGCACTACGGATGGAAAGGCTATCATTGAGACGAGGTGCCAGCGCTATGGATGGAAAGGCTATTATTGGGACGATGTGTCAGCACTACGGATGGAAAGGCTATTATTGGGACGAGGTGTCAGCACTACGGATGGAAAGGCTATTATTGGGACGAGGTGTCAGCACTACGGATGGAAAGGCTATTATTGGGACGAGGTGTCAGCACTACGGATGGAAAGGCTATTATTGGGACGAGGTGTCAGCACTACGGATGGAAAGGCTATTATTGGGACGAGGTGTCAGCACTACGGATGGAAAGGCTATTCGGACTATGGTCCTCGTCTTGCGTGCTAGCATGCAAGCATCGCTTCAAACGGTTAGTCTCCCTTCCGTCGTCAGGTGTCATTCGGTCCTGAGAATGACGGGCTAGTATTTGGCTTTCAGGCATGTGTGTGTCACAGCCTTGAAAATTATGTTGTAGGTATGCTGGGATTGCTGGGTGGGCGTGGATGATTTTGTGAAGAAGGCGACAAATGCAGTGAAAAATGAAACATGACGAAGCCAAAGACAGCAATTCAGGGTCGCATGAGGTCGAAACCGGCTTGGGCGCTGTGAAGGGGAGGGGAGTTAAGCGAGGACGATTATTTATACATTTTTCGAAGCCGAAATTGAAGCCAGGTGTTAGAACTGGCACCAGGCTGAAGGCACTTGTGAAAGATAGTGCAAGCGAAAGCCGAACTAGTCATTAGCAAGGGACACATGGAACGAGGTGATGGGAGGGACACCCCGCATTCCAGGGGATGAACGGGTACCCAGTGCGCTCACCTGGTTGCTGGTCTGTGTATGAAATAGCCGCATGTCCCGATCAGAATGCGCTGTGTTAGGATAAGGAGACCCTTTGCTGGATTTGGAGGACCTGTTTGTGAACCAGAGTTATCGTGGTATGGATCAGGAGTTCCCTCTTTGCTTTGGGAGGCCCTTTTAGCACAGGAAGTTCTGTTTTTTATCGGGAGACCCTTTGCACAATTAAGAAGGCCCGTGTATTAATAAGGTCATTTTTGGTTTTCTAATCATCGGCATCGCTTTACATGGATATTTATACATTTCAAAAATTAGTAAGGGAGCAGCTGCCCCGGTGCCCCCCCCCCCCCCCTGAATGCAACACTGTCCAGAAGGCCACTGTGAGGAGGCCCCATTTTGTCCAGGAAGCCCTATGGAAAATCCTGCCCCCCCCCCCCCCCCCCCATTCGGCGCCGACCGTAAAGCGATTTTCGCCGGTGGGCTGAGGTATTCTCAGAACGGCGTTGCTAATCTAACGCATCTGTAAGCCATGTGTCCTTGTTGAAAGCTTGCGTTCTATAAATGTGTCGTTCCAATTAAGACGCCCTAACACTGGCTTGTGCCAAAGTTTGCTTTGCCGTAGTGTCTTGCCAATCTGGCAATCTACATACGGTGTATACGCGGTTCATATCTGTTCCAAATAATTCCGTCTTTCAAACACCGCTGTAGGTACAAAGTCATCTTAAGCAAAGCTGTTGCCACCCCTGGATTTCGCCCATTCTATGTGGAAGTTTCATACAGTTGAGGTGTTTTTGCGGAAAACCCGGACATTCTTTCTTCGCCTTTCTCGAATACTTACTACCACATAACGAAATACAACGTAACCTTTCGAGTGTAAGCACGGTATTCCTTAGTTATTCAGTGACATGAGCCAATGCCGTTGTTTCAGGTCAAGAATCGTCGGGTACGGCAAGTCGGGCAGCAAAACACCGATGAAGGAGAAGCAAGGAGACAAAACATGAAAATGTTTCTATTCACTTTTAAGGTTGCCTGTCTTTTCCTTGGCTGTTCCCTTCCATACAAATTTGCGTTGTTGCTGCATGGACTGGGTCTCAATGTATCCGCGGCTGTCCTGCATCAGCTTGGGTTTATTCGGACCATGTTTCACATCCTTGATGGCTGGACGTTTTGTGCTAATGAGGAGTTGCTGGAAGCTCTGAAGTCCATGTTCTCTGTACGTCAGGAATAGTGAGAATGTCGCCGGAAAAGAAGTTGTTGGCTCGATGGGATGATTCCTTTCGACAATTTTCGCAGGGATACCTGATTTCCGGACATCAGTTGACGTGGTCGACTGCGCTGAGTTACTTTATTTCAAAGTTGGTTCTGGCTTCATGAATATTGACACTGCACCACGACCTTGAGTTTTTTGTCTTTTGACAACACATGTGTTCGCAGTGAGGACAGGGTAGTCAGGGTAGTAGGCAGGTAGAGTGCTGTTGACTGGTTTGATGACATGTGGGTAGGCGCACATGTGCAATTTTTGCTGAGGGGAATTGAAGCCAGTTGTAATACCTCACACGCGTGCCGGTTTGCACCACGGGGTTTGCTATTTTTGTTATTTCTTGGGTTGGTCACTGTCCCCCCCCCCTTCAATGTCCAATTTGGCTCCCCTAATGATGAGTTTGATCCCTTCAATCTTCTGGAGCCTACGCACAAAAGAACATTACAAATGAGACCTAGAAATCGGACAAATTGTAAAAATGCTTCTATTTATTGTGTTTCAGGTAAAAGGGGCAGCGCAAAATGGAAACTGAAATGTTACGTACCGTTGGGTGCTGCTCACTGAGCTAGTCGCATCTTTAAATATTTGCGTTCATACCGTGTTTCCTCGAATGTCTTCTATTTTTTCACCATTCTGCATGTTTTTAATCACACAATTAATAAGGTTTGTTTCAGTGTGGTCTTTTGCCTGACTTGAGTGTTTCGGCATTGCTAAGTGATATTTCAAGTTCTACAGTCTGCAAAAAGTTGCGTTATTTTGCCAGCACATCTTCACGGAAAATGGAAAAAAATCAGTCGTACATCAGCACCCAAAGACGCGACCACGTTACTAGCTGCCCACATTTGTAAGAACCCTTTTAATGTGCCGACTTTCACTTTGACGTGAACATTAGAAGGAACAGAAAAGAAGTTCACAATCGACACCAACTGACTAAACCGATACCAATGGTCCGACGATGACCACCAAAACAACACTAGGCCTGTAGAACATGCCAAACGCGAGTGCCACGTTGCCGCCTACACCCAGCCTTGCGGCTACCAGCTGGTGGCTCCGTAGCAGCCTTGAATAGTCGCGAACACCAACTCGCACTCTGTTCTTCCGAAGCCGCACAATTCCAACAATGCCTAAAGCCACATGACATCGAACATACGTCGGTTGTCGAAACCTGATTTCGACTACTGATGCCAAACAAAATGCTAAAGATGCCCAACTTGATAATGCTGCCCATTGTTCACAACAGCGTAGAGAACGTAAAATATAAGTTTTCATAATAAAAAACAAATGGCGGACGGCACACAACACAAATTACATGGGTATTAAGTATGTTGTGCTACAACACGCATCCAGAATCAATCAAATCAAGAAACATAAGGTAACACGCCTGCCAAAAAATGTGTTTAAGATTTCACTCAGGCTGCTCCGGCAAGAGACTGGATTTTCCAATTGGATTAAATACACACCAGATGTGGGAAGTGTTCAAAATATTTTAGAAGCACAGGAGGCCTTCATTCCATTCATCAAAATGCGAAAAGATACCCCAAAGAAGTTCCCATGGCTGACGCAGAAAGTACAATTTTATGGCAACTTCATTTTATTTCTACAGGGGTTGGGTGTCGAGCCCTTTGTTCTTTATTATTTTTGTCAATAATATTGAGATAGGATTAGAAAGTAAGGTGCTGAAATTTGCTGACCATATTAAATTGATAGGTAACATAGGGTCAAGGGGTGTCGAAAATGCAGACCAGGTGAAACTTAACCTAGGGAAACTAGTAAACTGGGATTGTCTGTGGCAGATGTCACTTAATTATGATAAGTGTCAGGTGATGCATTTGGACACCTGTTACGTCCCTAAAGCGTCTCGAGTGCACACGATGGCCAGCGAAAGCCCAGGCATCTGTAAAAGGGGCCTGCCGGATGGCCAAATGGGTCCCAGTGGGTAGGATGGGTTCTACTCATTCAGCATGGATTTTTTTCTTCACGCTGCACGCGGGAAAAAGAGCCCTGCGTACACATTCACAAACCTCAGGGTTTACGTCTTACGAGGTCCGGGAAAAATGGACGCCCCACCTCGACTCCCAACCTCATACCCCAAAAGATCTCTAGCCGTGATCTCAGTCGTGGTAGGGCGGTTTTGACAGCTATTTCAGTGGGGCCCCGAGCAGCAAGAAAGAAGTGTCAGTGTCCGGACAGCTGCTTGGGGCCAAAATGGTCCCTGAGTAGCTGGACAGGCCCCTTAAGACAAAGGTCGCTGACCGGCAAGGGGGCACTAAGCTGGCAGGCAGCCCTGGGCATTTGCTGAACTTCTGAGTGTCTAGAGTGTCTCTGACCGGTCAGGGAGTCGAGTAGCCAGAATGGCTATTGCGCGATGAAATGGGCCTCCCAGTGGCGAGAAGAGCCCTGAACAGTTAAGGAGACCTTAAGTGTCCAGAGGGCTTTAAGGATTACTAAATCACTTCGGCGACGGAGCTCTCAATAAGTAGGGGCGTGCTCAGGTGACCAAAACAATCCAGTGCAGTCCGCTTAGGTCAGGTCAGGTTACCCCAGTCAGCGGTCATTAAAACAGGTTTTACGTTCCTAACGCAAAAAATTGTCACGCAGCAGCCGCTACAAACAGGGGCATTACATTTAAGCTTTTTAAAAGCTTCACATCAGTCTGTTAGTTCTTTCTGAGCAACACATTAACCCTCGGCCTCATATGGCCAACACCCCGCCCCTCCCCCTAAGGTGCCCCGAAGGTTTCTGAGGATACAAGTCCAGCATGTTGAGCAGTCGCACCTCATTTTTTGGTGGCCACTGGGGCGTTCCTTGCGCGTGTTCTAACTCCAAAAACGCGCTCCTAGCGTTTTTGGTTTTTAGTTAGCGATGGTCTTTAGGGTCACTGCACGACGACCCACGGCTAGCGCCGGGGCCGACGATTCTGCGGACCGCACGCGGAGGCCTGGCATTGTTAAGTTACCGGAACCCATCATTTCACACATAAGCTTGAAACTGATAAAATTACGCTGTTTCACTCAAAATTAAACGAGGAATATACCTCTTAATATTCCATGTCGCCACGCAGTATGGCTCTGTACATAAGAGTATGCAAATCTGAAAATGTCTGATTTCCAGGAACATTGACAATCGACTTGGTCTAGCGGGTCAAGTAGCAACATCAAGCTTGTCGCAACACGTGAGATCTCATTGAGAACAACCCACTTTCGTTTTTTGACGCGAGGCTCTACCTTCCTTAGTTCGGAAATGGCAGATGATATCACCCCCCCCCCCCCCTTCAGTCCGCGTTATGAAAGCGACAAATCTGGGAAATGTTAACACTTTTGGCCACTATCTCCTTTATGGATTTTACGCATGCTGTTGTACAGATCCGCATTTCAGATTATGGAAACAAGCAGCCTGGTGCATCAGAATGACACTTTTCACTACCAACATGCATACATTGGTACCGATCGAATCAGCAAGCCAAAATAGCCCCTGCGGTACTTGTCATGCATGACGCAGGAGTGTCAATTCAGATTATGTTGGGCCCCTGCCCCACTCCAACGCTGATGTGGGCCTCCTCAATATTAATTTTGGTCCCTTCAATGCTGGTCCCTCTTCCCGCGCCAATTCTTCTTGCAGGAAGATAACAAAGATTACACAAAAAGCTCCCTATAGCTCTAAACCTTCTCTTCTCACTGGCCACGACCACAACGCTGCTGAACTAGTTTTGTTTAATAAAAGGCAAAATACCTACGAATACAAATTACCTGTAATCAAAGCAAAGCAGACTAAATATGTTGATAAACACAATAAGGGGAGGGGAGGTTGTGGGACCCATGGTTTGCTACCCCTTTCTCCTCTTCCTTATCATGTATAAAAACTAATACCCCTGGCATGATGCCGCAGCCAGACAAGCTTTTTATTGCAAGCGTGGGCTGCATTCAAGGCAGGCTGTCTTCCCTCACAGTCTACACTTAATGTAGTGATTATGCTGTTAGTGGTTATGCAGGGTGCTATCAGAATTTTGTCTTTTCAAAGCTAGTAAAAACAGTAATGAAATATATTGTATTTGCATCCGTGCAAATGTCATGCCCATAGGTGTAAAGCAATTGTGCGTATAAATGAACACTGCATAATGATTCACCGCCAGCTCTTCTGTTACCATAGGAGTGCTATCATCAGCAAATGGCTAAATGCCAAATTTTGTACTAAACTCCCATGACAATAAAACCAAAATCCCACAAAGCCACCGCATATTTAAAATAACCTCTTGGTTAAGGGGAGATGGGAATTGGACTTGGTAATGGACCCCCCCCCCCCCGCCATACTCATTGCCTACATTTTCTGTAGCTCCTTACTCATCATCCCTCATTGCCTTCTCATTGCCTACATCATTGGCTGTCATATCAATTTCCAGTAGTCAGATTATTATGGGGAAAGGGTTGAACAGGGGAGTATTTGCTATGTCAATGCTAACAAAACATTAATGACGTGATTGCATTTCAGAAGCAAATTTTCAAAGATAAATGAGAGTGCTGAAGAGTGAAAAGTTATGTTATCTTACCCCAAAATATGCCAGTCTTCCCAGATTTGGCACACTTCTTCGCAAACTGGGGGGGGGGGGGAACTGGATGCCTGAACTGAATAGGAGCTAGATACAAACCATGGTTTGACGACCTATTTGACTGGCTGCCATCCTCAATCAGGAACAAGGCAACAACAACCACACATAATTGGCACCTTGCAACTATTCTCACCTCCTGTCATTCTCTTTTCTGAGGAACGTCACCGGCCCCAGCGCCAAACATACGGTTCTCTTCAAAGAAAGGAAGGCTCCGTGTTCGCGGCTACGTCGACGAGTCAACAACCTTTTCTGTTGCTTTCCAAGACCGCAAACTCCGTTTCATACACTACATTGGCCTAACCACGACTCTCTTACGATGCCTGACAATGCACTTACGTGGCGGGGCACCTCTGAGGCACGTGCTACACGAATATGACAGTACAATGACACAACAACCGACGGGCAACACTGACAGTCTTAAAATGCGCAATGACAGGAGATTTTTTTATATAAATTTATCCCGAATGGTTTGTATGGGTGACTTCGGATTCAGAGTACCTGCTAAGCATAGCTTGTTGCGTGTACCCCGAACCCACCACCCAAGCGTGCCGTCTATTTCAACAGATAATTTTGCCTCCGCCCTTTCGCCGGACAGGAATGCGGAGGGTTTTACGTGCCGCACAATGCTGCGACACGGCCGCCTCGGGTCTGGGTTGAGCCTCGTTGGCCAGTTGCCAGCTGGCCTTTCCGTTTCAGTCGGGTCAAACAATGCGCCCACTCTGGGACTCGTACCCAGTGCCGCTGGATTACGAGTCCAGCATCTTTCCCCAAGACCACGGAGGCGGAGATGCCTTCAAATTTGGAGACGCATATCTATTAACGATCTCTCTCCAGCCCTAAGCAAACAAATTTTTCACAACCCTTGAGATATTAATTAGGTGATGGGCGGTAAGTATTATAGATGTGATTGTGACAATGTAATGTTGCTTTCGTGGTGTGTTGTTTATGGGTGTAATTTAAATGAACCAAAATAATAATAGGATTTTGTCTAACTTCAATTGGTCGTAGTCCAATTGTGTTCACCGTAATAAGAGATGTTTCAAGAATACTAATGCAAAATTTTCATCCTTAAAACCTCAAGGCTTATTTTTTGTGCCATTTACATTTCCCCGGCGATGAGATAAGACCTCGAAACAAAATAATGTACAGTTTGCAAATATATGAATGATTTTGCACGAATTATCCCTCATCTCAACGATGGTGCTTAGTTAAAAGCCCGGAAACCCGCACAATGCATACCAAGGCTCGCCAATGCTAAGTCAGCGGTCGTTTTTAACGAAACGTGTGTAAAAGAATATATCCTGCAAATAAATAAAAGATATATGTATATATATATATATGTGTGTGTGTGTGTGTGTTATATTGTTATCTATCTGTTGCTTTATTTATTTCTGATATATATATATATATATATATATATATATATATATATATATATATATATATATATATATATAACGTAGGTGGATGAAATCCCAGAGCTTTTTCGCACCGGTCTCCTTATGGCGGCACTCACGGCTTCAGCCTCCCAACCATTTGGAGGAATTGACAGCCATGGTACCTTATGTTGAAGACCAGCTACAGACCATCTTGTCTTCTTTCGGATGTTTTAGTGCGTGTAGTCTGCTATTGTTATGTGGTGCATTGTAGTGAGTGGCATGAATAAGGGTGTCGCCTGGCGCTTTTACGTATTCTCCTGACGTTTGCGAGCCCTGGCTAGCTTAGGTAAGGGCACACATCTGTGTTTCACGACTGTGTGGTTATCAGCACGTTTCCAATAAACCTAGTGTACCTTTATGTTTGAGAAAATGAATTCGAGTGCGGAAATTCGGAAATAATTTGCTGGGTATCCGGTGTTCGAGCATGACCCATTCTCCTATCAGTGACTGAGACACGATGGCACCGCAGCCGCAATTACAGCCACGCCTGGTCACTGTCCTATATACATAACTCCTTTCGTCGCACGAGGCGGGCGCATCACTGCTAGCTTCTCTTCCCACCTCGACTTTCATCCAAACCCCGTCAAACCTACGGTTTTTTTTTTTTTTGGTGGGCCAATGCAAGGCCTCTTTTTCCCTCGACGGACCTAAAGTCACCGCTGAGGGGGGGGGGGGGGAATTTACTTCTGGCATAAGGCCAGGCAACGATTATGTTAAACCGGCTTATGCTGTCCGGCAACCTACGGCTTGTCGTGCCCAGTCTTTCGACTTCAGTGCATCACTTTCGGCACCATGGCGCCGCGCTGCCCGGCGGACGGCGTGTGTTCCTTGTGATTCGTCAGCTAACCACGGGACGCGTACCCAGCCGCACCATGGGCAAGAAATAGTCAGTCAGTGCACCATAGGCAGGGGTTGGTCAGTCACTGGGCTTCTGGACACATCGAAGGCTGAAGTCGCCGCCATCATCAGCAGGGGCGCGGAGCGATCATCAGCGGGCGTCGACACGACGACGGCGTACGGTGGAGACGCCGGATGGACGTGGCGGCTCGCTGCCGGGCTTTGCCACTGGGGACCGGCAGTGATGTGGGCCCTCCATCACTATACGGATATAAAAACCGAGGGAACGAGCAGCTGTTCCAACCGAATCGAACCGAAAGCGAAGCAGAGTCGTGCTTGGGGGCTTGGTCTAAGCCGAATGGCTTGGCTCGGGCTGAGGGACAGGTCGTGGGCCGTGAAAATCGGCAGCTGGATCATTATTTCGTAGATGGTGTTGCTTCCCACCCAGCGTCGCACGACTGACATGGTCATGCTCAGAATGTACTGGGAATTTGAACCAGGGGTTATCCGATGTGCTGAATCCACCTGGCACAATATCTGGCCCCTGTGACAAATGGGTCACTAGATATGCCCCGAGGTGTTTTCATGACTGGAGTTCAGTGATACATCCCTAGCATCCTAGCACTCATAATAATGAATGTAATAGTACCACTGTAAATATTTTTCAGATAAAAAATAGTTTCACAATAAGATTGAAAGGCAAAAAATACGCCTAGATCAAGTCGAAACGTGACATCCTGGCATATGTCAAAGGCCATCGTTTTAACTTTGTATGATATCTGGTCGTTACTTGTTATCTTGCAGATAACACATTTCACATGCTTGCTTTCCAAAAAAACAACATCCCAGGTAGAAGTGTCTAAATAGCCTCCCATGGTTAAAAACGCGGCCTTTTCACCAAGTGGCCTTTGGACGTCACATAAGCAAGACGTTTGTGTGCTAAACCTCATGGGGCTCGAACGCATTGATAATGACCCATGTTTGCATACAGACCGATACCAGGGGTCATCTGGTGCATTCAGTCCACCGGGCATAGCATAAATTCTGCTTACCTACGGGTTACGGTATACATAGTCCGAGGTTTTTCCCAGGGCTTGACGTAACGTTGATATGTGCTGACCGCCGTGGCACTAACAAGGATACAAAATAATAACGAATGTTGCAACACCCAGTCCATTTGGTCCTGGAGTGCAGCAATGCGGCACCGACGACGAGCCTCGGGCGCCGGTTCCGTGAGGCCCTCGTCATGACTGTCATCACATGACAGGTGACCAGTGTCAGGCCCCCGTGGGGCGCGCGCGCGCCGGCTTCAGCGGGCCTCAGGGTAACTTGGGCACGGGAATTGACTTTGGATCAGTCGAAGGCGGACTGCACGAGTGCCATTCTCGCGAGTGGGCTGGAGCAATACGATCAAGGTGACTGACCACAACATCAGTCCCGTCTGGTCAACGGGCTGCAAAACAGAGCTCGACATTTTTAGGGCTGGACTCAACGTTGGACACGCGCTGATTGCTGTAGCACACAGAAGTTACGCAAGATATCATCAACATTTCTCGGTATGGCCAATGTGCGTCAGACAATTGCACATTTTATCGAGGCGGTTGTCGGGTGAACATGTCGGAGATTTCGTAGCGACGTTGAGCAGATTTATAAAATACTTTGTCGTCATTATGATATCCCTATGGAATAAACGCACTTGTTTAAGGACGTAACGGCGCTCACTGCGCTTGATGAAGCTATGGTTGTCAGTAATCTTACGAAAATTGTTCCCAAAGGATATTGGAAATAATGTGCACTGGGATAAATCCCAGTGAAGATGGAACGACGCAATGCCAACGTTCCTGCATGTTTTGCCCATTTATAGCCTGCTGGCTTGGGGAAGATGGAACAACGCAATGCCAAAGTTTCTGCATGTTATGGGATTGTACCAGACGCAATACGGTAACTGTGCATGTGTTGATGCAACGTTTGGTGAAAGACGCACGGATGATTCTCCTTGGTGTGGCGAATAAGATATTTCTCTGATTGTTGCGTGAGGCAACGTAAAAATTCACTTAAAGGCGCGGATGACCTTCTGACCCACTCGGGTGGGGAGGCCAAGATGACACCTGATATTTCAAATACTAAGAGGACTGGAGACACTGACTCACAGGAAGGTAGCGCTCCATGGGAATTCAGTTGCGTCAAATTCGATATCGCCCTCGCATGACCGTCGGATCAAAGAAGGGTAGACATGGTCGTACTCCGAATCGGTTCACGCAACCATGTTTAAACCTAGGCACCTCGTATAAGCATAAGGCCACTAGTGCTTACATCGAATTGCTAACATTATTCGACCTTTACAAGGTAATCACGACCCAGTACCGTCGAAATTATTTTGATATTTGAGTGAACAATTGTCGCTAAACAAAACCCGGGCGCCACACTCGTCAAAGCAAGAGGTTGACCAAGGCTATTTTAGGTCAGTGACCTCACCTGACTTTTGTGAAGCCCACATAAGTAATCCCTACGTCCTTATGGCCCAGGAATTTGAAATAAGTGGCATCAAGGAACGATGTTTTTCAGATTGTTCAACGGTGAATTCGAGAATTAATCGTTCCTCAAGGCTTGCTTTTGGGGAAAGGATTTGTGTCTCACTTTGATTGTCCATAAAACTGTCATTAACTTGTCTACAGTATATGTAGGATTTGCATAGACGTAGGACCGTTTCAAAAGGGGGGGGGGGGAGGCTCAGGGTGTACTTCAGGAACCTTAACTCTTTTAATGGAAGTGACCTAGGGGGGGGGGGCAATGTGATGTGACAAAAAACATAAAACTGGAATTTCTCCTGTAAAAGCCAGGTCACAAAATAAAGGCTCTTCTCTTATATTTGACCGCTGCTCCTGTCCGCTGCCGGCGGCCACTGCCCTGGCCCGACTGTCCCCGCATGACTGACTGCGAACTGATCGCATGACTGCTTTGCAGCATATGTATGGATCAGCATTGCTACTTATTGGAACGTAAAGGACATATTGGACACCTACAACAGTGTCTTTTTTCTAAATTATTTTTCGTTACACCACACGACAGCAGAAAAAAACTTTCGGGAAGCTGACTGCAGTAGGCGTGCATTGCTCCAACGTACATTCAGTTGCCCCTTGTTCAATGCAGCCGACTTTATCCGCTTTTGTATGTAGACATCGGCATAGCCAGAGCCTTGCCGGGGGGGGGGGGGGGGAGCACAGGGTTGAAAAGAGCTCCTTGACGGTGACCCCCAAAAAGCATCACCGAACATAGCTTATGTGCTAACAAGGGCACGGTTTTCTTTGTTTGTGGTTATGTTTACATTGCTACTAGGAAAGAAACAAATCAGGAGCCACCGCGAGATAGATTCTGGTTGTATTTTGAAGTCAATAAACTCCAAAAATCGGGTATTGAACGAATGCAAGGTATAAACTACAGGCGCTCTTCACTTCACAATGGTTCAGTGGACTCTTTCTCAATCGATAAAACTCAGAAGTTTTGTCAACACTTTTAGCTGTGCTGTACAGACATCTTAAAAACCCTCACGGAGGCAGTTTATATATCGAAATGGGTAACCTATATGTATTGACGTGGCCACGCCATGTTTGTCTAGTAACATTCAGCATTCAGTAAGAATTGATTAATGATACAAATTGTACAGCGTGGTTTTGAACATGCGCACTTGCAACTCTTAGCAAAAAACATCGACGCAAGGCGTTGCGGGTGAACACAAGCGTGAGCAATTTCGGGTTGTGCGACACTCGTGGTGAACGTGTCAAAATAACGCCACTGTCCGCAAAAAACATGGCACCCAAAAAGTGGGCACTCTCCCGAAGTTATAAAAAAAGATGACGCGACGGCAAATCCGTCTTTTTTCTTCCGCCGGCGTTTTTTTTTTCTTCTGCCAACCTGTCTCTACCGGAGCATAGAACCTTGTACTGGTTTATGGGTTAGCAAGGCATGAAATAAGGGAAACATTAGAGTAATTTTACATATGTTTTTTCTCTAAGTATTTTACACATATGGTACGACAGAGTTAGATCTTGGACAAGGAATTGTGTTTTACAATAAGAACCTCTTGAGCCGCATTACCATGAACCCCCATTGGGGCTTTGTTTCGAAGGGAGGTCACGGTGAAGTTCGGTGTTGTGAATGAAGATCTGTGCGGAAATTGTGAGAAAACCTGCAATTTGATAGTCCCACGAACTGTGCAAATGTGAGACCAAACTTGTTTGACAAAAGAGTATGAATCGGGCGCTCGAAATGCGTGTGATCACTGGTGGTGTGTGCCAGTGGCTTGTATTGGTATTGATGTGATGGGGAGTGTGCGTGCGAGGTTTGTTCTTTTGAGAGAGAACATTGTTTTGGTATTCTTCAGTCTACTGGCACCCATTAGGATGTGATATATTGATGCCTGATATATTGCTGCCTGTCTCTATCTTTATGTTTGTGTCGAACATGACAAAGGAATGCTGGTAAACTGAGAGAAACACTAGTACTTATGTTGCTGGGGTGTACAAAGGCAAGTACTGGTACTTCATTATGATCTTCCCAACATTGTGAACCTACTGAGGTATTACAACATGTAATTAATCCATTGCATGTCATATCAGCAATTCATTTTGGCAGTAGGGGCTGGTGTGTGCAGCTCATTAATGGACATTCTCGGTATAGGCTCACATTATATGGCTTTGCAAAATTGCTTTTCGTTTAATAATTCTGAAAATATGGAGCTTAATTGCTACTGATGCACATTGTACTGTCTTCGCAAATATTGTATGCAGACGAGCATTGCTCCTGATTAACCAATGTCATAGTCACTGCAACTTATATGGGATGCTGGGTGCTGAGATAGGGGGAAAAGTATTGGTTCTGGTGTCTTGGACAGCACTTAATAATATGTTTATTATGAGCCCTGTGTGCACTGGCAGCTTCATCACTTCCTTGCCTTTTGCCCATCCAACCATAACTACATGCACCTGTCATGTCTCCAGCCTTTTGCAAGGTCAGCATATTTGCAGTATCATTTCACCACATGTCCAATTTTTCTGTTATTGTTTAGTAAGGCAGCCTGATGGCTGCAGCATGTTGCATGACCATGGAAGTGGAAGATGTGTTTGCATCTTTCTCATCTGTGTTTCCTGGATTCCCGAAGCGGGCTGAGCAAGTGATGCGACTTACTGGTTGTCTTCTTTGCTGAAAGTGATTTGTATGTTGTATCATGTGTTTTTGGTCAGTCATATGTCAGATGGCATTTAAATACAAGAGTACATGCTTGACCTTTCTTTTCATGCGGAAATTTGTTATGAAAGCGGCATGGGTTGCTGTCCAAAAACCATATTGTTGTTCATTATGTCATACCACAGAACAGCAACGAGATATTGCGAAAATGAGGCTATTGACCAGCGCCATTACACAATGTGCTACATTGGTTGAGTACTCTATGTCAAGCCTATGAGATAGCAGCTTATGAGTTATGAATGACTGATAAAAATGTATTTAACAATGCCAAAGGACTGTCTACGGCAAGAATGCCGTTGCACGACAATGGTTATATCAGGGTTAACTATTAATTGCATGAATAATCCTAAGCAAAAAAAGCATTTTTGGTAGCCCATCCTTGTTATCTTTACCATAGCAATAGCAATCCTTTGACAATCAATGCATGACAACATAAAAATTTATCACTTTTCGCATACCACCACATTTCCAGTTATAAACAACAAATCCAATGTCACAAATTTATCAATTTTGGCACCACACCCCATTTCCAGTTACAAACAATAAGGACAGTTACTACCCTACACATTACATGATATCAATGTTAGGACTACAGCATTCCGCGGAACGATTGATCGACAATAAAGTGTTGACAAAATCACCAACAGCAAAGCAGCAACAGCGGCAGCACAGCATATCGTGCTTTGATATTAATGATCTGCCATAAAACTGGCGATCGCTACGTTGCGTATGTCAAACAGTCCACCAAAGCTTTTCTTACCGCCAGCACCAGGACAACAAAACCACAACTAATCCACCCACCAATCCGCCCCCGACACAGCACCCGCGACGAGAATAGACGGTTGGCGTCAGCTTTCGTGTGTTTCGAAGTATTCTTTAGGTCTGGCTGCCAGATGCTGCCAGGTTTTGCTGTTGTCAGAGACCCATTTCTTGACACCATCAAACAATGACGTAATGGGACCCATTTTTATAAACTTTGACATTTTGCTACTTAGCGTCGTTTTTGAACCTTGAAAGCTTATCAATAGTTATAAAGAAGCATTTTCCATCATATCTGGTGCCTAACTCAATGTCTTCAAATGTGGAACATTCCCTTTAACCTGGACCGTGTTGTATTTGCAAGTACACAAATATTACACGTGGAACATTGGTGGCAATGCTGAAAGAGGTGGAGGCAAAAAGTGCAGTATTCAGAGGAACAAAATGTCTTCGGAACCGCATGCTTATTGTGGCAAACGCGCCGGGAAACCTTTTTCCCGGGGCTGCTCTTGCACGACCTGCGGACTGTGGACGGGGTCGTGATGCCCGCCATAAAAAAACGTGATGCAGGGTGCATGGACTACTCGACGGTGATCGGCAATAAACCAATGCAAACAAGAAACGTACCACCACGTCCTTTCCAATACGCTTGCGTCATCTTTTCTCGTTGATTATCGTTGAAGGAAAGGTTGAGTGCGATGCCATCCGTCTATGGATCAAGTTTAAAGAAGAATCGTCAAAAAACTCTTCAGCCTCAGAAGCAGCTGGTTGGCATGCAGCAGTACGGTGAGATGTTCCAAGTGTTACGACACACCTGGAGGCAGATCTCCCAGCTGTGCGGTCGACGGCCCAGCGGGTTTGGCCGGTCGGCGCCGGCAGCCGAGCTGGACAACACCTCAGCAGAAGAGCAGCTGAGCATCGGCAAACAGCTTGAGTACGAGGAAACCCACCAGGACCGGCTCAAAGCAAATCAGCAATGCATCGCCACCGACACCAAATATAGACTAGAGAACCCACCGGGCGGCGCCATCTGCGTCAGTGCACCTGTGGGTAGGTATATTTATTATCTGTCCATAATAGAGGCACCGTCAAAAAGGCTTAAAACACAACGATTCATAGCGAGCTGGGTGAAACTCGTACGTCATGGGATTCGTTGCAACGGCCCAACGACAACTGTTGTCGTCATCAATCTGGCCACCATTATTATTCTACTTCATCCCCAAAATGTCCATGTACTACCAGTGTCAACCATCTTCCATCTGAATTATTTGGCCTCTTTATGAGTGCATGCAGTACTGCAAAACAGGTCTGCTAACATCTGCTTTTAATGGTTAAATAAAAATAATGCTACCGAAGGTGAGAGCCAGACCGCTATCGCCGTGGCGCCGTCTTGTATATTGTCCTGCCCTCTTGCGAGAGCAACTAGCGAACACCTCCGTTTGGAAACCTCGCTGAGACCCCGCCAGGGCGCCCCCGCCTGTGTTGTCAGCAAGAGGTCTGATCAGGCTAGTCAAAGTCGGAGGTGCCGTCTTATCATTCTGGACGAGCTGACGCGCCGTCTGGCTATCAAAGCGGTCAGCACCACACTACGAGACATACGATAATGCCCGTAAGAGGATTCTGGCTGTAATGTGCAGAGATCGGAGGCAGCTGCTACCAGTTGTTCACAGCGCTACATGGTTAACGTTCGTCGAAGCCAGCTTGATGTATTCACAACAGTGCGACGCTGTTACGGTGCTCCGCAACTTGCTGGCTAACTATGTTGCGAACGGTCGGCTACTTCGTGTGTTATACCAGCAAGGGCCGAGTGTCTCCGGTCTGAACCATATACAAATTCATTATAGTATAATAATGCATTTTTGGAGTCGGCAGCTCATGTATTCATGTCTTTATTAAAATCTACCGACATGGGTGTGCAAATGCCAGCGGAGTACGAGGGGCGGACGACGGCAGTAGAGCGCTCAACGGCAAATCCGAGAACATTTATGCGTCGAACCTGCCGGCTTCGATCAGCGCATCTGACGCGATGGAAATATGCCAGAAGCAAGAACAACAGCAGAAACACGACTCTGACATTTCCACAGACTGGCACGGATGGCTTATGGCTTGCAGAGGCGTTGGGCGTTGGATTAGCTAATGCCTTCCTGACGGGATATAGCTTAACTTAATGTGTTACCAGATGTACACAATTCCAACGACACAACTTACGAAACTTCATTATATTGTACAGGTACTGTAATCTTTTATCCCAGGATGCGGGCCGAACAAAAGTAACGCGTTGAACGCCAGCGAACGGCAACGTTGATTGAACATGTTGTGAACTCTTCGCGATGCGTCGTAGTCTTGATAGTACTGGTCATATGGAAGCACTTAAATATAATGCATGCGCCGCAGGCATCTTGGTTTTCCTACTTTTAATTGCATTATTTTGTGCTGTAATGAAGTGAATTGATGTGATCAAAAAGCAATTCTGAAAATTTGTGTTATTTGAGCAGGCCTACGACGTTATGAGGCCGCGCTAACAAGCAGGCATATTTTGTATCCGTGCTACTCAGGGCATGCTTTGCTATTTGAATCAGCCTGATGGGCTCGATGGTCCGAGATATATTAGCGGATGCTGTGCGCTGCTTGGGTACGTGCTTGATGGTCCGGCAAGATAATTGCCTTCAATCATGGAATAGAAATATATTCACATTTGCGCGGCTTTAAGTCATTTATTTTCTGTTTTACACGTAGGCCATTGCTCCTGACAAGGGCAATTTTCTATTATGTGGCGCTAAATTCAAGTTCTGCCCGCGCAAACTTTTAGGAGCGAACATCGGCTCTGGGGATTCCTTCTTGCCATGGACACAAGATGCATTTGGTTTAGTATTGCCGAACGGTGGGCTGCTTCCATAATGGGACTGTGGATCACGGAATGTGGGCTACATAGGCTCAGAATAAACTGGTGGTGGCATTCGATCATCAGCTGCTATGATCACACCCGGTCCGCGGGCAGAATCATTAGCTGCTGTGATGCTCCCATAATGAGACTGTGGATTATGGAATGTGGCCTATATAGGCTTAAAATAAACTGGCGGTGGCATTCGATCATCAGCTGCTATGATCGCACCCGGTCCGCGGGCGGAATCATCAGCTGCTGTGATCGCATCCGGCCCGAGGGCAGGATCATCAGCTGCTATGACCGCACCCGACCCGCGGACAGAATCATCAGCTGCCATGATCGCACTCGGCCCGCGGGCAGAATCGCCAGCTGCTATGATAGCACTCGGCCCGCGGGCAGAATTATTAGCTGCTATGATCGCACCCGGACCGCGGGCAGAACCATCAGCTGCTATGATCGCACTCGGTCCGCGGGCAGAATTATCAGCTGCTATGATCGCACCCGGCCCGCGGGCAGGATCCGCGCGGAGTGCCTCTCGAGACAGACCGGTCTGTGGTCCCGGACCTTGCAGGTCGGCCAGCCCGACCACGCCTCTGCCGCGGCTCTGCGACGACGCGGTGGACGCGGCTCGGAACGTCGAGCCGATGGCCGGCGGGCCCGACCTCGGGACCCGCTCTGGGCGACGCAGAGGCCGTAGGCCCACGCTGTCGACGGCCGCGAGACGACTGCGGGGTCTGGAGTCTGACACTTGGCTCGACGCCGGCACTGGACAAAGTGCCGTATTGTGACAAAATACCCGAGGTGCTGGGTTGAAATATGCTGCCCTGCAGTCATAAAAATATGTATCTCTTTCACGGCAGCAGCTAACACAAATAGTGGTTTTCGCTGAGCAGGACTCTTAACTGTGGGGATATGGTCACATGGACTGACTACATCTCTGCCTGATCAT
Source organism: Pollicipes pollicipes (assembly GCF_011947565.3). Lineage (NCBI taxonomy): Eukaryota > Metazoa > Arthropoda > Thecostraca > Pollicipedomorpha > Pollicipedidae > Pollicipes > Pollicipes pollicipes. Next base: position 20,958,540 of record NW_023596420.1, on the reverse strand, counting down.
TCCACCTCTGTTATAGTGAAAATGTGTCATTTCAGCATACGGCTGAGAGCTTGTCAGAGTTTCGATAAATCTGGACACTTGAAACACCGCTGTCGGTGTCCGGCCTTATGAAGAGGTGCCACGCCGAGAACGTCACGTGCAGAACGAAGCTTAGCACGTAAAGATTCGCCGTGGAACAGAAAACAAACTTGAGTGGCGTGCAGAGTGCCATTTTCAGAGAAACATGCTCCAATCATGGCGCGGTCATTGGTCCCGTGTCTGAGGTTGGGTCCGCGCAGACGATCATGGGCTGTTGTCTGTGTGATATCATCTTAATCAGTCGAGACCAATTCATCAATCAAACCAGTCAATGAAC
>NW_023596420.1:20935685-20955685 GCF_011947565.3 Pollicipes pollicipes | reverse complement strand
TGTGAGGCATATATAAAGCCTTCGAACCCCTCTTAGCAATTTCATCAACATGTGCCTGCCAAGTCATATCACTGGATACTATTCCTAAAGGCTTAGTTTTGCTAACAATTGGTGAACTGATCCTATTTATTGCGACATCCGGGAGTATCAAGGGTTTCTTAGCAGTAAAAACGTGCAGTACCTGACACTTATCAGTATTAAGTGTCATCTTATTTGCAGCTGCCCATCCACATATCTTGTCAGCTTTGTCTCGCAGTTGACTGTGCTCGTCTACTCGGTCAATTGCAAATGATTCGTATATTGATAGATTATCTACATATTTCAAGTGATGTCGTGTCACCGAAGCAGCACCGTTGATCATAGCTAAGAATGCACCGGTCCAACCAGGGTACCCTGCGGAGTGCCGCAAGCTATCGATTTTCAATCACTAACCGTTCCATCTGGCATCCTTACCCTCTGCTTTCGGTCCTGGAGAAATGAGGCCAACCACTTTTCATAGCCAGAGCAAAGTGCCATACTAAGCATATTTTATGTTGCCGTTGTATGGTCAATGAGATCAAATCCCTTCTTGAAATCATACAGGACTACGGAGGAGAGCTTGTCCGGCTTATCCAACTCAGAGAGTGAACTGTGTAGCAATTTTATCAAGTAGCGGGACGTTGAGGCGCCCTTCACATTGCCGCGCAGCGTTTATCTATTTGCGGCCTTATGTATGTCAGAATGAGGGGGACAACGAACTGTTCCAAAAGCTTGCCAAACGTAGGTGTAAGACACACAGGCCGCAGGTCTCCTGGCAACTTCGGTGTTGTTTTTTAGGAACTGGAATGACGGTTGTCCTCTTCCAAACTGTTGGGACCTGGCCGTCCCTACGTGATCAAGAAAATACATGGGTGAGAGGCGGTACCAATTCGACACAGAACTCCTTCAGCAACTGCACTGGTAGCTCACCAGGTGGCACAGCCACGTTTTCTCGGATGCGTGATAGTTTATAGGCTACTTGCCATGGATGAAGGTCGAATGCAGTTTCTTCCGCCGGCAACAAAAAAAAAAAACACGGCAATTGTTAAATCGGAAGTGTCCCATATGTTGTGCATACTTCTGCAAAGAATCGACTGATAACCTCAGCTTCAGTGCTGTAATCTGCAGCTTCAGGTATTTCGTAATTGCCAATTTTTATTATTATTACTGCACTCTAGTTGTTTCCAGTTTCCAAAGATAACGCATCATTGTTAGTTACGCTCGTGCATTGCGACGGCATACAATGTGAACGTCGCATTTCACGAAAACGTGAGATTCAAAAACTATAAAGCAGTTTTATACCGACATAATCTAGGTAAGTTTACATGGAGTATGTATAACTGCACCCAGAGTAGACGTTTTATGCTAACGAGATATCCGTAGTGAAGTCGATATAACAAAAATGCGGGAGATCTGCCGCAATTCTAGAGCCCGGTCTTGAGTACCATAAAACAATGCGTTGCTTATCAGTTAAAAAGTCGAACATGGGTGATGAAAATAACTGCTGAATTCGCATGAACACAACACGTGCAGTGTAGGTTCATGTCTTCCCAGTCTAGTTCCACGAGCCGACCACAGCTAGTTGCTAGTGGCGCCACCACCCAGTCCACGGCTTGAAGTCGATCTGCACCTGCCCCACGAGAGCAGGAGGCGCGGACCACCGGCATTGCTAAGACCCACGCCTAAGACCCCCGCCTACGAAACGCCTGGACAGCAGCAAGATCATTATTTTTGCGGTGCATCTGCATGTAGGTGATCGCATTTTCAACCGCGGGGCGTGCCAGTTTGCACCGGGCAGAAGCGTGCTGAAGGATATCGGGCACAACTAATCACGTGATGTCGAATCATGCATAAAACGCTAGTGTTCACCCAAACTTGACTTCGCATTTTGCGGAGGGGAATCGTGGGATCACGTTTGAAACGTGCGCAAGCATTATGAGATGTCATGTCAGCAAGCTCGAAAAATACATTTCGGAAATGACAGAGGTGAAGCTTGGGTAATTTTGCTTGAGGCGAAGAATATTGGACCATTTCATGCCGTACGTTTCCAACAGCACTTATGTCAAACACCCTGTTGCACCTGAAATCGGATTTATCTCTCTCTGGGAGACAAGTACTTTGACCTTTCATATAAATAGTAAATACGTGTTGCGGGTTATTTTTCCCCTTAGTGTCTTAACGTGAATGTTCCAATTTGAAAGTATTGAGGCAAGTATAAGATATGATGAGATAGGCTCACTTACAACTATTAGTATACGTTTAAAGTGGAAAAGGTTGCTCTACACAGCGCAAATTCTCTGTTTAGTAAATATCATCTTCAATACGTTATGGTTTCATAACATCACCGTACCTCATGCAACATGGACTGATTGGCAATTGACGGCCATTGTGTCTGAAGATCGCGCTCACGAACGTCAGGTATGAACGAATCGGCGGTTACTTTTTTAGTGGTCTTGATTACCGCATGACTAATGGAATGGTAGGATTTGAATGATGCTATTATGGCGTCATAAATGCCTGGATGATTTCGAAAGAGTCTCCTTGAAAAAGCCCACACGTCTTCGCGGGTGTGTAACTAAAGGCTAGAGGGGCTTAGGTCTTAGGAAGGGCAGGGCTGTGAACTGTGCCGAGTGATCTTCGAGATGGCCATTTCAGTTCAAAACCCCAGGCAAATGTGGAACATTCCCTCGACGCGCGTCCGACCAGGGGGGGGGGGGGGGGGAAGTTGACTTACCGCTCCTCCAGTTTTTTCCTCCTCCAGCACAGGTAAAAAACGAACGCTTGCAGCCACACAAAATTTTCAGTACCTGTTTAGCTATCAATCTGGCATCCGTTGTGTAAATTTGAAGTTATGATCTACCAAGATTAGTGACCAAGGTCGGGTCGAAAAGGTCACTTTCTGAAGAAACTTCGTACACACATAACTTTTTTTTTTGGGGGGGGGGTTGACCGGAGAGCACATGACTTTGGCCCAGGTCATGACCTATCTCTAATGGTTACTTCTGCAAAACACATGGTTAGCTCAAAATAGACAGTTTTTAGATAGTTTTGGTCGCAGAGGCTGATGCGCATTCGACGAGTTCGGCGAGGGGGGGGGGAACTCAAGTATTAGGAGAAATGGAAGGAAAGGTAAGAAGAGGGAGAGGAGAAAGGAAAAAGGCGGCGTAGGTGACAGGGCAACTCCCAAGCACCAAATTGACATATGTTCCAGTGCACAAAGCTATCTGCATCACCTTGGTTTTGCTATTCGAAATCGCGTGTATGAATGGCAGGTATGGGACCCTGTCGCGGCCGGCGATTTTAACTGAAATCTCCGGCACAGGCCACTAGCTAAATTCGAGTTTGTTTCTTATTAGCGGGTAGGCAGGGGGACGGGCTTTGCAGTTGCTGACGGCGGCAGACATGTGAAACTACGCCGGCAACAGAGAAACTCGGCCGCGGGGCAAGTCCCGCGCCAACACAGCCTTATGTAAGCGAGACGATGGTGGTGGTCCCGCCCTTTGACAATTGCAATGAACGCTCTTCCCGTTGCAGGAGTTGCATACACGACCACATCAACCTTGCACACGATTCATTTACAGGATAGGCATTAAGCCATAGCTCCCAACGCAGTTGTAACTGAAGTTGACCTGTCGTTATGGCATAACTGTGATCTAGACTGATTTCGGTGGCCGGACAGGACCTTTACAATACGTTTAAATTGCTATGTAAAAGGCATGCTGCCATCATTATTGACATGATGGCAGCGCTTCGCAGGTTGTAAAGTGCGTTTGCGAGGAACATTATGCATATAGATAAAACAGTATTAAGAGCTTTATTCCTCAAAGAACAAACAGAAAATGGAGGGATAAACGTGATATTTCGGCTATATGCGTTTGTCGAAAAGAATATCGGTAGCAAATTCAAAGTTGCCTGCCGATCCTACTCGACTTTTCAGTCGTTTTATGTTAAACAGCGAGCCAGTTTTTACAGACCACCAACATGCAGGGGATTGAACAAGGAGCAATTGGCAGTAAATTCTGTGATACAGCGCGCATCTAATTGCGAACTAAAATAAGCGAAAAACAAAAGTGCATGGAAATGAACTAAGGTTAACAGGCATACCGCATAACGCATCATAAACTTCCGCAAGTGATTTCAACTAAACAGGCATCTCGCATTACGCATCACTTTTACATGCAAGCGATTTTAATTCAACAGACATCGTGTACCAAGCGTCAGGCAACACTGATACATGAAAACAATTTTAAGCCGGCATGTATAGCACATCCAGACACTAGTCACATTCACATTATCGTTCATAATGAGTCCTGTACATTGAAGTCCGGTCGTCAAATTCTCATAAAAATGAATTCACTATTTTTCCTCTCTGGATGGTCGTGTGCATTGAAGATTAGCCTTAGCGTGTTCTGTCAAAAGATGGTCGCCGAAAGAGTTCGCTTTTATTTTCTGTTTCGTTTTTAGCACCTCGCAGCCGTTCATTGCAACTGAAATGAGTAGGACGCATGAACTCCCCAACATAGGCTATGTACCTCCCATGTTTTCGCACAGTTTACACTTAATTTCGTATACCACATTTCTTTGCGTGCCAACCCCCTAAAACCCAGGCAGGCATATGACACCCATTGCACTCAAGGCACTTAGGCTTCGAGATAAGACATTTAACTAGAGAGTTATTTAGCGCTTTGTCATTCTTCTAAGCTGTGCGTACGCGCAGTTTTGATTCTCTAAAGATGTGTTGAATTTTCCAAAGGAAGTGTTCATCTATGTCAGGTAGTGTTAAGCCAACTTATCTACCCAATTCAGCCTTTACAATGGAGCATACAGAAAGGGGGCCGCATTTGGATACATTAGTGACGGTAGAAAAGAGGAACAATCGTACAACGTTAGAAACGGAGCTGTGATCAAGCCCACCAATTCTGTTATAATTGTGCACTGCGAATCCACGCATCCGACTTCTACTAAGCACAATATCATTTGAAACACGCTCCACAGAGCTCTAAGCAACTTACCAAGCGGTGAAAAAAGACGGAAGGAGCATACAGATATGGACTTAGCTGTTGGGCAGTAGATATTTTCTACAACCTTTAGGTTGAATGTTGATAGAGGTCAAAACACCTAGAGCACGTAGGGGAGGTGTGGTAGGAAACAGGAACACGCCCCGGCAACCGACGGATTCCTAACACTGCCTTACATAGATGAGTACTTGCTTTTGAAAATCAAACATATCGTTAGGAAATCCAAACCGCGCGTACGCATATCTTGGAGGAACAAAAAGGTAAAAAAGTAGAGGGTGAAATGTCCTAGCCTAAATAAATGAAAACATCCTCGAAGCCTAAGTGCCCGAGGGGCAATCAATGTCATTTACGCAAGCCTGAGTTTCAAGGTGTTTACACGAAAAATAGCGGGGTTTACGAAATTAACACGCGCCCGGGTGGCTGGTTGAACACCCTTCGCTGGGAAGGAGGGTCAATTTGACCCTCTGAGATCTCAGGAACTAAGAGAGCTAGAGACACCAAATTCACAGGGTGTGTTGACCTGCACGTGAACTCACTTAGGTCGAAGTTTGAGGTTCCTAGATCATGATCTCCGGATTTAATAAGGTCAAACAAGATCAAATTACAGGTTGGTCTCCAAGGGACTTCTAGAACCTAGGTAACCGTACTAAGCAAAAGGTTACATGCTCATTTGAAATTAGTGGCCTTGTTTGACCTTTTGAAAGTCATGGTGACCAAAATCATACAATACTGCTTTGACTTTTGCATTTGGTAAGCAACAAAAATTACGCTAGGCAGTATGCTCATAAAAAAATGTTGACCTTGGTCATTTTAGGTTAGTTGTCGCGCACGTCACTCTCTTCGGCGACGAAAGAGAAAGGTGTCAGTACTTTCCCTTTGTTTTCTTCAGTTGACAACCCGAGCCTCTGAGCAGTGCGACACAAGCGTAATCACCGAATCACCGAATCACCGAAAGCGATGATAGTACGCCACCTTGCCAATGAAACGCCGGAGCTGGTTCTCCGTAGTTAGTTACGGAAAATCCTGCACCTGCAGATATTTTGTCTGGAAGGGGACGGGGGGGGGGGGGGGGTGATGCCGAGCTCAATGACTTCATGGCCAAGGAACTGAACTTTGCCGGTCCCGAACACAGTTTTTTTTTCATTGATGGCCAGCCCGAACATGTCGAGTCGTTCGAGGACCATTTGAAGGTGTTCGAGATGCTCGTGCTCCGACTTGCTAGCGACCAGATTGTCGTCCAAGTAGACAAATGCCCCTGGCACCCCATGCAGCTCTTGATCCATGAATCGTTGGAAGGTTTGACTGGCATTACGAAGACAATGACAATCGAATCACCTCGAAAAGTCCGAACGGCGTTGTGATGGCGGTCTTCGGCACATCCGATGGCTCCACCCGGATCTGGATACATGCGCGGACCAGGTCTAGCTTGGAAAAAGCCTTGCAGTCGTAGAGGTGACCAGCAAAGTCTTGCAGGCAAGGTACCGGATATCGGTCCGGAACAGTGGCAGCGTTCAGCGCCCGACAGTCACCGCAAGGGCGACAATCACCTGGAGTGGATATCGGGACCAGGTGCAGAGGTGAGGCCCACCTGTTTTTGGACGGCCTCAGGACGCCGAGCTTGCGCAGTTTGTTAAACTCCTCCCGAGCGATCTCAAAGCCATCCGGGGCCAAGCGCCGTGGTCGCGCGATACGCGGCGGTCCAGTTGTGATGATGTGGTGCGTCACAGAGTGGTGCACCGGAGCTGGACTTGCAGGGGGTTTGGTCACCCGCGGAAACTGTCGAAGCAGCGAGGCGTAGGGAGAACCTTTTGGTGCCGCAATGGAGACGGCTCTCAGTCCCAATGAGCGGATGGTGGTCGGGGTTCCATGGGCACAAACCTGGCCTGATGCATACCGTAGGACCTGGAGACCCATTTCAACCGCCAGCTGGTGATGTGCAAGGAAATCTGTGCCTAGAATTCGAGTGGCGACGCAGCAATGACGAAATCCCATTCAAAGTTCGATCCGCCGGCGAGCTGGACGACATGCCGGTATCCTCCAAATGTCTTCACTACGGTGCCGTTGGCAGCCTCCAACCGAGGCAGCTGTGTTGGCGTCACGTCGGAACCGGGTGGCAAGGAGGCGGGCGGTAGTACGCTGACTTGTGCCCCAGTGTCCCCTAGCAGCGCCCGACCAAGCCGGCTGTCTTGTGCCCCAGTGTCCACTAGCAGCGCCCGACCAAGCCGGCTGTCTTGTGCCCCAGTGTCCACTAGCAGCGCCCGACCAAGCCGGCTGTCTTGTGCCCCAGTGTCCACTAGCAGCGCCCGACCAAGCCGGCTGTCTTGTGCCCCAGTGTCCCCTAGCAGCGCCCGACCAAGCCGGCTGTCTTGTGCCCCAGTGTCCACTAGCAGCGCCCGACCAAGCCGGCTGTCTTGTGCCCCAGTGTCCCCTAGCAGCGCCCGACCAAGCTGGCTGTCTTTTGCCCCAGTGTCCACTAGCAGCGCCCGACCAAGCCGGCTGTCTTGTGCCCCAGTGTCCACTAGCAGCGCCCGACCAAGCCGGCTGTCTTGTGCCCCAGTGTCCCCTAGCAGCGCCCGACCAAGCCGGCTGACTTGTGCCCCAGTGTCCACTAGCAGCGCCCGACCAAGCCGGCTGTCTTGTGCCCCAGTGTCCACTAGCAGCGCCCGACCAAGCCGGCTGTCTTGTGCCCCAGTGTCCCCTAGCAGCGCCCGACCAAGCCGGCTGTCTTGTGCCCCAGTGTCCACTAGCAGCGCCCGACCAAGCCGGCTGTCTTGTGCCCCAGTGTCCACTAGCAGCGCCCGACCAAGCCGGCTGTCTTGTGCCCCAGTGTCCACTAGCAGAGCCCGACCAAGCCGGCTGTCTTGTGCCCCAGTGTCCACTAGCAGCGCCCGACCAAGCCGGCTGTCTTGTGCCCCAGTGTCCACTAGCAGCGCCCGACCAAGCCGGCTGTCTTGTGCCCCAGTGTCCCCTAGCAGCGCCCGACCAAGCCGGCTGTCTTGTGCCCCAGTGTCCACTAGCAGCGCCCGACCAAGCCGGCTGTCTTGTGCCCCAGTGTCCACTAGCAGCGCCCGACCAAGCCGGCTGTCTTGTGCCCCAGTGTCCACTAGCAGCGCCCGACCAAGCCGGCTGTCTTGTGCCCCAGTGTCCCCTAGCAGCGCCCGACCAAGCCGGCTGTCTTGTGCCCCAGTGTCCACTAGCAGCGCCCGACCAAGCCGGCTGTCTTGTGCCCCAGTGTCCCCTAGCAGCGCCCGACCAAGCTGGCTGTCTTTTGCCCCAGTGTCCACTAGCAGCGCCCGACCAAGCCGGCTGTCTTGTGCCCCAGTGTCCCCTAGCAGCGCCCGACCAAGCCGGCTGTCTTGTGCCCCAGTGTCCCCTAGCAGCGCCCGACCAAGCCGGCTGACTTGTGCCCCAGTGTCCACTAGCAGCGCCCGACCAAGCCGGCTGTCTTGTGCCCCAGTGTCCACTAGCAGCGCCCGACCAAGCCGGCTGTCTTGTGCCCCAGTGTCCCCTAGCAGCGCCCGACCAAGCCGGCTGTCTTGTGCCCCAGTGTCCACTAGCAGCGCCCGACCAAGCCGGCTGTCTTGTGCCCCAGTGTCCACTAGCAGCGCCCGACCAAGCCGGCTGTCTTGTGCCCCAGTGTCCACTAGCAGAGCCCGACCAAGCCGGCTGTCTTGTGCCCCAGTGTCCACTAGCAGCGCCCGACCAAGCCGGCTGTCTTGTGCCCCAGTGTCCACTAGCACCGCCCGACCAAGCCGGCTGTCTTCGACGAAGAACAGCTGCGTCAGCGGCAGCTGGCCTGAAGTTGCGGGCGCCAGCGGCTTCAGGCCTGCTCGTTTTCCTCATCGGACTTCCACGAGCAGGGCTGAACACAGCGGTAGGCTTCCGCCCCGAAGCGCTGGTGGTAGCAACAGATACGGTCCACCACAGGCGAAGAACGACGCCGTCCCGATGTGAGCCGCGTCAGCTCTCCAATCAGCTATGGGTTCGACCGGTGCGAGCGGCTCACAGCCTTTTCCAATCGCCGATTCGACGTCTCCAATCTGCTAATCACGGCTGTCAGGCTGGTGATGGCATCATGCAGGTCTGTATGACCGGTGCACAACGACGCGGGTGGCTGTGCGTCGGGTTGTAACACGGAGACGGCGGCGGCCGCGGGCGCGAAGCTTCGAGAAAACGATAGGCCGCCTGAGCCAGGTCACCTAAGGATGTTGATTCTGGCAGCAAAGCGGGAGCTGCTCGGGCCGTTTGGGGAAGTCGTTAAAGAAACAGCGTTCTTAAAAGGCCGCTGTCGGTCGCGGCATTACCGGCCGCCAACTGTCCACGCATGTTGCACAGAAGCTGGGAAGGAGCCTGGTCCCCGAGCTGTTGATGACGTAAAATGGCCTCCAGACGACTGCCGCGGGACATGGCCAATCGCTGAGGCAGCGCTTCGCAGAAAGCCGTGTAGTCTACTACCCTACCCGATGATGACATCGCGAACTTGAGTAGCCACGGACATCGGAAGATTCGCGAAAAGCAAGTTGAATTTGGAGGCAGGATCGTCAATTCCGGAAACGTCGAGGGCACAGTTGACTTGTATCAGCCACAGCTTTGCTTCTTCAGCCGAGAAGGCAGGAAGCCGATAAGACGACAACGTTGCGGCGGGTCTGGGTGTTCCATGGTCCACTGCCGCGCTACCTGGCTTGCTTTCAGCCATCTTCAGTTGACGCGTCGGTAGATCACGTCGGGGTCACCAATTGTCGCGCACGTCACTGTTTTCGGCGACGAAAGAGAAAGGTGGCAGTAGTCGCCCTTTGTTTTCTTCAGTCAACAACTCCAGCCCCGTGCAGTGCGACATAAACGTAATCAATCGTTCCTGAGGACTCGGACTGTCAATCGGCTGGTTGCGGCCGAATGGCCGAGACTAGCACTGCTGCGTTGGCTGTGCTGGTCCGGTTTGAAGCATCGGTGCCGGCATTGAGGTGATGCCGGCACGGACTGACAGGCAGGGAGGCGCGTCCAGAGAGGGACGGATCACGAAGAGCAAGGAACGCTGCGCTGTCAGGTTGCACAAAATATATCGTAACGCCATTTTAAATTGTATTTGTTTGAGGCGTTTCGGCCTGTTCAGACCATTTCACGTCTGGATGATGTTGTTTCAAATTGGTGTAATTATGTATGTGAAGAAAAGGGTACGTTTATTGACGTCAACAAAGCTTGAAGCAAGCCGGTAAGTCTACGAAAGTTAAAGACATTGTTAAGCAGTTGAGGCTGGTCATCGCCAAGGACGTTTTTTTTAAAGAAAATTCAATATTTTGCTTACGACAAAAGGCCTGCATAGATCTGCGTTGCTGTTGATATTTTGTGCACTCAATAACAATATGTTTAACCGAAAGTGGACGATCGCACGGCTGACGGTGGGACGAAGTTGACTTAAGTATATGTAACTATGTGTAAGTGTAGTGTGTCCAATTCATAAACGGGCCAGCACCTTCTCCTCCAGACGGTCTTAACGATGTGTTGATGGCCACAAGGGGTAATGTCTGAATTGATATCATGAAGTTGTGGCCTGGTAGTATCGGTACATTGTCGTTGCCAAAAAATGTTTGTCATTGTGCGAATCGAATGTTTTGTAGATGCACGATCAACGGAGATCTCCATGATGTGTGGGGCTGTCAAAGCCTCCTTGGCTAGTTGGTCAGCCCGTGCATTGCCCATGATGCCTGTATGTCCTGGAATCCATAGAAATTTGATGTTCATCTCTTGTGTGTATAATATACGATACAGATTGACGATTTTAACGAGGAGGTGGTGAGTGAAGTCTGGGTCAATAAGAGATTGTACAGCTGTCTTTGAATCCGAACAAATCACTAATGCCTTCGTTGTATGGGTGTGTTCCTTAATGTGTTGCAGCGCAAGAAAAACAGCAAATAATTCAACCACATATACTGAGGTGTCATCCGGTAACTGACAATTTGTATGGCAAGGCTCAGTACAAATAACTACACATCCGGTGTGGTTATTGGCCTTGGAGCCATCGGTGTAAACAAAGCTGCTATTTCGATTGTTGGAAATTAGACGATTATATGTTTGTAGAACATAACTTGTGAAAAACGTTTGGGATTGTGAACAAGGAACAGAACTTTCCGAAGGGTCAACTGCCACGGTGGTACTATTAAAGCAGGTGGCACGGAAGAAGGTGGTGAAGTAAACTGAAGAGTGGTACAGTAGACAGTGGTTCGAGATGCTATTGTAAGTCCTGAGCGACGTTCTGCCGGTCCTACGTAGTTATGGTGAATGTGGGGTAAGATATGTATGGATTCAAATGCTGGGTGACTGGGATTTTGTCGCGCTTTTGTTATGCATCTCAATGTGTGTTCCATTCGTCGGAGGGCAAGAGGCATGGCGTGAGCGTTCACTTCAAGCGCTGAAATCGGGGAAGCACGCAGAGCTCCTTGGCAACTAGCAAAAACATATTTTGTATGGTGGATAGTGGTTTGAGAGTGTGTTGGCTGCCTCCTGCATATACCACACAGCCATATTAAATGATGAGGAGAACTAAGGATTTGTATAGACATAATAACGTTTGGCGGTCGGCACCGTATCTTGACCCGGAAATGCATCGAAAGGAATTTAGTCGTTTTGGGCATGTGGAGCGAACATGCTCCACGTGCTGTCGCATCGATAATCTGGGGTCAATTATGATGCCAAGAAATTTGGAAGACGAAAGAAAAGGAATGCAATGTTCATCTAGTCGGAGCCGAAAATTGGAAGCACCACGCAAGTTCTTGCTGAAAATCATAACTGCAGATATTGGAGCGGAGAAACGGAACCCGTACCGCTCTGGCCACTGCTGCACCTTGTTTAGGGCGGCTTGGAGCCGTGGCAGCGAATGGTCATATTCAGCGTCCGAGCACCAGATCGCGCTATCATCCGCAAAAGTGAAGAAAAAATGCCCGATGGTAATGAGTCAAATAAATCGTTCATCATAAACTTTAAGAGAATCCTTGAGATACAGCTCTCTTGTGGGAGGCTGTTCTCTAGATGGTGAGTGTCGGAAACGGCGGATCTGCATCTCACACGAAATGGTCTGATGCCGGAAAGAAACCCAATAAGATAATGTGCTAAATGGCCTTTAAACCTTAACTGAGGGAGCTTGAAAATAAGTTCAGGTTTAAACACCATATCGCAAGCTCGGGTAATATCCAGGAATGCGGCAATCGTGTGGTGTCGACGTTTAAAGGAACGTCTGATGTCAGTTTCAAGCCTGGTTATATGGTCTACTGTGCTGCGATTGTGTCGGAAACCACACTGATTATTTGTAAGCGGGCAGTCTCGTTCTGCAAGAGATTCGCTTCACCACCATTCGCTCAAAAAGTTTTCCTAGACAGCTGGTAAGTGCAATGGAACGATAATTTGATGGATATTTTGTGTCTTTTCCAGCTTTGGAAGCGGAACAATAGTGGTGTCTTTCCAGGCGTCAGGCAAGACATGGATTGACCACAAATCATTAAAAACTGCCAAAATGAAACGGAGCATATCTTCTGAAAGATTATGAAAAAGAATACTGTAAGTAATCATGACCTACCGAGGTGTTGCCGGCGGATTTTATAGTCTTCTGTAGTTCCAGGAACTTATAGCATACGTAACTTATGATATATGATATTCTTTCTATAATATAACTTATAATATGCTATGCTATAACTTATAATTTATGATAACTTATAGTCCTCGGTATTATCGGAAGCAAAACAATTAGGATGCAAACGAAAACGGGCTTGCGCAGTATCCACAAATCCTTGTTGGTAATTTCCGGATAAGCTGCACTGAGAAAGACTTTCAGCAAGAGCATTGATGATAAGAAGTGTTGCCGAAATGACTTGGTTATTAATGCGTAAAGCGGGCAATAAAATAGAAGTGCGTTTTCCGGAAAGTGCTCGAACCAGTCCCCGTAGTTGGCTTAGGGGAGCAGCACCAGTGAACTGCTGGATGTATGCTTGCCAAGAATGACGTTTGGCACTCCTTATAATACGTCTGATTCGAGCACGCTCGTAATTTCGGGCAAGAAGATGAGGTACATCATGGTGGCGATGAAAACAGCGGAAAGCACGTTTCCGACGCGCAATAGCATTCTTAACTTCGGTTGTCCACCATGGTACTGGGATGCGGCGTGATGGGGTTTTAGTCACTGGAATTGTCGCGGTCGCTGCAGCATGAATAATATGCGTAATATGGTCAACACCCTGCTCTGGTGATTCATAACAGCCTCGGTTCACATAACAAAGTTCTTGAAATTTGGTCCAGTTTGCTTCTCGTAAATCCAGCGGGGTATGAATGACAAAACTTCGTCAGCGGTTGAGTCAAAAGTGGTGTAAAATTAAATTGGAAAATGGTCGCTGTCGTGCATATCTCCCTCGACAGTCCAATCAAAGTATGTCGCTATTGAGGGAGAGCACAGCGACAGGTCGATGGCGGTTTATGTACCAGTGGGTAATTGGTGGTAAGTGTTATTTCCTTTTGTTTAACAATACTAAGTTATGACCATCAATAAGGTCTTCAACTAAATGAGCTCGGCGATTGCCAGCCTGAGTACCGTTATTTCAAGCTGGGCTGTGACCGTTAGAATCGCCCAGGATGAGAAAAGGGTTTTGAAAGTGACTGGGTGATTAAGCTGCCGCTTAAGCCCAACATTATCGTAAGTTGGGGAAATGTGCATAGAACATATATCGATGTTGCGGCCATGAAATCGCACAGAACATGCAACAGTCTGTAAAGGTGTGGTGAGTGGAAGGTGCATGTGTGTTATTTCATTTTTTATATAAAGTGCCACCCCACCTTGGCGACGTTCACCGGTTGTGTCGTCATTGCTATATAAGGAATAATTTGACAATTTAAAATCACATAGTTCGGTAGGATGAAACCTAGTTTCCTGCACAGCTATAATGATGGAAGCTTATACTGCAAGAAAGCTTTCATTTCAGACCATTTTGATACAAGACCGCGACAATTCCGCTGTAGGACGACAGATGTTTAATGGTGGTTTGACCCATCTCCAGCGGTTGGTGGGAATTGGCCGAACGAAACCAACCGAGGCCGGCCTATGGCCATCCTGACAGGGGGCCGGGACCGACGGTCTTCCCTCGGGTGTGTTGTAGCAGGTGTTGTTCCGGTGGAGGGGGAGGGGCCGTTTGTACGGCGGCCAGAGGGACCCGGCTGCCGACCGTTCGCAGCCGGAGGGCTGGAACGCCGGCCGACCTGGAGGCAGGAGGGCGCGGAAGGCTGCGCGTCCGAACGCGTGGCCACGCCCGGCCTGAGGGAACAATTCTGTTGGGTTTGTGTGTTTGATGTAACTGAGACAGTCTTGACTGGAGCAAGAATTTTCAGCGGCGATAACTGGGGAATCGGTTCTGTTTGTGTACTACAGGTCACTACTTTTACTTTTGCTGCTTGCGCGTATGATTTTGAGGACGACGAGGATATTTTTGCCTTGACAGTTAGTCGTGCTTGTTGGTAAGATACTCCTGTCTTGGCCTTTTCAGAGCAGATTTCTTTTTCTTTTCTCCATGTCGGGCACTGAGAAGAGTTGGCGTTGTGGTCAGCACTTCCACAGCTTAGACATTTTTGGGGATGATGTGCACACGGACCCCTCGTGAGGGGCTCTCCGCACATGAGGCATCTTGCACTCTGTTTGCAGAACTTGCTGCCGTGTCCGAACCGTTGACATTTGAAACACCTGAGTGGATTTGGAATGAATGCCCTGATTTGATATGGGAGGTAGTGGGCCGTGAGAATCTCTGGGAGGCGGGTGATTGCAAAAGTCAAAACAAGTAAGCTGGTGTCCTGACGCTGTCCGTTGCGGAGCGTGGTCAGTCGTCGAACATGACAGACGTTGTCAGCCCTGAGCTCCGCCAGAATCTGCTCTTCCGTCGTGAAACGGAGCTCAGGTGCGAGGATAGTTCTTTTCGTGGTATTTCTTGCGAAGTGAAGATAAATTTTTACTTTCTTGCCGCAGAATTCGGTCGTCTGGAGGAGAGACTTGGTCTGAGACAAGAGGTTGTTTTGATCACGAGTGTCCCATTGGCCGGCGCCTCAGTTTGAAGATCACATGGGCCACAGATAGCATGAATTTGTTTGGACTGCCAGAAGACGTTGATTTTTCGGAGTGAGACCTTCTCGTCAGTGGGTTACACTACGACGAAAGAGCCGAGTGGATAGAGAATGGGCTCAGGGTTCTGGCGGCTGCTGGTCACGGTCGCACAAGAGTCAGCATCAGAGTGGGCAGATACCGGGGTGGTCAAAGACGAGCGGGTGTCGGAGCCGTCAGTGTTGGACGGAGATGAGTGCTGTCCCGACACCGCGGTGGAAGGGTATGGGCCAGTGGACTGGGTCTGAGGCGCGCGGGGGTCAACATGCGAAGTGGTAGCCGAAACTGGGATAACGACACTTCCGTCGGTTACATCCAAGGGAGAATCAACGTCAGAGGCCAAGTTCGAGTCAGTGTTTGTGTCATCCTTCTTACGATTATCGCGCCTCCCCATGATGGGGGAGCGGGAAGAAAGCAACAAAAGTAAATAAAAGGTGTGTGTTTGGAGCGAGAGAGAACGGAAAATCGATGGAAACGACGATGAAAAATAAGGACTCCTTGGCAGAAGGCTGCAACACAAGCAATCGCTCTGAAACAGGACAGTCTTGCCAACGGGGCCTGTGTGTGTGCCTGAGTCTATGATTTGTGATGTGGCTCGGGAGAGCTATATCATTTCATACCAGCAACATTTTGCCTAGTTATGATTGCCGATATGATTGAGCTGTGAAACAATAGCTACATTTGCCATAATCTATTTGTAAACAAAACATTCATACCATTGTCTAACCTAAAAGCAATTCACTGACTTCTTGAGACACTCACGTTTCTCAACAGGTACCGAATTCCTCCAACACACCACAACACTCGTGGGCGCCATCTACCGGTGATAGCACTCGTTTGGGTGTTGACCTTGCACCGCTACACAGTGACTTATTCTGACCTTCAAGAAGTCCATGAAAGGCTTATAATGCGGCTTCTGTTACCAATAAGTTCGAAATGAGCACCAGAAACTACCCCATACGGCAAGCCCTGCAGTTATAAAACCGGTTGGTTTTGACTTTGGCCTGGTGTTCATACCTGACTCTAGGTCAATTTAATTTGTTTATTAAATTGTTGTGTATCCTAAGAAAGTGCCCCAGAGATGTATGGCTTCGTTCAACACTCCGTTGTTGGATCAGATTGAACGAACCCCTAGAAATTGCCTTCGATGAAACCATGACCTGACTTTGATCTACCATAGGTCAGCGACATTACACAGTAAATCTGCATGTCGAATGCCAGACGATCTACTATTCAATTTTCTACAGCTATGCAAAATTTGGCGCGGCTACGCCACGCCATTCCGAAATCATTCCGGAAAAACCTTTGAGAGGTCAATTTGACACCGACCCGAGCGCGTGTCAAGTCTAAACGTTGTGAAAAACGGGGAGGGATATCGTCGATGTCGGGGAGTCCTTGTGCCTTATTGATTTAAGATAAATTGAACATCTGCAAGACACCAAAATTAAAACAGATTATACCATTTTCGGCGACCATTTTTGGACAAAACGCGCTCGGCCGAAATCCAGGGCGATAACGACCATTCACCTCTTTCAGAGCTCAAAGTCACTACACACAGAATACGACCTCTATCCGGCCTTTTGAACCCTTCGGGCCCGACCCAATGTAGAGGGCCCCAAAAGACTGAGCGTACCCGAGCGGGCTATCAGATGGTCCCGGCAGGATTGTAAGACCCAGAGAAGAGCGGGGAGCGCTCGCGTCCGCGCGTGGCGGCGCGCTCAGCCGAACTGAGATGGCCCAATAAATGGCACATTGACCCCAGCTCGGCTTAACAGGCCCATGGTGGAACCGGGTCGGAGGGCCCACCGCCTGGTACTGCGGGCCCTGACTGGCACAGCACCCTTCCACTGCCTCAATATGAGCAGTCGTCGTAAGTTCTCCTTCACAGTTCGAAGTTGGGACTCAATCCGGGGGCGATTCCAAGATTTCGTCAAGGGGAGGGGCACAAAACACTGGAACCCCCTAGAGTTTCAGGCCCCTCTAAAAATATCATTGCATTCCGGCCATTCGATTTGCAGATAGATAGCATAAACTTCTTTTGTATATATATATATATATATATATATATATATATATATATATATATATATATATACGCGCGCGCGTGTGTGTGTGTGTGTGTGTGTGTGTGTGTGTGTGTGTGTGTGTGTGTGTGTGTGTGTGTGTGTGTGTGTGTGTGTGTGTGTGTGTGTGTGTGTGTGTGTGTGTGTGTGTGTGTGTGTGTGTGTGTGTGTGTGTGTGTGTGTGTGTGTGTGTGTGTGTGTGTGTGTGTGTGTGTGTGTGTGTGTGTGTGTGTGTGTGTGTGTGTGTGTGTGTGTGTGTGTGTAATTTCTAGCTTATTCACGGATAGCCAGCGGGCGGCGTAATCAGCTGACGTCTGTTGACTAATGCACAAATTTGCCTTTATTACAAATGAGTGCATGATATATTAACATGCAAAGTATTCCAAGAACGTGATACATAGGTAGAATAAGTCGCACACTGAATAGCCAAGAGGAATGGCTCACACGACGTCGGCGGTACGTAAAATTATGTTCGACAATTGCGCGTGAAATCATCGGCGCATATCCGACTGCTGCTCGAAGGTTAAGGCGCCAATGCCAATAGGGACAAAACCTGAGCGATCATGGGTGCCGCAGGAGGTGAACAAACAGGCCCCTGTCAATAAGTGTAGGGTCCTCAGAGCAAGCAAAAAGAACCCAAGACCAACGTGGTGTGCCCCTAAACGTCCGGTAGTGCCCCGACAGGCTGACATATGAGGCCCTGGCCAGAGCACAGGATCCTCTGAGCAAAGGGGAATTACCCAAGACCATGAATTAATACCCCTGTGCGATCAAGAACGATCGGGCAGGTTAACAGCAAGAGCCTTGACAGGAGTGAAGAGGCCTCCGAAAATGAGGTCAAAGGGAAAGAGCCCTAAATCAAAGTGGAGGGCCCCCAGCGTCGAGTGTCTCGGTGCCATACTGTATGTAAGCTCCAGCAAAAGCACGAGGACCCTCTAGTAAGTGGAAAGAACCCGATGTTAAAATGATGGGCCCCTGAGCAACTGAGTGTACCCTGGCGTATGAGGCCCCGGAAAAAAAACTTACAGAGCCTTTCGGGAAAACAGAAAAAATCCGTGGAGGAACACCTGATCGATCAAGAGTGCTCAGGCATAGAAGCAGACATCGTCCCAACAGCGATATTGGGCCATACGAAAAAGTGCTAAGATATTAAGGGCAACGTGGAAAGCTTTTTAGCGATCAGATTGACATGGCAGGTGGACATATAGGGTCGGGGCAACAGCGTAATGCCTCTAGACAGCGTAAGGAACCCTAAAATTTTCCCCAAGCAACACCTTCTCAATCAGCAAAGAAATAACTTCATCTGCTTATGAACTCTTTATTTTTACCAGCAACCATTCTTGGTCATCTGTAGGTCCAAAGACGTCCAATTGAGTTGCGTGTAACTTTTTGTCAGAAAACTGCGTCCGTTCGGCCAGTTGTGGGCCCCTTGGGAGCCTATGGGTCCCTCGACATGGTTCATGGGGGCATGGTCCCGTGCCTTCCCCTCCCGGCCTGTATCCATCACCGGCTCAAGCATCTGAATAGATGGGGCCCGCTAAGAACATAGGGTCATCCATTTAAATAAGAAGCAAGCACGGAGAGCCTGGGAACGATGGAGTGTGCTCAAGCAGGTAACAGATGGAGACACCCGACGGGAGCGCGGGCCAGTTCCCGAACAGGTTATTACATAGGGCCCCGTCAAGAGCGCAGGGACCTCCATTCAAATAGGAAGTCCTCAAGACATGATGAAAAGGGACCCCGAATGGTAAAATATGTTCGAGCGGCTTAACAGATAGGGCTTCTAACTAGAGCGTAGAGCCCTCCATTCAAATAGAAAGCACTCTAGACCCAGTGTAAGTGGCCTCCGAACTATGGAATGCACCCCAGCAGCTTATCAGAAGAGGCCCGACAAGAGTGTAATACCCTGCATTTATGTAAGAAGTGCCCAAAACCTAGTGCGGAGGGCCCCCGAAAGATAATGTGTACCCGAGCAGGTTATCAGATAGTCCCGATAGGGGCGCAGGGTCCTAAATTCAAACGCAAAGACTCAATGTGCAGGACTCCCGAAGAATCCACTTTGGCCGGAGAGGTTAACAGCGTGGACCCCCGACAAGTGCGTGGGGTCCCCATTCAAGTAGGACATCCCCAAGACCCAATGTAGAGGGCCCCCAAAAGATCGAGTGTATCCGAGCAGGCTATCAGATGGTCTTGACAAAAGCGTAGGGCCTTACATTAAAATACCCAATGTGCAGGGCCCCTAAACAATTCAGTGTGCCGGAACAGGTTAACAGATGGGGCCCCGACCAGTGTGCTGGACCCTCCGTTCAAATAGACAATGGCCAAGACCCAATCTGGAGGGCCCCGACCGACCGAATGTGCATAAGCAGGTTAACAGATGGGCCCCCGACAAGAGCTTAGAGTCCTAAGCAAGTGGCATAGAATTGGAAACGCTCTAGACCAATGCAGGGAGCCCATGAGCATATCGCGAGCGCGTCGGTAGGCGAACCGAAACCAACGTAAAGGGCCCCCGAGCAACCGAGAATACCCGGGCAGGTTAACATATGGGTCCCCGGCTATAGCCCACGGAATCTTGCTGGCGACTGGGAAGAACCCGAGGAAGGCTTCTGACTGACAAGAGCCCCCCGGCATGCTAGCAGGAAGAGCACAGCAACAGTGCAGTGCCCTCCAAGCGACCGCAAAGCACTCAAGGCTAACGTGGGAAGCTCCTCAACGATTGAAATGACCTCCTAAGTGGGCATATGGGTCCCCGGAAACTGCATAGGTCCCTGGACGGTG